>NC_052625.1:107816731-108441731 GCF_016161935.1 Mauremys reevesii | reverse complement strand
CAGCAGCGGCTCCAGGCACCAGCGCTCCAAGCGCGTGCCTGGGGCAGCAAGCTGCAGGGGCGCAGACTGCCGGTCGCCGTGAGGGTGGCAGTCAGGCTGCCTTCGGCGGCTTGCCTGCGGGAGGTCCTCCGGTCCCGCGGATTCGGTGGCAATTCGGTGGAGGGTACGCCGAAGCCGCAGGACTGGTGGACCTCCCACAGGCAAGCCACCAAATCCACGGGACCGGGGACCTCCCACAGGCAAGCCGCCGAAGGCTGCCTGACTGCCGTGCTCGGGGTGGCAAAAAAGCTAGAGCCACCCCTGGGTCAGATGCAGCAAAATGTTGACTCATCTCACAGCATTTTCTACTCTAATAGGCCCAACCATTTCAAGCAGTAGAAATCTTACAAGAAAGCCTGGTGAGATTTCCAGCTGAATTTTGTACACGCTAGGTGTGGATAGATCACACAAGCATACAGGCTTTTGGAAGCTTATCTGAACCAAATCTCTGAACTTTTTGAAACCCATCCATTATTATTACTCTGGGAAAACACATAACTTCATTTTATTCTTACCCTTCTGACATATTATGGTTACATTCAGATACTGGGCATAGTCATTTTTATCTTGTCTGTCTTATTGTGTATGTCTGTTTATGTATGGTTCTTGCACAGATTCTACCACTTGTATCTATGCATGTAGGCACATAAGCAACCTAGGTAACAGGTAACACACACAACTAGCAATTTCCTCTGCATCAACAAAAATGAAAAGTTCAAAACAAAATCCCCAGATCAATTTGTTTTCTCCCTTCAAAAACTTGTTTTCTGGCAAAGGAGAGATTTTTCCAGATAACTTAACTAGAAAACCCACTTCAGATATTAATGAACTTTAGTGGGAGCTCTGATCATATCATATTTGGTCAAAATGTCCACATGTAAGTGCCTAAAGTTAGGCTTTTAAATCACTTAAAATACACATCCAAATTTTCAAAATTGCTGAGCCATCTCTGCTCTCTCTGAAGTAAATGGGAGCTGTGGATACTCAGACTTTTGAACCTCAGGCCAAATATTTAGGGATTTAGGAACATAACTTCAGGAACCCATTCAAAAAAAAATCTTGGCCCTGATGACCGCTGACCTACTGATTAATAAAAAAGAAGGCAAATAGGAGCCCAGTTTCTAAACCATGTGGCAGATGAGGAAAGGGGTTGGATTCAGCTGGTGTATGGTGGAGCACATAGGATAAACTGGTGCCTTTTTCATGTTGCTGCCTTATTCTCCAGAATCAAATTTAAAATCTATTTTTTCTTTTATAAACATTAAAGTCTCCTGCTGCAACTGTTATGGAAATACACTTGGCTGACACTTTTGAGCCAGTGATTCCTGCCTGCATTTGTGGAGTCTGAAACAGCAGCTGAAATTCTGGCTCCCTTGAAGTCAATGAGAGGTTTGCCATTGATATCAAGGTCAGGATTTCACCCAGTGACTCTGAAAACTGTGCCCTGTCCCTTCCATCTCTCGTTCAGATACCTAATGATAACAGTTTTGGCAAGTAAAGTGTTATCTATTTCACTGCTCATCCATGCACGGAGGAACGGAGAGAAAAGATCATATTATGTACAATCTGCTTTGAGTGGGGCTGGGTGAAATTTTTCAGACTAAACTTCTTTCACCAAAGAATGCAGGTTTGAATCTACTGAAACATTTTGCAAATTTGTGTTGAATTCACCAAATTCCTTTGGTCAGGGGGAAGAAAATTCCAAAAACACTGAAACTTTATTTTGACTTTTTTGAAACAAAATCTTTAGATTTTTTTCAATTTGGAACTCTTTTATGTTTCAAATTTTACTTGATTTTATTTTTAAAATGAAACAAAATGTTTCATGTCAACCCCAAATTAATTTTGTTTTCAGTTTGTCAAAAAAAATTTTAAAAAAATTCTGGTTATCCCAAAACAATACATGTGTATTTTAATTTTTCAGTTCAGATAGTGAACCAAAAAATCAGTTGTTCACACAGCTCTGACTCGGAGCAACAGCTCATTTTTGCACAACCAGAGATGGTTTGGGAGAGAAACACTGCTTTTCCCCATGCCCTAGTCAAAAAAGAGCCAAACCCAAAGAGCCGGGCAGAGAATAGAGAGTCGTCTGAGCCCCTCTACCAAGGAAGAGGCAAGCTCAAGAAGCCCAGTGGGTAGAGCTGGTCAAAAATGGATTTTCCATTCGGGGGTGCGGGGAGGAATTGAGATCTCTCCTGAATCTAGAAAAGCTAAACATTTTCATGAAATGAAAACTCCCCAAAAAATTTTGTTTCAAGTCAATTGAAACATTTCATTCCAGTTCTGATCCCTTTTAAAATAAATGAAAAAGCATTATGAGATGAAAAATCAAAATGTTTTTGTTCTGAAAATGGCAAAACATGACATTTCAACAGTTTCTAAATGTTTCTCCATTTTTTTTTCCAAAATGAGATTTAACCAATTCATTATAACATCACAAAAAAAAAATCTGTTTTTGCTGAAATGGCATTTTTAGATGAAAACTGTTTAGGTGAAAATTATTCAACCAGCTCTATCAGGGCATATGAAGCCAATAAGCAGGACTTCAGCAGCACCCATTGATGTATATGGTCCCAGTAAGGTAGAGATGAACCCAAGGAGCTGAGAGCACATATGTGATCATATTTTGAGTATTGTCAAAACTGAGCAATGTCTCGTGGGTGGAGTTTATTTTGTAGGTGGATCTTGGAAAAGTAACATCTTCTTTTTACTTTTTTCCCCAGTGTAACTCCTATAGAGAGAGAGACCTTTGAGATGTAAGATATGTGCAAGTGCAAGGTGGGAATTTCAAAAGTTTTAGAAACAGGCATATTGGGAGGAAGCCACATTTTTCTTATTTTCTTTGAAATGTACATTTTTCTAATCATCCAGAAGTTTCTCAGTACTCATTCTCTCTCTCTTCCTCTTCTTTGATATTCCAAAACAGCAACCCAATTCTTGCATGAGAATATCAAGGGGATGGAAATAGACCTGATGATAAACCAAGAGTTTATTCACTCTGCAACTTGTTTCAGTAAAACAGCAGCATCTCAGGCACTGCTGAGCATATCGTATCTGTTAATCATCAGGATGAGTTAGATCAGAGTGTTAATGTTTCTTGACTACTCTTTTGTCTCTTCTATATCAACAGAGAGATGCAATGACAATCATATAAGTACTTTATGCAAGCCTATGATGGAGTGTTTATCCCACACCAGCCTTGAAAAGGTTAATGAGGCTGAGAAGGGGGCCCATTAACTTGATTGGAGGGGAATTACATTGGATAAGCAACCCCTGACTGGGAGTAGAGTTCAGCTAAGAAAGAACAGGTGGGTCTATGATAAAACCAGGGTGTTGGCAACAGAAGGGTGCTGCAGTATGGAGGTCTGTGGTCACTTTCTAGCCTTAGCGGGGGGAAAGGAAAAAAAACAGGCAGAATATAGAAGCCCTGGGGTCCTGGCAGTGAGGGAAGGGCATACCCAGAGGAGAGTGGAGAAAGACCCTGATCAGGGGCGGCTCCAGGCACCAGCACGCCAAGCGCATGCCTGGGGCGGCAAGCCACGGGGGGCGCTCTGCTGGTCGCCGCGAGGGCTGCAGGCAAGTTGCCTTTGACAGCTTGCCTGCGGAGGGTCCGCTGGTCCTGCGGCTTCGGTGGACCTCCTGCAGGCATGCCGCCGAATCCGCGGAACCGGGGACCTCCCATAGGCAAGCCGCCGAAGGCAACCTGCCTGCTGTGCTTGGGGCGACAAAATACCTAAAGCCACCCCTGCCCTGATAGAGTCAAAGTAGGAGCAGCCTAGGAAACAGAAGCAAGGTTTGGGACAGTGCAGACCTTGGCTGCTGGTTGTAGTATCCCTGGGCTGGGCATGGGCCCCAGTTCACCTACCAGCCGCTGCGGGAGTGGCACAGACAGGCAGTGGAGAAGAAGATTGCCTAGAACAGTTGTCCAGTGGGACTTTGGTACTCTGGAAGGGGAGGACTATACTGACTTGGCCAGAGGGTGAAGTCATGAAAAGAGAGCACCCCGAGTTGCAGAGAGAGAGAGAGAGAAAGAGAAATGGCAAGGTGCATGAACGAACAACAAAAGGGGGTGTTGGATGTGAGTGGAGCTAATCCCCAGAGCAGCCAGGAGGAGATGCCTGTAGTGGTGAATGGGCTCCATGACAAGGCCATACACATTTTTTTCCCATTACTTCAAACGATTTCTTGTTAATTAGTGACTTGACATGAGCTAATTAAACACGCAAGGAAGTATCTTTCTTTTATTTTTTCCAGTGAATCAATACAAATATATCAGGTTTTATTATCTTTTAAAATTTCTGGTGCATTGCATATTTGGTCACCGCATGTTTAATTAGATTAATTAAAATAGTTGTGTTTTGTTTATGATCAGGGCCCCGTGAATTCTGCAACACCATGCAGCACATTTTGCCATGGAATTCACTCCTACCCACAGCATAGTTGCTCCAGAATCTGTCATCATTTTTAAAAGTTGTATATATATGTCTAGTGCCCGTAGTTCTGCAGGAAACACTGAACATGTGATCCAAGTTCAAACAAGGCAGTGATGCCCGCTGGTCTGGAAACTGCTTGGAACAGTAGCTGTGAGAGGCTTGAATTGCCCCATTTGTCTCAACCAGTTCTGTGGAATTTGGCATTTTTCCAAGATGCCCCAGCATTCAGCATTATTGTGGTGGAATTCGCCATTGTGAGGCAGCCAGGCATTTGCATCTTGTTTTCTGTCCCCATGGTCTGCTAGGCCCTGCCTGCAGTTGCTTCTTATTCTCCAGCTTTCCCCACCAGGTGGATTTAAATGGATTACACTGGATGCTGAACTGGTCCTTGGAATTAGGCAGGCATGAGGTGCCAGAAGTGTAGGGGGGTGAGCTGTGATAACTGCAACACTGTACATAAACTGAGGGCTCAGGAAGGAGAGGACATGAGCCACTGAGGCCGGCTACAATTTCCCCCACGTTCCCAGGACATAAAGGGGGAAGGAAGTTCTGAAGGGGCCATCAGAACAACATCACAGGGTTCAAGGGCTGGGGAATAGAACTTGCTGCCTAAGATAGTGATTATATTCAGGGATAACAGATTTTTGTGTTACTATCAAAAATAATCTGGCAAATTTACACCAATGATATGTGTGGAATGAGGAGATAGGAATGAAGGATTATTTCATGAGAGAATAAATCAACATTTCAGCAGAATGTAGAGGTTGCTGACATGGAATTTGGTCCTATTGTGCATGGAGCCCCGTCTATAATGCATCTAGGGTTTTCCAGTGAATTACAGATACTTTCTCCCTAGACCAGGGGATGGCAAACTTTTTGGCCCAAGGACCACATCGGGGTTGCGAAACTGTATGGAGGGCCAGGTAGGGAAGGCTGAATAGCCTGGCTCCTGCCCCCTCCCACTTCCCACCCCCTGACTGCCCCCCTCTGAACTCCCGACCCATCCAACCCCCCCCGGTCCTTGTCCCCTGACTGCCCCTTCCCGGGACCCCGTGCTGCTAATCACCCGCCTGGGACCCCACCCCTCTCCAACCCCTCTGCTCCCTGTCCCGACTGCCCAGACCCTATCCACACCCCCACCCCCGGACAGACCCCCCAGGACTCCCACGCCTATCCAACCACCCCTGTTCCCATCCCCTGACTGGCCCCCCCCCAAAAAAGCCTCCACCCCATCCAACTACCCCCTGCTCTCTGTCCCCTGACTGCCCCTCTGGGACCCCCCTGCCCTTTATCCAACCCCCTCGCTCCTCGCCCCCTTACCGTGCCGCTCAGAGCAGCAGGAGCTTGCAGCCACGCTGCTGTGCTGCCCAGCAGGAGCGGGGGCCAGAGTGCTGGCGGCGTGGCGAGCTGAGGCTGTGGGAGAGGGGAGACAGCAGAGGAGGGGCCAGCGGCTAGCCTCCCCAACTGGGAGCTCAAGGGCCAGGCAGGACAGTCCCACAGGCCGGATGTGGCCCACAGACTGTAGGTTGCCAACCACTGCCCTAGACACTATAATCCACTACTGAGTTTGGTAATTTCTTCCTGATTACTCCAGTTTTAGAGACTTCCCTCAAACTCAGCATGACTGAAGTGTCTCAGTCCAGATACATCCTAATGTGAGACCTATGGGAGATAATCCAACAAACTCTTCTGTAAAGTTATCCTAGAGATGAGCAAGCCACTGAAAATTTGAGCCATGATCAAGCTGAGTGCCTGGTTCTGTTCTGGAGTATAAGGAAGAGCCAAGCCAGGGAGAATTCTGACATTCTTTCCAGAATGCACAGCAACGTGTTATTTACCACAATTTTTTTGGTCCTATGTGTTGTCTAATGACTCTGCTTGTGTCTTGTCTTTCAGAGCTAAGCTAGACCATTGGTTTGGCTCTACCTTTGATTTTTCTGGTTGGCACAGGTCTGTTTAAAGGGTAAAAAATGCAGTTCCTATTCCATTTAACAAGGTATGCTTTCTACATCTATAGCTCAGCCTCAAGCCAAATGTGGAGTTCCATTCTGTAGCCTTTTTATTATAGTGGTGGCTGCTAGTGGCCTTTACAGTTGAGTTTGTAAAACAGCTGCCGTTATAATACTTTGTTCTAACACTCAGAACTTTCCAAAACATTCACTCCTGAGACTGAAATTTTCCATGCTTGGTCTCTGCCTAAAGGTGATTTTTTGTGGAAAGCCTGAAGAGAATGCATTCAGCTAGCTGTTTTTGAGTTATACAAATATGAGAAGAACCACATTATTTTTCTCATAGGAGGAAAACTGTTCTTGCTCTCTCCCTCCCCCTTGGGAATAACTTGAAAATGACTGAACTTTTAAACTTTTACTCATGCATAGTCTCAATGAGTAGTATGTACTTTGAAAGGGGTGTGTGGAGTCGAGGATGCGAAATTGGAAAGCTATGAACATTTGAAAACATGCCATAGTGCAAAAGTATAGAAAAAAGCCTTAGCTTATCAGCAGTGATCTTAAACATGGATGAAGCACATAGGCATGTGCAAGTGGTTAAGCAGATAAGTGTAGCCATCTGAAGTTATCTAAATATGCAAGAGCTTTAGTAAAATCTGCCCCACTTCCTCAGCCTTTTTTCTGTCCCACAGAGTCTTTGTGTCTTAGAAGAACAAGCACAGGACTGGGAGCAGGGAATTCCTGGGTTCTACTGCCTCCTCTGATTGGCTTTGACAATGCTTTGCACCAAGGTTTTGCACCTGGTCCCCAAAACACATGTGGTTGCACTGCTTACTACTCTGAGTAGTCTCATTGGAAACCTGGAATCCTGCATCCTGCATTAACCCTGGATGATTTGTGAGTTTCACTTTCCCCATCTGTAAAAAGGGGACAATGACATTTAGGTAGTTCCTACGGTGGTTGTTAGGCCCAGCTAAATAACTTTTGGAAAGAGCTATGTCATTGCCTGATCTCGAACCAGGGGAGGGTGGAGGGGAGAAGGCACTGCCTACCAAGGAGAGCACTACAGCCCAAAGTAATTATACTCATGTGCAGAATGGGAAAGAAACTAGCTTTCTATGGACACTTGTGCTAGTAAAACACAACCATACAAATGTGTGAGAAAAGCCTATACAAAAGGGGGGTGACAACAGCTGAACCAAACACATGTAATTTTTTTAAGCTGCTACTCCTGAAATTTTTAAAATATTATGCCCGCCTAGGACACAGTGCCCCCCATGCAAGACATTTAGATTACATCACACAGTGAGCGGCAGCCCACAGCAGCAAGTCTCCTAGCCTGGAGTCAACAGTCAGCAGACTTAGGCTCATGCTATGGTGCTTGCAATGCAGATGTTACAGCTTCAGCTGGACCTCTTGCTCTACAACCCACCCTCCTCCCTAAGCGTCAGAGCCAGAACTCCTGCACAAGCCACAATGTCTACACAGCTATTTTTTTAGTGCCGTAGCGCAAGACGGAGTCTGTCGACCCAGGCTCTGAGAATCGTTGCCTCTTGCTGTGTTGATGTACTCTCAAGTCCACAATGGCTCCTTTACTCTTCCTCTGGCACCATAGAGCACCAGTAAACTAGATGGAACTGGCCTCTGAAGAATGATCCCAACATAGTGGGCTTCTCTGGGCAGTGCAGGGCTTTCACAGTCACCAGGAAGAGGTGTGCTGAGGGAGGAGTACACTGCACTCTGGCTATCCTGGGCTGCTCTAGCAACCTATGGGGGTGGGGGAGAGTCATTACAAGCAACCATAAATTAAAAGTAGTCTCCAGAATCTGGGGGGGGGGGCAGCAAGGTGTGTAAAGCCTCCTTTGTCCCCATTCTGAGCTGCACTAAGTTTAGCTTAGCTCAGTGCAGCTCGGAATTGAGGCCTTACCTTTCTGAGCCTGTCTCCTCCTCTGTATGGGTAAAATGATAGTATGTGGTCTCCCAAGGCCTTCTGAAGTCATGAAAAACTGGCGCTCAGCAAGTGGAATGCTTGTTTGGGGAGATGTTAAGGTACTGCACTGTAGCATGAAAACTGTGGATTGTAGCCTTGCTTACCTCAGTGAGGGAGGGAGGAAGGACATAAGCAGTCAGGTATCCATTCTATGTCAAGAGGATAGTTATTTAAAGACCTCTAACATGATGTGTTGACTCTCCTTAAAAAATCCAGACCACACAAATTCAGATAGTCATTCCTTCCAAAGGCCCAGTTTGGTTTGAGAGCTGCCGTCTTGCCTGAACTACCTTGCTTAGGCCAGGGACCTGGTTCTCTGCAGCCTTATGGCTTGTGAAGTCAACTTTTTGCTAACCAGTCTTTTCCTCACTCTTCACCTTTTCATGCTGTATCTTTCCCCCTCCTCCATTTTTTCCATACATGACTTTGATTTGGTCACCTTCCCCTGCAGCAAGAATGAAGGGGTCACCAATACTAGCCACCCATACAAAGCCACAAATGACACACAAGAGAACAAACCAATAAAGTATGATTCTGCAGGGCCTCCATTCACCTAAATGGGAAGTTCCAATGCTACATTTGTCATTATGTGGGGCTGTTTGAGGCTGTAACCCAGCAGTACTCCTATGCCCAGTCACATGATTCAACTACTAGCAAATACTGCTTGGCTTCTGTAGGAGCCAGATGAAACCTACGTTAATAAAATTCTAGTATCCCAAGTGCTCAGCTCTCTTTTTAATATAGCAATGATGCAAGAACTCAGTAATGAAAATCTGCTTGGATTACAGTCCTAAACAGCAAACTGCTCTGTTGCATCAGGAAAGAAAATTCCCCTCACCATATACAGGCAAACTCACTATCATGCCACTGACACTGTGTCCCTGTTTTCAGAGGTGCTGGGCATCCACGTTTCCAGTGAAAGTTAACAGGAACCGCAAAGCAGACACTACAGGCCAGAATCTCTGTGGCTGTAAATTGGCATAGCGTCATTGCCTTGAACAGAGCTCTGCTGGTTTACTCCTGCTGTGAATCTGGCCCTATAGGTGAACACATGTATCGGGTAAGCTGTGGTGGAGGAAACTTGGACAAGGTGAAGTGGGAAGGAGGGGGTCAGCAACAGCTGACAGGACATCAACCTATGTAGATTCCAAAAATGGCAATACTCTGTAATCTGTTGCTGAAACTGAAGGAAATGAGTTACTTTTCTCTCCTTGGGTGTGTGGTTTCAGCAGGGCTGGCTTTAGGAAGTGCAGGGCCCAATTCAAACAGTTTCGACGGGGCCCTGGCAGGGATGACTTAAAAAAAACAAAAAAAACACATGGGGCTTGTACTCACCGGGCGGTGCTCTGAGTCTTTGGCGGCACTTCGGCGGTGGGTCCTTCATTCGCTCCAGGTCTTCAGCGGCACTGAAGGACCCGCTGCCGAAGTGTCGCCGAAGACCCAGAGTAAGTGAGGGACCCGCTGCTGAAGTGCCGTTGAAGACCCAAAGCGCTGCCAGGTGAGTAAAAATTAAAAAGGCGCCTCTAGCCAGGGAAGGGCAGGGCCCTTTTAGGCGCGGGGCCCGATTCGGGGGAATTGGTGGAATAGGCCTAAAGCCGGCCCACAGTGCGGGGTCTAATGTGGTATATGCAGATCATAGATGTCACTGGAAAACTGAGGGAGAGGTGGGTAAGTAGCATCCCTGAGGGCACTGTGGTCTAATGGATTACTCATGGGACAAACTGGGCCTAGCTAGCCACTCAATGAGCTACTTTAACCTCCTGATGATCTGTTTGGCCATCTGTTAAATGGGGATACTAATTAATTATTCACGGGCTGTTCAGAAAAACGAGTTAGTTTGTACAGCGCGTTGAAAATATAAATCAGAACACACTAAGGCCTGGTCTACACTAGGAGTTTGTCAAATTTAGCAGCGTTAATTCGACTTAACCGTGCACCCGTCCACACCAGGAAACTAATTAGTTCGACCTAGAGGGCTCTTTAGTTCGAATTCTGTACTCCTCCCCGACGAGGGGAGTAGCGCTAAATTCTACTTGGCTATGTCGAATTAGGCTATGTGTGGACGGAAATCGACCTTAGTAGCTCCGGGAGTTATCCCACAGTGCACCACTCTGTTGACGCTCTGGACAGCAGTCCGAGCTTGGATGTTCTGACCAGCCACACAGGAAATGCCCAGGGAAAATTTGACACGCTCCGGCGCCTTGTGGATGTTCTGCAGGACCGCAGGCAGAAGGACAGAGCACCCCTGCACTATATCTGCAACCGCCCTCCCCCGCCACAAAGTCCCAACCCCCCCTCACCCAAAGTAACAAGAAGGAGGGGCGACAGGGGCCGTGAAAACTGTCACTGCACCCCTGCAGAGTGCACAAATACAAGAAGGCTCTCATTCCCTAAATGTTGAGAAGTCCTTCCCTTCCTGGCTCACCGAAGCCCCAATCCCAGTTTCATCCCCTAACTGTGTAGTTGATTATTAAAAGTAGTTTGCTGTTAATTACTATTTCCATCAAGTTTTTCTACAGAAGACTGTCTGTGAAGGGTGGGGAAGGAGGTTGTTAATTGCATAGGACAGTCACCTTTACCAGGGTACAGACACGGGGGCAGGATCAACAGCAGGTCTCACACACACAGTGCAGTCAGTAGGCACCCTGGTTGGTCCGGGAGGTGTTTTCTATGTTCTGTGTGGGTGGGGGGTACGTGACTTTGTAGCGGGGGAGGGCGGTTACAGATCTTATGCAGCGGTCCTTGTCCTGGACCACAGAGCCACGCAGCAGGGGAATCTGTAACCGTCCTCCTCCGCAACAAGGTCACATAGCCCCCGCACACAGAGTCCCAAAAAGGAGGGATGGCAGGCTCCGTTGAAACAACCAGTCCGGCACTGCAGACCGCTCTAGGAGCAGGAGCCTATCATTCCTCGAGTGTAGAAGCGGTGTTAACATCACTGCACACCCTACCCACCACAGTCTGCGTCCCTGTTTCAACCCTTTAACGCGAATTAATTAATAAAGAAAACGTTGTTAATTAACAATGTTCCACTAACTTTATTTTTAAACGTGTGTTGGAAGGGGGGAAACGTGGTGAACGGGGTATGTAACCGCAGAAGAAAGTCAACAGTAACTGAAGCAGGGGCAGGTTCAGCTTCTCTGTAAAGAAACTGAACAGTCACAGGTTACCCTGCTCCCTGAGGAACCTAGCTTTCAAAGCCTCCCGGATGCACAGCGCTTCCCGCTGGGCTCTTCTAATTGCATGGCTGTCTGGCTGAGCGTAATCAGCAGCCAGGCGATTTGCCTCAACCTCCCATCCCGCCATAAAGGTCTCCCCCTTGCTCTCACAGAGATTGTGGAGCACACGGCAAGCTGCAATAACAATGGGGATATTGGTTTCGCTGAGATCCGAGCGAGTCAGTAAGCTCCTCCATCTCCCCTTGAGACGTCTGAAAGCACGTTGAATGATGACAGTTACCCAAGACCACCCTCGACACATTTTTCCCCCCAGCATGCATTGTGAGGAAATCCCAGAATTCAAATGGGCAGCGGGGACTGCGGGAACTGTGGGATAGCTTCCCACAGTGCACCGCTTCCAATGTCGACGCTTGCCCCGTTAGTGTGGACTCACAAAGTCGAATTAGTGTCCTTAGTGTGGACACACAAATTCAACTTTGTAAGGTCGATTCCACAAATTTGAATTAAGTTAAATCGAACTAATCTGGTAGTGTAGACATACTCTAAGTATTATGAGGTGCCACCTGCAGCTTCATTCAACAGAGAGCAGCATTGCACAGGGAGAACAAACATCTCTCCCTGCATTCTCAGTGCTGCCTTCCACAGAGTCAGATGGCTTGGGAGATCCTCTGGGTGTTTGCTTGCCGAGATATGAGAGAGACAGTGAAAGGGGGATAGTTCTGTATCTTCTGTGAGCAGAGGACTAAGCAAAAAATAAAATGAAACAGGAGAAAGGGCCACATGGTAGCCAGGGAGCACTTTGGCTCAATTGTCTAGAAATCAGGCCTTACAACTGTAACCTCTTTGATGTCATTGGTTCAACTCTGGGCAGGGTTCACTAAATCCTTTATTTAGAAGGTAGATAGAGGAAACTCAGTTTCATGCAGTTTGTGTAGATTTTTCAGACAAGCCTTTAAAAACTGAATTTTTGTCTGTTCTTTGTAGGGTTTTTTCCTAGGATTTCTTCTAAACATGGCTTGCTGGTATTTGGATTTTGTTAGTTTTTGTTTGTTTGCTTTGGTTCCTACTGAGATTTAAAAATTCAAGGCTGAAGACTGGGACAGATTTATTCCTCTGCAGGTGCCAGCCCACAGATAGAGGGGAAACAATTCTTGCCTCCATTTTCCTGGTGCTGAGGGGGCTAGTTCAGCACCAGGCACAGGCTACAGCAGCCTTCAGGATTCCTCTAAATTGGACTCCTGTTGCATTGGCCTCTGTGGGTATGTCTCAATGGCACTGTCGATCTTTACAGAGCATGGTATATGTGCCAATGTGTTCTTTGATGGCTGCTGAGTCCGATGCATGAGTGACAGTTCTGTCCGCAGGTAGAGAACCCACACACACTAGCAAAGCTCTGAATGCGAGCAGCAGATTCTTTCCTCCTCTAATGCGGGTCATTACAAAGCTTAATCCAGTCTGCCTTGCAATGTCTCACTCCATCTACAAGCTGACTCTGCCAACCACAGCAGCATTCTGCACTCCTTTTCCAATCATCCACAGAGATTCCAAAGGATACTAAGTCATCTTTACAAGCACCCCGCAATCTGTGTAGCAGTCTGCCTCCCTTTCTAGACCCTTTGCGAACTTCAGAGTACAGCACACTCTTTGGCATCCTGTAATCTGGCATTTGCTTGACATGTCCAAGCTATCTGAGGGTAGGTTTACACTTACCTTCCCGGTCGACGCGGTGAGTTCGACTTCTCGGAGTTCGAACTATCGCGTCTGATCTAGACGTGATAGTTCGAACTCCGGAAGCGCTGCGGTCGACTCCGGTACACCACCACTGCAAATGGCGGTGGCGGAGTCGACGGGGGAGCCGCGGAGTCGACGGGGGAGCCACGGAGTTCGACCCCGCCGCGTCTGGACAGGTGAGTAGGTTGAACTAGGGTACTTCGAATTCAGCTACGCTATTCACGTAGCTGAATTTGCGTACCCTAGTTCGACCCCCCTTCTTAGTGTAGACCAGGCCTTAGTCTTTTCTTACTAATCAACGTCCCCATGAATGACATACCGGCGCAATTTAACACTTTCACATTTGTCTTGCCCTCTTATTCAAAGAATTTTATGCAAGCATCTGATATGAAAGGTATGTTTGACATAAGTCGTCCATGTTTCTGAGCCATAGAAAAGAGTGGATAAAACACGTCTCATAAATACGGATTTTCACTTTAGTTGACAATTTGTTATTGTTCTAGGCTCTGTCTTGCAAAAGACTAAAGTTTCTGGATGCTTTGCTGATTCTCCTAGCAAGCTCAGCATCCAGATCTACATTACTGGTAACAGTTAGAGCCAATGTAGCAAAATTGGTCAATAACATCCAGAAAAAACCACCACCTGAGGTGATATCTGGAACTGGTTCTGAAGAGCCTTGGTGCACAATAACAATCTTCTTTAAAGATTTTGCATGAAGCAGAGAACTTGGTAATAAGATATATATAAAATCATGAGTGGTGTGGAGAAAGTGAATAAGGAAAAGTTATTTACTTGTTCCGATAATATAAGAATTAGGGGCCACTGGCAGCAGGTTTAAAACAAATAAAAGAAAGTTCTTCACACAGAGCACAGTCAACCTGTGGAACTCCTTGCCTGAGGAGGTTGTGAAGACTAGGACTATAACAGGGTTTAAAAGAGAACTAGATACATTCATAGAGGTTAAGTCCATTAATGGCTATTAGCCAGGATGGGTAAGGAATCGTGTCTCTAGCCTCTGTTTGTCAGAGGGTGGAGATGAATGGCAGGAGAGAGATCACTTGATCATTACCTGTTAGGTTCACTCCCTCTGGGACACCTGGCATTGGTCACTGTCAGTAGACAAGATACTGGATGGACCTTTAGTCTGACCCAGTATGGCCATTCTTATGTTCTTTATGTTCTAAGATGTTGCAGGGCATCAACACTGTGAACCACAGGTGCTGCATCATCTGCAAACAACAGGTCCCTTAGGATGATCTTCACCTTCATCTTAGCTCTGAACCTTGCAACGTCAAACAAACCTCCATCATGTGTAGTATTAAGATAAACACCCTCTCAGACATCACAGAACACATGTTGAAGCAAGAATGAGAAATAAATATTAAACAAAGTAGGAGCCAACACGCAACCCTGCTTCAAACATTGTTGATGTTAAATGAGTCGGACTCTTGGTTTTCATACACTACAGTTGCCGTCATGCCATCATGTAAGGATTTCACAAGGGTTAACAATACATTTGGACAACCAAGCTTCTTCAGAATTATGTAAAGCCCTGAACAACTAACCATGTTGAAGCATTTTTGTTAAATCTATGAAAGCCATGTACAGTACAATATGCTTCTCTATGCACTTCTCCTGCAGTTGTCTTACAGAGAAGACCGTGTCTATGGTGGACCTTCCTGAGTGGAAGCCACACTGGCTCTCAGGATAGATTCTTTCAGCTAAAGTTTGAAGTCTATGTAAAAGAATAGGTCTTAAAATTTTCCCCACGATATTAAGAAGAGATACAATCACTCTGTATATCTCCTTTGTTTTTATAGAGTTGGATGAAACAAGCATCCTTAAACTCTTTTGGAACAGTTTCTTCCATCCAAAAGAGTAGTAATACCTTGTGCAATCTTTGCAGCAAGTCTTTGTTTGCACATTTGTAGATTTCAGCAGATGAACAGTCAGATCCTGAAGCTTTGTTGTTGGGAATCTTTTTGATGCTTTATTTAAGGTCCTGTAGTGTAGGTTTGGCATCCAGAGAAGTCATAACTCCAAACCCAGGCAATTCGTCTAACACATGGTCTATTACAGGCTCCCTTGAGTATATCATTCCATAGAGCTCAATCCACCTTTCCAGTTGCTTCCCTTTATCAGTTATCATATTACCAGCCAGATCTTTCAGCGGAGCTGTCTTATTCTTTATCAGCCCAATGGCCTTTCTAATGCCCTCATACAACCATCTACTGTCACCTGTATCAGCCACCTGTTGGATGTTGTCGCAGAGACCCAGCCAAAATTCTTGAGCATACCTCCTGGAAGCTATTTGAACAACCTTTTGAGCTTTTCTTAAGCTGTTGAGTGAATCAGTAGTAGGCGTAAACTTGTAGGTGATCAGGGCAGATCTTTTCCTTTCAGTGAGTGACAACAGTATCTACGAATGGTCTTATGAACCAGTCGATATTTTCTTAGTACTGTTTTGAAAACTCTTGACTGCCACATTGTACATACTTCCCATGCATCTGAAGCAGTTTCATTCATTCTGGCTGTCTTTGCTGCTACTTCATAAAAAAGCAGTTTCTTGACAGGATCATTGATTTGGTACAAGTCAATATGAGGTTGTACTGCAGCTTTATTACAGTGAATATTCTCAGCTTGAAATTTCACTTTGCAGCAAACAAGAGAGTGGTCTGTGTCAGTCAGTGCATGGGAAGGATCGTGTATGCAAGATATCTTTCAAATATGCAAGTCTTGAGAGTCTTGTCCTGGGCGTGACTTTAAACTGCATCCTCCATGGCCTTGGGATACTTCTTGGTTGAAGAAAGGCTAAGGGATCTCACCCCGACAGAAAAGGCATTCAAGCTAAAGCAATAGGCAGTTAGCAGCTCTATTTAGGTTGCTGTCTGGCAGAAGCTACAACCTCTGTCACTCAATGTCCAGACTCTCTCTGGCCTTTGGATTCTGGCTCAGTGGTCTAAGGGTGCGGGGGGACACGAGAGGTCTATGGCAGCCTTCACTCCTCCATAACTTTACCTAGGTGTATGCGCTGAAGGTCTTGGAAAGATGATCTCAGGGGTCGGAAAGATGCATAAGGGAACTCGGGCAGCTACCAAGATTTCCAAACAGCCTGCTTACCTCATGTGAGGGTGGCCCTAGAAAAGGTGGGTCAAACAAGCCCTGCCTCATTGTTTACATCTGGCTCAACAATTTTTACAAACAGAATTGCTTGCTGGAATATTTGGACTTTGACCCGAATTCAGATTTGAGGAAAAACAGCTGCTGAGTAATGAACTTGCATGTTTCAGAACTGATATTGCAGCTCTTTCAGAAACTCGATTCTCAGACACAGGTTTCATAAGGGAGAAGTATTACACCATTTACTGGCATGACAAACCTGAAGGAGTAAGGAAAGAGGTTGATGTAGGTTTTGCTATCAGAAATGAACGTATGTCATTCTGTGATGCTCCAGTTGCAGTGTCCATACGTATCATGACACTTCGAGTTAGTCTACAGAAGGGATTCATTAACCTCATCAGTGTCTATGCTCCAACTCTGCAGGCTAGTGATGAGGAGAAAGACAGCTTTTACCAATAGCTGGAAAAAACTGATTGGCAGGATTCCATGGAAGGAACCAAGCGTAGTGCTTGGAAACTTCAATAGAGTTGGATCCAATGCTGAGAACTGGCCTGGGATTCTGGGTAGGTATGGCATTGGCTGTATGAATGACAGTGACCAGAGAGCTCTCAATCTCTGTGCCAGTCAAGGCTTATTGGTGACTAATACCTTCTTTGCTGGGTAACATCAGAAGATGATAGTGGAAACACCCGAGGTCCAAGCACTGGCATCACTGGACTTGGGTATAGCTATACTGCACTTAAACCGCTCCTTAGCCTGAGCCCTGTGAGTTGCCAGCCATGGGTTTTTAATTGCAGTGTAGATATACCCTCTGAGGCTTTGCAGGGGCAGAGGTCTATACATCCCTGTCAGACCACCTCCTCCTATCCTCTGGTTTCCTCCACCTTAGAAGTGCCCTGTGTCCAGTGCTGCCCTGGAAGAAGTGGAGAACTAGTGGATCCAGCTGTGCACCTGGTATAGGAGCCTTTTGTTTAGAGAAATACTCATGTCTGCCCTATGGCTCCTTTGCACCAGCCTAGTTGGAAGAAAGGAGCTGCAGCACAATGATAATATAGGCCCCTGGTGAACTGCCCTTCTCCTTATTTTGAATAAGGTTGTAAACAGGAATTTCCTTTGACTTGTCAACTCATGACTTGTCAATTAATTAAGTAGGCCCATACTTTAATACATAAGCACAAGAAAGCAGAGTTAGGTTTGAGCTTTCAGCCTTAACTCTGCCTTTATTGTTCTAATTGCTTTCTCAACCTTAAAATTACAGAATAGCTTTCTGTTCAGGACACACAACAATCCAAGATTACATCTTCACTTTACAGTTAACGTAAGTGATTAGCATCCTAGTTGGAGCAACCACATTAGCTTAGGTCAGGTGAGAATGTCCCCACTACAAAACCCTACCCACAATACTGAGTCCTCACTGTTTCTGCACTCACCCATATGTGTCTGGGGCAAGTCCTATGATCTTATGTGCTAATATTCTCTGGGATTCTTTCCCAGGTAGCTGTGTCAATTTGAGTGGAATTGTGGGAAGGACATTGGAGGACTATTACCACTTTAATTATTTTATTTTTTTTGCCTGCATCCTCATTGCAAACTGGGTGGGTTCCACCCCAAGTTAAAGCAGAGCTGGGTTCTAACATCTACGCATAACTGAGTAAGATAGCTTAAAGCACCTCCAAACCCTGCTCACAGGTTGCTTGGGAGGGTTGGATTAAAACCTAGGTAAGAGCTTGGGTTAACCAGCGGCGGCTCCAGGCATCAGCGCTTCAAGCACGTGCCTGGGGTGGCAAGCCACGGGGGGCGCCCTGCCAGTCCCTGCGAGGGTGGCAATCAGGCCAGCTTTGGCGGCTTGCCTGCAGAAGGTCCGCTGGTCCCGCGGATTCGGCAGCAAGTATGCCAAAACCGTAGGACCAGCAGATCTCCCGCAGGCAAGCTGCCGAAGGCTGCCTAATTGCCGTGCTTGGGGCAGCAAAAAAGCTAGAGCTGCCCCTGGGGTTAACTATGCAATAAAGACATACCCCAAGAGCTGAGTGGTTGCAGCACAGAGTAATGAAAATAATTTCCCCTTTTACAGTCCACATCACATAAAAATTGCCTTCTTTCTTCTGAGTGGGTTGGAATCATGTATGCACTTTATTTAATAAAATTCACCTTGCTATTCTGTGCCACCCCCGCTCCCTTGAAACACACAGGAAAATCCTCCCACAGAGGAAAGGAAGGTAAGTTTTTCCATGTAGCAAATATTAGGCATTTCACCTGCAATAACTCCTTGTGAGTACCATGGTACAGTTTTATTTAGAGTGCATTGCCTCCATTTCACTACGTGATCTACACCAAGCGGACACCCGTAATCTTTGCAGCATAATGGAAGGAGATGGGGAAGTTGGTCATGCAGCAGCAGCTGCTTGTTTTCAGCAGCATCACTGGAGAGTTTCTCACATTCTCCTTCTCCGCCTCTTCCCAAATGTTCAGCCTGCTGTGTGCAAGCTGGGTGTTTACAGTTCAGGGCTATGGAGGAGGAGGAAATATTTTGCCTATTGTTCAGTGACGTCAATGGCTTAGCGCCCAGTCACTTGAGGGACTGGGGTGCTTAGTAAATGTCAGCACAATGCTGCTAGTGCATGTCCTTATGAATCTGCTTTCAATGTGTTTAAGGTCTCCCCTGCAGGTTAGAGCCAGTTGGCATGACAGGCCAGTTCAAAGGGGCATGCATAGCTGAAGAACAATACCAGTGAGGGTGATTATGCCTCTGTTTCATGGGGAATAGGTTACATAGGGATTTTTATGAGGTATTAAAGCCATCACTTCCCCTGCACCAAGCTCTTCTCTCTAATTTTATTATGATACAAATAAAGCTCTGAAAAGGAATTGACAGAGTCTGGGAATTTCACAATAAATCAACAGGAATGAGTCATCATGAGATACTACCGGTACATAAATGTTTCCCAGCTCTGCTGTTACCAGGTATTGCTCACAGACCTGAAAACTAACTTGTTTGTCTCTATAGTTTTTTGTCAGAATCAAAGTTGGCTCTTGAAGAGGAGGGTGGAGTTAGATTTGAGGGCACAAAAGAAATTGTTACTGTGGTTGGTGTTTCTGACTAGGGTATCAGGAGGCTAAAATTTGGAAGCCAAGCTCTAACCAGTTGTTTTGTATCAAAGACAGACATTTGTTGCAAAACTGGCTACCTGAATTGTGAGTGAAGAACTTGTATCTACACTTTTTGTGCACACAAACAGGAAACTTCACTTGCAGACGAGCAGTTAGGAGCAGAGTTACACCCACAGAGAACAGGTATGTCCATTTGCTTAACAAAAAAGCCAAAATACAAACAACTGTGTGCACACAGGTTATGATGTGAAATTCAGGTACTCAGTTTTGTGAAGCATTTTGAGATCCACAGATGAAAAGCACCATATAGGACATGGTCATTATTATATTCTCCTGATGTACCAAACAATGTCCCATTACACACACACACACACACACACACACACACGTTTAAAATTTGGCTTTCTAGGGGAGTAACCCCCTATTTGCTTGCTTGGATTACCAACATCAATGATTTACCATCATCATAACCACTTTGGCTTTCTGTGATTGTTTGTATTCTGACTGGCAGTCCATTTCATGTTTGTTTTCCTCCTAGGCATACTGTGTATGCAAGCAGTGGGCAGCTAAAAAAATATGGCCAAACCATTCCAGAACGCAGATCAGAATCTGACATCAAGTGATCAAATACATTTTTTTAAGTTTCCTTTGAAGGTGCAATCAAAATGTTAAGACCTGGCAAGATTTCCAAGTATTCCAGAGCATCTATTTAAAATGAGGATTGGTTCCATCTTTCTGGAATACTCAGCAAGGAAAGACTGTTGTAGTTTCATTACTAACATCCTAGTTGCTGTGTATGATGTCTTTAGGGAAATAGGTTGTGAGAGGCAGATTTGTCATCATTTGTAGCCCTTTTAAGGTGAAATCTGTAATACTGGGTGGATGGATTAACCCTGGTTGGGAGAGTCCAGTACATCTGCAAAAAATTGCCAGTTTACATATAAATGTTTTATCAATTTCTGTACCAAATGCAACAGGCTAGATACTACTTTTGTCTGTTAATAACTTCTAGAACTCAGTTCCTCAGGTAAAGAGTCCTTTTTTGTAATACAGAGTTTATCCAAATCATCCTTTCAAAACTGAAGTGTCTGCTTGGAATTTCTTCATACAGTGGTCCCAGTGAATAGCTAGTTCATAGCTAGTTCTCTGTTATGGAAAGAATTAGTACATTACATGGCTTTTCCAGTTGCTATTTGCCTCACTATCCTTTGTGATTTTAAAGCACTGGAGTTCATAATTTGGAAAGAAAGAAAAAAGAGGAGTCTTGAATATAAAGACAGCAAGGAGGTTGGGATACTGCAGAAAGGAGAGAGGCGGGTGTGACGATAAGCGAAAAGTTTTGTTTGGTTTGTGACTGCACTGGGGAATTTAAGTCAACTTCTTCCACATGGGGAGATGATAAAGAGGGACAGAGATGGAGCTTTGGGGAGAAGATGAAGGAGGATGTTGCAAGGGAGCACATGAGAGAAACAGTGGGATGGGACAGGATAGGGGAATGGAAGATAACCCAATGGATGTGAGGAAACAAAAGAACAGAACATTTTAAATGAGAATAAAGGCATGTGATTAATTGTAGTAGGGTTGGCATAGAGAGCACTTCAGAAATATTCCTTACTTTTTTGTCTGAATGTAATGAGGTCACACTCACCTCTCACGAGCGCCCCCTGTCCACGTGCACTCTCTCTGTTTGTGGTGGGTCTTCAGTGACTCAGCCCTCCAGCCAAGTCATACACAATCTGACTGAAATAACAGCAACAGAAACCCCTTTCGGGATGCAAGTCCAACAGGGGCCTCTCAGTGCCCTCTGTGATGTCTCTCTCAGTTTTTGCCTGCTCCAGAATAGAGCAGGGCCCCAGGGCTCCTTTCTTGGAGGCAGTGTCTTCACCCTCTCAGGGCCTTTCTGGCCCCAGCTCTTCAGCTGGGCCACTACAGTTTAGTCCCCATTCTGGGGTGTCCAAAGTCCAAACCACTTTCCCAGTGGTGGGGCAGGAGACAGGACCCAGGCCCACCTTCTACTCTGGGTCCCTGCCCAGGGATCCTATAGATATCAGCCATCCACAATGTCCCTTTAAATAAACTGTATTGTTGCTATAATTCCCTGGGCCACTTCCCCATGGCTCCCACACATTCTTCACCCTTACCTCAGGGCCTTGTCCTTGTGGGGGCCTAGCAGCCAGCCTAGAGCACTATCCATTCTCCTCCATCTCTAGTAAGAAACTGAACTTGCTCTGGCCCTGCAGCTTTTCTTATACTGACCTGCTCAGCCCTGATTGGCTGCTTCCCACACAGCTGCTCTAGATAGTTTGGAGGACCTCTCTATTGCCCTTTTCTGGGGTGGGATGTGGCATGACCACAAGGCCTCCAGCAGGGGGCCTCACGGCCTAGTCCACCGCATCACACTGAAGTAGTGAGGTTATTAATTTGCTGTGTGAACAGAAAGGGGTGACAAGTTATTTGCTGTTAATCAGAGGTAATATTCCGATTCAAGTTACTAACTTTCCTGCTCCTCATGTGTAGAATGACCTCTGGGTTAGTGGTGTGAGAAACTGACTAGTGTGTATATGGCCAAAATATTTAAAAATCAGGCTTCATAATAGAATAACAAAAATGTGTTAAGAAGTCTGGAGGTCTTGGATGTATGGATCACAATGCCCACTGTCTGGGAAGATAGGGTGGAATTTCCTAGGCCTGGTCTACACTGGGCGGGGGTCGATCTAAGGTACGCAACTTCAGCTACTTGAATAGCATAGCTGAAGTCGAAGTACCTTAGCTGGAATTACTTACCGTCCTCACGGCGCGGGATCGATGTCCGCGGCTCCCCATGTCGACTCCGTACCGCCATTCGCATTGGTGGAGTTCCGGAGTCGACAGGAGCACGTTTGGGGTTCGATATATCGCGTCTAGATGAGACGTGATATATCGAACACTGAGAAATCGATTGCTACCCGCCGGATCGGCGGGTAGTGAAGACGTACCCCTAGAAAGTTACAGGTGTGGGAACCTTTTTATTGCCAGTGATTCTGCCTGATTGTCTAGGCTTAGAAATAAGGTGAGCAGGAACTGAGGCTTTACTCTGAACTCAGGGACTAACAGAGTCCTGGCTAATCTTTTCAAAACACTTCCAAATAGCATTGCCTAGGTCTTGCCTAGGTCCAGTTTCAGGCAGCTGTTCTTCATCTAGAGGTGGATCATAGACATGTTATTGTAACCAGGAACCACAATTTGAGAATCTCTTATCTACAGTGTCTAGGGTAAAATTATACCACCCTGGGCTGCCTTGTTAGCTTTTCAGGCAAAAGAACTTCTCAGTCCTCACAAACATTTATTTTAACCCTGAAAGACTAGCTTCCCAGATAGATTTCAGGGACAGTTCCCCAGCTGGTGTGAAGCAGTGTAGTTCCATTGACTTCAGTGGAGCAACATCAGTTCACACCGGCTTAGGATCTAGACCTTGTTTTTTATATCATAAGTGTATGAAACATAACAATACTGTACCTAACACTTTGCATACCTCTAGTACCTTGAATATGGGGCTGTCAAAGGCTTTACAAACATAAAATTAATCTCTTGATAAGTAGTACTTTCCACACCTGTAAAATGGGGATAATAAGGCACAGAGAAATTAAGATCATTAGGCATCAGCTTTTGAAAAGTTTCACCTTAAGAGACTTTCAGAAAGTCTAAAACTGAGTAGTTAGTAGAGCCAGCATAGGTGCTGGCTTTTATTTTTCTCCAAGGATGCTCCACTCCTTCTCTGCCTTGAGGCCCTTCCCCCACTCAGCCTCTTCCCCTGAGGCCCTGCTGTTGCTCTGCCTCTTCCCACCTCCACTCTGCCCCCCCCCACCGTGAGCCGCCTCCTGCCCAACAGCTGATCAGTGGCACCACCAAACAGCTGTGGCCAATGGGTGCTGAACACCCAATATATTTTTCCATGGGTGCTTGAGCCTCAGAGCACCCATGGAGTCAGTGCCTAAGCCTAGGTGTCGAAATACCCTGCTTTTACCACTGCTCCACTCTGTCTACTAACCCACCGACAGATATCTTCCTGCCTTTCACTTTCTAAGGGGACTTTGAATAAAGCCTTTATTTCCTCTACTTGGCTATCTGGTGCAATCAAGAAAAAAAATGTAAGACAATAGCCTGATATGAAATGTAAGAGAGAAAGGAAACCTATCACCACCCATAGGAAACAATGAATTTTTGTCTAGCCAAGAGATAAGGTGAGTCCTTTCTTCACATAATATAACCAGGCCCTTGGCAGAGCCAGTTTCCCCAATAGATGATACAGATACAGGGACATGTTGTGAAGTCTGTCATGATGATCACGACACTCCACAGAATGCTCAATGCATGAATTTGCTGACAAAAATTCTGCTACAGTTCTTTGGGGAAAAAAAATTGTATCATGTCACTTGCTGCCTGAACAGAGGGGAGGATGTAGGGTAAAGGTAGAGAATTAAGATAAGGAAGAGAGAGAACCAACTTTTTTTTCTTTTCTCTCTTTCTTTTCCTTCTCTGTATTCACTGTTGCTTCTCTTGCCTTCACTTCTTGTCTTTTTCTCTTCCCCACTATTTTTATTTTTAGCAACTTTCTTTGGTTTGTTCCACTCTTCCTGTCTCTTGGGATCTTCCTTCTCCACAGTCAGCTGCTCCTGTATCTATTCTGCCTCCCCAACTTCAAGCTGCTGAGTCAGCATCCCTGGAGGAAGTTCTTCCTTGTACTGACAGACGAGAGACTCTGCTGCCCTTGGTACCAAGTTGAGCAGTACATCAAGGTACAGGCTGTCTGGGAAAAAACAGAAGAGCCAAATTCTTATTATTTTTTTTTAAACTTGAAGAACACCAATTAAATATGCAGTTGCTGGCAAATACAGACCCTACTGCCAGAACACATACCATTCAGAAATAGTTAAGTCAAGATATTTTAAGATACCATATGCTGGAGTGATCAGTCAGTTTCCAGTAGCTAATTAGAGAACTTATGATACATGATAATGAGAAATGTGCAAATTTGGATGGCAAAGAATGTCTATATTGGCCATTTTAGCAGATTCCTCAGGGGAAAAGACTGACAGCATGACATCTTTAAGAATAACGTTTTCTCTGAGCTCCATCACACCAACTGCAATGACAGACCCCAGAGTGAAATTTCCAAAGGGGAAAAGCAGAAGTGCATTCTCAGTGAAAATCTCTTGGCTTTGGATATTTCTATCACCTGAGATCAGACTGCGCTCTAGCTGTGCCATTTTTACAGTGCAATGCAAGACCCATATTTCTGCAAAAGCCTTCCCTTGGGAGCCGGGCCGGCTGCAGGCACCAGCATTCCAAGCAGGTGCTTGGGGTGGCAATCTGCAAGGGGCGGCAGTCCATGTGTTTTTGCCCCCAAGCAGCGCGCTGAATTGCCACCCCGGACAGCAGGGGCAGTCCGTGTGCCATTAGGGTGGCACGCGTGTTTCCGTGGCAGTGGCAATTCGGCGGCAGCTTCTATGTTCAGCTGTCCGCAGCAGCGCAGCTTCTGTCTTCCGGCTGAAGACAGAAGCTGCCGCCGAATTGCCACCGCGGAAATGCCCATGCTGCCCTAATGGCACATGGACTGCCCCTGCCGTCAGCAGCAGCAATTCGGCGCGCTGCTTGGGGCGGCAAAAAACAATAGAGCTGCCCTGCTTGGGAGAATTGTGGTAGAAGAATAACCAGGCAACCTTTCTCATGAAAATGGTAAATAAAACTAAAATACCATTAAGCATCTAGAATGAAGGAGGAGATTACAATCTCTGTAGGTGAAAAATAGCCATGTTTCATTCCATATATGGTGCCTAAATAACTACTGTGGAGGGCACATTACAATGTAGAGATAAGTTTGTAGTAGCAACTCTGATCTTTAGGAAGTCTCAAAGTACTCAAGAGATTATTTCACAACCACCACTGATGAGAGGAAACACTGCAGCCACTCTGGATCAGAAACAGTGCACAGGTGCTTTTAGAAGGGAAGTGAAGAGTGACTTGCACAGAGATGTTAGGTAGCCAAGTTAATGTAATTACCCAAATTAGAATTTGTCTAGGAAAATATACTGGGGGGAAATGTATTGTTAGATTTTTGTTAATGATCAAGAGTGATCAAGACTTCAGTTTTACATCTCACCTGAAAGTCAACACCACCACTGCACGGTGTCCCTAATTACATACCGGCCTGTTCCTCTCCTCCCACCTCACCTTTTTTCCATGTTTCTGAAAAATATCCAGCCCAGTCTGCATGTTGGTTGGATCAAATTTCTGCATCAACTTCTTTGTATCAGGGCCTAAGCTCCATTTAGAAACAGCCTTAAGGATAGAGAGATATCGTAAAGTGACAATTACTGCAATAGTTATTGTTTGCGAAATCCCAAACCGTTCTATATAACGTACATACTCTTCTGTAAAAATAAATAAGATTAAAATGTGGATCTTCTCCAGTGTTCTGTATATTTAAATGTTTGTGTTGCTTTTATTGTTAGTAGTAAAGATTTATATTATGGTCATGTTCAAATGCTACAATTGGGATTGGGGTCCCATTGTGCTAGACACTTCATAAATAGAGAGAAGACACAATGTCTGCCTTGAAGAATTTACAGACTAAAGAATTCTAAGTGCAGCAGGATTCTGTGGCATGTGCCTCCTCTGTTCTACTGAATCTAATTGCTTTAACAGTGAGTGGAGGAGGTATACTTTAATTGCAACAGGATTCACATGCTACCATTGTCTAGATCGGCGACTTCTCACGTACACACACTGCGTATTCTCAAACTGCATTGTGTTTTCACTCAATCATAGGGACAGGTGGGGATATCTTGCCACTAGTAATCAAGTCAGCCCACAATCAGTAGTTTTTGCTGGCTGCAGGTGCTCCTCTTTGAGAGGTGATTGTGATAATTTGTGACACACAACCATTTAAATGCCATTTCAAATTCCTCTCTTACACATACAGTGCACTATTGTAATGTGATAGCCAAAAGCTCTGGCTCTTTAAAGCCTTCTCTTTACACAGCCTTTAGCAAGTCATTCAAATGTCCCGCACCTTCCTGTGTGATCTCATTCTCATAATCTAAGAAGGGCTGGCCCTTAAGGTCCCACTCACATGACCTATTACTGTGTATGTAGCCATATTGCAATATGGCTGTCCTCCCACATGGTTCCTATGCATGTTCACTATGTTACAATATTTCTGACAAATTGGGCTGTAGTGTATGATTATCAGGCTGTAACAGAGGCTTAGCATGGTTTTGCTGAGTTGAAAGAGCTGATTAACTGTGTCCATGTGACCAGGATGCCAGGCCTCTTGCCTCCTACACTGTCGCATGATCACATTTTCCCAGCACTCTTCCTTTTCCAGTTTTCCCATAAGGCAGCACTGCCTACATAACCAGAAAAGGACAGGCTGGACTAAGTTGCCTGTTGCTTCCTTTTGATAGCGGTAGCAAGCACTCAGTGTTCACTTTGGCTAGAGGAATGAACTCTTGTGCTATGGTAGCTACCAGCTGATGCCACTTGTCCAGAATAGAGAAGCTGCGAATGAGCATTTGGCCAAAGTTTCCCCTGCTGCTCTTGGTTGGAGAGCCAGCAGAAGCAGGACGAAGCAGGGAAGAGATGAAGCTGCAGAGACCTTCAGTCAGTAGAGGAGCATCAGTGAATCGAGAGAGACTAAAAAATCCCTGCCCTCTCAACTCACTTCTCCTGCCGCTCTGAATGTGGGCAGGGAGGATGACGCTGGTGGCAAGGCACCCAACACAATTCCTCCATCTGTGGGTGGTGCTGTCACCTAGAGACATGTTAAATGGGAGACCAGGATAGTGAGCAAAGAGGAACTGAAGGAAGGAAAAGGAGCAGCAAGCATAGGGAGGGGAAGCCATCCAAGAGGAAGGATGGCCTGATGTGGCTGCTCTGTAATAATTTATAAATACTGTATGTTGACCTGGTTATTGGAATGTTTACTGTGACTATATTAGCTTGGTTTAATAGCAGGCTGTAAAGAAAACAAATAGGAAGGAAGAATAGCTCAAGATAAGCCACCCTCGGCAAACACTTCTGGGTTATGACAGGACAGGGGCAAAGATGCAGGGATCATTTCTGGGTCCAGTTCTGTTCAATATCTTCATCAAGGATTTAAATAATGGCATAGAGAGTACACTTACAGAGTTTTCAGATGATATCAACAGGGGCGGCTCTAGGGATTTTGCCGCCCCAAGCACGGCAGGCAGGCTGCCTCTGGCGGTTTGCCTGCGGAGGGTGCGCTGGTCTCCCAGCACGCCTGCGGGAGGTCCTCTGAAGCCGCGGGACCAGCGGACCCTCCGCAGGCAAGCCACGGAAGGCAGCCTGCCTGCCGCCCTCGCGGCGCCGGCAGAGCGCCCTCCACAGCTTGCTGCCCCAAGCACACGCTTGGCGTGCTCAGGCCTGGAGCCGCCCCTGGATATCAAGCTGAGAGGGGTTACAAGTGCTTTGGAGGATAGGATTAAAATTCAAAATGATCTGGACAAACTGGAGAAATGGTCTGAAGTAAATAAGATGAAATTCAATAAGGACAAATTAAAAGTCCAGAGAAGAGCAACAAAAATTATTAAAGATCTAGAAAACATGACCTATGGGAGAAGATTGAAAAAGTTGGGTTAGTTTAGAGAGGGGACATGATAGCAGTTTTCAAGTAGATAAAAGGTTGTTATAAGGAGGCGAGGGGATGGGAGGGTGGAAATTGTTCTCCTTAACCCCTGAGGCTAGGACAAGCAATGGGCTTAAATTGCAGCGAGGGCAGTTTAGGTTGAACATTAAAGAAAACTTCCTAACTGTCAGGGTAGTTAAGCACTGGAATAAATTGCCCAGGGAGGTTGTGGAATCTCCATCATTGGAGATTTTTAAGAGCAGGTTAGACAAACACCTGTCAGGAATGGTCTAGATAATACTTGATCCTGCCATGAGTGCAGGGGACTGGACTAGATGACCTCTCGAGGTTCCTTCCAGTTCTATGATTCTATGATTGGCTCTGAGAAGTCTGGCTTGACCTCCAGCTGAGTCTACTGAACTGGTTTTGACAAGCAGGGTCAAAGCCTAGGAACTGACAAGAACAGAGGAACTCTGGCTATATAAAGAGGCTTATTTCCAAAGAGGAAGTAGTTGTTGGGGAGCTGTTCAGGGTGAGCAGACTGATGCTCAGGACATGCCAAGTGTCTGAAGAAGTTAGGCTTGGCTTACCATCATCTGATGTATCATAGGCATTAGGTAAGACAGATGTGTGTAGGCTTTGTTTCTGTTAAAATTAAATAATACTTGGTGTGAGGGTTTACGCCCCTCCTTACAGGGCAGCACGGCCTAGTGGCCAGAGTCCATAGAATGAGCCGTTGTTACAGGGCAGTAGGACCTTACTACTGGCTCAGCAGGGGGGTCCTACCAAAACATGCTGAGGCTCACCAAGGGCAAGGTACCAGTCCCCCCCCCACCCCGGGTTGCTTCCTACCAGCTTGGGAGTTGGGGTCTCCCACAAATCCCAAGGTTCTCCACAGGTCTCCAGGTCCATCGCCTCCTCTGATTCCTCCCACAGTAGGGGTTCACGCCAGCCTGTAGAAGCCTCCGTTCCCAGCAACTTCAAGAGCGTTGGCTGGTCCTCCACAGGAGCTCCCCAGTTAGGTCCTTCCCCTGAGGCTTCCAGCCCGGACTGAGCTGAATTCCCTCCTTTTATACTCCCAGAGCACTTGGAGCATGCCCAGTACGAACGGGGCGGGACCTCCTCTGTCAGAGCTACTGGTCTGACACTGCTGGGGCTAGTGCGGGGCAGGGCTGCCCCATCACACTTGGTTTTTTGAAGGGTGTCTGATCACTTTATTCACCACTGGTCATAGACCCCTGAAAGGAAGAACTGCAGGTACTGAATGCATTCAGAATTGCTGGGTAAGCACAGTTGATATTCAGGGTATTGTAGCACAGGGCGCAACCTAGGAGTGTGAGAATCAAGTGATTTCATCACAGGAGAGGCAAAGGTACGAGGCTTGACACCTGAGGGGGTACATTCAGAGCAACCAGAGAGATGCAGTTAGCCAGGTAAGCGGGCATTTTGTGTGAGCATCTTATAAAGGGACATTTTCGCAGCCGACATATTTCAAAAGTTAACTTTTACTTAGAGGATCATCCAAATATCACTATGTCCCTGAGCAGCATCCTGAAGCACCTAACAGATCTCCACGTCTGAGAATATCCATAATACCCAGTGCAGCTGATTAATTTTGAGTTTGATGTGAACAGTCCTAGCAGCCCGAGGAAAACTTCAGGTATTAAGCATTTCCTTAACTAAAATTTTACACATAGTTTCAACTGGATAAGTTATTCTTCTCTTCCAGTCCTTCTGTCCTATAGCTGTTGGGCAGACTTGCTGGCACCATTAACTGATGTCTGGCTCTAATCCTGCAGGTGGCTACATTTCCAGAGCAAGTGAAGTATTCATCGTGTGTAGGCCATAAAGTGATTGTAGATCTTTCTCTTTGACAGCTGGCATATTACTGGTATATAACATCAGTGTCCTCTCATGAACCTTTCTTAACAGATCTCAAAGGAAGAGTCTGAGGAAAGCATGGCTGGGGCTATACATAAACAGGCTTGCTTTGTTGCTATGACCAGTAAGGCCAGGGGTGATGATGGGCTTTTGGTGATGGGGGTGGGGGAATAAAATGGAGGTGTTTACAGCTGTGCAGTGGCTTTCCAAACCATCCTAACCTGGCCTGTTTAGTCCATCTTCTAAGATTTCTTCATCTGATCACTGTTGAATGAACTGGAAAATGTTTAGCACTCCATATAGTATGAGACAATATAAATTAGTTCGTGCATAAAACCAGGCAGGCTGTCCTCTCCCTCCCTACAACCCACCACTACTACTTCATTTTTTCAGTAGTTCTGGTGCCAGAATACTTTCTGTGGTCATAAGACTGGTTTTGGTTCAGTCCCTTTTTAAGGTACTAAGTTTATCCTTTCTAATAATGAACTGAACTACCTTGTACAGATGTTTAACCGTTTTTCTAATGCTCCAGGAGTTTAAAAAAGAGACAGAACACCAACTTGCTTAGATCCACACACTCAATACGCATATGGTTGCTGTGTTACTAGTGGGAGGGAGGAAATACTCAACTAGTAAGAGGCAATTGGCCAGCATTAAATTAAAACAAGGCAAGGAAAATTGGCTTCCTAAGAGGTGAGCAAAGTTATATATGCAGTAGAAATCCTTTAGAGTGAGCCGGGGTCTATGAATGATATGTACTCTAAAAAGCATAGTGCTAAAAAACAAGCATAAAAAAACCCCACTGGGTCATCACGTCTTCTGGGGTTCAAATGTTCCAAAGCTTGCACATTGTGTCGTCCCTCTCTCCGCGAGAGGTATCCCAAGAGTGTATTATCAGATGTTAACAGTAAGGACCAAGGTGTGTTAGTTGCACTGTGTGTTTGTGTTCTGAAAAATTTCAGCCAACCTGTGGATCTTATTGAAGGCAGTAAGTTAGCACACTTTCTAGAAAAAGGATTTGCTATATTCTACTTTCTTACTGAAAAAGCCCAACCAAAGTTGAATATCTTTTTTTATCTGAAAATGAAAAAAGTAAAATCATTTCAGAAGTTTAAAAAATATTTTCTGGATAGAGGCAGACATTTTTAAATGATGACAGCAACTGAACAAACCTACTTTAGAGGAAAATGTATATTTTCCAACTTTGTGTGGTGGTTTTGTTCCATTTTATTACATTGGTGTAACATGGATTTGCTATATTTTACTTTCTTACTGAAAAAGCCCAGCCAAAGTTGAATATCCTTTTTTTATTTGAAAAGAAAAAAGTAAAAAAAAATTTCTGGATGGAGGCAGAAGTTTTTAAATGATGATAGCAGCGAAACAAACCTATCTTACAGGAAAAGGTATATTTTCCAACTGTGTTTGTGTTGTGGTTTTGTTTCATTTTATTACGTTTATATAAAAATATATATATGGTAGCTAATTGGAATTTAAGAAAGCAAACAAAAATTCATGGAAACATTTTCTAATAGTTTAAAGTTTTGTAAGAGTTTGTTTTTGCAAAACCTATAATCTGAACCTCACAGCGTCCCTTTTAAAATGAGAGAGAGCACATGTTTAGGTATATAAAAAAATACTGTTTTAGACCTTTGTGAAAACAAAGAATATCTGAACAAATTGTTTTAATTAAGGGACTCTGTCACCTTAAACTGTAGAGACAACAGGAGCCACTGCTGGCTTGAGACATGCTTAGTTAGGCCTCTAAGGGTATGTCTACAACAAAGCTAGAAGCATGCCTCCCAGCCCAGGTAGACAGATGTGAGCTAGCACACTAAAGACAGCAGTGTGGACATGGTGATAGGGGCTAGTTGTTTGAGTACATGTACAAGTACAAGTACACTTGACCCTTGCCTACACTTGACCCCTGCCACCCTTTCTATTTTTAGCGTGAGTTTGCAAGCACTTTGGAGGACGGGATAAGAATTCAAAACAACTTTGACAAATTGGAGAATTGGTCTGAATTCAACAATGTGAAATTCAGTAAAGACAAGTGCCAAGTACTTCACTTAGGACAGAAAAGTCAAATGCACAGTTACAAAATGGGAGATAATGACTAGATGGCAGTACTGCTGAAAAGAATCTGGGGCTTATAGCGGATCACAAATGGAATGAGTCAGCAGTGTGGTGCAGCTGTGAAAAAGGCTAATATTCTGGGGTGTATTAACAGGAGTGGCATATGTAAGACATGGGAGGTAATTCTCCCACTCTACTCGGTTCTGGTGAGATCTCAGCTGGAGTAATGTGTCCAGTTCTGGGTACCACACTTGAGGAAAGCTGTGTACAATTTGGAGAGAGCCCAGAGGAGAGCAACAAAAATGATAAAAAGTTTAGAAAACCTGACCTAGGAGGAAAGGTTAAAAAGACTGGGCATGTTCAGACTTGAGAATAGAAGACTGAGGTGGGGGATCTGATAAAAGTCTTCAGATATGTTAAGAGCTGTTATAAAGATGACGGCCATCAATTGTTCTCCATGTCCATTGAAGATAGGACAAGAAATAATGGGCCAAATCTGCAGTAAAGGAGATGTAGATTAGATATTAGATATAACCAAAGGCTTCCAAGGGTGGTTGTGGAATCCCCATCATTGGAGATTTTTAAGAACAGATTGGATAGACACCTGTGAGGAATGGTCTACATTTATTAGGTCCTGCCACAGCCCAAAGAGCTGAACTTGACATCTTGAGGTCCCTTCTAGCCCTTCATTTCTATGATTCTGTGATAAGCAGGGCCGGCTCCAGACACCAGCCTACCAAGCACGTGCTTGGAGCGGCACCTTGGGATGGGGCGGCGCTCGGGGTTTGTTTTTGGTTTTTTTGGTTCGACTGGGCGGTGCTGGGGGGGCGGGGCTTGGGAGGTGCGGCACTCAGCGGGGGCGGGCTTCAGTGGCACGGCGCTCGGGGGCCAGGGGACTTGGGTGGCGCGACGCAATGCTCGGAGGGAGTCGGGGGACTTGGGCAGCGCGATGCGACACTCGGAGGGGGTGGGGACTGGGGCGACGTGACGCTCGGGGGGCAGGGACTGGGGCGACGCGACGCTCGGGGGGGCAGGGACTGGGGCGACGTGAGGCTCGGGGGGGCGGGAGGGGGCGACGCTCGGGGGCGGGGACTTGGGCGATGCGACGCTCGGGGGGCAGGGACTTGGGTGACGCAGCGCTCAGGGGGCGGGGCGGCGCTCTTTTTTTTCGCTTGGGGCGGCAAAAACGTTAGAGCTGGCCCTGGTGATAAGGTAAGGTGTCACTAGAGAGAGAGAGGTTAATAGGTTAGTATCTGGTCTTTAAGCTACCATGTAAGCTTGCAGAATTTTCTCTCTCTCTCTCTCTACTTACAATATTTCTGGACATTTTTCTTCATCGCACATGGCAAAAGCTCTCTTTCTCCACACATATTTTCCCCCTCTAGATGCAGTTTGGTCAGAAACAGCACAGTTTCTTTCTGAAAATTTGGGACAGGTCTGAATATTTAATCTGTATTTGGATTTGTTAAGTTTGTTTTCTATGACTAGAGCAGTCATTCCATGTGGAAATCCCAGAAGGAGACAACATTACTGAGAATTTTGGTACTTCCCTCTGATTCCACTTGCTACCATGAGGGGACCTCACCAGAATAAGAAATGGACAACATACGAATTGCTAGCTAGCATCATATATTGGTGAAAAAAATCAAACTGAAAATGTACTTTCTTGCTTTGCATAATGTCAAATAAGGGTGTCATAGAAGACAATTACTCAAATATTATTCTACTGTTGGTTTGTTGTAAATATTTTTATTTATATTGTAGTATGGTTAAATGTTTTAATGTTTTTTAAAAAGTAAAATGCAAAGTAACAGAGAGGGTAGGGAATGGAGGCATAAATATAACTGGATTCAGGTTGAGTCCAACATTGAATTGATACATCCTGGCATTGAGGGAGATGGCTGAATTATTGACTACAAACAAAAAAAACAGGAGTACTTGTGTCACCTTAAAGACTAACAAATTTATTTGGGCATAAGCTTTCGTGGGCTAAAACCCACTTCATCTGATGCATGCAGTGGAAAATACAGTAGGAAGATATATAGACACAGAGAACATGAAAAAATGGGTGTTGACATACCAACTCTAACAAGACTAATCAATTAAGGTGGGCTATTCAGCAGGAGAAAAGAAACTTTTATAGCGATAATCAGGATGGCCCATTTCAAACAGTTGTGAGTAACAGTAGGGGGAAAGAGCAACAGCTTCCACCCCTCCATCAACCTCAGCCTGGACCAATCTACATGGGAGGTCCACTTCCTAGACACCACGGTGCAAATAAGTGATGGTCACATTAACACCACCCTATACCGAAAACCTACCGACCGCTATGCCTACCTTCATGCCTCCAGCTTCCATCCCGGACACACCACAAGATCCATTGTCTACAGCCAAGCACTGAGGTACAACCGTATCTGCTCTAACCCCGCAGACAGAGACCAACACCTAGAAAATCTCCACCAAGCATTCTCAAGACTACAGTACCCACACGAGGAAATAAGGAAACAGATCAGCAGCGCCAGATGTGTACCCAGAAGCCTCCTACTGCAAGACAAACCCAAGAAAGAAACCAACAGGACTCCACTGGCCATCACATACAGTCCCCAGCTAAAACCCCTCCAACGCATCATCAGGGATCTACAACCCATCCTGGACAATGATCCCACACTTTCACAGGCCTTGGGTGGCAGGCCAGTCCTCCCCCACAGACAACCTGCCAACCTGAAGCATATTCTCACCAGCAACTGCACACTGCACCATAGTAACTCTAGCTCAGGAACCAATCCATGCAACAAACCTCGATGCCAACTCTGCCCACATATCTACACCAGCAACACCATCACAGGACCTAACCAGATCAGCCACACCATCACCAGTTCATTCACCTGCACGTCCACCAATGTAATATATGCCATCATATGCCAGCAATGCCCCTCTGCTATGTACATCAGCCAAACTGGACAGTCTCTAAGGAAAAGGATAAATGGACACAAATCAGACATTAGGAATGGCAATATACAAAAACCTGTAGGAGAACACTTCAACCTCCCTGGCCACACAATAGCAGATCTTAAGGTGGCCATCCTGCAGCAAAAAAACTTTAGGACCAGACTTCAAAGAGAAACTGCTGAGCTCCAGTTCATCTGCAAATTTGACACCATCAGCTCAGGATTAAACAAAGACTGTGAATGGCTTGCCAATTACAGAACCAGTTTCTCCTCCCTTGGTTTTCACACCTCAACTGCTAGAACAGGGCCTCATCCTCCCTGATTGATCTAACTTCGTTATCTCTAGCTTGCTTCTTGCTTGCTTATATATACCTGCCCCTGGAAATTTCCACTACTTGCATCCGAAGAAGTGGGTATTCACCCACGAAAGCTCATGCTGCAAAACGTCTGTTAGTCTATAAGGTGCCACAGGATTCTTTGCTGCTTCTACAGAACCAGACTAACACGGCTACCCCTCTGATACTTGACACCAGTAGGGGGAAAATTAGCATGGGGAAATAGTTTTTACTTTCAGAGGGGTAGCCGTGTTAGTCTGGATCTGTAAAAAGCAACAAAGAGTCCTGTGGCACCTTATAGACTAACAGATGTATTGGAGCATAAGCTTTCATGGGTGAATACCCACTTCGCCAGACGCAACCAAAACTTATGCTCCAATACATCTGTTAGTCTGTAAGGTGCCACAGGACTCTTTCTTGCTTTTTATAGATCCAGACTAACACGGCTACCCCTCTGATACTTGACACCATGTAAGACACTGCATTTAGCCGTATGGAATGGAAATCTATCAACCTCATGAAGAAACTTGCACAAGTTGCGTCTGACGAAGTGGGTATTCACCCATGAAAGCTTATGCTCCAGTACGTCTGTTAGTCTGTAAGGTGCCACAGGACTCTTTGTTAGTTTTTACTTTGTGTAATGACCCATCCACTCCCAGTCTTTATTCAAGCCTAATTTAATGGTGTCCAATTTACAAATTAATTCCAGTTCTGCAGTTTCTCATTGGAGTCTGTTTTTGAAGTTTTTTTTGTTGGAGAATTGCGACTTTTAGGTCTGTAATTGAGTGGAGGGAGGTTGAAGTGTTCTCCGACTGGTTTTTGAATGTTATAATTCTTAACATCTGATTTGCGTCCATTTATTCTTTTGTGTAGAGACTGTCCGGTTTGGCCAATGTATATGGCAGAGGGCATTGCTGGCACATGATGGCATATATATCACATTGGTAGATGTGCAGGTGAATGAGCACTACAAACACACTAGCTAGCAAATTTAACTCTCTCTTCTTGTTTGCTGGTCATTTGCAAACTAATCCTGATTTTTTTCCCCATATATTTGTTACTTATATGTGCTCACAAAATAAGTTTATGCAAGTGTCATCCTGTGGATTGCTTGCTGCCTGCTCATTTATTTGAGGTGTGTGATTGAACACTAAGTCACATGTATTGTTTTTGTTCCATGAGTAGATGACTGAAGCTTTTAAAATGAGGAACGATGAATAGCAAATAATTTCCTCTCTCCACCCCCAATCAATAATGAATTTGTGGCATAATGTTTTAGAATCATTGGGATTCCCAAACAGGTTCATGAATAAAGCAGTGATTATCTAAATAATACGGCCCCACAAATAACTGCATAAAGAATTTGCTGGGTGAAATATGGCTGCAATGAAGTCAATGGCGAAACTCCCATTGCCTTCAGTGGGGTCAGAATTTCACCCACAGGGTCTAATCACAAAAATATTCACTAATCACTTTTGATATTAAGCCAGATATATTGACATGATACCTAAAACTGACAAGGGGTTTTGTGGCTTCATTGTATGGTGCTATGATGGTGCACACCATAATGATCTTGAGAATAATCGAGTAAAACCCCAAATCCTTACTCTGCCAAAAATTCCCAGTGTAGTCAATGGGAGTCGTAACTGAGCAATGATTTGTAGTATTTGACCTTCTCTAAAAGGTAGCCTGAGACTCCGTGGACCTGTGGCTTTACAGGCTTGCTTGACCTTTTTATTACAAAATAAAAACCTTGAGGAAAAGGAAGTTCTTACCTGTGATTATTTCTTTAAAATCCCAGCAAAGGCTCCTGAGGAATGCTCAGCTGTTTTGTGGCATGCTACTGGGCATATAGGATTAACAAAACTAAAGAGCATTAGTTATCAGAGCCAGAAAAGCTCTCATCTCTTACACATATTAAAAGCTTCCCAGTAGAGCTATAAACCCATAAGCCAAAGTGAAAACCTGTCTTTTATATTAACACAAGACAAACTAGCAAGGCACTGCCTACCCCTAAAGTGAAATCAAACTGAAAGGGATTTCTTATCAGGAGCCCAGACCAACCTCTCCTGCAAGGGGGAAAAAAGTGGAGGAGCTGAATAGGGAGAGGGGAAAGGTCAGAATGGCTTTGAGGGGCTGTGGTCGTGTCCCTCCTACCCATGCTGGTTGTTGTGTATGTGTGAGGTGGGATGGTATTACCTCTTTTTCTGTGCAGAGACAGGAACCTTTGCACAGAGAAGGGTGTGGTCTGCTAGTGCCCCTTCTTCTTGGCAGCGTGACTCAACCAAGAGCCGTGTTGTCATTGGCTGTGTCCCCTATCTCCTCAGTATTAGAGACAGAGAGGACCCAGAGATTTGATTTGTAATACCTCCTGTGACAGGATCTCCCAAGGGTGCAGCCTGGGACCATGGGACCGCTGTACCCCCTGAACTCTCTCCAGCCTGGGCTGTCTCTCACAATGCCTTGCTAGTGACCAGCACCAAACCCCTCCAGGTGCTGTGATCACTCAGCACAACTGCATGTGGAGCCCCACACCCAGCTAGATGCATGAAGCTCCCAGAGCCACTCATGAATCACACAGAGAAGGGCACCAGCCAGATACCCCCAGCTCCCCGCACTGTACCTCAGGAATATACCATCTTGCGTGGCTCAAGATGAGCAATGCAGATTTATTAATTGGTTCACCACTTCATCAATGGAAAGTGGATATACACCAGCCTTTGCAAAACCTGATCAGATTTGTCACACACTTCAGGCAAACTCACTGGTAAAGATAAACAGTAAAACAAGTTTATTGACTACAAAAGATAGATTTTAAGTGATATTAAGTGATAGGCAAAAAGTCAGTGTTAGTTACCAAAATAAAATAAAATATAAACACACAGTCTAAACTCTCAACCCTATTAGACTGGGCAACATCTAGATTAAGCAGTTTTTCTTACCCGACTGGATATTGCAGTTCATAGTACACAGATTTCACCCTTGAAACCTGGGCCAGTCCCCTCAGTTGGAGTCTTCAGAATGTCTTTGTTGCTTGCAGCGTAGGTGGGTGAAGGAGAAAAGCCCAGCATATGGCCACTGTGTTCTGTTTTATAACCTGAGTCCCATGTGCTTGGGGAGCACAAGTCCAGGCATGTCTGGGGGCATTGCTGAGTCTCCAGGCAAGGTTGAGCAATTCCCCTGGTGAGGCCTCATGCAGGTGAGTCATTGAATTGTAGCTTCCTTGCTGGACAATGGTTGTTGATGGGTTGTTTAACACTCCACCAGGATGTTGGTTACTTTCCTTTGTGTTGCCTCTGGGAAGCTAATATCTGGCTGATTCCCCAACCTACAGCATGTTTTAGTGACAGCCATACAACACAATTCTCATAACTTCGTATGCATTAATGAGATACATACATGGATAGATAAATGCCTTTCAGCAGATCATAACCTTTCCCCGATACCTTACAAGGCATGCTTTATATGTAAGATCATGATTATATAAAAATGAGGAATATGGGGGTTCCAGTATGCTCCCCCAAGCTATAGAATGTCACACCTCCAAGCCAGATTTAAATGGAAAAATCCTGGAGTTGGGATTGCTTCTGTACAGTCCCTCTCTATCTCCAACCCTACCCCATGAAGCCGCTGGACTTCCATTCATCATTCCTCATTTTAAAAGCTTCAGTCATCTACTCAGGGAGCAAAAGCAATGCCATGTGACTTAGTGATCAGTCACACCCCTCAAATAAATGAGCAGGCAGCAAGCAAGGAACTTGAGGGGATGGCAAGCTGAGTTAGACTAGAGAGCAGTGGATACTGTTGTGGAGAAGGTTCTGCCCATCCATCCCATAGTAAAAGGGATGCCCACAATGGAGGGGAGCTTTGACCAAAATTGAACATGTGCTGATATGTCTAGAGTCACGACTCAGTCCTCTTAGTGATCCTTATTCAGACGGGTAGTCTCATTAACTTTGTGTGAGAGTTGGGATGTGACAGAGCTTGTCATACCATAGTGTAGAGTAAAACATCATCCGAGGGAAGTGCAGGAATTGTGATTTTTGAACTGTGAACTGATACAACCAATTTTGGGAAACCACACATAAATGTCCAGCTCTAAGTACCAGTCTTCAATTTTACTAGGTAAAATCACCAGGTGTATGGTAAATCTTTAAATTGTGGGTGATAAGCACAAAATTATGGTGCAGAGAAAATCGTTTAGAAGTCTGTCAGTAGCCAAATGGAGGGCAGATTTTCTGCAGGCAGCAGATATGGAATGCAGACTCCATGCCATTAAAGAAAAATATGTGGCAGAAAACACTGTACGAAGAAATATCCAAACCCCCTTAAGAACTTCACTGACTTTCCTGTCTGGTTATTGGAACAACTGACACAAACCTGATTCTAAGAGACTCATTTCTAGTATTGTTTCCAGTGCCTTTACTCATTACATGGTGGTACACTTGCCATGTGTGGACCATAGTCTGTTTTTTAGTTAGGCGAGTGTAAACCCAGAGTACTTTTAGAGTTACTTTGGATTGACATTGGCCTGAGATCAGAATCAGACCTGGGATAACTAGTGTGTTTGCACCTAGCAAGACTGGTGGGGTGGGAAGGAGGGATCCTAATATTACTTAGAGTCATAAGCCTGTGACTTTCTTGCAATAATAAATGCTTTGGGGTGTTTGCCAAGTGAGTAACACCAAGTTTAAAAATAATCCCAAATTTACCTATCACTGGTGAAAAAGTTTATAAACATCTTTAACTCTTTGGGCCTTTGAGATCAATAGCCATACAACAGCACTTCCCTGTGCCTGGGGGTTAATAGGCATAAACTGGCAGTGTGTCACAGTGCTCACTTTCTGTGGGACAGAGAAAAAACACTGTTGTTACATAGTGTTAATGTTTATTTTGATGGAGACAAAGCAACAGTAGCTTTCAACCTCTCAGATTGCAATATATTTCAATATGTTGATTTTTGGAATAGATGAGCAAGACATTACATTTGTTGGGGAGAAAAAAATAATTCAAAAGATCCATCTGAGGCTGTATAGTTTCAAGATAAACTGTGGGTTATAGCTGGAAAGGCAAGAGACATTAACAGATAAATAAGAAAGTTTTTTAATATTCTGCCCATGAATGTTCTTAAACAGAAAGCACACTTTGAATAAGTGTTAGAGACTTTTCTTAAATCTCCTAATATTATGAGTCAACATATTAGTAATTATGGATCTTCTTGCTGAGGTAAATCAAAATAGATGGAAATACTTAAATTTTAAAAAGTAATTTTTTAAAAGAAGTTAGGAACAGAAAATAAGGCTGGAGATCACATTTCACCATAAGGCCTCATTCAGTGGATGGAAAAAATACAGGAGAACTTAGTTACTGGCTAAAAGTCAGTGTGACATGAGTAAACTGAGAATTAACTGAAATTAAAACCCAGTTAGCTAACTTCAGGCAGCTATATCTCTGCTCTGCATTCTGTCTGTCTGAGACTGCCAGTGACAATAACACTGCTGGTGAACCTTCTTCATTTTGGGGAAAATGTGTCAGTAGCAAATCATTTTAAGGAGAGGATGTAGACAAAAATATGAGTTTTGTGGGCTTTAGCCCACTTCCCCTCATTCAGTCACCCATGCGTGTAACACAAGTTAAAACGGTTGAGTCATTTTTGTGAACAAATGTGGCAAGGAACCGTTTGTGAAGTCACATTACTTGAATGATCATTGGATTGTTAGGTCCTCCAGTCCATCCCCCTGCTACTACAGAATAGTCTCTTACCTAATGCTTTGTCCAATCTGCTACTGAATGTCTCCGGTGATATCATACAACAATGCTGCAGAGACTATTCTAAAATAAAACAGGTTTTACCACAAAGAAATTTCTCATGATATTTAACCTACATTTACCACATCTTAAAATTTAATTGTAATTCTTTCATATGTCTAAACAATTCCTCTCCCTTCTGGTGTTTAACCTTCAACTGCTTGTATCCAATTATACTGCCGAAGAATTGGTACTTCGCCAAATTATTTATACTGTGTCAAATTCCATGATCTCTTTGATTTTTGTATGGCACCTATCCCCATAATATATTAAGTAAGTTAGACCTGCAAAGCACTGTCCATAATGGGCTTCATAGTACATTGTGCTCTTTGCCTTTCCTAAATTCTAGGAAGCTCTTCACAAATTCTAGGAAGGTCACAGCAGCATAAATCCACAGTAACTCCATTGACTTCATGTGGAATCTTGTTAATCTGCTGTTGTGCCAGAATTTAACTTGAAGTGTGGAGCTAATTGGAAGGGATACAGAAAATGAAGGAAAACATCAGATTCTGCACAGCTGTCTCTTTCATCCTGTTGTACGTGCTGTGAGATTTCCATTCTCTTTGGCATCTGAGTTCTTCTCCTTTGTGTAAAATCTGGATAATTTTTTTTCCCCGAAGGGTGGAGAAGGGATGTACACAGATGTTGTTGTGTTTGGAAATTCACTGGGTGACTATAGTAGGATGTTCATACTGGAGCAAAGTTGAAAGAAGAGAAGTTTGCTACTAAAACCAAAACATTCAATAATTTTGGACAGTAATCTCTGATCCCAAGCATCCAGCATCTCAATGCCAGAGGCAAGAAACTCCCTGGTATCTACCAATGAGTTTCAGCTGGCCTGACTAGTGTACCCCAACATGTTGGTGTCATGATGTGTTTCTAAAAGGTAATGAAAATGGCCCATTTCCAACAATTGACAAGGAGATGTAAGGAACTGTGTGTGTGTGTGGGGGGGGGAATAATCATGGGGAAATAGTTTTACTTTGTGTAATGACCCATCCACTATGCCATCATGTGCCAGCAATGCCCCTCTGCCATGTACATTGGCCAAACCAGACAGCCTCTACGTAAAAGAATAAATGGACACAAATCCAGACGTCAAGAATTATAACATTCAAAAACCAGTTGGAGCACACTTCAGTCTCCCTGGCCACTTGATTACAGACCTAAAAGTCACAATATTACAACAAAAAAACTTCAAAAACAGACTCCAATGAGAGACTGTTGAATTGGAATTAATTTGCAAATTGGACACCGTCAAACTAGGCTTGAATAAAGACTGGGAGTGGATGGGCCATTACCAGGGCCGGCGCTTCCATTAGGTGACCCTAGGTGGTTGCCTAGGGCGCCAGGATTCGGGGGGCGGCATTTTGTGCTCTCCCCATGGGGCGTGCGGGAGCTTCCGGTTCCGCTCCCGTCGTGCCGCCGAAGAAGGACCTTCTGCCGACGTGCTGCGGAAAACAGCGGCAGGCAACTGAGCAGCTCAATGACTGCCACTGTCGCCTGCAGCATTTTGGCGGAGGGTCCTTCTTCGGCGGCGCAACAGGAGCGGAACTGGAAGCTCCCGTGCACCCCATGGGGAGCGCACAAAATGGTGCCCCCCAAATTCTGCCTAGGGCGCCAGAAACTCTGGCACCGCTCCTGGCCATTACACAAAGTAAAACTATTTCCCCATGCTTATTTCCCCCTCCCCCCCTATGGTTCCTTACATCTCCTTGTCAATTGTTGGAAATGGGCCATTTTCATTAGCACTACAAACATTTGTTTTTCTCTCTTTTGCTGATAATTATTATAGTAGCTCACCTTAACTGATCACTCTCCTTATAGTGTGTATGGTAACACCCATTGTTTCATGTTCTCTGTGTATGTATATATATCTTCCTACTGTATTTTCCACTACATGCATCCGAAGAAGTGGACTGTAGCCCACGAAAGCTTATGCTCAAATAAATGTGTTAGTCTCTAAGGTGCCACAAGTACTCCTGTTCTTTTTGAAGGTAAACAAAGCCATCCTGACAGCAACTGGGGAAAGGTGACCATTTAACAATTGCCATAGGGAATGGAGATGGTCCCCCCAGGAAGCCTGCCTGACTCTTGGAGCAAGGTCCGTGAACTTGGAAAGATCTGCTTTTCAAAGGCTTACTGGGCTATAAAGGAGGGGCAGAGAACCACTTACTTTAGTCATCACTTGAGGGGTCTAAAGAGCCTGGGCTCTTCAGATTGCAGAAAGAAGGGTCCTTCAACCCAGGGGTACTGGAACGGGGAGGGCCAGGGGACTATTGCCCCAATACTTTTTACCAGCCGTAAGGGCAGACAACTGGGAATGGGAGTGGAGAGGAGCAAGCGGGGGGTGGGTCTTTGGGGGGAAGAGGTGGTGTGGGGGAGGCCTCGTGGGAAGGGGAATCACAGGGGCATGGGGCCATGGTTCGGGCACCAGTGGCTCCCACACTTTTAGGGACATTCCGCTGCTCCTGCTTCAACCAAGTGGATTGAAATCTCTGGAAATTGATTATAGGTGTGAAACCTGCTTAGGCAAAGACTGTAACGGGCAGTCTGCTGGAGTCAAACTGTTGAACCAGGGCTGCACAGCACAGATACTCAGCGGACTGCATGCTTGTCTGTTGGCTGGGCTGTAAGCCTCAGCAACAGAGCATTTAAGGCACCTAGGATTGTAGGGCAGGCAGACACACAACCCTTTACTGGTCTGGATTGCACCCCACAATGCACTAAGATGCTTTTCTCTCTCTCTTGCATCCCAAAGCTAATTGATATTGGTGGAATTATTCTGGATTTGCACTAGAGTAACTGAGAGCCTAGTTTGTCCCATTAAAAGAACTCAGTGCAATCTTTCTTCACAATGCATCTGACGAAGTGGGTATTCACCCACAAAAGCTCATGCTCCAATACGTCTGTTAGTCTATAAGGTGCCACAGGACTCTTTGCTGCTTTTCCAGATCCAGACTAACACGGCTACCCCTCTGATACTTTCTTCACAATATAATCCCTGTAGCTCATTCATACTTTTTGTTATTCTTTAAATCCTCTTTCATTTATCTATGCTGTTCTGGTATTGAAGTGCCCAGAACTGAACGCAAGCTAGAGTCAATGGGATCACACATTCCTAACTCTAAATACTTGCGTAATCCTATCAATCAGTGAGGTCACTCTAAAGTTAGGCATGTGTTTAAGTAGGTTGCTGAATCTGGATCTTAACTGGATTACTTGATTTTTCAGAGGTGTTGAGCATCTGCATATCTCACTGAAATTAATAGAAGCTGTGGGTGCTCAGAACCTCTAAAAATTGGGCTACTTACTTAGGAACCTAAATGTAGATTTAGGTTCAGTCATTAGTAGTCAAGACTGTGACCCCACTATTTTAGGAGTGGTCAGACCACATAAAATCTAGCCAATACATTTGTAATGTGCCCATCTTCAAGTTAGCTAGGTGCTAATCTAGATAATCCACTTCATCACTGAGAACAACATAGAAGCCCAAAAGGACATTGGCTTTTTTCACTGCCATACTGCATTTCTAATTTGCTGTTCACTTTCGCTCTTAAAATCTCTTGACATTAGTGCCTTTCAGGCTTCTCCCTTCCTATCTGTGCATCAAGTTGTTTTCCCTTCTCCCGCTCCTCCCACAAATGATGAGCTCACTTTGTTTTATGCCTGTATTTCTAATCTCTCTGTGTTCCTTTATATTATTTCTCTGTTTTGATGATGTTCGCAACACCTCTCTGTTTAGTACCATCTGAAAATTCCACTAATAGCTTTTTTGCCTTTCCCCCACCAATCAGAATTGCTTTTCACTTTTTAAAGTGCTCTGTGCCTTATTAGTTAAATATTAAAGCTACTTGTGTTCAACCAATTATCTATCATTAAATAAATCTTCTCTTCCAACTTAACCCTGTAGGATCACCTTGCTAATAGGTGAAGACTCTTTGCTTTCAGAGGGACCCCAATGAGTAACACTAGCTGGATTTCGTCCATTCAGATGAAGTTTACCCTGACGTGAATCATTACCATGACAACAAATAGTGATATCACACACGCCAAGTATGATTTCACTGTAGAATAAAAAGAAAGACAAGCTGGACTGTGAGATGGAAGAGTGCTTATTTGAACACACAGTTCTGAAATAATACCATAGGGAACACAGAAAGTGACCAGCCAAAATATATAGTTAATAGCACTCTTCTGTTCTTTCAAGTTTGCTCTAGTACAAAAGTGTCAGTCAATCAGATGGTCACCCAGTGAATTGTTTTAAATAATCCAACATGTGTATCCTTTCTCCACCCTTAAAAAAAATGATCCACCTCTTACACTTGTGGAGAATTCAAGGGCAAAGAGAATTGAAACCTCACAGCTTGTTGAATAGGATGAAGGTGACAGCTGCGTAGATTTCTGATGTTTCACTTTATTTCTGTATCTAGCTCCCAGTCCAGCCCCCAGGATCAGGCATTCATTTAATCCAGTGTTGGGTCAGAGTTTACCAAGATTCCACATTTGGCAACAGAACTCTATATAAACCATTCACCTCTGGACATTTCACTAATGGGACTTTATTTATAAGACCAGTGTTTATAGTGTATAAACCAGTTTTGTAGTCATCTCTGCTATTCCACGTGCATTGCTAATTAATAATGTTACACTTTGTATGTTGTGTTAGTTGTTTGTTTTTCTCTCTTTTACAAAAAGTAGCCCAGCAGCATCACAGTACATGTGTAGCCTCTTGCCATTTCCATTGCAAAATGATATTTGTCTTGGTTTTTCATCCTGTCCTTTTAACAATTGTTTGTGAAGTTTTGTAAAATGTGTCATGGTAGTTTGCAAATACAATGAAGATATAAGCTTGGGGCATTTGGCCACCCAATTCAGAAAGGCCAAAGTGATACACTAGATAATAAGTCAAACTCAGGATATGGAACTGCAGATCAGCAAGGTTCAGGAACCATGTAGGATTCAAAGGCGTGTACAGGATGAAAAGAGGTCAGTGGTTTCAAGCATAGGGTGTGGCATGAAATCAAATGTAAAATTGAATGTGGAAAATTCTATACTTTACCACATGAGTTTGCTCATCTCTAGCCGTGATAAATTGCTGCTGCAAACATGATGAGCTTCAGTTCCTTTCTCAAATACTTCATTTCATGTCGTCCCTTCATTCCTATTTCTTATAGTCTTCCCTTCATTGTGTGTTCTTCCAGCTAGTGCTTATGAACTGTCCTCAAAGCAAGCAGGAGCTTCCAGGTGTGAGTGCCAGAAAACTTTCCAAAAGAACTCTTGGGTGTTTAGCACCAATAAAATTGTCAGTCAGCATAGTTTAACTTCAATAAAAGAATAAAGAAGCCAGAGTTTGACCAGGGTTTTCCATAGATCTAGTAAACTCTGGAGACAATAGACAACAGGCAGTGAACACTGTGTAAAGTGTCACTGGATTATAAAGAAAATGGTATTTTAAAATGAATCACAATTAGTCAAAAGTTTTTATGTTCTCAGAACTCAATAACTCTGGCTTTCCTAGCACTCAACTTTGCTTGCTCCTAAACTATCTATAGGGATGCTGCAAAGCTATGCGATCTTGCCCACTTCTTTTTATGTCCAGTCCCATTTTATAGCTTTTCACTGGCTTCCATCCACATTCCACATCAAATTCAAATTCCTGTCTTTGCTTTCAAGACCCTGCATGATTTAGCTCAGCCACTATCTGTGCTCAGCTGTTTCTCATTCCATATCCTGCCCCAGTTCGCCCAATCCAGGCTACTAACTGCCTCCTTCATCTTCTTTCTCCACTCTTTTATCTCCTGGCGGCCTCCTCTTTCGTTCCCTAGACCTCGGATCCCTTTCCTGACCCTTGTCTATTATGCTTCTACCTTCTTCTCCTTTGTGTCCCTTTTTAAAACATACTTCTCCCAGGACACCAATCAGCTTAATCTCTTCCTCAAAGTAACTGTGTGCAAGGGTAGAAGAGTGTAAACCTCACACCTCTTTCCCCACATGTAACTCTCCAAATGTAAGTACCTCTAGCCTAAACAACCCTTCCCCTTCCATCCCCCTTCTCATGTATTTATTTATAATTGTTCATGTCTAGAAGTGTTGTGGGCTCTGTAAAGAAACATGTGAAAAGCCTAGATCCCTGTCTTGAAGAGTTTGCAGTCTAATTTTAGATGTGATGCAATAAGACGGAGACAGTGGTGGGGGAGAAGAGGTGGGAAGGACATAAGTTGCAGTAATAAGATCAAGCACTGACTTAGTCTGAAATAATCACTTAGCATTTTTTTTAACTTAGCTGCCCCCTCATTTGTCACCACCCCTAATTACCAGCTGTCTGAGGAACACAAAATGTTGCAGATTTTTTTTATTGAAAAATCTTCTAGATTTCATAAAGCTTTTTATCCTGTCCAACTTTCCTTGTTGCATTATCTTAGATCAGTGGTTTTCTGCTGAGGTCTGCTGACTATGTCTAAGATTTCCAAAGGGGTCCTCACCTCCATTTGAAAAATTTTAGGGGCCTACAAATGGAAAAAGGTTGAAAACCACTGGCTTCGATTCCACTCTGTGAGCTGCTTCATACGGGCAGACCACTCTGCCTGTGCAGAGCCCCTTTGAATTCCTGAGCTGAGCTGATTGTGTGATTGGGGTTTTGACTGTAAACTTTTTTTCTTTGTAAAGTGCCATATCCATAATGGCACTGTAACAGTAACCAATAATCTGAAGACACATACAATAAAGAGCAACCCTCTCCTCTCCATATTCTTGTGCTCTATCCAATTTGAACTGAAGTAAAAAAAAGCGTATAAGTATATATACCAAGAAAATTGATAAACTAGCACCCCTGATCCCTAAGAGTAGCACAATCCATTATTCCTCTCTCTTAAGTTTCTCTCACTTGCTCCTCTCCTCTGTGACTTGCCTTACATAAGAACATAAGAACGGCCCTACTGGGTCAGACCAAAGGTCCATCTAGCCCAGTATCCTGTCTACCAACAGTGGCCAATGCCAGGTGCCCCAGAGGGAGTGAACCCAACAGGCAATGATCAAGTCATCTCTCTCTTGCCATCCAACTCCATCCTCTGACAAACAGAGGCTAGGGACACCCTTACCCATCCTGGCTAATAGCCATTAACGGACTTAACCTCCATGAATTTATCCAGTTCTCTTTTAAACGCTGTTATGGTCTTAGCCTTCACAACCTCCTCAGGTAAGGAGTTCCACAGGTTGACTGTGCGCTGTGTGAAGAAGAACTTCCTTTTATTTGTTTTAAACCTGCTGCCCATTAATTTCATTTGGTGGCCCCTAGTTCTTGTATTATGGGGAAAAGCAAATAACTTTTCCTTATTTACTTTCTCTACATCACTCATGATTTTATATTCCTCTATCATATCCCCCCTTAGTCTCCTATTTTCCAAGCTGAAAAGTCCTAGCCTCTTTAATCCTCCTCATATGGGACCCGTTCCAAACCCCTAATCATTTTAGTTGTCCTTCTCTGAACCTTTTCTAATGCCAGTATATCTTTTTTGAGATGAGAAGACCACATCTGTACACAGTATTCAAGATGTGGGTGTACCATGAATTTATATAAGGGCAATAAGATACTCTCCATCTTATTTTCTATCCCCTTTTTAATGATTCCTAACATCCTGTTTGCTTTTTTGACCGCCGCTGCACACTGCATGGACGTCATCAGAGAACTATCCACGATGACTCCAAGATCTCTTTCCCAATTTGTTGTAGCTAAATTAGCCCCCATCATATTGTATGTATAGTTGGGGTTATTTCTTCCAATGTGCATTACTTTACATTTATCCACGTTAAATTTCATTTGCTATTTTGTTGCCCAATCACTTAGTTTTGTGAGATCTTTTTGAAGTTCTTCACAGTCTGCTTTGGTCTTAACTATCTTGAGCAGTTTAGTATCATCTGCAAACTTTGCCACCTCACTTTTTAGTCCTTTCTCCAGATCATTTATGAATAAGTTGGATAGGATTGGTCCTAAGACTGACCCTTGACACCCCTTGTTACCCCTCTCCATTCTGAGAATTTACCATTTATTCCTACCCTTTGTTCCCTGTCTTTTAACCAGTTCTCAGTCCATGAAAGGACCTTCCCTCTTATCCCATGACAACTTAATTTACCTAAGAGCCTTTGGTGAGGGACCTTGTCAAAGGCTTTCTGGAAATCTAAGTTCACTATGTCCACTGGATCCCCCTTGTCCACATGTTTGTTGACCCCTTCAAAGAACTCTAATAGATTAGTAAGACACGATTTCCCTTTACAGAAACCATGTTGACTTTTGCCCAACAATTTATGTTCTTCTATGTGTCTGACAATTTTATTCTTTACTATTGTTTCAACTAATTTGCCCGGTACTGATGTTAGACTTACTGTTCTGTAATTGCTGGGATCACCTCTACAGCCCTTTTTAAATATTGGCATTACATTAGCTATCTTCCAGTCATTGTGTACAGAAGCTGATTTAAAGGACAGGTTACAAACCGTAGTTAATAGTTGCCTTCAGGCCAGTGGGTCCTCAGTTCATTGTGCTTGATTTCTTTGTCTGTCCTTAGCTTACTGGTTTTCCTGAAAAGTTACTGGGTTCTCAATACAGACCGCTTCTGAATAGCTGGGTGAATAAATTAATATGCAGCCCCTATGAAATCATACTGTGCTGTAGAAATTACAGCTAAGGAAGATCTAGTAAAGCAATTCTGTCTCTTCTCCTGTCACTGCAGGATTGTGTTTTACAGTATAGTCAAGTGCTTTGTCTGGTTTCATTTTAAATCATTACAGTTACTAAATTCCAGCATTTCAGTTCTTACAGTCAGAATTAATGGAGGAGGGGGTAGGGAGGTGACAATTAGTAGGCTTTTAGAGTTACTTTTCTGGAGAGGATGATGATGAGAGACTAAAGAAAGAAGGGTAGGGAGGGAAAGAGTACCCTCATCCTGGCCTGACAGAGGGGAACTAGAGCCTTCTACATCATCCACGATTTATATGAATCAGAACCAGCATACTTGGTGATGGCGTGGAGACTTCTAACTCCCTCCCCCTTAATCCGGTGCTGGGTCCAGATGGTATGGGGAGTAGCGGGAGAGGAACTCGCATGTGCTTCCCACAACAGCGGGATCCTACCAACACCGAGGGAAAGCTGTTTTCATGAAGGATATCCCAGCAAGTTAGACGTTATCCTTTCAGCCTGAGCATTTTGGCCTTGAGCTACTTTTATCAGAATCCAGATGATTCCTGACTCAGGACCCCTGAGAACTTGATTCTTCATATACAAGACCTGCACTTAGTTTTACAAGATATGTTGGGCTAAGTGTCTATGTAGCTGAAGGTAGGATTAAAGCATAAAATCATACTGTGCTGTAGAAATTACAGCTAAGAAAGGTCTAGTAAAGCAATTCTGTCTCTTCTCTTGTCACTGCAGGATTGTGTTTTACAGTATAGTCAAGTGCTTTGTCTGGTTTCATTTTAAATCATTACAGTTACTAAATTCCAGCATTAATAAATAAAGTTAACCAGGGTTAATACAGGAAGAGAAAGAAGAAATTTCTGATTGCTTATGGGAAGTGATGGAGGTAACCAGACAAGACCAGATATTATCTTGTACTTAAATAACTTTGCAAGGTGCTCAGACATTACAATGGTGAGCTCAGTATGAAAATATACAGTTCCATCACTGAGTACTCCCTCTTCCAACATTAATCTCCACTGCTTTGAAATATTCTTTTTCACCCCTTTTATATGTTTATGAGCTACAGATGATCACTGATCAATAGATCACACAATACACCTTGTGAATGTAGACACCCCGATTCACAACTAGTATAAACAGGCAGATCACTATTGCTCAATGGAGCTGCACCATTTCTATCAGCTGAGGATTGGGCTGAAGTTATATTTCATAATATGCCCAGGAGAGCAATAGAAATTCTTAAATCATATGGCTGCCAGGAGCTTCTGAAAAAGTATAGTATACAGGAAAGTTATCTAGCTTGATAGAATATAGGTTTAAAACATTTCTGGCAGTAGGTTTTTTTTTTTTTAAATACCACAGTACAAACAACACAAAACAACCTCCCCCCCCACTATAAACTTAAGTAGGGCTGTAATTATCTTTATGAAAATCAACTCAGTTCTCTACTAAATTTCTATACGTCAAAAGCTGTGGCTGATCTCAAAAAGAAAGAGACCTCACGTTACCATCCCCATAGATATGTGGGCCAGGGTTCCCACTGCTGATTATATGTCTGTAACAGCACATTAGGCAGCCTTCCAATCAGATGTCTCTGTCATATCCAAAACACACATTATCTAAAAACATGCAGCTCTGTATTAAAGGATGTAAAAAATGACCATATTATAGTTAATGCTCTCCAGGAGTTGCTGCAAAATAGCTTGGACCAGCCCTTAAGCTGCTTATCCCAGGTTTTTACTGCATCAGAAAATGGAGCCAACACATTATGTGCTGTGAAAGATGGTAGCAAAATACATGTTTCATCTGAAATGTGCTGCACCCCTTAGTCATTATGAGCTTCCCTACAAGATTACTACAGTATGCTGAAAATAGAAGAGTGCTTTCAAGGACTTAGTGGATTGGTTAAAGGGGTGGAGTGAAGTAGGAAACTCATCAAAATGGTCCTCTAATGCAAGGCTTTCAGCTCATTGAAATGCTTTTCCTTGCTCAAACCACAACATGAAAAGCAGAAACTCCCCAGGACAATTGAGAGAGAAACCAGTTAGACAGGCTAGATTGTGTACTGTATTGGAAAGTGGGCTTCCAGTTTACTTATCATCCTTTACCCAGAGGAGAACAGAGGGCTAAAGCTGCCTCTTTTAATAGCACCATAGGTTACAACAGTGGCAAACACAAATGTAAAATAAATGTTAAGACTCGTGTGGGATAGTGTATCACTGATGTGGACAGCTAATCTGTCTGTACATTCCAAAATAAGGTTTCATACCCTACATTGCCTTATACCGTGTGGTATTCAAAGTGACATGCACACCCAGTATACAGCCACAGGATGTAGCAGACATTGATCAGTAGCCAGTGGTGGTGGTGCAGCCAAAGGAGGCTTATGCCAGGCTTGAGCTGAGTGCCTGGCTCTAATTCGGCTCTGTGTCTATGAAGCAGGCAGAGCCAAGCCAGTGAGACTATTCTTTCTGGCATTATGTCCTGGCAGCTGGAGCAGCTCTATCTATCACGTTATGTATTTTCTGTTTCATCTGTGTGTATTTGGTTCCAGTGGCTGGGTTTGTGTTTTGGGCCCGTACAGCACAGCCAAGCCAGACCCTTCGCTTGGCTCTGACTTGGATTTATTTTGGCTACCTCAGATCACCATTGCCCTGCTCAGGCAGCTGACTAGTATTATCTCAGGGAATGATGATTTCTAAAATAACAGTCTGTACCAATTCCTGGGAGAGGGGGAAAAACCATCCAACCCATTTCAGGTTACCATGGAAGGGGGCAGCTCTGATGACAGCAAGAGTAGCATGAAAAACCATCTTGTGAAACATTATGAGAAGTGCTATTTTTTTCCCTATAAAGCAATCAGACTTTCCACTGAGGGTCCTTCCCATCCAGCCTTGCAATAGATGTGTGCGCTAATAGGTTTACTGTTTTTTTCTTAACCACACATGACTTGTGGTTCCTAGTGCCTGTGAAATTTAAGCCAATGGAAGAGAAACCCCCCATGTGATTTAACTGCACTGCCATTGCTTAGAAAACATGGAATACACAGAATGTAACAGTTTCTGCAAAAATGCAAACCCAGGCAGAAACAGCTAGGGAGTCTGAAGGCTTGTATGGTTCTGTAATGTGTTATGGTCAACAACGCCATATTTGACTGTTAAGACCATAAAGGAATAAAATATTAACATTTATGTGGTTAGAATCATTTTCATCCTGTATGTAGCCTGAATGGTGGGTTAGATCCTAAAATTCCTGGCTCAGTTTTTATTCAGTCCTTTCTCAAGCAAAATTCCCACAAAAGCCAGTAAAAAAATAATTATGCAGAAATGTACACACCCAAAAGAATATGTGTGGTGGATGAGTAGCCACCATGCACCACAAATAAGTTTTATCGGAATAATCACCTGTGGATGAGCAGATGATGATGGGACCTCAGCTAGAGCAGTCCAACCAGAGTACGTGTTCACCACTCAGGTTACCCAGGGTGAGAAATGTTGCCAGGTTATATTGCCATTGAATAGTGGTGCACAAGTCAATGAAGTATGCACAAAAGCACTTGGATAGTTGCCAGTGCCCGGATATTGTTCCGTTGTGGAAGTGAGCCACTGAATGGGCAAGGTATGTACAGTATAATCTGTAAAAACAATGGATACAAAGTGGTTATAGTTTTATATTCTGAACATATGCACCACCAGTGCTTGGTCCCAGATTATGCCTGGGTCTTAACTGGACAAACTGGTAATGCCATTGTGAACCATCACCATTCCAGTGCCACTAACAACTGCTGTGCCGTATTTCAGAGATCTACAGAGCAGGAGATTAACTTAAATCTGGACAAATGCAGCATCATAGCAACTGAAGTAAAATATTGTGATCACATTCTTTCAGTTGAGGCTACCGAGCTTGATTCTGCAAAAGAGACAGCAAACTCCAAGTTGAGGCCACTGTAGAATCATGTGGTGCTAGAAAAGATATTGGGGATGGTGATTTAACTGGCCAGCTTTATACTGTGCCTTACAGAAGACTTGGTATCACTTTTAAACCAAGACTTAGTTTCAAGGAGAAGCCCGTAATGATTCTGCCTTCACCATAATGAAACAATCAATGATCACTGTGGCCATTGTGGTATACTATGATATCAAAGAAGGGGGTAACAGTTGAAGGGGATGTGCCCAATAGAGTCGGGACTCTCAATCTGCGAATCCTAACCCGTGCGCTCCCCCATATTGTTATGGGGGGAGGAGGTAGAGTGGTCTTGTGACTAGATGAGAAGAGAGTTCTGAGGGATGTGGATGTCCTGGTATGGAAAAGGTTGAGAAGGACTCTAACAGTATGTCTACACTGGATGTGGAAGGTGTAAATTCCCACTTGAGGTTACATACCTACATTAGTGCTGATCAAGCTATGGGAGTGGCAGGAAGGGCTAGCCACCCAGAGTAAGTACTTAAGTCTCAGCTGGCATCATACTAGGGCAGTGGTTCTCAAACTTTTGTACTGGTGACCCCTTTCACATAGCAAGCCTCTGAGTGCGACCCCCCCACCTTATAAATTAAAAACACTTTTTTTATATATTTAACCCCATTATAAATGCTGGAGGCAAAGCAGCATTTGGGGTGGAGGCCGACAGCTTGCAACCCCCCATATAATAACCTCCTGACCCCCTGAGGGGTCCCAACCCCCAGTTTGGGAACCCCTGTACTAGGGGTTGTTAGCCCCTCCTGCCACTCCCACTGCCCTAGCTACCCTTTTCTATTTTACGCACACTATCTCGACCAGAGCCCAGCGATGCCTCCTCAAGATGGAATTTACACCTTCCAGATCTAGTGTAGACATACCCTGAGAGGGCACTTGGCGCTGTGCTATTGCAAGAAGGGAAGTCAGTGCTCTAGGCATCCAAGTCTTTCTCTCACTTACAGAAATCAACTATATATACAAAATAAGAGGTATGTGCTATTTGTGAATAGCTCCATCAATATGTGCAGGGGAGGAAAGTTACTGTTGAGTCTGGCCATGCTCCTTCTCAAGCACTCATAGGGCAGTGTGGGGAAATTTGCATTAACATCATCGCCAGCCCCAGCCTTGGAAAGGTTAATATAATTCCTGCAGAAGTACAATATTGAGCTGAATACCAATGACACATACCTTAAGCATATTGTTCCTGGCAGAGTGACAATGTAGAGGGCTCGCTTAAAATACATTTATTTAGTTATAGCTATTGACTTGTGTTAGAGAAGAACAGAGGATTTCAGTAAAGTAAGATGATGAGTGTGAGTAGCCACTGGAGCAAACTGGCAAGGGTGGCAGAAGAAGAAGTGGGTTTTTTACCCACAGAAGCTTATGACCAAATAAATCTGTTAGTCTTGTTGTTTTTAAGGACTCCTTGTTGTTTTTAAGGATAGCAGAGAATTCTCCATACCTGATGTCTCAAACCAAGATGGGACTGGGCTCAATAGAGAGGTAACTGGGTGAAATTTTATGGCCTGACCCAGAGGATGTCAGATAGATGATCTAATGTTCCCTTTTAGCCTTTAAATCTATAATCTATAATCAGTTACCCACATTGTGGTAAACTATTATTGTTGCTTAACTAAGAGAAAAATGTTTGTGTCAGCCACACATGAATGGGTTCTGGGTGTTCTGTGAGGAGCAGTCAAAGATGACCTGAATTTTTGAAAGTCATGTGGTTCCACAACCACTGAGATCTAAAATGATAAAGATCATTTGAGGCGCCTGGGGGCAGAGAAGTACAAGCACAGGGCCAAAGATGTGCTGGTTTATCCTCTTATGAATTGCTCAAATTGAAGAAGCTGTGGAATGTCCAATTTGCCTTCAGCATTGCATGTCAGACTCTAAGAAACCCATATTTCTCCTTGACATGCCACCTAGCCCATGGCAAAAGGGGACATCAGACCTTTTCCCACCAGATTGCAAATAATGTGTGCTTGTAATAGACTCTTGGGGCTAGATTCTCTCCTGCACCAAAGAGTCACTTGGCTCAGAAGAGTATTATTGGGGGAGAAAACAAAGATAGGATTTGTCAGGGACCCAATTATGACTCTTCAATTCTCTGGCCTAGCTGCACCAGCTCTACTCCTGGCATGAGTTAGAGCAACCTCATAGCTGCTCTAATTTACTCCAACAGCATATGGTTCCATATGATTACCCTGCAACATCCTGTTCATCCACCATCATGCCCCATGCAGTAGGATAAGGGGATGGGACAATCAGTGCAGGAATTCTTAGTTGGTCAGATATGGCAAAAATCTGGTTCCTTGCGCTGCCTGAATACAGCAAAGGAACTGGATTGGATCTGAGAGTGACTCAGAGCCTTTTTCATTTAAACTGAACACACACAGTCCCTCAGTGACTAGTAAGCCTCATTGCCTGGCTCTGAATTTGGTCCAATAAAAGATATTACTTCACCCACCTTGTCTCACTGAATTCCTGAGAAGGTGGTATTGGGCATGGTACTTAATCCACTTTCACAATAATTTCAATACCTTGTACATAGCTATGACAATCACACAATATCTGGCCTCAACTATGGCAGTCAAATGGACAAACAGAAGAAAAGCGCTGCATTATTTCCTGAACTTTAGAAAGCTGAGTCCTGCCTCTTCAGAAAAATGAAACACATCATGCCCCTTTTCAGCCCTATTGCGTATTGCTAAAAGCCAGTGCAAAATAAGCAGTTTCTCAGCACAAATTGTGTAAATCTTCATATTATACTTCCTCTCCTTTCTTACATGCTTTGATGAGCAGCAAAATAGTTAGCAGTGTAGATATTTAAAGTACCATTTGCATATGAGTTAATACATTGCAATGAATAGGGCAGTTCATGCCATAGAGCATTTTTCATTGCTCTCTGTAAACTCAAGACATTGCTTCATTGGTTATAGTTGGGTCACATTGTAAATATTTCCTTTCCAATCATAACAACTAAGGACTTACTTTTCTAAAAAATTAAACAAAACTGTAGAGAACAATTGAGAGCCTGGGCTGTGCCATTGCTCCATCTCCCCCACCAGAGAGTCCTTCATACACCTCACGCTTTGGAAAACACAGGCTGGGAAAAGTCTGCCAGTGAAAAACAAAACAAACGAAAAGACAAGCAGAATGGAGGAGACCCATTCTTGTTATAGGAATATACCTACTGATGCATGGGAACATCAGCACACATGCTGACCAGTCATGATTTGCATTTGATTTTTGCCCGTCTCACTTACAGCCAAAAGACCTTCAGTCCAGCTACAACTCAGGAAAAGCTGAAGAGTATCAGATCTGCCAGTTCTAGATATCACAACAGAAGCACTAAGGCCTTCCCTTTCTGTCACGAAGCAGAGACAGTGTGCATGCAGAATTCTGATGCTCCATCAAATGACACATAACAAGGTTCTATCTAATAGAGACAGACAATGGAGGAATGTTCAGATGTAATCAAAGACATTCTCTCTAATCACTGTAAATTAATCTTACTCCCACTAGTTCTGATTTTTACTTATGAAGTTCATTTTGCAAATCAAAAGACAGGGGTTTTACACCTCACAACGAGGACTTTACAACATCTTTGACTACACGTGAATCAACAGAGAAGCCAAAACATAGACAGTCCTTATGGTACTCATACTGGCTCGTTTGTAAAACTATCTAGAAAATTGATCTACACACATTTATTATGAAGTTCATATTTAAGGAATGTAGTCTGTAGTTAAATAGCAATATGCTGAAATATTTGGTTAAAATTAATCTCAAGTTTATGTTAATAAGTAACATTGGTAGATCCTTTCCCTTTAAGAATGTGGTGTCTCCAAACAAAATGTCTCTAAACATTCTGTTTAACTATTTGCATAGGCAGTCAAATCTTAGAGAAATGCTCATTGTTAATTGTGGAGCAAATCTTTTTATATGATATGGATTTAGACAGCAAAGTCTAATTACAGCCTTAATATCTGACTGGAATAAAAACGTAACACAGTGTGACCCTAAGAGCGCCCCAATGTCAATTGACACAGTATTGTGATATTTACTCAAAGGTGGCACATAATGTATCAATGGAAAACTCATAACTCACTGATCATTAATATTATTGTGTGATGTATGTATGGGTAACATATATGGAAAATAACAAATGTGCTGAAATTATGGACTTAAAATGTATGCTAGGAAGGACATAAGGTATGCCACCAAGACAAAGAAATGTGGTTCTGCCTATTTGAAAGTGGAAGTGTGTCAAAGGTAAATCAAGAGACATTCGAAGTGTATTTACATAAAAGATAAAGAAAGCTAATGAGGGGAAAGGGTAACCACTCAGTTATCACCAGCATGGGAGAAAGCAGCATGGAAGGCCATATCTGAGAATACATTTCAAAGGTATAGGGTTCTATAAAGAAAGAGGAAATGAACCTCTAAGTTATCCTTCAACTGAAGGAACAAAGGAACCTAGCACTTTGAGATCTGTGAAGGGTCCTGGCCAGACGATCAGGTCAGCCATTTCTGGAAAAGAGGCTTGGTGAGAAACACCTCTTTGAGCAAAAAAGATTCTAGCTTGTTAAATCAGGTTTTAGTATTAGAAACTTATTTTTACTTTTGTTTGCTTGTAACTCTTTGTATCTTTATTCCTTATACTTGGTATCTCTTAATCTATGACTTTTTGCTTAATGAACTTGTTTTACTTTTACTGTAAACCAATTCAATGCACTGTGTTTCCTGATCTATTGATTATGTATCAGTTATATTGATTACTTAAGAATCCCCATGTACGTCAATTAGTTACCATGGCATTCTTGTGGTCACACATCTGGTGATGTTCCTAATTTAAAAATATCTAAAGCTGATATCAACTAGCATCTTGTGGTTACCAGTCAACAGTTTAGTCATTACAGCATTCTATCCTGTGATATCTTATGATCTAGAGTTACTCCTGGTCAACTGCTTTGGCCTCGTTTGCTTTAGCTAGGCTAAAGTACAGGCCTGGAGGTTGATAGGCTCATTGCATTACTGCTTTAATGTATGCCTGTGCCTTACCTAGAAAATACCTCTACCTATAGACTACAACTGATTGAAGCTAACATGCTGCAGTGTATTGTATTTTTAAAAGTTCATTGAACTTAACTCTGTGAGTGTTCTGGGAGAGAGCTGGACACTACCGGGCAGACATTTGCAGGGAAATTTGGTCTTGGGGCCACCCAGCAAGGAGTGACCAAGCCTGAGGGAAGCCAGGGGTGAGGTCTGTATGCTGTAAGCTGGCTGATGGTATCAGGGCTCTGAACAAGGCTGCACAGCACAGAGACACTCAGGGTTACAGAGCAGGTTGGTGACAACCCCTTACTGGTCCAGGCAGTTTGACCAGACAGCAAATGTGAAAAATCGGGACAGGGGGTGGGGGATAATAGGAGCCTATATAAGAAAAAGACCCAAAAATTGGGACTGTCCCTATAAAATCAGGACATCTGGTCACCCTAGGTCTAGGTTAAACCCAAAGCATCACACACTGCTTGTTACACTTAATATTCAAATGACAAATTTAAGTGAAAATAACATGATTTTCTAAAAATTAAACATACAGTGCCTAACCCATGAAATATATACATCTTTATGTGATCTTTGAGACAGCAAAGTTACTTCACCTGGAGCTATTTTAGGCATTTGCGGAACTATTATATAGGCATTGTACTTAAATAAATTCTGTGGGTTCTGGTTGCACTCACTCCAGCATGCACACACACACGATCACTATTGGCTACGTGTTGGAGTTAAAACAGAAATAAAATCCATTTATTCATGTCTTAATATTGGTGACATCATAGCAGAATTTTCAGAAGCCTTCTGAATCCATTGCTAACTTTGATCACTTAGCGGCTGACCTCCCACTGATCTGCCGCACACCATCTATCCATCTCCTCACTGGCTGTCCTCTACTATGATGACCCACCATCATTCCTTCCATGATAACTTTCTCAGTGTTATTTCCACCTCTATGCATGATATGACTGAAATACGTACATTTGTTTATTTCAGACAACATTAAGACAGGGTCTGCTTCTCTCCAACAATACAACTAACATAAGCATTCATCTTATTTTCTGTTCAGAAGATACACAAGAGTCTTTGCAATCACCACATCTCAAAAGCTTCAATTCTGTTCTTGTCAGCAACATTAATTTCCCACTATTCACACTCATAAGTTGCTACGGAAAAAAATTAAGCTTTTTCACCAGTTGAACCCTTAAGTTGGAGTTTAAAACAAGTGCAAAAAATGCTAGGGTGGAGGCATCCTTCTACTAATAAAAATTGGAAAAGGAAACAAAACCAGAAAGGTTGATATGGACATGACACTGGTGGTTTCTTTCAGCTTCAGGAAGCTAACACGTAGCTGAAAAGATTATCTGGTGGTTTTCTTGGCTCCAACATTTTAATGTTGATGGACTTGCTAGCTGGCTAGAGGTTACTTGCTTGTAGATTCTTGAGTCTTGCATGTTGTGTGTTGCTGGACTCCTACCCCTCTATGGCCAGCCAAAAGGATGGAATAAGCATTAGCCTCCTTGTCAGGCCTGGTGGCATAGCATGGTCAGAGGCTAGTAACCAACAGTTGCAGCAGCAGCTGCCATTACGGGCAAGCAAGCCAAACAAACCAATACAGAGAAAAGGCTTCTCTCTTTCCTTCAGTTTTGAAGATGGCGGTCTGGCTGGTCTCTCCCTCTTGGAACTCCTTCTCAAGAGCTTCTTGGCTAATCAGAATAAGGCACTCCCCTTCTGATATCACTTGAATCACCCAGTTGAGTATCATCTGGTCATCTTCATGAAAACAAAGTCTCCCTATTCCAGTAATTTCAGGCTCAGAAAGTCCATAGATCCAAAAATATATCCAGCCAGTCAGCAAGTACATGGGTATTTGAGAGATTTGAAGTGATAGGTCAGTCAACAGGCATTATCTCAACCATCATAAAGTCCCAACTCAAAAATAATTTAAAAAATGCAAGACTAGAAAATGTTGGACCTGGAATCATAGGCAAACACCAATCATACATTCACTCAACCAGGCACAGAAGGACACTTCCTTATTCTTCATATCTTCATATTCCACACACATATGTTTATACCTTCCCCTTTATATTTGCGGCTCCCCTTTGAACAACATTTTTAAGGTTCAATTTTTATATGCAGGCAGATATGTCTCACACACATAATCAAATGTCAGCTTGACTGTCAAAGAGAGCCTATTCCAGTGAGACCAGTAAGGGAGAGACTCCTCCTGGCCAACTTTTGGTCACTTTTTTTGTTTTTTGTTTTTTAAATCTGGAACTTGCTCAGACACCATGGTTAATTACCCTCACTGCTAATAATTTGTACCTTATTTCTAGTCTGAATTTGTCCAGTTTGAACTTCCAATAATTAAATCTTGCAGCGCTTTTTTCTGGCATTTTCAGGCATTACTATCAGAAATCTCTTCCTTATGATCAAGTTACTTTGTAACTTTCTCTTGGATAAACTAGATTGAGCTTCTTAAATCTCTCACTACAAGGCAGGTTTTCCAGACCTCAAATAATTCTCGTAGTTCTCTTCTGAACCCTTTCCAATTTTGCAACAATTTGCTTCAGGTAAGTAGCACATAAAAACAAAACAGCCGCACCGCATTTCAGACGTATAATGAGTCCAAATACCTGAATACTATAGACTGGTTTGAGTGATAATGATGAAAAGTTAATGTTCCGTTTAAATAATGACAAATAATTCACTAAGTTATGGGCTCAATTCCTGGTCTCATTGCTAAAAATAGGAATTTTGCCTTTCACATCAACAAGACCGGCTTTTGTCCCCTAGGCTACAATTCAGCAAAGTACTTAGGGCAATGTTTAAGTATGTGTTAAAATGTTGGTTTTTTTCTGCAACTGGACTTTAATCAGTTTCTTGAATGATTAGTATGTTTTCTTTGGTTCCTCACTGCTTGCATATAATTGCTCTGTTTTTGTTACTTCTGTCTTTTAAAGATATACTGTTTGATTTCTGTTTACTTGCCTAGTAGCATGGCCTACTGGATAGAACATTGGACTTGGTCTCAGGAGACCTGGATTCCATTCTCTGCTCTGATCCTGGCATGCTGGGTGAGCTTGTGCAAGTCACTTCACTTCTCTGTGCCTCACTTCTCCCATCTGTAAAATGGGATAATGATACCCACTTCCTTTGTAAAGTGCTTTGAGATCTACTGATGAAAAGAGCTGTGTAAATAAAGGACCACTGAATTCAGCATGCCATAGATGGCTTCAAAGCTAATGATAAGTTCCTAGCTAGGTAATTGCAGGCAGCATAAAGAGTCCTTTTTTTCTTGTAACTATTTTTTTATATGCTATTTGTGGTTCATTAGGAGTCTTGCAGATTCAATAGAAATGGATTAACTAGTTACTTTTCACTGTATAGCTCAGTCCAGTTCAACCTTTGATAATGCTAATATGCATGTGAGGATGTACAACCTGAGAGTGTTGCAGACTGACCAAATTACATGGGCCTTTAAAGGAGGAGGAATTTCCCTCAGTTGCTGGGCATGATGGGAAGAGAGACAGGAGGAAGGACATGGGTTGCAGCTGCATGAAAGGAGCTGTGTTTAGAGCAGCTAATTCAAAGGAAGGACTCCTCTGGTGCTGTGGGGATATATCCATAAAGGCAGCTCAAAATAAAAGACACTTTCTTGTAGCAAGCACACCAAACTGGGCTGTGGAGATCCAGAAGCAATTGCTGTGTTGAGGCAGCCAGCTCATTATTAGCTATAAATGGAGGGATCTGTTGGCTTTTTACTGACTTAAGTTTCATTTGAGGTTTACTGAACTTTCGGCTCAGTCATGCCTGTTAGGCGCTGGCCAGCATGGACCTGCCCCACCCCAGTGAATACTGTGTGAGGAGCAACTAAGAATGCACAGGGAGCGAGAGCGCTGCTACACCCACCCTTTGAGAGTGTATGTTGTGTGCTCCCTGCCATGGCCTCCCTTCCTGCCTACCCCTTCTTGCCAACTTTGCTATGGCTAGCACCCTTTCAGATGCCCACGGAAAGCAGTCCTTATGCTCTGTTATGCTGTTATGGCTGACTTCTGCATATGGTTTGCTGGAGGCATGGGAGAGGCTCCTTGTGCTGTTTATTGCTTGTGCACGCGTGTAGAAGAGGGACCCAGTCTGGCCATATGTGATTATCAGAGACATCTAGCCAAGTGCCTGAGTGGAGAGCAAACAAGAAGAAAGGCTCATGACTATCCCAAACTGTGGTATGACTTCACTACCAGGGGCGGCTCTACAAAGTAGGCTGCCCCAAGCAGCGCGGAGCGCTGCGCCGCCCTTCCCCAGTCCCGCGGCGGGTCCCCTCTTCCCGCGGCTCCGGCATCCTGGGGAGGGCGGCATTTGGCTCCGGTGGAGCTCCCGCCGGCATGCCTGCGGCAGGTCCACCGGAGCCCGGGACGAGTGGACCTGCCGCAGTCATGCCTGCGGCAGCTCAACCGGAGCCGCGGGAAGACGGGACCCGCCGCAGTCATGCCTGCGGCAGGTCCGCTCGTCCCGGCCTCCTGGAAGCCGCCCCAAGCGGGCGCTTGGCCCGCTGGTGCCTAGAGCCGCCCCTGTTCACTACCCAGAGTTTTCATTTGCATTTCTGATGTGTGGCACGTGCTTGTGTTGAGAAAGGAACCTCAAAGTGGGTGTGGGTGCAAAATGCAGAAATTATATTGAAAATGGGTCAGTTTTTAGTTACTTTGTAATATATGGAATCCAAGGTCATGGTGTACATAATACATACACATCAAAGGTTAGACGGTGTTTCTTTGAGAAAAACAGTTGGATCTAATCAGATTGTGTTGGAGAATTGAGACAGGAACGAAGGTTGGTTGGCTGTATTCTTCCTCCTGGTCTTTCTGGAGACTGTTAGCTATGGAGTCACACTGCAAATGCAAAAGTAAATAAATTGACAAGTGAAAAGTAAACTGCTCAGAGGCAGCTTGATCCACAAACTTACTATCACATAACTACTCACACAGCTGATTCAAAACCAGTCTCTCAACACGTTACAATAAATAAGAGGCACAACTGCCCCTGCCAGGAGTTCTAAAAACAAACTGTATTTCCACATGAAAGAAAGATAGAGTGCCATCCCGACATCAGTTTTTCTTGCCTTATAAAACATGCTTGCAATCTACATCTTGCAGTTTCCCCTGGCAACCCTCTAATATCACAGAATAGAATGTGATACACTCCTTTACACTGCACCATTTTTCTCTTGCTCGGCAGACTTTAATGAGGCCCATCAAATTTTCACAAGTGTCCTATTTACTGTACAGAGATTACGTCAAAAGGAATGATGTTGGCTAGCTTTTAAAGCCAGATGATTGGCAAATGATAGTGAACGTCAATTGCCGTTCAGATTGCAAAGCGGTGGCATGCGTTGCAGCCTTGCCTAATTAGCCTTGCTGATCAGATGTTTCCTGTTGTGGAAAACAAATACAAACAGATTACTGCCTCTTTGTGTTTGAAAAGAACCAGTATATAGTGGAACCATTTGGATGAGAGCATCAGAGGTATACTGTTAGAGAGGAGAATTTCTGCAGGCATGTTATAGCATCAAATTGTTTTCACTGCATAAACCTGTAAAGGAAAAACACAGGTAGGGTGTGCAAAACATTTGAACAGAAGTCTGTAAAACTACAAAGACAGCTTATGAAGTTTTCAGTGTTTTGAATATTCAGCATTAATCCACTCCACAGCACTAAATATTTTTCAATTGAAGTGAATGTCAAGCAATTTGAGAGCTGAATTTGGACATTGCTTGTCTGGTAAGGCTTTTTTCCAGGAATGGTCAATCGGTGAGTTATAGGAGGTAAGAATATATGTAATAAGAACTGCAATAAGCACTCATATGCAGTACAGCAGAGTACAATTTATAAGTAATTTGTGGGGGGGGAGGGAGAAGGGATCGACTCTGCCACAGAGAAACCCACAGGAATGTACCCTTGTGGGAGGACAGCTCCATAGGCCAAATCCTGGTCCTACTGAAGTCAGTAGGATTTTAGTCATTTATTTCAGTAGGGCCAGCATTTGGTTCTGTGAATTTTCTCTTTCGGTCCGAGAACCAATAATTTTCACATGATCCATGCATATGCCAGGGGATCTACAGCAGGCCAGGACCATCCAGGCCTCCTTATGCCTCACTTCAGTGCTGAGAGGCCTGTTGATTCTACCTCTGCCTCCTAGGAAAGATATGACGTCTTTTTCCACTGGCAACTGCCCAAGCTGACTTCAAATGGGGGAACGTATTTGGCAGCATAGAGCAGGGGGCCATGGAAAGGCAATGCAGGAGAAAACTGGGTGAGGTGAAAGACAAAGGGTTGGGATGGGAGATGGCTGGGACTACACACACACACACAATTTCTCTGATGGTTTGTGTGTGTGTTTTCACTGAAAAATCAAAATATGTTGGTTTTGAAATAAATTAAATTTCACAAAAGTTCACATTTTGGTGAGAAGCCACTTTCCACTGAAAAAACCTTTCAGTGGAAAATTTCTGATGAGGTCTGGGAAGGAGGTCAGGTAGCTCAAATTAAATGTATACTTCCTTAAGAAATTCTATGGAGTTTGTTGACTACTATTCTGATTGTTGTATACAGCTAGACAAATTGCCATTTATAAAGAACTGAACATCTTCTAAAATCAAGAAGCCAAATTCTGCTCTCCATTACATCATCACTTTGAACCTACTGCACATTGAAAAACCAAGGAAAAAATGTAAGCAAAGCTGGAGAAATTAAATAAACAATACTAAATACCATGTGTTGCAATCCTTTAGCACTTTCCATCACAAGCCATCCAGACACCTCACAACTTTTAATGAATTAAGCATTCCAACATCCTTGTGAGGTAGGTAAACAGATGAGGAAGCTGAATAATGGGGAGGTTAAATGACTTGGCCAAGTCCTTGCATCCAGCCAGCAGCTGAGCCAGGAATAGAACTCAGAATTTTCCAACTTCCATTCCCCTGCTCTGGCCATTCAGCCACACTTCTTCCAGCTTTAAAGAGAATTTAGCCACATGTTTATAGATTAGTTTAGCTGTTTATTTTTGAAGTGTTATGTCTCGTGTGGGAAGACATATTTGATTAAAATTGTTTTGGTAGTTCCTGCTTGCTGCTCCTGCCAGCCAGTTTCAAAGAAAACTGTAAGCTGAAAGGAACTGGGAACAAATGCAAGAAGACATGGCCATTTAACTTTCTGTTTGACTGCTAGTGATTTAAAATATACTCTTTAGGGTTTTTTCTTTGCTTTTTGTGGGTTTTGAACCAGTCTCCCAGGTCATTCCTGCCACCAAACAAGCACAAACGTCTTTCACTAAAATTATTCTGTTGCCTTTCTGAGGAGAGCAAAAGGCAAGAGAGCTCCCTTTATTCTGCCACTAAGATGGTACAATCATAAACAGAACCTATTTCTGGAGCTATTTGTGAATAGCCATTTCTCTTAGGGTGACCAGACAGCAAATATGAACAATCGGGATGGGGAAGGGGGGGTAATAGGAGTCTATATAAGAAAAAGACCCCAAAATCGGGACTGTCCCTATAAAATGGGGACATCTGGTCACCCTAATTTCTCTGCTTGTCTATCACTTGTGCTCACATGTGTCTGTTTGGGATTTGGGGACAAATAGTAATAACCAGGATAGATTTTTGTCTTTATTGGATTAGTTGATTTTCTCTTCTCTCTTCCTCCTCTTTCTGCTTTTCTAGACTCTTTAATATAGTTCCATCCTTAATATGATATTGGTCTATGTGTCTGATGTAATTTCTCCATGCCCAATTCTCTATGCAATACATAAAGTATTTATTTGTTATGAAAATACAACAGAATTTTACTAGGCAAATGAATCTTTCTGAATTGTATTGTGTATTAGAATTATGCTCATTCAGCCAGATCCTAGCCCTACTCAGGAAGTTCTACTGGGAACTTGCCTAATGGCACCAGGATTTGGCCATTTGTTTCTCCCTTCCACTATCACCTGCTTTCTGTTCCTTCTTGATTTCAACTTCCTTTTCTTCCCCTTGCTCTCCCTCACTTTGTCTCTCCTGCCCATTTCTCTCGTCTTTCACTCCTTTCACCTTAGAGGAGAATGGCAGTCTCCTATTCTCTCCTGAGGGTGACATTCATTTATAGAACCTTTAACTCTTGATTTCTACAATGAATGAGTGCCACCAGTGATTATCATCAATCTGTTTTTTTTCCAAAGCAATACCCAATTATATAAGTGCCAGGCTTCTACAACACAGTAGACTAGCAAAAACGTAAGTACTTCCTCTGTCCACAGCAGTACTTTCTATGAGTCTCTCTAATAAACAAATCACTTTTTTTTTCTTTTTTTCCCAAGGGTTTTGAATGAAGTTACAATTGACCTGATCAAAATGGCTCAGCTGAAGCACTCAGATTCAAGAAATGAGGTGTGCCTCTCAGTGTGAAAGTGATATGTAAAGTGCATGGGGATTGTTCTTTACATTAGTGTCATTTTACTGCTTGAATGCTGCCTAATGCATTAAATATATGCAGCAAAAAGGTTAATCAAGTACTTATCACTATTTCATTTTCATGACAAGTAAGCTATGGATGATTGCTTATCCTTTTAATAAAGACATGATGAGAGAAATGTAATAGAGATTTGTTGTTATTGTTATTTATTTGTATTGTGATAGCACCTAGGAGCCCAAGTCATGAACTGGAGTCTGGACCCCATTGTGCTAAGTGTCATACGCACATGGAATGAGACGATGGGCTTCCCAAAAGAGTTTTGTGATGGGGTGTATAAAACCCACACTGGTTAGCCACAGGTGAATAGGAGCCTCCGCCCAATTAGGCCACTGGGTGGCACCTGAAGGGGTGTTAGGCATAAATGGTGATCAAACCCCGCTGGAGAGGAGCTGGGTCTTCATAGAGGAAGGAGGATAAGGCATTGGAAAAGGTAGGTAGGAGATAAAGGTGAGCGATAAGTGGGAGTTTCCTCTCTTGAGTTAATGGCTGGGAGAAGCCTGGAAGGCTTTAATTTAAGCTTGAAGCCAGAACTAGAGAGGTCTGAATCATGAGGAAGCCTGGGCTTTGAAATAAGAGTGAGAAAGAACTCTGCAGGCATGAGGCTGAGCTGAGCCCCCAGCAGGAAGCCCAGAAGGAGGGCATGGGACCTAGAAAGGAAGCCTGGGAAGCTGAGGGTGTCAGGGAAGGCCATTGGAGGCAGGGAAATCCTTGGATATGGACAGTTAAAAGGCCGAGGGTACAGGAGATGGTGATTTTCACTGCAATGGGTTTAATACGGAGCGGAGACTTAGGGAGTACCGAGATAGTGGGAGATGAGAGGTTCTCACTGTGGAGAGCCCGAGACAGGGTTCTGTAAACTACTGAGAGTTGAATGGGACTAGAAGTACTTGAAATTTCATTGAGTGGTCCACAGTGAAGAGCCTGGGTGAGGACCACCTGTAGGTCTTAGTAACCCCCTGGAGGAGGGGTAAAGAGATGAACTTTGGGTATTGTTTTATGTGAAGTTGTGGAATACCCTGAAAGGGGTGTGATGCTAAAACGTGACCTATCCGAGTCACTAGAAAAGAGACCACCACAAGGCCAGAGTAGCTGTGAGCAGGGAGCACTAGACAGTGAAAGAACTGCTATGCCATATCTAGTCATGGCTAGCAGATGACCAACAGTGAGTCCACTCTTCTGCAAGCTTATCAGCTAAGTTTGTTGACAGAGCAATGACTGTTGTTGTTTCCTAAGCCTCTGGTACATATTTTGGGGGTTAAAACTTTCCAAATGTTTGCAGTAGTTTGTAGGCAGAGGTAAATAAAGAATAGTGGTTCAATGCTTTTTACAATGGTAGCAATCACAGGTGGAATAAGTATGTGCCTATTAAATGCTTGGCATAAATCATGATTCCCAGAGGGCCGGGAGGTATTGTGGAGACTCAGGGAAGCAACTGAGAAACCTAGAAATATTACCCCTTGAGTGAGATATTCAGTCTTTGAAAAGACCAGTAGTCCTAAGTGTGAAACTGTGACATTTTGAACACAGGTCACTGTTTTGGCAGGAGTTCTTTTCTTGGATAGATCAGACACTTTTCTCTGTTGGGACAGAAAAGCAGGATAGCAATGTGGGTAGGAGAGCTGAACAATAGCTAACATAATATGTGATTTTGGGAATACCAGGGACAGCACTTGGGCCACCGGGAATGTAACATTTTTGGAGAGTGATGAAGATAGAATAGCAGTAACAGAATCAGCAGGGTCCCAGGCTCCTGCTTATCTAAATTGAGGTTAGTTCATTGATTGCACAACAATGCTGGTTTCCTTCCAAATGTGCAATTGGAATGAGGGTTTGGATTTGATTCTGGACCATTGTTTGGTTCATAAAGCCCAGCATTTGTGGGGGCTTTAATGTCAGTGAGAAAACTAGAATCACTAAATTATTAGTAATGAACATTGACGTTCTGAGCTAGAAAGTCCCACACTGGTATTTGATCTTGTCACTAGAACAGACACATTCCACATTCTATTTGGAAGAAGGATGATCTTGTTAAGGCACTGGACTGCGACTCAGGAGATCTGGGCTTATTTTCCAACTTTATTATGCATTTCTTGTGTGCCATTGGCTAAGTCACTTTCTTCCACCCTTTGTTGGTTGCATCTACTTAGACTCTGCCCTGGAAAAATTATAATCTATTTCCTATTATGTCTATGTTCAGTATCTAGCACAATAAGGGTTTGATATTGGTTGAGACTTCTAGATGCCATTAGAACGGGGTAGGCAACCTATGGCACGGGTGCCGAAGGTGGCACACGAGCTGATTTTCAATGGCACTCACCCTGCCCGGGTCCTGGCCACTGGTCCGGGGGGCTCTGCATTTTAATTTAATTTTAAATGAAGCTTCTTAAACATTTTAAAAACCTTATTTACTTTACATACAACAACAATTTAGTTATATATTATAGACTTATAGAAAGAGACCTTCTAAAAACGTTTAAATGTATTACTGGCATGCAAAACCTTAAATTAGAGTGAATAAAGGAAGACTCAGCACACCACTTCTGAAAGATTGCCGACTCCTGCATTAGAATATAAATAATAATGAATGGAGAAGGTACTGTGCTCCTGAGAAGTGCTGTGCTTTAGATGAAACAAGAAGTTGGGATTCTCTTCCTGGTCTTTGTTGTCCATCTAGATGGAAGATGAAGATTTGAAAGTACATTTTTTAGGCTGTGGGGGACCCATGGATATAGGCCTTGTGTCTTGGCTACAATTTCCTCATAATTCAGAACAGTATCTAATACCCTCATATCAATGTTCAGTCATTGCCATATCTGTCTGCACATAGTGTTACCAATATTTAACTGGGCGCTGGGTAAGGTGTTTTGCAGAACCTTTGATAGGAAAGGACCAGTTCTCAAACAAATTCTATTAATAGAGCATTTTCTAACGAGCTCAATAGAAAAATTAATGCAGGTCTCTTAGCCCCTAAGATTTAGTCTTACAATCTTTTGCTTCTCCTCTTGGTTCTTTTTTTTTCCCTTCTAGTTTTAGAGGATCAGATGTAATAGGGTACATCTCCACAGCAAAAAGGCCCACAGAAGCGAGTCTCAGAGCCAAGGTTAAGTGACTTGGGTTCACAGGGCTTGCACTGGGGACTGAAAATAGCAGTGTAGGCATTTGGGCTTGGGCTCGAGATCCTCCCCACTCATCAGATTTCAGATCCTGGGCTCCAGCTGAACCCAAATGTCTACATTGCTATTTTTAGCCCCACAGTGGGAAGGAACCCTGCAAGCCTGAGTCAGTTGACCTAGGCTCTGAGACTCTCTTCTGTGGGCTTTTTTTCAGGGTAGAAATACATGGTGACCCATGTTGTATTATCTAGATAATCTCCCAGCTCTGCTTTTCCAGAACAATAGCTGAGTTATCACCCTATTTTACATCCCACAGAATATTTATCTGGTACTTACAAGTGAGTCTAACCAAGTCAGGAGTAAACAGAGGGTGTGGGTATAAAGACGCATTCTTATGCAGAGTGCTTACAATATCAGGGCTTTAGTCATTCTTTAATTTTTTAAAAAAGAAAATTAGTTTTGACTAGCTATATACTAAAAATGTTATTTTAAAAAGCTACCCCACCCTCCTTTGAACTTGAACTTCCAGAGATGATTTGGTTCAGGTAACTAGAAATGGGGTATGGGGCCTTCTACTTTTACATCACCAATTACAATAACTTTAAAAGTGTAAAACCATGTATTTTGACCTCTCATGAAGAGCAGGCTATAATTTTTAGTCTCACCATTGTTCTGCAAGTGATTTGACCACCCAATGATCAAATAGCAGCAAGTTCAGAATTTCCACGTCTGGTCAACCCATGTATACTTCAGAACTCTGATCGTGTTATCTCTCTCTCCATGAGACAGTAATGCTGACTGCCACTTTCACAAGGGATGGTTTTTCCAATCTCTGTTGATTCTCATTGTGTAGCTGAGTTAATCTCTGAACATCGTGGAGCTCATCCCCTTCTATCTGTCAACATCGGCCATGTGTTTGCTTTTGCCCTTAATCGGTATCAAATTTAGCCTGATGATGTATCTCAGTGGTGGAACAGTTAGCCTTTAGGATTATAGGTCAGAAACATCAGAAGGATTTAAGTGTGTGTGTGTGTGTGTGTGTGTGTTTAACGAATGCACTGAATTTATGCTTGGTGGATCCCCACTCCCAATTGGCTTTCCATTTTGTCAGTTTTGCTATTATTTCAAGTTGGTTTGTTTCACTCTATAAAGTGATGTTAGTGTTAGAAACTTATTGGCTTCTTAGGTAAACTAACTGCCTTCTAATTCTAGCTATTGGGTTTTTATAAGTAATTTGACTTCAGTTCCTAGCATTAGGTACAGTGTAATTACTTTTCTTTTATTTAATCAATCATTGCAGTGCTACAGATATGGACCACTCTGCCCGGATAGGATATGAAGCCCTGACAATGATATGAGCTTGGAATTATTTTAAATTTCATTTCGTTGTCCCTTTTAATGTGTATTTGTCAACAGGTAGGAGAAGGACCCATTCTCCCCTGCTGTGCCTTGTTCCCTATACACACACCTTGGGCAACGCCCAGTGACAATGGGTCTGTGCTTGAGGAGCATAGGACTACTCCAGTCATGTGCCTTCTAGGGTGGAATTCAGCCCAAAGAGAGCAGGGAAGGGAGAAGGCATGGAAAGATGCAGCGTAAACTATGCACAAGGAATTGGTGGGGAGGAAAGACTGTGTCCTGAAAAGCTGTGCAGCTCAGTGCTGCCCCTGGCTTTAATTTACTGTTGTTTTAGTTAAGAAATGCATCTAGTGTTGGTCAGTTAAAATAAGGGGATTATTTATTTTCTTAACTATGATTTTTGTTGTTTATAATTAATGTCAATTTGGGAGCCCATTTGTATCCTTGGGTCACATGCAAAACTCACTGACATCAAGCGGAACAGCATACATGGATCAAAAATGAACATTACAGACCTTAGACTATGAAGCTGAACATACTTGATAATGCTATCTGTTATAGCATATCGGATAATACTGTACGTAGGTTACTTTACTTGCTTTCCAAAAGTCCTGCTAGAATTATCCATTGACCATTTGTAACAACACTTCTATATTAAACATTCCAAAGGTCCAAGTCCTAAGATTGATAGCTTCCTATATGGAAAATCTGACTTTTTTCCTAGCACCTTTTAAACTTGTGCATGCAATCCTGACCCATATTTCTGCACAAATAAGATGCTTAGGCATGAAATGAACATTTTCAGTTACAGATTAGCTTATTTGTACATGAAAATGAACATTTTGTACACTCAATTTTGTATGGTATGCACAATTTTAGAGCTAGTTTCAAAATTTGTTCTATACTTTTTTGAAGTAAGAGTTTTAAAGCTTGTTACACGAGTTATAACATAATCATACATGGCTTCTGTAAACTGGCGTGGCAGTCCCTCTATGTCCGCCTCTGAAGGAGGCCACACCTCCTTTCAGTTTGGTCTGCTAGAGTACTCTCAAAGAAAAGCGGGGATTAGTGGTAGTCAGTGGGCCCTGGCTATCAAGCAGGATGGGGCAGCAAACAGTCAGGGCTCTGGCCTGCAGTCAGGCAGAGCTGTAGCAGTTTATTTGTCTAGCCATCAAGAAGGGTGGGGCACCAGCCCATTCTAGGTGCGAGCACCCAAACACGGTCTAGGGGGCTCCAGCAGGAGTGAGCACCCAAACACATTCTGTCATCCTGGCTCTGGAGGGAGACAGACAAACACAGGCCTCTTGGCCTAACAAAGGGGAGTACTGCCACCCCAGGGGTGGATTGGCAGGGGTGGGGGGACACTGTCACGCCCAACATCACTGCATCCCAGCCAAGGGAATCCACTTGTAGCACCCTCACTATGTTTCCAGCGGCACCACAATCAGATGGTAGTCTGGTAGGGCGACCAGACAGCAAATGTGAAAAATCGGGACGGGGGAGGGAGGTAATAGGAGCCTATATAAGAAAAAGACCCAAAAATCAGGACTGTCCCTATAAAATTGGGACATCTGGTCACCCTATAGTCTGGTTCCCCTGGTTTCCTTCCTATTCTCCCCCTCAGGTGTACATGCATCCAGGGGTCATTTTCAGTCTCTCCAGGACACACCACCAAAGGTAATGGTAGCAGCTCCTCAGCACTGGGAATGGCAGGGCTCCCTGGAAGCTCAGTCAGGTCCTCCGGGTAGCTGCAGTTCTCCTCAGCATCCTGCTCCAGCAGCAGAGAAGAAGCATCTGTCTCCCTCAGCAGCTCCTCCTCAGTTGACTTGCTGGACTGGCCTTTTATATTTCCCCTTCCTGTCCTGGCCCTCTGCTTCCAGCATGAAGGGCATGGCCCTCCTGGTTCCACCCACCAGGGGGATCAGTGTTCCCTCCGTATCTGCCTCTGAGGGAGGCCATGCTCTTGGTCATGCTCAAACTTTGTGTGGTCATCAAAAAAACTAAGTTAAAACTCCAAGGAAAATATTTTAGCTTATTTATGTTGAAACTGAATAACATTTTCATAGAGGGTTTTCTTTTCAACCCAGTAATGGCATATGCTTCTTATACGATAATATTGTATACAACTTCTCAAGTATTTTTCAAAAACATTTACATGTGGGTTGGTTTGTGCAAAACAGTATTTTGAATCATACAACTCTATATCTCAGACATTAAAAAAGAAGGCTGTTGGATGGAGAATGTTGGTGTATTTATGCTTCCTGCCTTTCCTTATTGGATATGAGACTCTTGGCTGAACAGTCAAGTTAATACTTTTCCTGCAGTGGCATCTGACTTGTTGTATGATTCCACATGTGTTATGCTGACCTTTACAAAACTGCTTTGAAGTTTGTTGTGCAGGATCATGTCTGTTTTGTTCTTCTGTTGTTACAACTTTCTTCTGGCACAGAGGAACTTTTTTTTTGTTTTAACTGACCTAAACTCCAGGAGCCAGTTAAAAGAATCCATTGATTTAAAACAAGCAGATAAACAAAATATGACCAGTGCAAATTAGGGATGCATGAACTTGGAGACATATCAAAGGTTGTGAAACAAGTGGAAGTATTTAAAAAAATAAGCAAAGGAGATGGTCTTTGTCACAGAGTGTGGGGTAGTCAGGGCCCTGCACCCCCCACTTCCTGTGATTCACCGTGACTCTCAGCCAGCCAGTAAAACAGAAGGTTTATTAGACAACAGGAACACAGTCCCAAGCAGGGCTTGTAGGTACAACCAGGACCTCTCAGCCAGGTCCCTCTGGGGGGCAAGGATCTTAGACCCCAGATTTGGGGTTCCCTGCCTCTTCCCAGCCAGCCCAAAACTGAAACCAAAAACCCATCCAGCCGGCTCTCTCCCTTTGTCCAGTTTCCCGGGCAAAGGTGTCGACTCACCCCACCCCCCTCCTGGCTCAGGTTATAGGTTCAGGTACCGTCCCTCACCTAAAGTCATCCCCTGCTCTCCCTCCCATCCCCCATGCAGACAGCCCCAGTAAAACTAAACGACATTCCCAGATCAATCCACCCTGCTCCCTACTGTGTCACAGTCTTGAAATTCTGAAAAACAATTTTTTTAACTTGAGAACTTTCTTTGAAAATTGTCTTCTTTTTACAGGAAAGTTGCTTCCTCCAGTGACAATTCAAAGAAAGGAACAGATGACAGTAAAGCAGAAAAATTCTCACCACCAGCCAAACCAAATGAAATTTTTTCATTTTGCAGGTAGGCCAAACAGCAGACCTTTCACTTTTTGCCTTGAATTTTCCTGGGGTGAAGCAAAAGGCCACCTTTGGTAGCATCTAAATGTTTTTGCGTGCAGTACATTCATGAAACAAAAATGACTCATTTCACAAAGCTCACTCTCTTAAAAAAATGCCTTTGAGTTGTGTGCTGGCTTTTTGAGACTGTCCGCAACAGTGCAGACTACTCAACACTGCTTTGCCAATGTATCTCCATCCTGGCCATGGGAGATTTGCCCCTAACTGTGATAGGGGCGATCAGGCTCCATTCCCAGCAGATCCGGGAAACCTGACATTAAGACTGCAGACTAGTGACAGTTGTGACTTTTTTGTGTGTTCCCCTTGAAATTGAACAGAGATCCCCTCCCATTCACCCCACAGAGGCCACAAAACAGCAATTGAACAAGGATTCCTTTTTTTAAAAAAAGGCACATATATATATATATATAGCAATTTTTCTATGTACAAATCAAATTGCTTTACAGAGCTGGGCAATACCCTTATCCCTATTTCATAGTGGGGAAAACTAAGAAAGAAAGATGTTAGATGACTTGCCCTTTCAGTTACTCATAATTTTCTCAAACTAATACCATATGATTTTAAATGCCCCAGTTCTGGTCTTTATTCAATCATTAATTTTGTTGGTAATTTTGAGCAACATCAGAGAAGTAGTTTTTGAGTTTGAGGTAATTCAACTTTTACCTCTGTGGTTTGACTCAAACGGCTGAATCTACAAGGTTCAAACTGGGTTTGTTTTGTAGATTTTTGTTGAGATCTAAGGAATAAACCAAATTTGAAGAAAACTGATTGAGTAGCCTTAAAATGTCTGAGCATTTAAATTTGGAAGTTTCACATATGCTGCATATTATTATGATATACTATCTGTATTAAGATCGTGTCTAGCACTGGTCCCTGACTGGGGTCTCTATGCACTGTATGCACACGTAGTGGAACGAAGGTCTCTGCCCCAAATAGTAAGGATTTAATGCCCTAATCCTGTAAGAAGATTCCACCCATGTGAAGTCCATTGCAGGATTGGGGACTAATTTAGAATTGTTTATCAATTATTTTTAAATGAGTCTAAATGTTGGGATGATCCAGAGTTTGAAATGTAACTGCAAAGATTAAATTTATTATTTACATAATGGAAGACAGGTCCCCTCCCAAAAGAGCTTGCATTCTAGACCCCTGACAAGTGTGTGGTATGAAGGAAAGACTTTATTAAAAAAACCCAAACAAACACTTTCCCATTTTTCCTTTGTGCTTCAGTTCTTGCCTGTCTTCTTTTTTCATACATCTTTAATCCTTGCTTATTTTTTTTATTTTTTTTAAACTATTTCCCTTAATCTGAATGAGAGAAACTCAGGTTTTCTTTCTGGTGTGTGTTGTGTTTTTTTTAAACTAAATCCAATGCTCTCTTTCAGTCTAGGTGACGGGGTGGCTGAGAGTGGGGCATTATTCTATTCTAGGTGTTTTTAATCTGGGGTGAAATTTACTGCTGTTCTGTTATTTTTGGAAGAATTGTGGTTGTAATAACTGTCAAAGTACATAGAGCCTGGGATGGACACTTTTATGTATGTAAATGAATACAATCAACTTCAATAATGCTACACCTGTTTACACCAGCTGAGGATCTGGCTCTATACCTTGTATATCCCCTTAGAGATAATGGTAATCACATGGTCCAACATTTAAATTCGGTCACCTCTAGTAAATAAGAAGGTTTGCTGGGTCCTTTGGAGACCACTTAAAAGAGATTTCACTCTGCTTGTGGGATACCTTTAAATGGTGAGAAGCTTTTTTTTTTTTTTTTTAAATTATCCCAAGTGCCAGCACTTCAGGGAGAAACCGCCTTCATGTCTCCCTTCAGCATGGTCATAGCACTTCAGAGGGGACTTTAAAAGTTCATCTTTACTTTAAAAAGTTGAATTGGGAGATGTTTCAATTCTCCCAAACTAGCTGAAGTAAAAATACATTGTGTTGGTAATTCAGTGGACAGAGGGCATGATTTTGTCCCCCTTTATGTGCTGTAGCATCTGTTGTTCCCCAAAATGAAAATCTATACAAGAAAAATCAAAAGTCTATTGTTCATGAAGAACTTCTGAAGCAAGACCTCTTTACTAGTGAGAAGAGAAGAGCAGGACTGATTCCCATAAAATAAGCAATATAAAAGAATGCATGTTCTAGCCACAGAAGGGCTCAAGGTGAAACACTTATCCAAAGGAATTATATGCTATAATCTCAGTCACCTAATGGGAGCAAGCCGGGCAAAGAATTCAAAATATTATGCAGGAAAGAGTAATGTCCTGTGAAAAACTCCTGGCTAGAAACAAACCCACAAAGCAAGTGTTCAATTGATATCTACAGCTTTACACTTGACAGATTCGGCTAGCTCCTGTGATGTTCTCCTTTCTAATGTAACAATATTGGTGAGAACATGCACACAGGAATATTGTTTCAATCATTCATTCAAAGAAAGGGTTTGTTAGCCTTAAATCCTGAATTGCAATGAACAATTTAAGCAATTGTGCCTTGTGAATGTAATGCCATAGGCTTTCAGTGAAGCCACTGCTGATTTAAACCAGCATAAGGGTATAACAACCTGTTGTATGGAGGAGCTAAATCAGTGGTTCTCAAACTTTTGTCCTGGTGACCCCTTTCACATAGCAAGCCTCTAAGTGCGACCCTCCTTATAAATTAAAAACACTTTTTATATATTTAACATGATTATAAATGCTGGAGGCAAAGCAGGGTTTGGGGTGGAGGCTGACAGCTGACCCTCCATGTAGTAACCTCGTGACCCCCTGAGGGGTCCCGGCCCCCGGTTTGAGAACCCTTGAGCTAGATAGTTCACAGGATTATTAGCGGGGCTACAGAGCTTTCCATCTCTACCTGCTGCACTGAATTCAGTCCACCTGTGGAGTGAGTAAGAACTATAACCATCAGTAACGTGCTGTTGGGCATTAATCCCCTTCCACTTGAAATGTCTAGGTCACCAAAAAAATATCAAACCCTCACACACACAAGGGACAGTCTAATCAACATTTTTAGCAGAGGGACAAAAAATGTTTAGAGGTTGAACTATCTTCTCATTTCTTTAGGGCAGGGACTGCATGTCTTCCTTTGATTGTGTGTAATGCTTAATGCAGTGGGACTCCTGATTTAGACTAGGGACCTCTGAGTGCTACTGTAACATTAATAGCAAGTTTGAAGACCATCAGTGGGATGCTGTGAAGAAGCTTGTGCTACTGATTCCCCTGCTATGCCTGTTCTGTGGATCATTGGTTGATTTCTTTCTCCAGGGCTATCAGTCCAACATCTTTCACAAGCACTACATTCACTTTAGAACTCATTGTGAAAACAAGCGTGCTTGGGGTGTGTGTGAGGGGTTGGGGGGTTATTATGGCATAGCCATACACAGAAAAGCAAGCTTTCCTATTTGAAAAAATAAGCAAAAATAAAAAGATGAAAATGACTAAATTTTTGTTGTTAATGGGGTCTGTTTGTAATGTTGTGTTGCCCCTGTTAATTGATCTTGATGACTGTTATCTGCCCTTGCCTTCTGCCTGAGTTGCACAATTCCCATTTTGATCTATTATCCGGTCACAGAGGCTGCAGTAATAGGGAGCAGGGCTTCAGCGCAGCCCTCTGCTTTATAGCACTGGCCTTTGATCTGAAATAAAATAAGATGCCATGTAATGAATGTTCTGAAGCAGTGTTGTAATGTGGCTTAATATGGCTGTGAATAGATGTGTTGGTGTGCAGCCGCCCTCATATGAGAGAGCTGGCTGGGCTCTAATTTACTGGTAGAGCAGGCGGTTGCCTAGAGCAGCAATACTTTATGATTATGATTCTGCTCTCTCTCTCTCTCTCTCTCTCCAGTTTTACACTGGTCTAATGCCATTGATTTTAGTGAAGCCACTCCTGATTTACATCAGTGTGAGGGCAGAATTGGGCCCAGTGCTCCATCTGAAACCCTAGTAGGGACCATCTTCCACTATGAAATGTCTTAAGTTCATTTAAGGGCACATAAATAGATACATACATACATTGCTCTTTCCCTGTTTTGCTTGGATATTTTGGCTCTTTCTAGTACATCTGACTGCAAATAATTTCCAAGTGAGATCCAGAACTGATAAAGTGTGACTCCGGTGACTTTTGAGTGGGGGAGCCTGCCTAAATCACTGCCACATTCTTCCCATAGTAGTCCTTTAAAATTAATAGCACATGCAGAGGAAAAACTAAACCCTTTGACGTCACTCTTGAAATGAGGAAACATAAACAGAAAAGGCTCCACTCCAGTGAGCTGACAGTGCTGAAGCCGATTGGTCTGCTTTTCCTTGCTTGTGGCAGTTGACAGCACCTCCCAGCCGTGCACGGCCTTCTGCTTGCTAACACAGTCAGTCAGACTGCAGCAAGCTCAGCTCTATCCCAGCACTTGCCTGGGAGAAAAGTGCACTCTCTAGCAGAGAGTCGCTGATCCTTTTGGCTTCTTGGGTTTGTTTGGGTTTTTTCCCCCACCTTTAGTTGCTGTCGTTACTTAATTATATCCCTAATCCTGGATGCAGTTGCTGGATTCTGCAGTACAAGTCTTCATGAACAAGCTGCACCGCTTAGAGATTTCACGGCATTCAAAGGTCACAGAACTGCCACTATGGTTAAATGTCTTGTTTAATGGTTGAGGTATGTACAGCAAATCTAAAAGAGGCAGCATGATTTTTTTTTCTTTTTTTTTAAGGAGGAACTAAAATTGCAAAGTGGGGGAGGGAGATAATACTTTTATTTAGAGAAAATGATTTTTTTATTAGTGATTGTTACTACAGCAACCGGCTTTTGAATTTCCTCCCTTTTGCTTCAAACCAGCGGGACATTTAAACTTGTGTTAATTTAACCCTTTGAGGGCAAAAGAAAATGAAAGAGAGGTTCTGTCATTGTGGCACTTTATGACCCCACTGAGGAAAGTGAGATTGCTTTTCCTGTATGCTGTCCTCAGTCCTACATTTCAATGGCATGAGCAAGACCTTGCAGTTGGTTCACTTTAGTTGGATGAGGGGGCTGAAAAGGAGGACTCAGTCCGTCCCTTGAGGGTGTTTTTGAGGTGGCTTGAGACGAGAGCAGAGAGAGAGGGGGGATTGGGGGCAAATAAATGGAGCAGTGAAGTATATATTCTTTGGGAGTACATGTTCCACTTCATTGTATTACTACATGCTTAGGATGCTTTACTTGCTCTGGGTTTAAAAGTCACAAGTGGAAACGAAGCTCCTGCTTTAACTTATATGCAGAAATGGGGGCAGGGGAAATTGCTTGTGTTCTGTCATTGCCACTTTTCAGATTGCTGTTGCCAGCTAGCTAGAGAAGTGGAAATTTAATTAGAAACTGAACTAATGCAACCTGATGGCTATTTAATGACTTATAGGTTCAATTAATCTTTGGGCAGCCTGTGGTCAAACATGAATGACTATTGCAGCATTACAGTGAACGGTATGTGCTGCAGGAAATGAGAGCAACAGCTAACATAAAACTAACATTGTTTTCAGGAGTGTGATTCTAGCATGCAAGAGGAGGAGCCACTTAACCAAGGAGCTCTTGTGTGTTTAAAAAAAAAAAATCCTGTCCAAACAGCCAATCTCTGTTGCCAATTAAATTAAAATGCAGAGTAAATGTATATTCTTTTGTCAGGTCATTGGTAGTAATCTTCAAGTTTTCTCAAGTTATGGAGTGGAAGATCATATAAGCCCCTTTGACAATGTTACTGTGTATACAAAAGCTTTTTCTTAATTTCACAAAAAGTACATCTTTTACAGTCAGGTCATATAACCAGAAACATCAGCTGAGGACTAGTAGCTCATATAGTGCACTTCAAAGGACTAAGAAAAAAATTTACTGTGCTAGTCTCAAATGCACCAGCTTAAAGACTGCAAAAATATTAGCTCTGAAATGCAGAGGATGTGCTATGTGCTGTGAATGGACAATTGCTATTCTGCAGTGCCTAGTGGGAAAACAAGGACTTTGTGTATTGCAAATGCATAACTGCAGCTCCTCCATTTCCTTTGCTGTATCTTCACTGATGGCTGCAGGAACAAAGAAGGCTGTCATTAATAAACTCTTTAATGCCACATCTCTTTTGAGATGCTGAAGCGTCCTTTTTTCCATATCGACCAGCCACCAAAAGTCAAGTGTTACTAGATGAACTGTTACTCTTCCACCACCCCAAAGACTTTTACATGAAAATGTCATCTAGTTTCAGAACGCCAAAGCACTGTTTCTCCAGGCTAATATTGGGGGAGAGGAAGGCTAGCAAAATGTAAAATGTGTAGTATAGAATTAAACTGGTAGAGAGAGAGAGAGAGAGGGTGTGTGTGGGTGGAAGGGGAGAGTCTGAGAATTCTATAAAAATAGAAAAGTCTCACCTTTCTAAACTACATGAGGAACCCTGGGTCCCCAGGAAGTCATATGCAATGCATCAGTTTGTAATAATTTTATAAATATGGTAAATTGCTGCTTTTTATAAGACTTTTCTTAATTGTAGTTTATGAAGAAGTGTTAACAACCACAGCATTTTGTGGCACTGTACACGCAGTAGGACTACTGACAAAGCAGGTAAAGTGCATTTCACGCAAACAGATGACAGTCTCTCACTGAACCTTGTCAATCAAGGCCTAGTTTGGTTAAGGTGCTTCCTCTGAGCATTCTGAATATAGCAGCAAAAACAAGATGAAGACTCAAAGCTTAACTTTCGCGTGACGTATAAAGCTGGCTGCCACGTGCAGGCATGTTGCCCCAGTGAACAAGTCCCAAGAAGGGAGTGAGCTCTAAAAAGTTTAAGTCACAGGAAAGGCAGTTAATTATTATGAGGTTGATTGAATAGGTTGGGCCAGATTAGCACTGCTGTGACTACAGTGATTTCAGTAGAGTTGGGGCTGCGTACACCAGGACTGAATTTGATCCAGTGTGTCAAAGATCAGTGCTACAATGTGAAATTTTGAACCCAGTAAACCTGGCATATAAAATATACTGCATGATGGCAGCTGCTTCCTCCGCTAACACCCCCCAAACTTAGATGCCTTTCCCTTGTGAAGCACAACCCTTGATTTGCCCTTACCATAGCTTGGGCTAGGTTATTGAAGCAGACTGACTTTCCAGTGTGTGGTTCCCTTTCCCCACCCCTAGGTTCATCTACTAATGTTTAAAAAATACTGTAAGAATAAACAATCTGAAAATTGATCTTTCCTGATATTTGAGTACAGTTATACTATCATTTTGACTCTAACTTGGAAAACTCTCCCTGGACTCATAATTTCCTATACAGCTAGAATTGTAGAACAGATGTACCAGATATTAACCACATCATTACTGTCAATGGGTCAAAACCTGAGACCGGCTTATAAGATGAATAAGGTTGTAAGCAGGCTATGCACCTGGCCAGTAGATCCTGAGCATGGTTGTGCTCAGGGAAAAATGAGGGCTTGATGCTGAGCCACTTGGGGTTGATAGGCAGGGACCTCATGTAAATGAGGCCTCTGAGTAACTCACTGTGTATCCTGGTTCCTCTTTCTTCCCTTCTTGTTTCCATGGAGGTTTCTGCAGCCCTCCATATGATTGCCGTCTGAGATGGGGGAGTTGGGGTCCTTAATGTGTTTTAGATCAAAATGAGTTATTTTATGTGGGCATGAGAAGATCTTTCTTTCCACTTTCCAATCCCTGGGAGGTGGTGGTGGTGGGGAATCATGGTCCCCCACACCCCAACGCCAAGAGGGGTCTACCATAGGAGACTATGGTCAGGCCAACCAGCTTCAGTCAACTCTCTGCTAGAGAACAGAATAGTAACCAAGCTGAGCCTAATCCTACCTATCACACCAGGAGACATACCAGAAAACTTTAGGTTCATAAAGGGCAGTGATATGAAACAAGGCTCGTCTGTCTAGTGCTAAAGCTTTTGTTTTCCCTTTTTAATTCAGAGGTGACAAAGAATTTGATAGGAAATATTTTAACCTATCAAAGGAGTGGCAGTTCTCCTCTAAGCATGCAAAAAGTGGATTCCAAAATACTATGTGTGTAGTTTTACTCTGCAAACTGTGCTTATAGGCTATCACTGCATTCTCTGGATTGGTGTCATAGGATCATAGAACCATGTGATTCTGAAGGGACCACAAGCATCATTTAGCCTAATGCCCTGCCAAGATGCAGGATTCCTTGTATCTAAATGCTATCCAGTCTCCTTTTGAAAACATCCAGTGAAGGAGCTTTCATGACCTCCCTAAGCAGTTTGTACTCCTATGAGGGGATAAATGTTGAGCATTATGCTCAGGGAATTAGATGAATTTGGTTGAAGGGTTGAATTTGGTCCACGCTGTTGAAAATATGTCTGTTAGCATAATAATACTTAGCTCAAATAACATGACTTTATTTGATAATTAATAGTGTAGAATCATCATGAGGACAAGCAACATGTTACAGATTTATCAACCCTAAGCGAGCTTAAAGCTTCAGCATTTTGTAAAATTGCTTCTTAGCTTTGGTAATTTTATTCAGCTGTTTCAAAGAAAAGTAAATTGGTAATTTAGATAGGAAGTGATATCGATGATACTGAGCAGGGACACGGTGCTTTTTATCCATAAATATTTCAAAGTGTTTCATGAAGTTGAGTAAGCATTTTACCCCCCATTTTATACATGGTGGAACTGAGAAATTGAGGCTCAAATTTTCAAAAGTGGCCTCGAACTTTTAGTGCCTGGTTGTTTGTATGTTTTTTTCTGTGCCTAACTTGAGATACTTTGTATCTAAGCATCTAAGGGTGGACAGCCAAAAACTAGAGGCCATTTTTATTAGTTTGTCACTGACAATTTTGCCCCTTGTTCCACAGTGCATTAGTGGGAGATTAAAAAATAACTCAGGTCTCCTGACACAGTGCCCTAATTTATTATATGGTATTTATGAACTTTTGATTCTATCTGAATCATAAACGAGACCAGTTTCCTTTGAACTGTTTTGTTCGGATGTCCTTTTTTTATGTCATGCTGTAAATTGTTTGGAACATTGTTCAATTTTATTTTGTCTTACGCTTTGTATTCCAGTAGCACCCAAAAGCCCAAATCAAAAACATATTAAACTCCCCAAACCTATATTTTGTCCATCTCCTTCATGAAGTTGGGATTCAGCAGGTGGATTGCTGGGATTCAGAGTTCAAGGCTTGCAAGTGAGCAGCTGTTCTGTATCCTGAATGACTTATAGCTCATATACTGACATTGTGAAGTAAACACACAGAGCCAAATACAGACCTAGTGTAAGGGAGTGAATTCCACTGTAGTCAGGCTCATGTTGCAAAATGGCAGCTTGAAAAACCAGTGACAGTCCTCAAAACCCAATGACCAAAAGATCTGGTGATGCTATTTCATGTACTATATAACATGAGAGATGCTGTCCTTGGACACTGGGGTTGAGAAATCCCCTTTGAACAGAATATTTTTCTCAGGATATGAATAATCTCTTCATGTCATGTTTTATTACACAGTCTTGAACTGATTATAATAAACTCGTAAAAGGAGTCAGCGCTCTGAGTCAGGTCTTATTCAATCCTTCCTCCCAGTGGGAGTTTTGCCTGAGTAAGGATTGATGAGGATGCAGGGCTTAGCTTGTTTACGTACAAAACAGGAGTGCACTTAGCACTACTGCAATATGGCATTCTGCGCAGATAGGCTTGCAGGTGGGTGACATCCACTCAGATTAGACAACCAGGTTGCCTGGGCAGATAAAGTGGATGGTCTCTCCTAATTAAGGGGGTATTGGTGGCTCTGTTGCTTGCACAGAGGTAAGTAAATTCACATTTCATGTACGGAAGAATCGTCTATTTCTTATCTGGTAAAAACTAGCAGATTATTTTCCTTTTGTTCTTTGAGTAGGTTGTTATGTTAGGAATAGGAAACCAGTATTTAAAAGGAGAGAGCTAAGGTGCTATTGTCTATTTATTAGTAGATTTATATTAGTCACAAAAATATTCCTGGACACATAATATCCAAAATAACTTGGGCTGTTGATTAATTGCAGTTGACTCATGCAATTAACTCAAAAAATTAATCATGATTAATCACGATTAAACAATAGAATACCAATTGAAATTTATTAAGTATCGGGGGTAGCCGTGTTATTCTGGATCTGTAAAAAGCAACAAAGAGTCCTGTGGCACCTTATAGACTAACAGATGTATTGGAGCATAAGCTTGACGAAGTGGGTATTGGAGCATTAACAGATGCTCCAATACATCTGTCAGTCTATAAGGTGCCACAGGACCCTTTGTTGAAATTTATTAAATATTTTTGGATTTTTTTCTACATTTTCATATATATTATTCTGTATTGTAATTGAAATAAAAGTGTATATTATTTTTATTACAAATATTTGCACTGTAAAAATGATAAACAAAAGAAATAGTATTTTTCAATTTGCCTCATACAAGTACTGTAGTGCAAGCTTTGTCATGAAAGTGTAACTTACCAATGTAAATTTCTTTTTTGTTACATAACTGCACTCAGAAACAAAACAGTGTAAAACTTCAGAACCTACAAGTCCATTCAGTCCTACTTCTTGTTCAGCCAATCGCGAAGACAAATAAGTTTGTTTATATTTACGGGAGATAATGCTGCCCACTTCTTTTTTACAATGTCACCAGAAAATGAGAACAGGCATTCACATGGGACTTTTATAGCCAGCATTGCAAGGTATTTACATACCAGATCAGCTAAACATTTGTATGCCCCTTCATGCTTTGGCCACCATTCCAGAAGACATGCATCCATGCTGATGACGCTCATCAAAAAAACAATGTGTTAATTAAATTTGTGACTGAACTCCTTGGGGGAGAACTGTATGTCGCCTGCTTTGTTTTACCTGCATTCTGCCATATATTCCATGTTATAGCAGTCTCAGATGATGACTCAGCACATCATTCATTTTAAGAACACTTTCACTGCAGATCTGACAAAACTCAAAGAAGGTGCCAATGTGAGATTTCTAAAGATAGCTACAGCACTTGCCCCAAGGTTTAAGAATTTGAAGTGCCTTCCAAAATCTGAGAGGGACAAGGTGTGGAACATGCTTTCAGAAGTCTTAAAAGAACAATACTCCAATGCAGAAACTACATAACCTGAACCACCAAAAAAGAAAATCAACCTTCTGCTGGTGGTATCTGACTCAGATTATGAAAATGAACATGCATTGGTCCACACTGCTTTGGATCGTTATTGAGCAGAACCTGTCATCATCACAGACGCATGTCCTCTGGAATGGTGTATGAAGCATGAAGGGACAGATGAATCTTGTGGCTTATAAATATCTTGCGATGTCGGCTGCAACAGTGCCATGCTAACACCTGTTCTCACTTTCAGGTGACATTGTAAATGAGAAGCAGACAGCATTATCTCCTGAAAATGTAAACAAACTTGTTTGTCTGTGCAATTGGCTGAACAAGAAGTAGGACTGAGTGGACTTGCAGGGTCTAAAGTTTTACATTGTTTCATTTTTGAATGCGGTTATTTTTTGTACATAATTCTACATTTGTAGGTTCAACTTTCATGATAAGAGATTGCACTACAGTACTTGTATTGGGTGAATTGAAAAATACTATTTCTTTTGTTTTTTACAGTGCAAATATTTGAAATAAAAAGTAAAGTGAGCACTGTATACTTTGTATTCTGTGTTATAATTGAAATCAATATATTTGAAAATGTAGAAAACATCTGAATATATTTAAATAAATGGTATTCTATTATTGATTAACAGTGTGATTAATTGCAATTAATTTTTAATCGCTTGACAGCCCTATTAATAACCAATTAATCAAACCTCATTCTGGTGTCCGTTAACCATCTTAGGTGAAACCAAGCAGATAGTCTCCAGTAAAACACAATGGGTCAAAGCCAGTCCTTGAAGTCTCCATAGTGTTCATCCTCTTGGAAGCATAAACACACTTTGAGGGAGGAGCCTCCCGTAGGGCATCTGTTAAGCATTTATACATCTGTTCAAGTTCTTGCTACTGCTCAGGGCTGAATCCGTGATTCCACACCCCCTAGATTTCAGGGAGGAAGTATTGCTGATAACCATTGCCTTCCTAAGGGGGGAGTGTAAGGCAGATTCCCTCTGGCTGGATGGCCAGCATCCTGGAGTACCTCATAGGAATGTACTCCTTTAACAGTATAATAAAGACACCTTGGCTTTGGCTACAAGACAGTTTGGAGACAACACTGGACCGCTGTATAATTACCTTTGTTCCCTCTGCCCCACCCCCTGGAATCACTCCCTTTTCTAAAAGAGGGGAGCCCTACTCTAGTATTTGTTACTTTCTTCATTCCACACACCCCTGCATGCAGCACCTTACAGGGGTTATTGAAATTTTAGGCTTTTCATTTTTTTTTAATTTCAAATAAGAGATGGCAAGGGCTTCCTTAGTCTCTGAGGGCCCAACCCATTGAAAGAGGGATGGGATCCCAGAAGGTTGTTTGTGTGATGCTGTTGGAAGCATATTTGCATAATAAATAATAATAATTGGAGATATACTTATCTCCTAGAACTGGGAGGGACCTCAAAAGGTCATCAAGTCCAGCCCCCTACCTTCACTAGCAAGACCAAGTACTGATTTTTGCCCCAGGTCCCGAAGTTGGGCCCTCAAGGATTGAACTCATAGCCCTGGGTTTAGCAGGCCAATGCTCAAACCACTGAGCTATCCCTTCCAAACACTGTGTGTCCATGTAGAGGGTTTAGGTCTCCTGACATTATTACAGAGCTAGATCCCAGGGAACAGGGTCCCTTCCCTATTTTTCACAGAAGAAGAGCTTCAGGATCTAGCAAAGAATCAGGAAGGAGCCACAGGTGACTCTGTATCTAGGAGCCTGGCCCCTGCCATTGAATCAGCACCATCTGTTTGGATGTTTTATGTTTTTCTTTTAATCTCCATAGTGCAAAGCCACTCTTGCACTCCACTCTAAATCTATGAGATGGCCTGGAATGAAAGCATATTAAGTACGGGCGCAGCTCTCAGAGGTGGGGGACTCTAAGGCAGGGAAATGAGAAAGGGATGCATAACATCACCTTGGAGAGCAGAGACAGCACAAAGCATAAGCAGACTAAGCAATGGTTGGGGTCCTGAGCAACTTGAGGGGGCTCATTATTTGCTTATTATTCTAAGAACTTGCCAGTTTTAGTGCTGAGGGGAGCAAAAATATTCCTGCATAGGGCCCCCAATGAGCTAACACTGGCTCTCTTGGAGAGGGCCTATGTCTGCTCTATGTTCCATGAGTCACCTGCCATGCTCTTGGGTTTGTGATAACTGGTAAATAGGTGTTGAAAAGAGACTCTCATGCCCCATCTTGCTTCGTACCATGGCTCAAGCCTTGACTCAGTATTATTCATTCATAGGCACTTCTGTTTCACTCATTGCTATAATATCTGAGCTTCTATTAATAATAGTGGTCACAGAACCTCTACCATATATTTAAATAATTTGATAGCTTCTAGTTCTTGCCATATCAGATGTCTATATGAAAGCCAATAAAACTTCCCCTCAAACAGCGACTGGAGTTGATTGAATAAGATGAGAGAGCTGGCAAGGCATCAGCCAAAGAGAAGAGGGGAGCTATGGTGAGGGAGCATTGTTTACCCAAGCCATGGATGGGGAGCTGTGATTAAAATTTTGCTCATCCCTCATTATCTTCCTCTGAGTAATCACAATGCTTTTAAAATGGTCATTTAAAACTGGATTAGACAAAGTAGATGAAAATATACTGTAGTTGTGTACTGAATGAGGGAGGGATTCTATGACTTAATGTCTTTTTCCATTGCTGAATTCTAAGATTCCATGATTTAAAAAAAAAATTCTAACTGTCCATAATAAATGCTTGGAAAGATTAAACTGATATGTATTTCTTTATCAAATATTTTCCTCATGTGCACAGTTGGTTTGTTACTATAGAGCTGCTGACCTGTTTTGTAAAGAAGATAATTGAAGCATTTAAAAGAATAATTAAACATTAAGAATCACATTGGTCCAGATTCTCCGAAGGTGTAAATGCGTATGGTTCTATGACACTTTTGGGTGCAACCCAGACCAGTAAAGGGTTGTGTCACAATCTGCCCTGCAACTCTGGGTACCTTGAATGCTCTGCTGCTGTGACTCAGCCCTAACACAAACAGCCAGCTGACAAGCATGCAGGTCACGTGCTGGCTTCCACTGTACAGCTACTTTTTACAGGGTGACCCTAATACCCTCCAATCCCAAATTTTCCTCAGACTGTGTCCCTGCAGTGCCCAGGCCTCTCAGTGAGCACTTACAGAAGTCACTAAGTTTGTTGCTCCTTTAAAGAGACATTACATTGCACTCATTAATAGAACTAGGGTTTGAAAAACACTCTTATTTCAATCTGTGCACTGAACTGGTTTATAGTGAAAGTAAAAACAGTTTATTTAACAAAAGGACATATGAGTAAGTGATACCAAGTATAAGGAATAAAGATAGAAAAGGTTACAAGCAAACAAAAGTAAAAATACACTTCTAAGACTAAAACTTCATTTCAGCCAGTTACCACCTTTGCCTGAGCAGATTTCTCATCTAAACACAGTTTCCAGAGACTTCCACCCCCTTGGTTGCTCCAGCATTCTGTGCTTGTTAAGAACTCTGGCCCCTTTAATCCTCCAAGTCATGGCAACCATCATGGCTTTCTGTTTCTGCTCCTGCTTATCTCCCTCAATGTTCCCTGACCCTGTTACAAGCGGCAGGCAGGCTTCCTGGCGGTGCATTCTCCATCCCCTGGGAAGATTGTTTCGTGGTCATCTTGACCCACTTGCTCTCCTGGTGACTTGGTTTATGTTGCATGTAAATGTGCTTTTCTTTGTCTTTGGTCACAACTTGTCTAATTTACATCAGAGACACATTCAAGCAGATGGAACCTCATTCCTTTGACTGGCCCAGGCCAGCTTAGGCTCTGCTTGACAAATACATTGTAGCAACACAATTCTAGCACATATCTATAACTCTTTGCACACAACCCGTACATTCACCGTGAAATGATTTTTGGAACCAGTGTGTGTACAATACCTTACATGACTCACCTTTCAGGGTAGTGAGTCCTGACAAGAGTTACTGACCCAGAGTAGTGAACCACCAATGGACTTCTGTGTCACAGGCTCCACTGAGGTTAATAGAACTGTGCCAGTTTCCATAAGTGGAGGATTTGGCTCATTGACTTTACAAACCACTCCTCCTCCTTGCTAGCTAGATCAAATGTTGGGCTCACTAACCTTTAACAAGAAGAACGAGGAGTACTTGTGGCACCTTAGAGACTAACAACTTTATCTGAGCATAAGCTTTTGTGGGCTAAAACCCACTTCATTGGATGCATGCAGTGGGAAATACAGTAGGAAGATATATATACACAGAGGACATGAAAAAATGGGTGATGCCATACCAACTGCTGATAATAGCCCACCTTAACTAATTACCCTCGTTATAGACAGTATGGCTATGTCAGTTTCATACAGTATTTTCAACAACTTCATCAGTGTTGCTGTACCATCTGGCTTCTTGATGGCTCCACGGAATCTGTGACACACTCCTATCTCTTCCCTCACTCTTTAAACATCCCCTTCACTCCCCCACAAAGAAAGTGGTTGTCACCAGAATATGTTATTTCCTATGGTATTTATTGTGAAGCTGTGATTTTCAGTAATATAGCCCCAGATGTGCTAGCTTCTGCAAAAACGTTCTGTGCACTGTGCTTTGAAAAGCTAATGGATGAAAGGAAAATGGTCACCTTGTTTAGGCCCTGTAATAAATGAAAGGGAGGGGGAGCCCCCGTTTATGAACACCCAGCCAGCCAGTTAGCTGTAAAATCCCCCTTGGTATCTGTTCTCTGCTTGGCTATCCTCTTCCCCCACTTCATTTATTACAGCCCAAAAATGTTCTGGACCCTAAAGGAGAATCCTGTTCATAGAATATGACTACAGCATTCTATCTCAGATATCTACCTTCTTTAATGTGAAGATACAGGAAATCCAGTGCATCAGACAATTACACATAAAGGTGTGACATAGTGTATACATATAGTACATTATGTGTTAATTGTATATTGCTCAGGATTTACCCTATAGTTTAGGCATTTCCTAACTTTTGACTGATTGACTTGGCAGCCTTCATGTTCTTTTAACATTTTCTTGGATGTAACATATAACATATACACACACAGAGACATGGTACATTACTGCATGTTGCATTTGCCTTACTGTATGTCCTTTTAAAGAAGGTCTATTTTGACATTTTCACAGGTTAACAGTTGTCAGTCTAAACCCTTAAAAGGCGTGATACTAATCTATTAACTGTGACGTTAGGACAATCGGCCAGATTTTGCTATCATTTACACTAGTGTAGTCTAGAGTAAGTCCACTGAAGATTTTTAAATCAGGTTATTCTGGATTTTTATTGATGTGATTCACAAGAGAATCTGGCCCATTGTATAGCTTAGCTCCATCTTTTTTTGTTTTTAAACTTTCAGGGACAGATTTTTTAAAAAGCTCAGCAGCACCTTACAGCTCCCTGGTAGGCACCTGAATTTGTGACCAGGCTTTCAAAAGAGATGAACTGTAGTGTAGGCACTTGTATGGAGAGATTGATTTTCAAAACGGCTCAGCCACCAACAGATCTCATTGTGCTCATGGGAGCTACGGAGTGCAGAACACTTTTGACAATCTGGCCACTTCATCTGTGTGCCTAAAGAGGGAGCTGAGCTCTTTTGAAAATCTGTCCCCAATTGTGAATGCTGAAAATCTGGCCTTGAAAGTTTTATCTGAGAATTTGAAAATTGAGTATAGATCTTTGCTTCTGCAGAGCCTGAACTGGAGGATTATGTACTATATACTGTGGTTTAGAAGCGAGCTCACAACTCCTCTCTTATTGAACAGTACTTTGTATTTTCTTGAAAATAAATGAAAATATAAATAAAGCTCAGTTTTATTTTTAAGAACTTTACAATGGATTTCTTTTTTTACGCATAGCTATTCCTTTTGAGAAATTCTGACTCTAGCTTGCATTTACCAGCATGTTTCTTTGAGTTCAGATTTCTTTGCAGTGGTTGCAGTTTTGTCATCTCTGAGGGAAACCACTGTTTTAAAAAAGGCTTTACCACCAACCAAAGGTGGACTCTTTCTCCTCCCACCCTTTCCCCCAAAGCCTAGCCTTTAAAGGCTTGTTCACACCAGGAAATAGGTGGGATAGGGGAGCTCTTCCTTTTTTAAAGCATGATACTTAGCATATTATTAAATTCTAGCACAGATGGGGCAAATCACATCAGCTGGTCGAGGTGAGCTGTAGTGAGGAACCTATAATTCACCTTGACCAGTTAGTGTGTTAAAACTACAACTTGCCTTGTCTATACTGGGATTTTAAAATATACTATCACTTGTTAGCTAACATATATTTTTAAAGAAAATCTTGTCTCCTAATAATATTAGTAATATTAGTAATAGTTAGCAAACCTATCCAATTTCCTAACACAGTGGAGCATAAATGATCAATTTAGTGTCACTCCTCCGTGAGCATTTATTACTTTGTGATAAATGATGAAAAATAATTCACAACAAAACAAACCAACCCAAAATAACAACTTCTTGTACTTTTAACATATAAGAAACAGCTAGAAGAGAAACCAGTGAAAAACCCCAAATTTCTACCTCACTATTCTGTAATTGTCATCTCTTGATAGTACTTTGACAATTGACTCTCTTCACCTCAGGCTCTGTGGGAAACCTTCACAAGTGTTTGAGCTGCTGAAATCTTACAGATATCTTTAAACGATTGTATTTAAACATGAATTTCTCCTTTCTGACTCTACCTTCCCCCCACCCACCTTTTTTTTCTGGCTAGAACACTTGTCTAAAAATTACCTTTTCACCACACTGATTTATAGGTTTTGGCATGGGAGCTAATGCTGTTTCTCATAGCAGTAGACAGAAAATTAGTTGCAATGTGATGTTAACAACTTTCTTCATTACCTAAATTGTTTTACACTTTATTAAGTTCAACACAAGCAGGTCTAATGTCTTTGAACAAAACATGCAGCTCTTGTTTGTGTTGCAAACATACCAAGTGGCAGTTAATTTCAAAAACACCATTATGACCAAGGCTCTGTGGCAAACTGGACCTGACTTCTGTGGAGAAGTTTCTGATTCCGTGTTACTCTGATAGAGCAGACTGAAAATTCTGTGACAGCTTCATTGACATTTTTTAAATGGAGTCTCTTAATAAATCAAATGTGACTGTCGCAATCAGCACAGTCTCTCTTGTGGTGTTTGTTTTGACATTAAAATCAATATATTTTATGCTGTCCCCCTGCCCCCAGTGGGCCCCAGATTTTTATACTGACAACAAGTCACTGGACTGTTGACATTGATGAAGGAAGCTGGCACTTTTGGTAGTTGGGTAGGAGATAGTTTGGGTTTTTGACAACAGGGGAGTTATGGGAAACAGTTTGGGAGTGTGGCAGAATCCCATTCACTGGTCGTTTCTGCTAAAATCATCAGCGGTGATATAGTTAACAATATTGCCATTTAAAATGTCTCCATTAGATTTCAGAGTAAACAACTCAGTGAGTGTGCAAGTGGCTTGTTAGAGGGGAGCTCTTCCTCCTTTTTCTGCTTCTTCCTCATAAATTCCTCCCAATTACCCATTATTCCCTCTGGATTAGAAACTGGAGTTTTATCTTATTAGAAAGTCAGTCATTTAAAAGGGGCACAACATTTATTTCTAGCCCAGATAGATATATGAAGTCATAGCTCTTTAACAGTGTGACTTTAATAACTATGATTAAGGAATTATAGGAAATTTTTGGAGCTTTCTGAAATGTAAGCGTTACTTCCTTTCTCTCAGAATCCTGGGCAGTGGAAATCATTGTTCTAAGGGAGTCTGGCTTCAAAGATGGAGGGATATGAAAAAGATGTTTAGAATTTAAAAATAAGAACACTTTCCAAAACAGTCTTTCTGTAAAATATATGTCACATGAATAGACTTTAGGGTAGTGTAATATGGTTTTATTAGTACTTGTGAAAGCTGGCCTGCATAATGCAGCCATTGTGACCTTTTAAAACCCTTACACACTTTTTAAAAATCCAAACCATCATAGTTTTTATCCACAATAATATGCTTTATGTGTATCTACACACAATACAATATACAGTATGTATTTCTATACAACAATTCTCTGCAGAGGAGCAGCCATCTCTGGTGTGCAACACAGCAGCTACTTAACAACATACACCACCACCACACAATTCAGATCAGGAAGTGACTACTGTGTCCAGGAGACTATTTTAAAAGGCTATAAAATATCTAGTTGGTCTGAAATTCAAATAAGGTCTCTGCCAATGGGGAGGAGGTTGATTTAAAAAAACCCAAATCATTATTTTTTGGTGATAGGTGTATAGAAATAGAAATGTCTGGCTCCCAGTGTTGAATTGTACTACTTCAGCTCTTACTTTTCTTCACATGATATTTTGAAGGCTTTTGGTTCTTTCAAGGATGAAGACCAACATTTTCAAAAGGATCCACTAATTTTGGGTTCCTCTGTGTTTTGGAGCTCAATCTGAGACAATTTAGGCTTGACTTTTCAGAGTACCAGCATCTCCTACTGTTTTCCACTGGAGTTGTGGGATACTCACAATTTTTTGAAAATCAGATCTTGAATGTATAAAATTGGCCAACAAAGAACCCAAAATTCTTGACTTTTTTTTTAAAATTGCCTTAAATTTTTGTTGTTCTTTAATAGAAAAAGACAAATTGTTACATTTTATATGATAACAAAATCTAGTAGCTATTTCCCACTGCACTAGGAGATGCAGTCTTCTGCCAATCTTCTGCTCAGCTTTGGAAGGACTGGCAGAAACATCAAGAGGTAACCACTCTGCATGCACCATTGTTATGTACCATAAAACCATTTGCTAAAAGCCAGGACCCTATTAATTTTTCTCGGGTTATCAGGCTCATCTCAAAACCATGTTTTCTCTCCTCCTCTTCAGGCTGCCAGATTGTGTTCAGAGAAGCTGCTGGGCTTTTCTAACAGCTGCTAGTTTTTCATGTATTGGCTTTGTTTGTTTGTTTCCTCCTCCTCCAAATCAGAATGCCTACAGAAAATATAAGTTCATAGTTAAGCCTCAGACTTCCCAGCAACTGTCCTAGACAGCACATGCATATATGACTCACTGCAAAAGCCAGTTGTTCTTTTGCCAGCCTGACACGGTACTAGCTGTACTACAGGAGATTAATGATAGACATCAGTATTGATCAAAAATGTGATCAACTGACTTGCAAGGTATTTACCCTAGAAACTGACAATGTGAATTCTAAAAGATGTGGGGAGAAAACAAAATTGACGAAGAATGGACTGGAACAACATTAAGGGCCTATTTTAATGGCTAACACATACATGAGACAATTCATTGCTGCATAATAATCAGCATTTTGCACTTGATGTACTCAGAGTACTTTACAAATGTATTGACTCACACATTAGAGATGGGGAAATAAGTACAAAACAAGTAAGTAGCTTCCCCAAGGTATCAGTGCCAGGGCTGGGATCCAGAACCACGCCTCAGTCCATTGGACCAGTCTGTACCCTGAAGATGGTGAAAAATTGAGTAAAGAGTGAGGAGCTATTCAGCTTCGGGCTTCTGGAGAGAGATAGAGGGGACAGAGCCGACTCTGATACTTTCTTTGACAAGCGTATACCAGAACTATTGACACTAAATGGGAAAGATTAACACAGTTTATGTGGAGAGCACAACTGGAAGTAGAAACCATAATGAAAGGCATTTAAAGGGAACTATACTGTAAGAATTTATGTCATCAGAGATAAAGAAAGAATTGTACTGGTAACTAGTTAGGAAAAATGGAGATGTATTCTTCAAAGGAAAGAAAATATATAATCTTCCAAACCTGGGACACTTCAACTACACCAGTCTTCCTAATTTTTTAAAAGAGCTTTACAGGAGGCAGCTTTACTATCCTCAGACTCAGCATAGGTCAGACATGAGAAGAAAGTTTGTTTGCTCTGGCATCATAAATCAGCAAGAACATTTTTGGATGGGTTTGACAACCCAATGGAAGAGCGAGAAGTGCAAGCAGAAGTGGTCTCAGAGTTTTTGGGAACGAAATCAGACTCAGGCTCATATCAAGTGAAACTATAAATGGGGGCGGGGGGAATTGTATTGAGTTAAGAGATCCTTTGAGGCTATTGCTCCAATGACTTCATAACAGGGGTTGTGAGCAGGGCCGGCTCTAGGTTTTTTGCCGCCCCAAGCAAAACAAAAACAAAAAACAAACCTTCGAGAGCGCAACTGCCAAAGCAAAAAAAACCAAAAAACAAAAACCCTCTGAGAGTGCCTGGAATGCTGCCCCTGAAATTGTGCTGCATGCTTGGTTTGCTGGTGCCTAGGGCCGGTCCTGATTGTGAGAGCTTTAAACTACTGTAACCTCCCTCAGTGGAATTTTTTTCCCTGAAATTGTGCCGCATGCTTGGTTTGCTGGTGCCTAGGGCCAGTCCTGGTTGTGAGAGCTTTAAACTACTGTAACCTCCCTCAGTGGAATTTTTTTCCACCACTCAAGGCCTTGTGCTGTGGTATGTGTTGTTGGAAGCAAGGACTGAATCAAGCCCTGGACCAATATTACCTATAAAAATGATTTTACATAATATATGTATATAAGAGAGAGAGCGAGAGGTGATACAGAATTTGTGTCAAATTACTGAAGATCTAAACATGCTTAATTATCATGTCTCCCTCAGCAATTCAAACTATCACAAGTACATCAAACTTGTCCTCTGCTCTCTATATTGTGCTGTCTATATTGTATCAGGTGCAATGTCTCAAGTAGCTCAATGGCCTGGGAGCAACATATCTAAAAGACCATCTAAAACATTCAGATTAAGACTGTGACTGATGACTTCTCTACTTATGCACAATGAAACTCTCTACAGTAAGGGTAAAGCTCGTCTGTGCAGGATACAGAGCTTTCTCTGGGGCCAGTCCCAGACTGTGGCATGAACTCCCTCAGGAACTAGGGATGTTTACACACCTCACTAGCTTCTGCTGTAGGTGCAGGATGCACTTCTTCAACTCTACTTTCTCTAATATAAACCCATAGGAGAGTATACATTTAAAATATCAAAAAAACAAAATGCTTCACTGCACACTCAATTCTCCCCACCGGCGAATAAAAGAAAAAATGAACCCCACACAACAGATGTTACAGCCATATTGTTTGGTGCGCTATTGGAAGCTTCTCAGATATCATGGCAGTGAGAGTGGTGGAAGAACATGAATAGAATAAATGGAGGCTGGTGGCAACTGAAACTGAACTGGTAAAACTGGGTCCTCAAAATGTGCCCAGAGCCAGTTTAGAGCAGTGAGTAAAGACCGTATTATATCTATCTCAAATCAGTATAGGTGATGTCTACCCATAGAAGCCCCAACTACACTTCAGTGTCTGGATCATTGACATATATTCTAGTTTTGTGAATTATTGATGCAACTTTTCTTGCTACATGAAATAAAAAATCACTGTAATGATAAATACAAATAATCTATTGTGCTGTAGCAGTAATACTTCCTTACATTTTCACCAAATATTTCCTGTTGATAATAGATGTTATAAATACTTTGCATGTAGGGTGACCAGACGTCTTGAAATCAGGACCGTCACGATATTTAGGTGTTTGTCCCATGTCCCGACCGATCTTTGGTTCCGCCGGCAGCACTCGGCTTTTTTTTCTCTCTCACTGCTCCACCGGCAGCACTCGCCTTTTTTTTTTTTTGCTCTGCCGGTGGACCCCCTCGCCCCCATGTGTTCCGATATTTTCTCCCTCTCATCTGGTCACCCTATTTGCAAAATAGATATAGAAATTTAGCTACATATTTACTTATGTGTCCAGAGCCTTATACATAGGAACAGTTCAATGATGAGCAAGTTCAGATGTCTCTGTAGTCCTCAAAGATAACAGCTTACAAGAAATCAATAACTGTGACTGAGTACAAAAAGATCATCCATGTAGCTAGCATCTCTGTAACGTCTCTGGGTTATAAAATTCTGGGAATTAACTCATTTCACTCCTGAATTTCCAGTTTCAAGAACCAAGCTATCCTACAGATTGACTTTTTCATGGGCCTATCTTTTTCTTGCTCTCTTCTACTGGTATCTTGCATTTTGATATGCCCCCACAGATCAGTCAGTCTAGCATAGCAGTCATGCAACGTTTAAAACACAGTCCACTCCCCTTGCAAGAGCAAGTCTTGGCCATAAGTATGCCACCTTCAGGAATTAAGCATCACTGAGCCAGTTCAGGCCTCTCTGTAGAGCGCCAACATCATAATGACGCTGAAGTAACCAGGGGAAATTTTAAGTATGCATTTGTCTATCAGCAGCTGAAGCTGTTGTACCAAATAAATAGCTTGTATCTTCTACTAGAGAATTTCCTTTGCAATTGTCAGGGTAGGTGGAAGCTGGATCTCACCTAGGAATACAAATACACCTAACTAAACCTAGCTACAGTCTTCCTACATTTATGCTAAATCTTTAGATGGCGGCTTTCACTTTAAGTGTTTGCCCTTTTGCCTCATCTCTGCTCCGAGTTATTTTCAGCAAGTTCTAGTCACTGTGTTGGCTAGCATCCCGGGGAAGTTGGTCTGTCTCAGTGACATTTGGTCCATGGGAATGTCAGAGTAAGTAATGAGAAATGATTGCTTCAAGTCTTACATCACATTCGGCAGCACCAAACTACCCTGAAAGTATCCAAATATCAATATGGGGTCAGCAAAATCAAATTTGTGGGCTTAGACTAGAGTGTCTGCTTTGGAGCTCCGGCCCCTGCAATGTTCATCCCATCCTTCATTTTCCTCACATATCAGTTTATCCTGACACCTCATTGGCATATGAAATACTATCTTTGTGTTATACCAAAATATGCCACCATTACTTGCATGCTGAGGGCACTCTTGAAGAAAGATGCAGCTTCAAATTGGATACCTCAATGCCAAGACGTGATCCACTCCCTCAAATTGGTTCTTGCATGCGTGCTGGTCTACATTTTCCATGTTCTCCCCATCCTGAGTGTTTTGATGAACCTGTAATCACCCTGGAAGATATTCTCTGTGTCTATACTGGCTGAAGAAAAAACAGTAGCCTTTGCATAATGAGGTTTGATATCCTTGGAGCAGAAGTATTTTGTCAGGGAGCAAGAGGCATTTCTTCACACATCTGTGGGCTGCTAACTTATTTACTTTCCACACTTTAATACTGGTAGCTAAGCTCTAATCACAGCCATCTGAGCCACTATCAGTTTCATGTAGAGTTTACACTGTGTAGAATAACATATGGCTATTTTCTAGGGACTCTTACTTGAATTTTTCCAAAGACCTATATCAGGCATCCTTTATATCCCTGGGAACTCATGTCTCTACTGTCTATGTCACTGGTCCTCCTTTTATACCAGGGTGTACCATTATTGGGAAGGGCCCTTTTTTTAACTTCACTGACTGAGTTTTGCCTAACTACAGAGTTTGGGGTTGGGTCTGTATTAATAAATTAGAGTGGATAGTTGCAGCCCTTATCTGCTGTGTATTTAGAAGATTAGCATTGGCTAAAAATGAGGAAACAGGAAGGAGCTAATAAATCAAGTATCAGTGGCAGCTATTGAAAAAGTTAAAAAGTGATGATGTGAGGCCAGATTTTGATCTCATGTAATCTTGGTGCAAACATGGAAGAATTTGGCTAGTTAATCTCATTGTCTGTCTAATTAACCATAATACCGCACAGTACTCTGTACTTGGTTCAGCAGAGTCTTCCTCCTCTTTGTTTTAAATTAAAAAGTTTCTTACTTAATTTTAATAGATGGATATACAGGAATAGATTATGAAAATGTGTTCCACTACAGAATGGAAAACATGACTGATCAGAATTTTTTTTACAGCAACCTGTTTGAGCCTGCGAAGACATTGTAGTATCTCTCTATCATGTCTCCATGGAATGCCAGAAACCAGATCTGTTCCCCAAAGAAGGGAGCTTTACAAGGTTTTTAAAAACATCTGGAAAAAGAGGAGTGATTTACTGCAAAGTGGTAAAAATATTATAATTGTGAAGAATCACATTCATGTCAAGGCTCCATGATTAGATGGCCTAGCCATTCATAACCTCTCAAAAAATCTTTTTATTAACTTTCTAAAAGGGTTTATTAGCTACAGTAGAGAAGTAATTTAGAATACAAAGGGGAATTATTCATGTGAATGAAATCAGCAGAATCCTTGTAATAGCTAGTATCACTAGACAGCAATTCAATAATACAATAAAAAAATCACTGATGTATTACAGCATTTTCCAGTGCAGCTTTTAGGAAGCTGAAAGGTAACGACTTTCAAGTTTTGATTTAATGAAAAGAATATGAAAATTTTAGCAAATCAGCTGCTTTCCCATTGTCTTGGTGCATTTGGATTTTACCTATGATCATGTCAGATTAGCATCTCCCATTTTAAATTAGTGAATTTTGTTTCTGCTAATTTAATACAAATGTCAGGTGGGCAAATGTCACCTTTGTAAGCAGCTTGCTAATGAAGTAAGACTGTCTTTTAATCCCATGCTGTTTCTCTCTGTGGTATTTGAGTTCTCTTTAGAGCACTTCGATCTTGCTGCCCTTCCTTCATGATCTTGTAATGTCAGGAAAATGGGTCCATCTTTCTGTGAATTAGCTACTAGAATGAATTCTGTGGTCCTGTGGCTGAAGCATGGTCCTAACAACTCACACTGAAGGATATAAATTCTGAGTATTATTAATTCTGAGGTATTAAAATACATCCTTGATTTGTATTGGTTGAGGGGCTGGGTGGGTAGGAAGGTATAGTACATTTGCAATGTGTGCAGAAGGTAAAAGTACTAAGTCATGTTTGAGGGTATAAGTTGGTTTTCTACAAGGTCAAGAAGAAATTCCCCAGCACTGGCACTAACACCCCCATGCATGGCACAAATAGGTAAGTACATACGTGGGGGCTTTTCACCTGCATGTGAATCATCCAGTATTATCCATTGCAGGCACTAAGATACCTGACTTGATGGATCTCTAATTTGGTATGGCTTTTCTTGTAAGCTAAAGTTTCTTATTTTTAACACTGCTTACATCAATCTATTCCTGGGGCAATATTTGTCAAATAAACCAGTTCTACTCGTCCTATTTTATTTGGTAAAAATTAAATGGCACAAGTCATGTAGTCAGTTAGTTTGTAGACCAATGGTCTGATCTGTTGCGACAAATCAGATTTTCCTATGGCACACGGAATGATCTTTGTGATCAACTTGAAACTGTTCTAGGGTTTCATAACAAGTGCTAGCTTTCCTTAATAAAACAAAACTAAAAGTGGTCCTGTATAAAAGACAAGGGAACATTTCATGGAGCTAAAAATAAATATTTATTTTCCTGTGGTCTTACTCTTCTTATAACTATTTATCTATTTGTGTTTCCATAGCACCTACCTGTTCCACCCTGGCGCAGGGTCCATTATGCTAGGTTCTGTACAAACACAGAGGAAGATATGGTTCCTGGTCATTCAGTTTGAAACAACAAGCTAGTGTGGCAAACAAAAGTGTGTGTGTGTGTGTGCGCTTGTGCACGTGCACACGGGGGGAGACACAGGTGATAAAAACAAGATCACATGGTGAAGATCACACTGGTTAGCCATGGCACAAGTTGGTGGTTCCACGTTATCTTAAGCATAATCAGTTAATTTGGAAAGAACTTATTTAATTACGCAGTGTCACACAGCCTATCTATGAGTGGTTTAAAAATGTACCTTGTACTCACTTCAAAGAAAAAAGAAGGTGGAAAAACATCGCTTCTTTTTGAGGCAAAGATGAGATTCTGCCCTGTCCCTCCATTAAGAGTAGCTCTTTGCAGCACTCACTCACACTCTGTGGTAGGTTGTGTGGTGAAGCCATCTTTGAGTCTTCCTTTGATTTCATTTCATACAGTGTGCACAGACCTTTTTAATGAGGAATTTGTTAAGGCTAATTCTTAATGACAACAGTTTCACTGAGAACATTAAAGACTAGTAGTTTATTCACAATCCAAACTATGAATTGTAGTTACTGTACGTGTAATGTTGGTGGACTACCAAGCCTTGCAGAAAGGATATGGCTGCCAGCAGGCATCAGTTTTAACAGTAAGAGCCAATAGCATCATGCAGGGAGGGAATATGAAGAATTTTTCCTTATTAAAATCTTTGCTACAGGAGGGAATGACCAAATTGATTACTGACCAATGGTGCCAAGTAGATGCAGAAATGCATAGCCCTGGTGCTCAGGAAAGCAATGCAGATCATTTAAGGCTTGCTCACATTGTTTAAAAATATGTGGTGTTTAATTGCCTTTGCTAGTTGGATCAAATTCTGTACCAGTGGCAAAGGCTTGTTATGTGTTTTATCTACTAATTTTGTTAGGGCCCATGGGAACCAGCACAATAAATGCTACAATTCTGGAGCATGAAATGTTGCAAACCTAGCAGTGTAGAGGCTCCTTTCATTATAAAGTTCTAAACCTTTCTATTTAAGGCAATTTTTAGACCTGGCTTTTTTGTGTGTGTGTGTACACATGCATGTGCCCAAAGGTTCCTAGCTTGTCCATCTTCCAAAGACAGTGAAATCCACAGGGAGGCCCCTGTGAGCTACATATCATTTACTTTTATTACTTTCATTTTTGGAACATGTATGCTGCCTCCATTTGCTGGATCTAGTCACATCAGAACATATCTTTGAACCTTTTGATTAATAGCCTGTATTAGAGGCAAGGAGTTGTAGAAAAGAGAGATGGAGGGACATCAGCTGCGTGGGCTCTGCTCTAATGCCATTGTGCTGCAATTTGTTTTTATAACTAATAACTTTTAATTCAGAGAGTCCCAGCCCAGAAGACCTCCAGGAGCCATAACCAAAACAAACTAAAAACAAGGTTTACCATAAATGAGGCAAAAGGCCCAAATAAATCTCAGTTTGTGAAGGAAGCCTGGAAAAAGCCAATATCCCATCTCCTCTAAGTAAATAAAATGGGAAGCTCATTTGTTTGCTATAATGTTTTTAATTTTCTACCAACATTCTACATGAATGATGTGAAGATAAGGATCAGCTAAAAGAAACTAGCTTGAGACATGTCAAGTTGTGGAGCACTAACTTTTGGGTCTCATGACTTTCCTATTTATAAGCGGGGAGGGGAGGAGACATTTCAGCCATAAAAACTTGCCATGTGTTTCTGTGAATGTTAAGAACTCAGTCCTGTGCAGCATATGCTGGCTCCAAGGTTACTGGTGAATCCCTGGACCCACTGAAGTCAATTGGCAAAACTCACATTGACTTCAGTAGAGCCTGGATTTTATCCTAAAGCTCAGGAGCTAGCGGAATTGTTGAACACAGCCAGTTTCGCTGGTGGTCTACACTGGACTCCCAAAGTGTCCTGACGAAGCATGCACTGGCTGCCATGTGAAACCTTTCATGAAAAAGTTTCAATCTGCAAAAAGGAAGGGACCTTTAAAGGAGATTATTGTGCACATCCCTGTATACTTTGTAACGTGCAGTTCTATTTGGTACGTATTGAAATATGAGGCTCCATATTGATTTTCTCAATGTCTCCATGTCACATTTGTTTAGTTCAAAATTAAAAAGATTTTCTAACTGACAGCTCTGCAATAAGTATATAGCTTTTGTCCTCTCTGGGCTAAGGACTAGGTTGACAACCCTTACTCACCTTGGTGAGTACTACTCACCTGAGTAGATGCAATGACTTCAGTAAGACTACCCAGGTAGGACACTCTCACCATTGTGAATAAGCAGTTCAACAATCTGGGTCTATATTGGGCACAATATTCCAAAAAACCTTGCACCAATGATCAGAATGTTTCATTTTGGCATGTTCTATTATGGCAGACTCTGTATTGGTAGTACAGTAAGCTAAAAATACAACTTCATGGAAGCATCTCAGAGAAACCACATATCCATGTCATAAATTGACTGCTTAACTCACATCCACTTCACAGTTCTCATGGAAGGATGTGGCCACTGGACTTTGAATTACATTTGTCACTTCTTTGGCACCTGCTGGCAGTGGGCAACCTACTAAAAATAGAAAAAATATTGTTATTTGTGACACTGGCAGTAGATGGAACCAGTGTAAGACTTTCCTTTCTTTTTGTAGTACTTGTTTAGCCATTAGGAAAAAAACCAGACTAAATATTTTAATTGACAAATATATTTTTTCCTACTGAATTTTTAATCCACCACAGATACACTTTGGGAGCTAATAACACAATGTGCGTTTACAGTCAAAGTTGTGTTACAGAGCACTATTACATGACTCATGCTATTCTATTCAGCTTTGTGTATTGCACACGTCACTATTGTATCTAGTACTACAGTTTGGGAACAGGTGCCAATTTATTTTTTGTTATATCTGTCAACATGACAATTTATCAGTGAAGCTCAGTATTTCTGCAAGCGTGGACACTCCCACAATACATGAACAACAGTGCCCAAGTGTATTTGATAGCTGGGGTGTTATTCGGATTAGTCTAATTTGGTGTTACATACATTTGATGCATGATTTTCTAATACATTTGGGATATATCTTGCATTTATAGGAAGATTTCTAGACTAAAACCTTGCTCAACACTATACGGAGAATTACCTCCTATGTCTTACATATGGCACTCCTGTTTATACACCCCAGAATATTAGACTTTTTCACAGCAGCATCACATTGTTGACTCATATTCAGTTTGTGATCCACTATAAACTCCAGATCCTTTTCTGCAGTACTACTGCCTAGCCAGACATTTCCCATTTTGTAGTCGTGTGTTTGATTTTCCCTTTGCACTTGTCTTGATTGAATTTCATCTTGATGAATTCAGACTAATTCTCCAATTTGTCAAAGTCATTTTGAATTCTAATCCTGTCCTCCAAAGGGCTTGCAACCTCTCCCAGCTTGGTGTCATCTGCAGATTTTATACACATACTCTCCAAGTCATTACTGAAAATAGCGAAAGATATCTGGACACTTCCCCATCCAAATCAGCCCAAACACTGCAAAGGCACGCAAAAAGGAAATATAGTTAGAGAACAAGAGTTAGCCAAGCTTTTTAAATTTCAGAAATGGTTCTGGTCTGATTCAGTGTGAGTTCAGGGTGAAGTTATTTTATTTGAAATGATTCATCCATCCCTGGTGTCTAAATATGTAACGATTCCAAAGAATGGTTTGACTGTTCGTTGTGTGTAGGTATGGTACTCATTACTGGTAGTGTGCTAACACATCCAATGCACGATCATTTGTCTCATGGGATACCGGGATTTTGTTTTGGATAGAAAACATAAGATTGTTCCCTTAGATTGTGAAAGGCTTTTGCTATTGCAGAGGGGTGAAAGTGAACACAACCGGCAATATTTGTTAGCAGACTCTGCTCCTAACATTTAGTATAAACAGCTTCAGTGACAGAATATTCGCCAAAGACAGCTCTTAGTGTGAAATTTCTGAATAAATTATAAAACTCCATAGAATGTTTGAGCGGCAGGCAGTGCTGCTGGGGCCACCAGAGAAAACATTAGACCGTTCTGATTTTACATATGCTGTGCGGCAGCCTCTAAACAATGTCCATTGTGAATCAGACTGTGGATGAACTCAGCCAGTTCAAAGTGGCAGATCTGATATTTTTGCTAATGATTTGCAGTACTCTGGTGAATGTAAATGATTCATGGGAAGTGTTACTTGTCCTGCTGTAGATAAAACAGAGAATGAAATGTACGCAGCTTCAAAGATGCAGCTCAGCTCGGCTGACAGCCCACCATGTCAATCAATGTGACTGGCACATTTAAATATACATTACAGGTACTTTGCTCTTGTCTGCCCAAGAAAATAGTGCCATCTTTAGTGTGTGTGACAGACTGAAGAGACAGGGCTCTTGAAGACAGAATGCAAAGTTAGCTCGTGCAGCTTCACTACTTAGCTAAATGAGAGATGGAGATTGCTAATAAGGTATGTCTAGGCCTGTTGTGATTTTTGTTTGTCTGGGAAGAGAAATACCAAAGGAGATGCTAGATATGTAGAATGGGCTGCAAGGAAATATGAAATTCATTCTGCCGCATACAATAAGTCTATCATTCACTTTTGAAACCAACCAGAGAATTAGAACAAAATTCTTCTGCAAAGGATCAGTATCTCATTTCACTACAGCCAGGAGCATATTTTATTGGAACAAGTATAGGAGGGTTGTTGGGTTTTAGGTTGGTTTTTTTTAATGACTTTTAGCAGCTACTGGAATTGAGGCAATTTTGTTCCCTTACCCCAATCACAGCCCCATAGAAACAGAACTTTCATTTGCTGTATGACTGTTTCCATCAAGCTAGGACAGCCTCACTCCCTCACATTAGCCCCTATTTTGTTTGCCTGTAACTGATACCCTGTCTTTATAATTTATTGGAGGTAGCCATGTTAGTCTGTATCCACAAAAACAACAAGGAGTCCGGTGGCACCTTAAAGACTAACAGGTACTCACCACTTTTGGCCAAAAGCCTGGAGGGCTTGACAGGTACCTCTCAGAACTGTAAGCTGCTCCTCTCCACACAAGGCCAACAGGAAAACAACTGTGAGTGGTGCTACCACTCTGCTCCCCTCCCCATTACTAGTCATAAGCCAGTAGCATTGTTTCAGGAAAGAAGCCTGACTCTGCTCCTTAGACAAGATTGCATCCCAGACACCACTGCATCAATTCAAATAGTCTCTCTGTTTAAAAGAATTCTAGTTGTGGCGCAATTTTTTCCTACTCCAATACTCTTCCGGTATCCTCCCCTGGAGAGTATGTTGGCATGAAGGCCAGAAAGATCCTCTTTGCTGGTTTCATCCTTGCAGCTCACCGTGGTTTACAGATGGCCCGTGACTAATGAAGCAGGAGGGAATATAGCTAATGCGCCAGAGGCAGAAGTCTTGAGCCAAATCTGATGGGATGCAGAATTTTTGCACTCATATTTGGCACTGAAACTGCACTTGGTTGCATTGATAGACATCTCCGCTTAGCAATATGTGAAGATCAGGTTTCTGTTCTGATACTGTTAGATTTGTCAGCATTCTTCGATAACTTTTGATCATGAGGTGCTGCTGAAATATCTATTGATGTGAGATGCTTCAGAGATGGGGGAAATCAGATTGTGGGATAAATCAGACACTTGGGTTAAAGGGGAGTTTGGTTTTCTGTGGGCATTTACATTTTATTTTGTAACTTGGATCAGTGTCTTTTTTAACTTTTTGTATAAATCTAAATAAATATAATTGAATCAGTTTTAAGGTTGGTCCAAATTTGGAACTATTTTATGTTGAGCATTGAAATACTAATAAAACTAAGCAGTTTTTGGTTTGGAAAGTTAAAGAAGCAAATAATTACACTTAGAGATTAAAAGGATTAGGATAAGTTAGGTTGGTGTGAAGAAGAGCTGATAAAAGTATATGAAACAACAGATGATGTGAATTTGTTAGTATGGAATTTTGAGATATAAATTATGATTTACTTCCATCTAAATTTGTTATGTTCCCTGCCTACAGAATGCAAACATGAAACAGTTATAATTTGCTGTGAAAAGTTCTTTCAATGTTAGTGTTTAAGCATGAAACTTTCTCTTTGGACTCCCTGGAAACCACTCTCATTTTTCCTCTGCAGTGGTTGAGCTGTGGCAAACATTGTTCTGAAATTGTAGACTTTAACAATCGCTATTGATTTCTTAACCAGGGACCAGTAGTTCATCACATACACAATACATTTTCACAGTCACTCATTTTAATAGGTTATGCAATGAGGTATATGATTAAAATTGGTATTCTGAACTATTTTCCTACATTTTCAGATGTAGGATCAGATCAAGAATGCTAAATCACAGATGATTGTTTACAATATAAAAAATAGTCATTTCAGTGTACTGTTGTAATTTGGGAGAGTATTTACACAATGCAGGGATTTCCTGTATGGATTTCTTGGGGCTACAAAAGATTCACTTGAGTTTTGGAGGCTGGCTGGCCAGCAAAATGTGTTGCATTTTCAGGGTGAAGAACAGCAGAGGGGCTGTAATTAGCACTTGCGCTCTCATGAGAAAGGCAAAATGCTTTTAGAATGATTCTGAGCATACATCATGTGTCTCATGTTATGCTGGTTAACTTCTGATGTTTCTTATTTAGTCTTTTTAAAATCCAGTTCTAGTGGATACTCATTTCATTGCTTTGCAATCTGAAAGTGCCAAAGATTACCTTTTAGTAGAATCCAAACATTAGTGGTTTAACAAAACATTTGTCTAGGTTAGATATAGTTCTCTTAAAGTACATAAATTCCTGAGATTGGAATGAAGTATTTTGAATGTGCATGAACATTTCCTATTACTTTGATTCCTCATGAGAGCTCTCTTGCTGAGTGATATTTCCCATGTTTTCTTGAAAAAGAAAAAATGTAATCACAGTTTGCATCTTAGCATTAAGTATTAGAACCATCCCAGTGTCCATATGTTTCATTGTTCATGTCAAAGTGGGGTTCAGAAGAAAATGATGGTTTAAAAAAGAAATACAACTTTCTTAATATATATATATACATGGTTGTAAGCAGGTGGCCATCTCACCTTACTCAAAGCATGCACACAATATGGCCCAATCTTATCTCCTTCCTGGAGTTTCTTAATTGTTAAATTAAAATGTTCTCTGGAATTTGACTTGTGCTAGGGTTTAGCAGCTCTAACACCTATTTATATCATGGGTTGGAGTTAATAGTATCCACTTGCCAGCATGATTTAGCAAAAATAATTCTGCATCTTTATGTAAGATCCTACCACCTAACTTTAGGAGAAGAACCCTGCACCTCTCTGTAGGGTCTGTGGCAGGGTCAGGCCAGATGGCTACAAGAGAGTGGTCTAAGGCTAACATTAGCTCCAGGTTAAGCAGGTCCCTTTTCCTTGGGTAAGATAACAGGGACTATTCCAGAACACTCAGGAACTATCTAGAACTAATTAAGGCAGGCAGGCTAATTAGGACACCTGTAGCCAATTGGGAAGTTACTAGAATTAATTAAGGCTAATCAGGACACCTGGTATAAAGAGGCTCTCACTCCAGTTAGTGAGGTGTGCATAAGGAGCTGGGAGTGAGAAGATGTGCTGCTGAAGGACTGAGGAGTACAAGCATTAACGGACATCAGGAGGAAGGTCCTGTGGTGAGGGCAAAGAAGGTATTGGGAGGAGGTCATGGGGAAGTAGCCCAGGGAATTGTAGCTGTCGTGTAGCTGTTCCAGAAGGCACTCTAGACAGCTGCAGTCCACAGGGCCCTGGGCTGGAACCCGGGGTAGAGGGCGGGCCTGGGTTCCCCCAAAACCTCCGAACTCCTGATCCAACACAGGAAGATCTCTGAGGCTAGCAAAATCTGCCAATAAGCACAGGACCCGCTAAGGTAGAGGAGGAATTTTATCACAGGTCCTAGAACCTGACATTAGGATGAGTCAGCAGAAGAGCTCTACATCACTCTGTAGGGTTCTGGAGCTTCCCACACTTTTTAAAAGGAGTTAAGTCTCTGAATAGTAAAGTGGAGTGTACAGTATTGAGATGTAAAGTGGGAGCATACAGATTAAGATTACATTCCAGTCATTAATATTTTCCTCCTGAATACAAACAGGGTAGCTCTTTAGCAATATAACATGATTCCTAGATTGAGTCTTCAACTTCATTAGTCATTGATTAATCATCAAAGCCTTCATCAGTTTTATTACTTGCATATTTTTCTCTTAAACAGAAAGATATTCTAAATCCTAACTTCTATTAAACATTTCAGGATTTCTGATACGTTCTTCACAGGTTGAAGGGAATGCAAATGTCAGAGAGTGGGCATCTGCATTCAACTGTTTCTTTGGTTATTACAGGGGGTGTCACCTCTGTCTTTGTACCCTGTCCTGTCAAGGCATGGACCTGGCCATCCATGGTGAGACACATATTTATGATGACCCCCTGCCAAGATTATTGCAACTCTAGGAATGAAACCATGTGCCTTGAAAAAACTCCCAACTAATTCAAAACACAGCAGCCTGAATGCTTAGTGACACAGGTTAGTGTGAACACATCACCTCAATGTTTCGCTCTCTGCACTCACTTCCCCATTAAATACTGAACCCCTCCAGATGCTTCCTGCTCAATGACTCCTACTCCCTGGTAATACGTGAACCTGCCACCTCCAATGCAATGAGTGTAGGAAGCCATATTCAGATAAATGTTCCCAGATGACGGAGCACAGCTCTCAGCCTCCACTGTCCCTGGGCTGTTGAAGATCTGAAGCCACTTCTTCAAGTAGTGTCCCTATGGATGCTCCATTTCAGGTGTGCATGCACCTCTCAGGCCCTTGATCGGAGATTTCTATTTGGTAGTGCCCATTTGGCATGCGCATCTGCCCTATGCCTCCTTGTGACAGACACTGAGGCTATGCAGGGGGGCACGGGCAAACCACCCTCAGTTCATTCTCTACCACCTTGGCCAGTGATGGAGTACTAGCAAGTCCTCCTAAAGCATACTCAGCCTTTCTCTTTACCCCTTTTTCTATCAAAGTTAGTTAGGTTATAGTTGTTGTTAGTGTTAGTATAGTTAAGTAATTAAGATGAGAGGACTATTTCCCCTCTCTTTCTCCCCGGAAGACCTGGTCTCTCCTAGAGGGATATGCCTGTTTTGCCAGGATTCGAGTGCTGCCTCTCCTGCTGTGAGGCTATACCAGTGAGTGACACACTCCAAGTGCATCCGTTGCCTGGAAGAGTCCCACATCTCCCAGAAGTGCTCCTTTTGCTTAGCTCTTAAGTCCAGGTCTGGGAAGAACAGGGAGATAAAGCTCAGACTGTTGGCAATGGAACATTCCCTGCAAACACCCCCTGAACCATGTCAGGAGACACAACCTCCTTCATCCCCCAGTACATCTGTCCCAGGACAGACCCAGTGCCCCGGCGCAACTAGATTACATTTGAAATTTTGTTCATTTCACCTCTAAAATGTTAATTTTTAAATGCATTTCAGTTCAAATTGGAAATGGAATTTTTTTTGTGTGGAAATTTCAAAATGTTGACATTTCATTCCGTTTTGGAACAAAAATACTTTGATAGTTTAAATTTCTCACATAACTAACATTGCATTTTTTACCCAAACCTAGCAAAAAATCCCATAAACTAATCAGCTGTTTCCTTTGTAGACTGGCTGGAAAGGTAGAAAGAGAGAGAGATTATTTTTGTAGGGTCTCTTTTTAAGTAACTAAGACACACACAGGCTATAGTGATCAAAGCCAGAGAGGTCCCTAGGTAGAGTAGTCCATGAAGAAATACAACATCAGGTTTATGTCCATGGCAGTATTTTTTATAATTGTATCATCCACCTGAACCCTTATATTTTTTTAAGTTTTCTTTACAGACCTGATTTTTCTTTCTTTCCCAAATATTCTGTATCTTTCCTTTTCCAGTTTTATTCTGTCACTTTCCCAAGGTCTGCATTTATGTGTAGGGCCCTACCAAATTCATGGTCCATTTTGGTCAATTTCACAGTCAAAGGATTTAAAAAATAGTAAATTTCATGATTTCAGCTTTTTAAATCTGAAATTTCATGGGGTTGTAATTATAGGGTTCCTGACCCAAAAAGGAATTATGGGGGTGTTGCAAGGTTATTGTAGGGGGATTTGCGGTACTGCTACCCTTACTTCTGCACTGCTGCTGCTGGTGGTGCTGCCTTCAGAGCTGGGCAGCTGGGGAGCGGTGGTTGCTGGCCAGGAGCGCAGCTCTGAATCATAGAATCATAGAAGGCAGAGCCGCCACCAGCAGCAGCACAGAAGGAAGGATGGCATGGTATGGTGTTGCCACCCTTACTTCTGCACTGCTGCCTGCAGAGCTGGGCCCTCAATCAGCAGCCACCACTCTCCGGCCGCCTAGCTCTGATGGCAGCAGCGCAGAAATAAGGGTAGCAATACTGCAACACCCCTAAAATAACCTTGTGACCTCTCCCCCACCCCCCAGCTCCCTTTTGGGTCAGGACCCCCAATTTGAGAAACGCTGGTCTCATCTGTGAAATCTGTATAGTATAGGGGGAAAAGCACAGAAAAGACCAGATTTCACAGTGTGTGACACATTTTTCATGGCTATGAATTTGGTAGGGCCCTATTTATGCGGCTACACTATAATTTTCTTTTGTTTTGTTATGCTTCTGAATAGCCTCGTCATGCTTTTCTGTGTTCCACTGAGTACAGGCTAGTGTGTTAGTATATGTGTTAGTATATGAGAAGGACCCCGATCTTCCCATTAACCAGTCCTGCAGTTCTGTTATGGAGTCTGAGTAGCAACCCAGGAAAATAAGGTGGTACCGTGTGGCTACTTGACACGGCTCTGCTGTGAGCAGTTGACATATTATCAATGCCAGGATTTTCCCCCACTGGGTTTCGCTGATGCAGCTGAGACATTCTCCAGCTACAGCCTGGACCAGTCATCCTTTTTGACTATTTGGATCCAAACTTCTCCTCGCAACAGAGGAGGATGAGAGAAGGGAATGTCATGTATAGCAAGTGGTTATACAGAGGCACACAGGCAGCAGTTCTCAATTAAACCTTCTGTGCTATAGGAAACGATATTGATTAGGGAAGGGAAAGCAGGAGATCTGTGAATAAAGTGGGGAGGGGAAAACCTTTCACAATGCAAAGGAATAAAGGAGCTGGAAATGATTGGTACCTAAAGACTGATACTTTTAAATTACTTTTACCCTCAAGAAATTAACGTTGTTCTTCTCTCCAGTACCAAGTTAGTTGCTGTATTATTAAAACGGCAAACTCTTAAAAACGGAGCTTCTCTTTTACATACTCTGCATTTACAACGTAGGTGAAAACTGGAACAAAGCCAAGTCCAAATTTACACCTGGGGCAAGTGAGAGCAACTCCATTTGACTTTAGTTTATCTTATTTTGGTTACATTGCAGGTGTGCCTAGATACCCCAATCAGTATTGGGCTCCCACTGTGCTAGGTGCTGGACAAACAGAGTAAAAAAATACAAAACAAAAGGAAGAACGTACAGTATAATTGACACCAGTCGTCATTTAGTCCAAAATATTCTTCGTAATGACTGTGGCTGGCATGTATTAAATAACCACAAAATGCCCACTTGTATGTCTCTAATAACATGATTAACTTTGATTTAATACAAAAAGAAATGTTAAAGGAGTTTGAGAGACATATAACAGTCTTACAAGCTTGAGAGTTGGTGCTTGCTAGCACCTGCCAACTAGGGCTGCTCAGAAAATTCCAGTCAACTCATATTTCAATGGAAAATTATTTTTGTTTTTTGTTGGATTTTTTACATAATTATTTTAATGGAAAGTGTGTTTTCCTCTAAAAATCTGATTTTTCATGAGAAATTTGACTACGAAAACATTTTAGCAGAATTTTTTTTGTTTTGTTTTTAAACAAATAGCCTACATTTTCTGCTGAAAAATCAACCCATTTTTCCAACCAGCTCTGCTTTCAGCTCTGCTCCTTCGAAGCAGCTTACAACACTGCTCTGAGCTATTTGTCCAGGTACAAAACTCAAGGAAAATTGTCACCGTTACTTGAAATCAGATTATTCTAGCCAATAGGAGCACTTATTATGCTGTTAAATTTAGACCTGGTGTAAATAGGTGCAACTCCAAGGAATTTATGAATAATCTGAATATGGCTGGTAGACTCCACCATTGTGTAGGTCCATACACTCCAAAACTAAATAACTCTTTCACTGCAGGATTTAAAAACATTGTGCTAAGGGCATATCAGAGAACTAGGCTAGAAATAAAGTACAACTATTAGTTCCAAATGAGAAAAGGAGAACACACACGAGTCCGCTATAAAGGGATATTACTAGGGCTGATCAAAAATTTTTCAGTAAAAAGTTTTTCATTAAAAAAATGGCAAATGATTTTTTTTTTTACAAAAATGTGCCAATTTTTCTTTTGAAACTTGAAGAAGTGGGAATAATTTGACTTACTTTAAAAAAAGTATTTCTTCCCCCACCTCTTTTTTTCCTTCTGGAAATGGGTAGAAAAAGTTTTATAGAAGTTAGAAGGCGCGGAAAAGCATGGAAAAACTAACTAAAACTGTCTCTCATTTATTTTTTCCCCTCTGCAAAATGTTGAGGACAAGTGTTTAAAAATGAGTGAAAGTAACACTTCCTTGAAACTATTTTTTTTTAACTGAAAAAGGGTAAAGTATATATTTTAAAAAGTGAAGATCGTACCAAAAGGCCAAAAACACTTTTTTAAAAATGAAACAATTTTTCAAAATTCATTTTGAAGTTGTTGGAAAAGAAAGTGAAAAATTTTGAATGTGATGAAGCCTGTTTTTTTTCTTTATAATTTTTATGTGGGGTACAAAGCCTCAACACTTCAACAACCACTAGAAGTTACTAAGATAGGCCAAAAATCAGGCTGTGTAAAAACTGTTAACTTGTTTTTGTTATACGGATATTACCTTGAAATATTTGCACTACATTTTATAAAATCATTTCATTAAAAAAATAAAAATAAACACTTGGTTGCAGTGTTTGAAATGCAAACAACATTGTGTTACTGCAGCGGAACTAGAAAGTAAAATTGACCCAATATAGAAACATAAACTAACTAGTTTACAGATGTTTCACTGTCTGAGTGTGGTGCACAAAGTTAATTGTTTTAACAACAATAGATTATATTTGTAAAATGCATTTGGTTTTAATAATCACAATTATTGAAGCAATATAACTAAAAAACAGAATTTTACTTGATTTTTTATCTTGATTATTTTCCTTTAAGAGAGTTCCTAATTTATTTATTTACTTATTATGTTTGCCTTGTGATACACTGTAGATGTGCAAAATGTCAGCGTACCTTCACTCACTACAGTAGTGCAAGCTGCTCATTGCAGCTCTATGGAACTGTGGCACGTATGTGTAAGAGCATGGAATATGGGTATGGGGAATAGGCAAGTATGTAATGGTATGCAAATGTGGTCATGAAAATTTGCCCTCTTTCTTTACAGAATGGCCTGATTGTGTGATCAGCAGATGCGATGTGTATCCGTCATTTTCTGGTGTGATGTTAACTAGGGTCATTTTGCTGTTTTCGAGATTTACAATGGAATAGAAGAATCCTGCTGTTTTGCATGAGTGCTCCAATTGTTTCATTCCTCTTCCTGCCCCCGCCACATTATATTTTACAAGAGAAGAAAATACTCTTAGCATATAGTCCCCCAGTGGTGGTTTGTAGAATATATTTTATATCGTTATTGGCTCAGAAATTCCTTGTTTTGCCTAGATAAGATTTAAGCTGTAGTGATAGTCAGCACAACATGTGTTCCCAGATTCATATAAACTTACAGTGAGTAGTAAGGCCTAGACAAGACTACTTGGGTCATTCACCCTTTAGTAGGCCAACCATGTGTGTCATTCCCTAACTTTAACTAATTTGTCCTTGGATATCTACCGTGATGGTGCTGTCAATCTGCATCATCTGTTCCATTGCACAGTTCTTTTGACTGCAAGTAACTTTTTCCCACTGTCTTACTTACTTTTCTTAACTTAGCTTTTGTGAACAAGGGTTTCTTGCTCTCAGCCAGTTTCTTCTGCTATTGGGTATTCAGGACAGATGCAGCTTCTCATAGTGTTTCACTTGCAGTAATGCCATTACATAAAATAAATGTTTGTGAGTGAGGATAGAATAAGCACCATTTTATGCCTCTTACGAGTAGTTATACCTAATAACATAAGGTAAGTATTTCCAAGTAAGCTTTCACAGAGTGTACTGTGTGCAGATGCAGGCAGATCTTTTAATACTACCTCCCTGTGAGAAATGTTCCATGCAAACTTGCTTCCACCCAACACATGTATTGTTGGCTCTCTCATTTTACTGAAAAAATATTGACATCAGCAATGCTGAGATTACACAAATTATTGTTAGTGCCAGCTCTATTTTAGAATACTCTCCACAGGAAAGTGATGGAAACCCCATCACTGGAGACATTTAAAGCTGGACTGAACAATTCACTGGATGTTGTGAACAGTCCAGCATTAATAGGAAGATGAACTAAGTGACATAACAGGTCCTTTCCATCTCTCCATTTTAGATAATTTTAAAGGAATTTGCCTACCCCTGGTATAGTTATCTATGGCACTTGCGCCGAAGGCGGCACACGAGCTGATTTTCAGTGGCACTCACACTGTCCAGGTCCTGGCCACTGGTCCGGAGGGCTCTGCATTTTAATTTAATTTGACATGAAGCTTCTTAAACATTTTAAAAACCTTATTTACTTTACATACAACAATAGTTTAGTTATATATTATAGACTTATAGAAAGAGACCTTCTAAAAACGTTAAATGTATTACTGGCACGCAAAACCTTAAATTAGAGTGAATAAATGAAGACTCGGCACACCACCTCTGAAAGGTTGCCGATCCCTGAACTATACATTTCACATTTATTATTCTACTAATTTTATTGCATGCCTCAAGTCTGATCTTTGCCCAATATTTGGACTTGGGCATGTTGAGAGGTCTAAGAGAAATCTTACATTTTAAAAAAAGTCATTCATTTTTGTGAAGGTTTCATGCTTATTTAACACGTTCTGTGCAGATAATATCCTCTTTGCAGGCATCATTATAAGCTCTGATCTAATCTGTATGTGCATGAGTTAATCAGAGGATATGCATTAATATTTTCTTTTTTCAAAGAGGTTACACTTTACAGTAAACAATCTGTTCTCATGTATGAAATGTGAGTACTGTACACTTGCCACACCCGCACTGTGTTGTTTGTTTAAGGTGGAAACAGGAGATCGCTGGCATACTAATGTGTCCTGTTTCTGTTATAGCAAGAAGAAAATAGTCTAGTACTATATTTCAAGGTTTGTAGCCAAGGAAAATGAATATATCAGATTTGAAATCTTATACTGTAATAAATTCTACTTGACACTGAATAGTCTATGCTGAAACTACATTACTTTTATGTATTGGCCTAGTATATTTAAATATGGAGTTTTTTATTGGCAGATTTTACATTTTCTTTTGCAAACACTTAAGACGGATGCATTTTATGGCTGAAAGAGCAATGTCTGTCAGTTCTCAACACACCAAAGATTAGATCTCTGTCAGGCTGCAATAATAGAACATTGGAACTATAGAAAACTCAAAGGTCAACTGGATATGGGAGTAATTCTTATAGGGCAAGTTTGGTAACAGTGTTTGTTGTAAGGGTGTCAGCAATAGCTTCCTAGCAGAATTCTTCTGCCAACATTCTGAGGATAAAATCTCCTCCTCTAGAAAACCTTCCTGTGTCTGTGTTACATTTCAGCTATGGAAGATTCTCATGCCAGATTTAACTGACAATTTTGCTTGGGGGGGAGTGAGACTAAAAGCTTTGTTTGTGCCTTCACTTAGAAAGAAACTACCAAACTCTTTCTCAGTCTCTTTAGTCCTTCTGGTTTCTGTTATATTCATTAGGGAAATAATAGAGGAGATGGAGATAGACTGCTGGTGGGTCCCAAACAAAAACCCAAGTTTGATCAAAATTTAGAGCTTGACCCTTTCTGTAATGGGCCAGATATGAACACTCCATCATTTGAGAACTTTTACACTAGAGACTGGATTTCAAACAACCATGTTCAGGAGTGTTGGAATCCAGGATCTTAGGTAGATGTATTATAGAGGAAAGAAGTCTAGATCCAGATCCAATGTTCTGATTTGGGGCATTGGCTCCAGCTGTAGAAATAAGAGATCAGTACATGGCTGCAACCACAAACCAAAATGTAACAAAAAAACAGCTGAGTATTCGATTATCATCTAAGAATGATCTTAGGACTCTGAGTAGCCTAAGAAGTGAATCTGGGATCCCTTAACATTTCTGATGTTTGGGAAGTATGTGGTGGGAGAATTTGGATTCATAGAGAACTCTCTGCTGAATAGTCCAAGGAATGCCAAAGGTATCCAGGGAATGCCAAGGGCAAGTAGTAGCTTAGAGAGTAGGACATTCTGGGGTGCGATACAGACCAGTGAGGGTCTGTGTCACCACTTGTCCTGCAACCTGGGATGCCTCACAGCATTTTGTTGTTGTAAGTCCCAACCTTGGTTCCTCACAAGCAACATGCAGGTCACAGCCTGAGTGACTGTGTATAGCCACAGCCCTGGCTCAGCAGCTCTGACCCCAGCAGCCTGTCTACAAACACCAGCCACACCCTGGCTTCCAGCAGCCTTGGTTATTATTTGTAGGGGGGCCCTACCACACTCACTGTCCTGGATTTTCCTCAAAAGACGTCTTCTGCACTGTCCAGCCCTCTTCTGGGCAGTTTAAGTATATTAGGCCCTTTGCCTCTCCAAAGGGATCAACATACAACAGTCTACTCCCTTAAATGGAGATACCCAAACAATTCACAGTACTGGATTAGTTGTAAGAAAAGAATAAAACACATTTATTTAACTGTAAAGAGAGATTTTAAATGAATACAAGTATTGAGACATCAAAGCCAGAAATGGTTACAAGAAAAATAAAGATAAAAATGCTTTCTAAACTTCACCTTGAACCACATGTTTAAGTCCCTTACCTCTTTTTTTAAGTAACATTGGTGACCAAACTCTCAGGCCAGGGTCTGCTCCCAACAGCTGTTTCTTTTGTCATCTTAGGTGAAGAGAGAGATGGATAGAGAGAGATAATTTGGGGTAGTTTTACCCTTCACTTTTATAGTCCAGTTCCCCTTTGAGATCCATTTTCATGAAGGTTGCCCCTCAAAGCAAAGTATATTCTCACAGTAGAGAAGGAGACATGGTTCTTATACAGTAGAAGTCCCATGCTGTTTCTTCTCACCCCTATTTGCTGCAATGCATGTTTTCGTTGGCTCCTGTCTTCCTCTCTCTTGCTGTATGAGGACCTGTTTACAATTATATGTAAATTGAGGTAAACATACATTCCTTTGTTTAAGACCTGCTAACCAGTTTTGCCTAATCAGGGCAACATGGGTTTGAGCATGTGTCACCAATATCATAGAATCATAGGAATGGAAGGGACCTTGAGAGGTCATCTAGTCCAGTCCCCTACAGGGGGATATCACTCAGGGGGAATTCATAACTTTACACATAATGTTGCTATGTACACTTCACCATGATGTTATTGACCGGAGAGTTATTAGTTTTCAAATGATGTCTCATAAGGCATATTTTGTACAAAGATTATTACAGTAGTGTGTAGGGTGTTAATATAGGGGTGCGCCAAAAGACATTCATGTGATACGGAGGATCTAGTAATTCCTTTCATTTCATCATATGATGCATGTTGTCTTTCTAGTTGGGTCCAGTATGGCATGCAGTTCCTCTGTGCAATATTTCATTGGTCTGTAGTAACTGGAATCCCTTGCTCTTAGTCAAACTAATAATATACTTTGCACTTATACATAGTATCATTCATCTAAGGATCTCAGTGTTTCCATATAATTAATTAAGTCTCACTGTGAGGAAGAGAGGTTTATTGTCCCCATTTGACAGCTGGGTAATATCAAGACAGAGAAGTGAAGTGATTTGCCCATAATCACAAAATCAGTACAGAGCCAGAAGTAAAACCCCACAGCCCTGACTCCAAGAGAAGCCTCCTGCCCTCATCATTATATTCATCATCATCATCATGTTCTCATTACGCCTCTGGTGTTTAGAGCAGCGACAAAGCTCCTCCACTCCTGTCTGTGCTGTCGAAGGCACCGGCAGCCAATTGAGCTGCCGCCGAAATCCCGCCGCTGTCTTCGGCGGCAACTCTTTCGTATCAGGCCCCGCAGTGCCTAAAGCCGGCCCTGTCTACTACACACCACTTTTGGTTTTGTGTAGCTACATGCCTCAGTGAAAAGCAAGCCGCAAGGTTAAGGAGTGGGGGGAGGTATCAGGGAAGTGCTGAACCTTTTCTCACTTGCTCCCCAGTTCAGAGCCTTTCCTTGTGGCGGGGAAGGCTCCAGCAGCGAGGAGGCAGCTTGACACTAAATCGCTAAAGATATCAGTGTAGACAGGAAGGCATGGCTGGGACAAGTAGAGAACTATGTAGGATTTGTACTTGGGTACATACCCGTGCCCTTCAGGCATGTCTGTACTCTATTTGCCTCAGCCACTTAAGTCTTTCCCTATGGCAGAGAAGGGTTTTAGCAATGAGGAGCAGCCAGGGCTGGTGCAACCATTTAGGCGACCTAGGCGGTCGCCTAGGGCACTAGGATTTGGGGGTGGCAGCATTTTCTTTGGCAGAGACCGCAGCGGCCGGATCTTCGGCTGCCCTGGTCGCCGCCAGCATTTAGGAGGAGGGAGCTGGGGCAGGGGAGCACGGGGAGGACCGCCTGCAGCAATTAAAGGGGGGAGGGGCAGCACGCAGGGGAACTCCCTGCCCCAGCTTGCCCCTGCCACACCTCCTCCCCGAGCACGCTGTGGCTGCTTCATTTCTCCCGCCTCCCAGGCTTGCGGCGCCTAAGCTGATTGGCACTGCAAGCCTGGGAGGCGGGAGAAGTGAAGCAGCGATGGGCTCGGGGAGGAGGCGGAGCAGGGGTGAGCTGGGGCGGGGGGGTGCCTCAGAGCGGAGGGGGTGGAGCTGCCACGGGGGGGCGCCTCAGGATGGAGGGGGGGAGCTGCCGCGGAGGGGGACACCTCAGGGCAGGGGCTCGGGGACGGAGGAGGGCGCAAGGTGGAAGTTTTGCCTAGGGCGCGAAACATCCTTGCACCGGCCCTGGGAGCAGCCAAATTCATTCCCTCCTGTGCTGTGGGGAGGGGTGTCAGGAGACTGGGTTGTAAGCGGTCCAGCCTAATGGTCAGAGCAGGAGTCTGGCCTACTCGTAAGAGTCCAAATGCCAGAGACGGGGCCAGAACCAGGAACCGAGGGTTGGAACCAGATTATCAGAAGTCAACAGCAAGGCTGGGACAGGATGAGAACAAACCTGGGTGCATGGCAAGAGCTGGGCTGGCACTGTGGAGGAGCAGAGCAGGATCAGGGCTTGGTGAGAGACAGCCCAGGGTCACACAGACTCCAGGGGTGTGAGCATTGAGCAGCCAGCGAGCTACTGATAATCTTCAGAACCAGCCTGCTAGCTTCCTCAGCCTATCAGGCAGGGTGGTCCAGCAGGCAGCCCAGCTAGCTCATTAGGGTGTCAGGAATACTGAGCAGGCACAGGGCAGGGCCTTACAGTGAACAGGGACTACCCTAGTACCTACTCTACATGCTGCCAAAAGAAGACTGAGGTGTAGACATAGCCTAAATCTGCGCTGTCCATAGGTGCTGGAACTAGGAGTGGGTGGGGTACTGCAGCATCCCCTGACTTGAAGAGGTTAACATAATATAAGGGGTTTACAGTTTGGTTCAATGGCTCTCAGCATCCTCACTATACACATTGTTCCAGCACCCCTGGTGCTGTCCATCCCAGCCTTCCTCTAGCCTCACATCCCCCTTCTTAATCCTTCGGCATGGAGCAAATTAAGCTACTCCTTTCCCCTTTCCCAATGAAATACACTTATATCTACTTGTATTGTCACCATAGAAGAGATTAGAAGACAACCTTCTGCTGTAGGCAGTTGAGGTTCCTTTGTGACAACTTGCTTCCTATGGAACCAATAGTTTAGTCTTAGATTCTAAGGCCAGAAGGGACCATTGTGATCATCTAGTCCAACCTCCTGTGCAACACAGGCCATGGAACTTCCCCCAAATAATTCCTAGAGCGAATCTTTCAGAAAAACATCCCGTCTTGATTTAAAAATTGCCGGTGATGGAAAATCAAATTGTTCCAGTGGTTAATTACCCCAACTGTTAAACATGTATACTTTATTTCCAGTCTGAATTTATCTGTCTTCAACTTCCAGCCCTTGAATCGTGTTATACCTTTATCTACTAGATGGAAGAGCCCATTGTTACATTTTTGTTCCCTATGTAGGTACTTACAGGCTGCCTTCTTTCTCTTTGTTACCTAACTAGATTGAGCTCCTTGAGTCTATCACTATAAAAGCCTATTTTAGAGTCCTTTAAAAAATGCTCACCTGCTCAAGAATGCAGTATGTCCTTGAAATGAGCATCCCTCTCATTGTTTCCTCTTAAGGAAACCATCTACAATGGCCTGAATGCATCCCAGAAAGCTGCAATAAGAGCCTTTCAGCAGCAAGTGCCTGATGGCATGACGTCACTGTGGGATTTCTATTGAACTTTATGTTCTGATAAACAATGCTGTGGTGCCAGTGACCACAAGACAGAGGTTTTCAAAAAGAAAACATTATTATAAGTGGCCAGTGTGACTACTTTATCTATTATTAAGCTCTATTGTAAGAGTGGCTGAGTGGATCACAGGAAGAGCATGGGAGTGGTTGGGGAATCGTAAAGAAAAGCTCAGAGGAATTGTCTTAAATAAATTGAGTTCAGAGCAGGAAGCAGTGGCTCTAGCTACATCTTGCTTCTCATCAAACTTGAATAATAATAAAAAAAAACCCTACAATCCCATGACTCATTTAAAAATAAGTTACTTTCAGCTAGCCCCTGCTTGTCTATGGTGTCAGTCTCCAGCCAAGGCATGAGCACCGCAGAATGATGCCATGTTCTGAAACACAGCTTGGTAAAGTGGTCTTGTTTTTATTTTCTTTAGACCAACAAATCACTTCAGTTGCTTATAGTGCACTGCCATGGGGTGCCATGGGGCAACAGGAGGGCCATAACCAGGGTGGAGCGAGCAGGACAGCCACCCAGGGTGCAAAGCTGCAGGGGCAGAAAATGTAGCGGCATGTGGAGGGTGGGACAGTCATGTGTCCTTTCCCCCCACCCACCCCCCAGTTTCTGCCTTCCATTTAGGACAGAGCTTTTCAAACTGCCCCACAGTTTAAAAACTGTCACCTCCTGCCAGAAGCCGGCAGATTGGGAGCCAGGGCACTGGCTAGCTGCCTAGCAACCTTCCCTGCCCTACTCCCGGAGCCAGGCTGCCACCTCTGCATGAGGATGCTCCCCAAAGCGCTTGCTTGCTGTTGCCCTGGTGCCTCTGTTTCTGAAGTTTTTTTGTTCAAGGATAGCGTTTTGTTATCATACAAAAGCCAGTAGGTGAACACTTCAATATCCCTGGACGTTCTATAACAGATTTAAAAGTCACCATTCTTGAACAAAAAAAACTTCAGAAACAGACTTCAAAGGGAAACAGCAGAACTAAAATTCATTTGCAAATTTAACACCATTAATTTGGGCTTGAATAGGGACTGGGAGTGGCTGGCTCATTACAAAAGCAGCTTTGCCTCTCCTGGAATTGACTCCTCCTCCTCTATTATTCGGAGTGGACTACATCCACCCTGATCAAATTGGCCCTGTCAACACTGGTTCTCCACTTGTGAGGTACTCCCTTCTCTTCCTGTGTCATTATATAATGCCTGCATCAGTAACTTTCACTCCCTGCATCTGAAGAAGTGAGGTCTCTGTTAGTCTTTAAGGTGCCACCAGACTCCTTGTTGTTTTTGTGGCTACAGACTAACACAGCTACCCCCTGATACTTGACAGTTAAATTGCACACTGAGAATTAAACAGCAGCAAAGGGAAAGAGCAACTAAGGAGGCATATAAAATAAGTGTTTTTCGCTGAGTTGGAGAAATGAGTCAATGAAGCAGAAGGTTACTAGAAGACAGAATGGTGCAGTAAGACTATTGTAATGAACTGGCAAGTATGTTTGTTTACCACTGCTCTCTACTTGATACAACCAGAATGGCTGAATTTTGTTATAGGCTCAAAACAGAGAGGAAGGATGGCCCAATGATTGGAGTGCCAGCCTGCAACTGGGGAGACCTGAATTCAATTCTCTGCTCTTTCACAAGTTTCCTGTGTTTCCTTGGGCAAGTCTCTGTGCTTCAGTTCCCAGCCCGTAGAATGGGGTGATAATTCCATACCTCACAGTAGTGTTGTGAGTGTAAATATATTACAAAACAAGTGTGAGGTGCTCAGATACCACAATGATTGGGGCTGTATCTGCATCTTAGCTAGAAGGCTCCTAGCACAGATTCTCCTTTAGTAGAGGAGCTTTAGCTTTCAGAACAGGATTGGAATTCTATCCCACTGGTACTGTGAAGTGCCTTATTGTCAGTGCATGCAATAATGTGACAAGTGTGAAGTCCTCTGTGTCTTTGCTGCAATATGCTTTGCAAAAATTGATGCTTTATTGCAGAAGGTCTGTATATCATCGTTTAGGAAAATGCATGTGAAACAATGCTTTGGCAAGAACATTTTATTGAAGAAAGTGTCACAGGTCCTTAGAGCATCTTTTCAAAGAACAACAGAAATAGACTTAATGGTCACCATTGTTGTCAGTTATTTATTTTTGTAAAAATATGGTCCCAAAGAGATTCTGCTGCTTACAGGAACTGCACGTCCATGAGTTGCAAAAGTGTAATCACACATGATTAATAAGCAAGTGTGTAGGGTCTTTAAATACCCATGACCTTGCCTACTGTCCCTAAACTACCTGTCAGTTTGCCACACTGAATCATCACCTGAAGCATTTCCCACAAATGGTTCAGCAACAGAGCTGCTAATTGGCTGTCTTTATGCACTTACTATTCATGAAAGCTGCTAATTCCCCAGACATTTCAGGGAGGTTGGTGAAGAGCCTGGTGAGAAGATATACACTCCAATATTCCCAAATCTTTGAAGGTCAAAGCACAACCATTGTTACTTAGTTGAGGAAGAAAAGATGTGAGGCTAAATACTTGTATAGGTACTGAGACCAAGTGAGTGCCCGATACAAACAGTAGGGTCTAGCAGTTGGATAATGAAAACTCAGCTCAAAGTTAGGCAGTGAATAGCCAGAGCAAATCCTTTGTGTGTGTGATAAAAAAATTTTTTTTAAGATAAATATTTAAAATAGCTTTTTCCCCCTCCGGAAGGTGATTATTTTGTTTTCTCCACAACACACCATATATTTTACATTCCCTGGGTGATGCACTGTTTACATTGTAATGCTTTTTGCTCTACTGGCACACAAACCATTTGTTTCTTTCCACATCACCTGGGAATGATGCAAAGAAACAAATGGTTTGATTTCTTTCTGGAAAGTATTCTTTAAAAATAACTATACTTAAAGAGGTTTTTTTTTAAAATTAGCTCCTTTTGTCAGTTGAATGATTTGGTCAGTTCAGGGCCAAAGTTTGCAATCTAAACCCTGGTGGACAAAATTTCACATGAAAAGAGCATTATTTTCTATTACTCATGGGTATCATCAGGACAGGTAACACCAAGCAATAAAGGTCTAGCAAGTTTCATGGTTTGAGAATGCTAAAGAGGGCCATCCAAGCCAAAAACACCCTTCATCCCCAATCACTTAGTGAAAATAAAAGACACTTGACACAACTTGGATCAAGTAAAGTAAGGTATGTTTATTTTTGACCTTCCATTAAGATGTGAATTACTAAGCAGCCAGCTTTGCATGGGAACACTAGCTTCCATTTCCCCATTTGAACCTTTCCAGAAGGAATCATTATTACAGGAAAATATTTCTAAACATTTCAATATGCTAGAAAGAAAGCTCCAATTTTTTTGTCAGATAGATATCTATAGTGATGTGCACTGAATAATTATATTAGTCAAGATCAAGAATTTCCAAATGGGTGCCTCACTAAGTCTCTATTTGGGCACCTAAATAAGTGACCTCATTTTCAAAATTACTGAACACTATATCAGTGCTGATAGTTACAAACATAGCTATCAATATTTGACTGAATGGGTTCAGTTGGGGGAAGGGTATAAAAGATTATCCCTGTGCCCTGATTCCAGCCATGTCCACAGCACTCACACCACACGCCCTGTCAGTACCCGGCTCAAGCCGGGGACGCTAATGATCCAAGCAGCGGATCAAATTCGGTGATGAATCCTGGTCTTGCACATGTTCTAAGATGATACATCCCACTCCCCAGCATGCATCTCTACTTCCCTATGCATGTAGATTTTAAATATTGATATTAGAGCTGGCCGAAAAATTTCCAACAGAATGTGTTTGTGTTGAAAAATGCTATTTTGTTTAAATCAAAACTTTCTGTGGGAATGTGTCCATTTTGACAAAATGTTATGTTGGAAAAGCAAATCAAAATGAAGCAATTCAGTAAGGTAAAAAAAAATTCCATTCAGAATGTTTTGATTTTTTTCTCTCATTTCAAAATTTTGTTTCAGATTTTATTTTTATATTATAAATAATATAATATAACATTTTAAAAGGCAAAATCAGAACAAAACATTTTGATTGTATATAACTCTCTATTACTACTTATTTAAAAGTCTAGCAAATTCCCACACAAGAAACTTCATTAGCTTAGAGTTAAGGGACTTGATTCTCTTCTGCTATAAATCAGGTTTATATAAGTGCAACTCCATTAAAGTCATAAAACTGGTATAAAGTAGTAATAAATTGTGCCCAAGTTTGATAGATTGTACATACTACCATAACAAAGACTAAAAAACCCTGTTTATTTCTTTGTTTAACTCATTCAACACCCCATTTACATGCCATCTACCAGTTCCTCTTTTCAAGGTTAACTACTTTCCTTCCCCCATCCCATATCTATACCCTTGTTATGAACAATCAATGGGCACCCTGGAATTCTGACCATAGATAGAAAACACAAATATACATTGTTGAAATCTTTCTCTGTGTGTAACTCCTATATAAGAATTACTGCCAGATTTAGAATAATAATTAACAAAGATCACCCAGGCACATAACTTTTTCTAAACATTACAGAGAAGCTTCTTGCTACCACTATTTGCAGTGTGACCCAATCTTTCACGTATACAATATGAAACTATGTACAGAATTACATAATGTCTAGTTTTTGAATGTCACACCAACCTTATATTATCAAAAACCATTAACCCTAACTAGTAAACATACCCACAGTTCAAGGGTCCCTGAAGGGTGTTCAGGAAAATGGTGGGATATGGACAATGGAGCAGAGGTAATTAAACTGAAAAAGGAGAACTGATACAGGGAAATGTCCATAAGCTGTTGAATAACATAATTGCTTATTTTCTTGCATTTTAGAGTTTGCACTGGTGGGCTGTGCAGTCTAATAGCTCTAAGTTAACCAAGTGTTATATACATATACCGAGTCTGTGTCGATGTCTAAAATCAAAGTCAAATTCAGCCCTGGTGCAACTCTGTTGATTTCAGAGGAATTACACCCAGGATGAATCTGGCCTCTCTTTCTTGCAGTGTTTCTATAATCTGCAATTGGAGCAATCCTAAACTCTCCAGGGAATCCTACATCCTTCTCGTTTGCAGCATTTGACAATGCAGTGAGGTTTCCTGATCGGCCCATAATATATCATGCAACATAATTTTGCACTTAATTCCCTCTCAGAACTTGGCTGTAAACTACCTCTCTCTCTGACCTACCAGTTCAAACCACTTCAGGCTGCTTGGGTCTGTGCCAATGAACATGGTACAAAAACTTCACACAATAGGATTCAGCCACCTCCTAGAGAATCGTCTTGCCATGCCTACTGGTTTCAGAGTATATAAATCCTGTTTTATTAGCATGTATAACAAGAAATTACACAGGCCAATGGTGTGACTCAGGTATTAATTAATCTGTTTTTTTCTCCCTTTCTGGAGCATATGTATTTAAACAGGATTTGGTCCCATGTCCTGTTTCTAGACTAGTAAAGAATGTGGAACTCCTTAGCTGCCAGAGATTTCAGCCTCCCACTAGTCTCACTGATTCTGAAGTTGGGACAAATGTGTATGCCAAGGAAAGGTATGCAGAGAGTAATTGTACATCTGCTATACACTTAGGAGCCAAGGAACTACAAGTGAGCTCTCTGCATTACTTCTTCCAAGCCACTCTCCAAGGATCCTGCCCTTGTATCTCCCTTGAGCATCGACTGTGGAAGGAGGGAGGCTGGGATGGAGTCCTAAACTGGAAGAGATTTTTAAATTAGTTTTTGGAGGGCATGGTTAAGGGGAGAGGGGTAGTCCTTCCTGCTTCCCACCCCTGCCTACTCCCATGGGAGGAACACGGTGTTCTTTGCCTCATAGGCATCGATTCCTCTCCTTAGCCTCTCAGAGACAGAAGTATTTGGTCAGCAGACTATAATGCTTCTTTAAGGCTTTACACAGCTGTCTATCAATCATGCACTATTAAACCATTACCATGCATTTTTATACTAAAGGTGACTGCCTTTTATAGTAGAGTTGGGTAAAGAGAATACTTGCACACCTGTGTGTAAATACCATTCTAATGCTTATCAGGTGAGACTGCTTTAGCTAAGGTTTAAATAATTTCCCGTTATAAACAATGTTTCACAAAACTTATATTTCCAAACAGTCTTCTTTGGGACTGAAGTTGTCCACAGTTAATCTCTTCCTGAAGGTGAAAATTCAATCCCCTGTTTTTGAGTAGAGACCTACTAGCCAAACACCATGACATATATGCAGTAGAAAAGAACATTAACTTGTAAGTGGTGATCATAAAGCAGATGGGCTAAGTGCACTTTAAGTGGTTCTGGATGCAGTGTGCATTCAAAAGACAGCAATTTGAATGCATCATGAATAGCTAGACAACTGAGCAGATCTAAACATGTAGAGACACTTAAATCCTCCTCCTGAACCTCCTCCCAGAGACCACATGAAGCACCAACACAGAGTTGGTAACAGGACTTGTCCATTCTATTTCCACCTCTGCCTTTGTCTGGCCTTAATATTTTGCACTTGCTATATAGTGTCTTACAAACAGTATTAAGTTGGACTTCATAACACTCCTTTGAGGTCCTACCCCCTTCCCTTTTACAAATGTGGAAAATGAGGCTCAGAGACATTAGCCGGCTGGCTAAGCTCAAAGTCAGTTTCAGACTTGAGATTAAAACCTAGTTGTCCTGACTGTGAAACAAGTTCTGTACTGTGTGTGTGCATGCAGCTGCCCTCATTCATATATATCCTTTAAAGTCTGCAAAGCATTTTGGTATCTTTTAGGATACTTGCTGTGTAGAAGTGTATGATCATATGGTAGCCGTTTCTAGCTTGAAAGAAAGTCAAAGTAACTGAGAATGCAAGTGTCCTAGAAACATAGCCCATTGGTATGGAATGATCTATGTGTGGTATTCCTTTCTGAGTACACGGACTATTTCTTTTCTGTTGGGGAAGGAAATTTTTGTTGTGTTTTACCAGATAAAGTTTTTCAGACAGATTCCAAATGTTCCAGTGCTTTGACTGTGAAGGTTATTCGGCTCTTTGTTTTCTCTGTGGGGGGTGAGTTAGGACAGTTAGCTTTGTTTTGCTGAGTGACAGCTTTTTGTTCTCCTCTGAATTTCTTTGAAAGGCAGGCTCCTAAGGTGTCAGACTTGAGACACAGATTGCTACAGTTTGAGGCAGTTGTTTGACAACATTCCAAAGACGGATGTGAGCAGCCTTGGCCATGTACCCTGGTAACTACAATTCTGTGCCTGGTCCTGCCATGGGTGATTGAGAACTTTTAAATAATTAATCTTCATTATGAAAGGAGCCTTGAGTTTTCTCTGTGTTTAGTGTCTTTGGCACAAATTGCTGGCAGCCTTGGGTTCCAAATGACATACAGCATGTCAGCCAGGCTCTCGCTCTTGTAAGAGTTTTTTTCCCCTAAAGTAGTCTTTGCTCACCATTGTCTTCCCCTTTAAATATGCTAGAGATATACGTCATATAGTAGGGTAATAGGTGGGAACACTTATGTCTTCTGTAGGTAAATTCCTGGACACTTGCAGAGAATGTCGATAGCTAGACAAGGTTGTGGTATTTTGTATTTATCTTGTATGAAGCACTCAGGAACAAGTTTTAACAATATTTTTAATGTACTGTTTCGATTATTATTTAAAACCAATAAAAAAGTAGAAACAAAACAGCAAGCTTCTGATTTTAAATATCAAAAGACAGGGACTTCTCCATCCTTTACTTCTCATTGAGCTTATAGCCCATTACAGTTTTGAAATTCCCTGCACTAGCTGAGCACAGGGGTTGAAGGAGAAGCAGAAGGACATTTAATTCTGGCTCTGTTTGAAAGTCAGCCCCTTAACACGTCAGAGTCCTATGATAGTGGCATTAATGGGCTTGCAAAGACACCACAGGATTAAACAAGTCTTCTGATGCTGGTTTGGACTATCCAGAATCCATTATTTCAACCGGAAAATAAACACTTTGTAATCACCTCCAAGGTTTCCTGATTCCCTCATGGTCTGCAGACAGAAACAAAGTTGCGGGCCAGACATTGTGGGATTGAAGCATGGGGAGAGGAAGTGGCCTCAAAAGGATCTTTCTTGTATGAAGTAGTCCACAAAGTGAAACGGTTGGAAAACCACCGTGTCTCATGATGATAACATGCAAGCTAGCACATGCCATAGGTACAGGTGCAAGAAATATGTACGGTGAATGTTTACCTGCACGAGCTGGATGTAAAGGGTCTCTGTGGTGGCTGAAGGCCCTCGAGTCTCCACCAGACCACAATTTGGGCTGCTAACAGAGTCCTTCCCCTGCTTCTAGCAGACAAGGGATTATCCTAACAAACCAAATGAAAAAGGTTCCTTTCCCTCTTCCTGCCTGGGAGAGGGAGAATCTGAGTAAAAGAAAAAGACAAAGCTAGTCAGTCTTGTGGTCACCCCTTTGGGGACTCAGCTTATCTGCAGGCTTTGGTGTCCCTGATCAAGCTTAGGGTCTGCCTCCAGCCCCTCCTTTTGATAACCCCCACTTTATAACTGGTCCATACAGTGTGGTGTCAGAGGCAGTAGGGTCTACAGCTGTCTTTCTCTGTGCTGACCTATCCTAGTAGCCAGGCATGGCGATCTCTTCCTAGTCACCATCCATTCCAGCAGCAGCCTTTCTGTTTTTATGCTTCCTCCCTCCAGGCAGAGCAAGCCTTACAGGTGTGTCTGGTTAGTGCTGGCTGAGCCCATAAAAGCTCATTAGCCTCCTCTCCAGTAGAGTGTGGGTGTGCCCCCTCACAGGCTAGTGGGGGATAGCGTGGCAACCTTTACTAAATTACTTCATTGCAGACATTTCAAGAACCACCCCACCCAAATGTCTGAATGTGTGTGTTATTGTAGGGGGGGCGTTGGAAGGGTAGGTTGGAGACATATAATATTAATGAATGGAGACCTGGGTTTTAACTACATTTGGCAGGAACTATATGAAATCCTATTTTCTGTGGTTGCTTCTGTAAATGCCTGAGATCCAAGGTACCCAGGAAGGCAAGTTCCTATGGTGCAGGAGTTAGATTCTGAGCAAGCTGTTTTCTCATGTAGTGAATTTAATACTGCAGTTGATGTTTCCTAATATACTAAAAAAAAAAAAGGAGGCCCCAATGGGTTGTGAAATACCACATAAAAACATTAAAAAACACATTATAAACCCAAACCATAACCTTGTTATCCTGTCACTGGATTGCATTACATCCAGATGGGAAGGATAGTCTTACTTAGAGGTTTCTTAACTTTTAGTGGTTTTTGTTCAGCCATTGATTTTTAAACGTAGAGTCCTTTTTTTTTTTTTTGATATCTCACTCTAAAGTGAATGTAAGCATCAGGGAATACATGTATATGCTACATTTTAAAGGCGTCTTCAAAAAGAGGTTTTGAAGTGTAGTTCCCATTAGCTTCAAATCAGATATGTGACTATATTAGAGGAAGAACAGGCGATGTACTGTGCAAGTTTGGACACAGGAGAACCTGTAACATACTCATGATAGGGTTGCATATGCATACATGAAGGCAGATCTGGGCACTTAGGTTAGGATTTTCAACAGTCCTTAAGTGCCTGTGGACCACAAGTTTTTCAGTGGGACCCTTATCATGATCTCTAGTTAAATATAGTGTGTGACCTCTTAAAAAATGCATCACATACTCAAAATTTGTCTGTCTGGCCTGGATTTTGTGTAGTTTACATTGTAAACTCCTGTGGACAGAGAACCATACTGCCCTCAACGGGCTTGATCTTGTGATGTGCTAGGGTATCCTCTAGTCACATTGCTTTTAATGAGAGTTGAGGGCACTCAGCAGCTTTCAGGATGAGCACCTATATTTGCTCATCAAGGAGCACATTGTGAGTACCAAGGTAAATAAATAAGTCATGCTAATAATATGGTATAGTTAAGGATAAGATTTTGTCACAGAGGTCACAGAAGTCATGGATTCTGAGACTTTCAGAGACCTCCGTGACATTTTCTGTTTCCGCCGCAGGCCCTGGGGTGGCAGAGCCGGTGAGGGCCCTGGAATCCCTCTAAGTTGCTGCAGACAATGAAGGCCCCGGAGCCCCCCTGAGCTGCCGCAGGGCTCAGGCTTCAGTCATCCACCCATCAGCTCCCTGCGCCCCATTATTTTTAGTAAAAGTCACAGACGGGTTGCAGACATCCATGAATTTTTGTTTATAGCCTGTGACCTGTCCATGACTTTTACTAAAAATAACCGTGACAAAATCTTAACCTTAGGTATAGTAGACAGTGCACAGGACTGGAGGTGAGGACTCAGGGGTTTTATTGCCAGTTCTCCCACTGAGTTGTGTGACCTTGTGCAGATTCATGTAAATTGTCTGGGCCTCCATTTTCCCTCTGCTAGTGTACAATAATAATTCTTATTGTATCTCTAAAGGTGTTGTTGGATAATATTTGTAAAAATCTTTAAAATAGATAAATCAAAAGGTGCTAACAGCAAATTATTATTACTGACACACTCAGCCTCTTCAACAAGACAAGCAGATTGACTTGTAACATTGTTTTTATTAGCTGTCCTTTTATAACATTGAAGTTCTGTTCTAGGTACCTCAATCAGTAAGTTAGCATAGCAATGCATGTATTGGCATATGAGCGATGTCATAGCATGAAGGATAAAAATGTGTTGAATGTAGAGTTGGGCCTGAGCCACAAAAGCTTAGATCCAGATCCAACTTTCAGAGCTATTTATGTAACAGGTTATGATTTACATTCCTTCCAGTTGGAACTAAGCTCATTTTCATTGAAAAATTTTGTTGTGCAGAATACAATTTTCAGCTAGACTATGAATTAGAAACATATAACAAGTGAATGAGTCCCTTCTGGACTGTATATATTGAAGATATACTCTTCCCATTCTGTAAATCTCAACTCATTTGATTTTGGAATTTGGTTATTTTCACGTCTTAAAAGTTTTGGCTGAGAAGAAGTTTAGTTGATTGTCAGAAAAGTTGTTTAGGCAAAGTTTTAAATTATTGTTGTAAAGCTCTTAATTGTGCATACTCCACAATGCAAAAAATATGGAAATACAAGACAATATGTCCATCTTACCACCTGGCTCATGTGTATCTTAAGGTGTGGGATAGAAAGCCAACAGCTTTTAAAGTGGGATTCATCTGTGAAAAGTAACTGTAAAATTTGCAGTTTGTTTGCCATTATTTAATGAATGGATTAAAAAAGAACTGACGGAGCTGCGTTCAGTTCCTGACATGGAACTTAACCGTGGTTCTGCTCTGCTCTTCTCTCCTGGTCACTGCAATACAAACAATCTGTATCCTAAAACTTTAGACCCCCCCTAATCCTGCTCCTGGAGAAGCAGACTGAAATAGGTAGGAGCAGAAGTAGTCTCATTACTCTGCTACAGATTCTGAACCACTATGTACATGTCGTTATATAACACAATTAATTAACCAAATAAAAGATTAGTAATTGAGGAATTGACCATTCTTATTTTCCATATTGTTTTTTAGTTCTTTAAACAGATGAGGAAATCTTAGGAAGTCATTCAAACCTTTTGCTTTTTGAGTTTAAAGCCTAATCATGTGCTGATACTAATTTATAGCATTACAGATTACTAGAAAATGCATTTAGTACCCTTCCCAGTGACCTGAAAGCCCTAAGAACTAGGTCATAGCTAAAGCAAAAACCTTCCCCTTATAAAAATATAATGGATGTCATGTTGTTAAAAGGATAATATTTGTAAAAATCTTTAAAATAGATAAATCAAAAGGTGTTAACAGCAAATTATTATTACAGATCACTCTCCTTATAGTGTGTATGGTAACACCCATTGTTTCATTTTCTCTGTGTATATATATATATCTTCCTACTGTATTTTCCACTGCATGAATCTGATGATGTGGGATGTAGCCCATGAAAGCTTATGCCCAACTAAATTTGTTAGTCTCTAAGGTGCCACAAGTACTCCTGTTCTTTTTGTGGATACAGACTAACATGGCTGCTACTCTGAAAACTGATATGATATGTCATTAGAAGCAGTAGTACCAATCTTCCCACACTACTGTACCAATATGACCTAACTTGTTCTGGGTGGACCATTTCTAGAGATGAGAGGGTAGTCAGTTTCCTTCCTCAGTCCTATCGAGGTTGCTAGCAAGGCTGACAATTAGTGCCAACTGCAGTGATGGGTTTTGTGTTGTGTACATCTGTCCACTGGATTGAGACCACCAAACTCAGTTTTACATTGGCTACCAAATATCTAACTGATGCTAATTACTCTTAGTCGTTACCAACCTGGGCAAGATTCAAACCATTGTCTGAGAGGTCACATGCCCCAGAGTTTCAATGTTACACTCCTGAGCCATCTAGTTACCCCCTCCATCCCACCTCAAACACTCTTTAAAGCTTTGTTGCTTTCCTAAGCTGTAGCTGTGAGTGGTCACATTTGAAATGCCAAATTTCCATTAGAGTGTCAATACTTTGTAGACAAAATTACATTACATTGAATATGGGATACCCCTGGAATGTGTGTTGGTCCCACAAATTATTAAAGTTTATCTGTATAGAGACAGAGCTTTTTCAGGGGCAGGTCCAAGACTGTGGAATGAGCTCCCACAGGAACTAAGGACCAGCAGAAACCTCATCATCTTCCGCTCCAAATGCAAGATGCACTTCTTCAGCCTTACCTTCTCCAATATAAACACATAGCAGAGTGTACATTTGACCAACCAACCAACCCCAAAATAAAAACCAATCAAAACAAATGCAACATTGCACACACAATTCTCCCCTTGAGAAAGGATAAGAGAGAGAATGAATCATACATGATAGTTGTTAGTCATGTTATTTAATGCTCTACTGGAAGACTTTCAGAAACAAAACTGATGAGGGTGGTATAAGAACCTGGATAGAACAGAATAGATACCAAGAATATTAGGGAGTACAAAACTGGTTAATATTAAAAATCTAAGACATTGTCTGTTTTTGTACAGTCTGGCATGGGGGTGTATGAAAGAAATTACATCATAAAAATGTTGAACATGTTGACTTTGGCAACTAGCAATGAAAGGTATGAGCAGCAAAGGGCCAAAAGGCAATTTAAGATTATTCCCATGACAACAACAACTATTTAACATTTTTATTTTCTATAAATGAGGTACAGTTCTGATATTTGTTTCCTGGAATGACAATAAGAAGTTGAACAGGCAGGAGCTGGGATCGTTGCCTCTTTTGGAAAATACTTTACTCGGTCTTTATAATGCCGTATATGAGACATATCTCTCCAAGGGGATTTGTCCTGAAGACAGATCCAGCCCAAGAGAGGGAACTATATCCATTTAAGTCTTTTGATGAGCTCCATTTTCATCCTCAAGAATATCATGCATGTTCCTTTGACCTGGTAATGCTGGAAGCACAGTGTTTCCTTTTTTATATATTTAACACCTACTATTGCAAGGGACCTTGGTTTGGTGGAGAAAGACTCTCTGAAATGAACATATTGTCTGCTTGTCACAAAAATGTACCTCTCTGGAATGCTGTAAGTGAATGTATCTAAGCAGCTATTGAAAGTATGAGTTATGTAATCCTCTTTTATTCTCTTACAAGAATTATGAGTCTTGCTATTCAGAGCTAAAATGCCTAGCCACTGCTTTGTGGTGAAAACTTCCTTAGGAGGGTGTGTATTGGCATGAGGAGGAGTGCACTAGTTTAATACAGTAGACTTTACCTCTTGACAGGTTCAAACGCTTATCTGGGTTTCAAGGGAAAATGAGTTTCCTGATTTTCTTATAGACCTGTGTGTATTTCTGTCCACCTCACAACACTGAAGGTTGTGGATGCTATGAAATTGTGACATGTGGAGTGGTCACTTAAATTTCCAAGACACCATCTGTGTGCAAAGTCAGGAGCCATTTTGTTCCCATGGAGCCTTTACTTTTGTTCATTCTTGTTGTTTGCCATAATAAAAAAAAAGCCATGAAGTGATATGCTTGCTCTTTGTGTATGGAATCACAGCAGTCATCACTTAGGAAGGCCATATGCCACCATGAGAACAGGAACAGGAAGTTGCTTGAAAAAATTCATTCTTTTTTGAAGCAGTGAATCAACTAGAAATGAATTTCACCACAGAGAGGAGAATCATTTGCACCAGCTTTCTTCTGACATTTTCCTAGTACAATGTTCACCTCAGAGCTGGGCACAATTGATCTTGACTAGACTCCAGAATAGCACAGGTGATGTTAGGTCAGTATGGAGAAGCGCTAGCAAGAGAAGCTTTGTGCAATGATTGCCAATGATATGCCTGTTTCAAACCAGCACTTTCACACATGCAAAAATATTGCTAAAAGGAAAAGAAAACAAAGACTCCAGAAGAGACTCTGTACTCTGGGAATTAATTTCAGTGCGAAAAAATTCACATTTCTAGCACTGCATCAAGAAGCAGTAACCTTGGAAACTACAACTAGCACAGCAAAAGACATGAACTTCTATTTTAAATTTTTATATAGTGCCAAGCACTATGGCATCTGGTCCTTGTGGTAAATAACAAAACACCAGCCATGTTTGTGGATCAAGAGGGTTAGAAATTCTGAAGAAGTTTCAGGGGTGCCCTGCACAACTTTACTCTTCCATGCAGATAAAGTTATTTTCATAGACCCTATTGTCCTTGTGATCTTCATGTAAAGCTGATGTCAGTGGGAATTACATGCACTGACTGGGGTAGGATGTAACTATAATAGTTGGAATAGTTTTGATAGTTGGAATATACTCAACTGTTTGACATCACATCTGGTGAAAAAGCAGCTCTTTTTCCTGTAAAACAGTGCTTGCTGTTTTGTGGGTTCAACAGCTTTGCTTGTAGGCACTAGTTATGTGCATGTTACACTGACGTTTTGGAAGTTATTTTCGCTTGCACTGAGGTTACTTAGTTCCATGGCTTGAGTTACATTTAAAAAAAAAACCTGTACAAATATCAATTGACATTTAATTGATAGTTTTGTGTACAGGAGCATCTCTGTGTCAAGGTGCTAGAAGTCCATTATAAATCCTCTTTTGTACTGTGTAAACATCCATTTGGTCACTTGCTGGATAGGTGCCCACAAAAAACTTTGAATCATCATGTTTGTACAGAAGTTTTGTAGATACTGCGGACGCTACAGTATACAGTGTGTTGAGCTTTTCCTGGTTATGGGCCCTAGCACAGTAGCTTTAAAATTAGAGCATAAAGCAAATGACCCAAAGATGTCTGAGAGGTACAACCAGAATCACATCCACGGGGAAAAAATACAAGGAAGCATGGACTTAAGTGAGATTATCATGTTAATGAGGCACTTAGTTATGTGATATTGTTTTAGTCCTTTTCTGCTACTAGGTAGGAGTCGCTTGATGGCCAGGAAGCAGTGCTTTCATTAATGCTGGATCAGGTTTCCCTGCATTCTGTCTTCTGCTCTTCATTTGTAAAAATGTGCTTCTATATGCTGCACTCCATGCCTGTGCTCTTCAATAGGTGCAACAGAGCAAAATTAATATAATGCTACAGGTTACCCCATAGTGCCTTGTTACTGCTTTTTGAAAATACCACCCGAAGTGTCTTATGTTGGTATTGCAGCTTCAGAACTGCTTGTTCAAGTCACTAGTGGGTGGAATACAAGTATCGATCACACAGTATTGATCTGACACAGTTCAGAGCTAGCTGCTTCTCTGCCACCTCGTCTGGTCTTGTACTTTCACCTTTCCTGACGTGGAATCCCATGATACTCCCATACTGAGACTGGGTCCCTTGTGTACCAACTGTGATTACTCAGTAGGCCCATCTAGGTTTGGGTCCTGCAAGTCTTCCTTTTGGAAGTTATGGATAGTAATTTCATCTTCTATTAAGAATATAACATTAGGGATCTATTATTGACCACTTGACCAGGACAATGATAATGATGATGAAATGCTAAGGGAAATTAGGCTATCAAAGTTAAGAACTCAGTAATAGTGGGGGATTTCAATTATCCCCATATTGACTGGGAACATGTCACCTCGGGACGAAATGCAAAGACAAAATTTCTCGATACTTTAAATGACTGCTTCTTGGAGCAGCTGGTATGGGAACCCACAAGGGGAGAGGCAACTCTAGATTTAGTCCTGAGTGGAGCACAGGAGCTGGTCCAAGAGGTAATAATAACAGGACCATTTGGAAATAGTGACCATAATATAATAACATTTAACATCCCTGTGGTGGGAAGAACATCTCAACAGCCCAACACTGTGGCATTTAATTTAAAAAAGGGGAACTATGCAAAAATGAGGGGGTTAGTTAAACAGAAATTAAAAGGTACAGTGACTAAAGTGAAATCCCTGTAAGCTGCATGGGTGCTTTTTAAAGACACCATAATAGAGGCCCAACTTAAATGTATACCCCAAATTAAGAAACACAGTAAAAGAACTAAAAAAGAGCCACCGTGGCTTAACAGCCATGTAAAACAAGCTGTGAGAGATAAAAAGACTTCCTTTAAAAAGTGGAAGTCAAATCCTAGCGAGGAAAATAGAAAGGAACATAAACACTGCCAAATTAAGTGTAAAAATGTAATAAGAAAAGCCAAAGAGGAGTTTGAAGACCGGCTAGCCAAAAACTCAAAAGATAATAACAAAATGTTTTTAAGTACATCAGAAGCAGGAAGCCTGCTAAACAACCAGTGGGTCCCCTTGATGATCGAGATACAAAAGAAGCGCTTAAAGACGATAAAGTCATTGCGGAGAAACTAACCAAATTCTTTGCTTCAGTCTTCACAGCTGAGGATGTTAGGGAGATTCCCAAACCTGAGCCGGTTTTTGTAGGTGACAAATCTGAGGAACTGTCACAGATTGAAGTGTCACTAGAGAAGGTTTTGGAATTAATTGATAAACTTAATATTAACAAGTCACCGGGACCAGATGGCATTCACCCAAGAGTTCCGAAAGAACTCAAATGTGAAATTGCGGCACTATTAACTAGGGTTTGTAACCTGTCCTTTAAATCAGCTTCTGTACCAACGACCGGAAGATAGATAATGTAACACCAATATTTAAAAAGGGCTCTAGAAGTGATCCCGGCAATTACAGAACAGTAAGTCTAACGTCAGTACCGGGCAAATTAGTCGAAACAATAGTAAAGAATAAAATTGTCAGACACATAGAAGAACATAAATTGTTGGGCAAAAGTCAACATGGTTTCTGTAAAGGGAAATCGTGTCTTACTAATCTATTAGAGTTCTTTGAAGGGGTCAACAAACATGTGGACAAGGGGAATCCAGTGGACATAGTGTACTTAGGTTTCCAGAAAGCCTTTGACAAGGTCCCTCACCAAAGGCTCTTACGTAAATTAAGTTGTCATGGGATAAAAGGGAAGGTCCTTTCATGGATTGAGAACTGGTTAAAAGACAGAGAACAAAGGGTAGGAATAAATGGTAAATTCTCAGAATGGAGAGGGGTAACTAGTAGTGTTCCCCAAGGGTCAGTCCTCAGACCAATCCTATTCAACTTATTCATAAATGATCTGGAGAAAGGGGTAAAAAGTGAAGTGGCAAAGTTTGCAGATAATACTAAACTGCTCAAGATAGTTAAGACCAAAGCAGACTGTGAAGAACTTCAAAAAGATCTCACAAAACTAAGTGATTGGGCAACAAAATGGCAAATGAAATTTAATGTGGATAAATGTAAAGTAATGCACATTGGAAGAAATAACCCCAACTATACATACAATATGATGGGGGCTAATTTAGCTACAATAAATCGTGCATAGTTCTCTGAAGATGTCCACACAGTGTGCAGAGGCGGTCAAAAAAGCAAACAGGATGTTAGGAATCATTAAAAAGGGGATAGAGAATAAGACGGAGAATATATTATTGCCCTTATATAAATTGATGGTACGCCCACATCTTGAATACTGCGTACAGATGTGATCTCCTCATCTCAAAAAAGATATACTGGCACTAGAAAAGGTTCAGAGAAGGGCAACTAAAATGATTAGGGGTTTGGAACGGGTCCCATATGAGGAGAGATTAAAGAGGCTAGGACTCTTCATCTTGGAAAAGAGGAGATTAAGGGGGGATATGATAGAGGTATATAAAATTATGAGTGATGTGGAGAAAGTAGATAAGGAAAAGTTATTTACTTATTCCCATAATACAAGAACTAGGGGTCACCAAATGAAATTAATAGGCAGCAGGTTTAAAACAAATAAAAGGAAGTTCTTCACATAGCGCACAGTCAACTTGTGGAACTCCTTACCTGAGGAGGTTGTGAAGGCTAGGACTATAACAGCGTTTAAAAGAGAACTGGATAAATTCATGGAGGTTAAGTCCATTAATGGCTATTAGCCATGATGGGTAAGGAATGGTGTCTCTAGACTCTGTTTGTTTGTCAGAGGGTGGAGATGCATGACAGGAGAGAGATCACTTGATCATTGCCTGTTCACTCCCTCTGGGGCACCTGGCATTGGCCACTGTCGGTAGACAGGATACTGGGCTGGATGGACCTTTGGTTTAACCCAGAATGGCCATTCTTATGTTCTTATGTGACCCAGAACAGCCTTTTCAAAACAAACTTTTCTTTAATCATAGCAGCTGGAACAAAGCATAACCCAGAGTAGAGGGTTTTTAAACTCAAAGGGTCTACATGCATATCTACCTTACCTATAGTTCTAGGTAGACCTATATTATCCCAGACACCTCAGCTTCTGGAATCTGGACGTCAAACTGCTCCCCGGAAATCTCTTGCTTCAGCTTCCCCTTAACCATCTGCCCTCCTCGAGAGAGTGTTTTTGTCTTTTAAACTTTATGAGGCTTTGATCTCCCTCCTTATTCAAAGGGTTGAGACATTTCTTGAGTAACCTGTTTAGCAAATGCAGGTGGTGGGAGGAGCACATCACAGCAAATGGCTCCAGCCTTGTCCATCGAGTGTTTCCATATCAGGACCGGTCATTGTCTCCCTTCCAGCATACATGCAGATAACCCCTTCATGAATTAACCCCTTGTATTCATACAGTAAACACCACAATAACAATCAGATACACTGATGGGACGTGTCGTAGTATAAAACATTGGAGACTGCTCTCACATGCTACCCAATATGTATTTGACATTAAATAAGCATTGCGACAAAATCAGGCCTGACAGTTCTGAAAGGGTGGTTAAAGGCAGGTATTTCAGTCATAGAATGGATAACGCTCTTTTTCCTATGAACTGTGGAAAGAGGTTACTACAAGTTAATTATGGACACCCATTATGTGACCTTTAAAAACCTCTTCCAGTGGGGGAGAAAGGATAGAAAGCAGGCTGCAGAAGGGTTGTGTACAGTAAAGGGGAAAGGCTTCTCCTAGGTAAAGAGCTAGTTTCTCTATGAGGGAAATCTTGTGTTTATTTTGGTTTGGGGAGAAGCACCATTATTCCCAGCGTATTTGGGCCCAGAGTGTGTTAGAGAGGACAGCTGTTGATTTATAGGCAGCATAAGAAAAGACAATAGTGCACTGGGAGTTAGAAAATGTATTTTTTTCTTTGTTTAAAGAAACCTCTTGAGCCAACCCTAGGGCCTACCCTGTAAATATTTTAAGTAAACAAGTGTAAGAATTAAAACTCCAGAGTAGGACTGATTTACTCCAGACCTCCTTAATGCCAGAGGGGGAAAAATTGAGCCTTGACATAAGAGGTGTGTTGTCACAGTATATTTGAGTAGATCATGCAGACCACTTTCCAAAGGTTTGCTAATATTGATGGGCTCTAGTCTGATCGAGTTGAACTGAAGACTTATATTTCAAAGTATTTCTATATATTTTCCCCAATATTTAGTTCTTTTCAATAGAAAATGAGAGTTTGTGATTAGCCACTTTCCTTAAAATATACCTAAAAGGGACAGATGTAGGACTTAGGAGGGGGGAAAGTAGCCATGTGGTTCTCCAGGCTAGTGTTTAAATCCAAGTAGCCTTTAAAAAGTTTTAAACAAATAGTAGAGAAAAAGTATTTGCAATTTTTCCCCTCCTGTTTTCTATTTTCCATCTACTAGAAACTATTTTTGTGGAGGAAGGATACATTGCATAAAACACAGAAATTTTACATTTTTTACAATTAAATTTAAAGTTGAACCATACTTTAACATCAGTGCACCACTGCTGGGGTGTGCACTTCTAGGTGGTATGGTTCACACAGTTGCCATTAGCGTGTCCCCTTGTGTCAGGGCATCATGTTGCAGGAATCCGTGACTAGTGCTGCTTGGAGGTCATCTGTCTCTGTATGCAGTTCAGCCCTCCCCCTGAGAAGCATCTAAACCCAACCCCTATCAGGGGAACAAAAGCTCAAACTTGTAATCAGAGCCTCTCAACAAATCTACCCTCTCTGCACTCCATTTTAAGTCTCCTCCTTCAGCTACTACAGAGCTTCTCCCCCTGCTCCAGCATTGAGCATGCACCCCCCAGAAAGAATCTCTCTGGCACTCAGATTCCCTCACAGAAGTCCTTCTATTTCCTGTGGTTCCACCTGTTGCTGGGACCCAGGTATCCATTAGTTCACCTGATACCTGCCAGTCACGCCCCTCTGGTTGAAAAACAACTAGTTAAGTACATCTATTGCACTGGTGCCATAATTGACTATTAATCCCTTTCCAGCCTGCGCTGGGGTTTCATGCCAGCACACTAGGCTATTGGTGTGCTTCTTGGATGACTGCAGGCAATCACGACATACCTAAAAGGTGTGCCCTAATGGCCTGCTAATGCACAGCCCACTGTGACTGATTATTTTATTAAAAATAAAAATGGCTGAGACTTTTGTAGTCCAAGTTTCACCTCATAGTGCCTGACCTATAAACATCTAAAAATAGGGGATTTATACTGAATTGCTGACAGATCCTCAATGGTGTCAGTCCTGCTGGCATCTGTATAATGAAGTCACACACACTGTTAAGCTAACATTTTTTTCCTTGACTGAAGAAGAAAACAAAGCTGTTAAGCTGCTACGTCCATTTTCCAACACATTAATCCATTTCAAACAACTCCTAACCATAGTAAATCACAGGTTTGTGAGGGAATGAACTGCCTTAAGGTTCACCTCAGGATAGTTAGCCCACAGAGTAGTTGCTGACTTCTGGCAACAATGGTTTCTTGGGAATTTTTGGTCAATTTAGTGTAATTACTCATTTGGTCGTGTCGCCTATTTTGACTGGCTGAGGGTCTGCAGCACGGTAAATACCAGAACCAACTGCAGAGCCAGGTTTTTGCTGGAGATTGACAGAATGCTGAACTGTTGTTAGACTAATGCATTTAACTGCCTGGATCAGAGTGAAACCTGCCCTTTCACAAGGGAAGCTTGGAAAAGGAAACATAATCTCAAACAAAATTTGCCCAGGCATAGCCCTGTTGCTTTATAGCAACTGAGCTCCAGAAGATGCTATATCATTAAAGAATTAGATGCTAATGTGCCACCTGATGTTTGATTGAATAACTATGCATCATGCTGATGTCAAATAGGGAAAATAGAAAGCCCATACACTAAAATTTGGTATGACTGTAATTTGCTTGATTCTGCAGTATTTGCCTTAGTAATAGCAAATAGTATGCTTGGGGGTTTTGCTGATAGGGATGGCTTGCTGAATCTGGCCCTCAATTTCCAGTAATGTCTAAGATTTCACCGATGACCTTTGTCATGAGGCATCAGTGATTCCCACGTACATAATGTGTAGGCCTGTAGGTTTATCTTTGTGGGGAAAATATCATGGATACCATGACTTGTCTGTTTGTCTGTGACTTCTCTGTCCGTGACTTCTGTATAAGAAGTCTGTAGGTGGCTCGCCTACGTAGGTGGTGTGGAGGCATGGCCTGGGGAGGTGTCAGAAAGTGAGGTCACCCCACAGGAGTGTTTCCTGGTATGACATTGCACTCCATATGTTTTATGGAAATATGCTTATGAGTGTAAGTATGATTGACTGGAATATGCTTTATGGAAAAGATCTCTTGTAAGGTATCATAACAAAGATTACAACCTACTGAATATATTCCTCCTATTTGTATCTATGTATCATTCTTGTATCTGAAGCTAGAAATATCAAGTATAACTCTGGGGTCCTATTGTAATTATGCAAAGTGTGGGCCATTGATGGTGGTTTAGAATCTTGACAGCTCCCGTTGACTAGGACAATTGGTTGTAAATGGCTCTATTTATTTGCAAGCCTTCCTGTGTTTGTGTAAGCCAGTCCAGGTCGAATGGAGTCTGGGGGTCTCACAGGACATGTGACCATGTCCCATGATGCTGATCTGGTACTTAAATCTGGTACTTTTCCATTTAGAAGGAGGGGTGGGGACCCAGAGAAACAAAAGATTCCCACCTTGGGCCAAAGCTATAAAAGGGGGTGGAACAGGACAAAGGGGGTGGCCAGTCATGAGAAATCCCTTAGTTAGCACCTGAGCTGGAACTAACAAGGACTGTACCGGGGAAAGGATTGGGCCTAAACTAGGGAGGAGTCTAGTCTGTGAAAGAAGCTTATTGGAACATCTCTGAGGGTGAGATTTTACCTGTAAACAGTTTCTTAATGTATTAGACTTAGACTTGCGTGGTTTTGCTTTATTTTGCTTGGTGACTTACTTTGTTCTATCTGTTATTACTTGAAACCACTTAAATCCTACTTTTTATACTTAATAAAATCACTTTTGTTTATTAGTAAACCCAGAGTAAGTGATTAATACAGCTGTGCATATCTCTCTATCAGTATTATAGAGTGCAGACAATTTATGAGTTTACCCTGTATAAACTTTATACAGAGTGAAACGGATTTATTTGGGGTTTGGATCCCATTGGGAGCTGGGTGTCTGGGTGCTGGAGAGAGGTGACCTGTTAAGCAGTTTTTTATTAAAGTCTGCCGCTTTGGGAGCATGGACTAGACCTGGGTCTGTGTTGCAGCAGACTGGCATGTCTGGCTCAACAAGGCAGGGTTCTGGAGTCCCAAGCTGGCAGGGAAGATGGTCTCAGAGGTAATTCCAGCATGTCAGGTAACAGTCCCAAGGGGGGGGTCTCTGACTGAACCCATCACACCTGGTTCCTGATACAAGGAAATACTTTGTCACACAATGCATAATTAGACTGCACGATTTACTGCCACTGGATGTCATTGAGGCTAAGAATTTAGCAAAATTCAGACATTTATATGGATAAGAACAGAAAGAGTTAAAATAATCACTGGGATTAAAAGGGATATAAAACCTTGTGCTTCAGGCCTTAAACCAATCTCTTATTTGTTAGGGATTAGGATTAGACTTTCACAGGGGGGGAGATTACTCCATATCTTCAGGGTTTCTTGCATCATCCTCAGAAGCATCTGGCCACTGGCAGAAACAGAATACAGGACTAGCTGGACAAAAGGGTTGACAAGTACGGCAATTCCTATGTTCCTATATTTTCTCAGCATTGATGTTGACTCACATCTTGCTTGCTTTTTTGCTCATCACTTAAACCTAAGAATATCATGGAACCTCCTATTTTCGGGCAGTTTTAGAAACATAACTGAAGAGAGCCCATGCCTGAGGACCACTAACTCTGACCCTTACTGAAATTGCTACAACCTTTATTCAGGGCCGGCTCCAGACCCCAGCGCGCCAAGCGCGTGCTTGGGGCGGCATGCCGCGGGGGGCGCTCTGCCCGTCACCGAGAGGGCAGCAGGTGGCTCCGGTGGACCTCCCGCAGGCGTGCCTGCGGAGGGTCCGCTTGTCCCGTGGCTCCGGTGGACCTCCCGCAGGCGTGCCTGCAGAGGGTCTGCTGGTCCCGCGGCTCCGGTGGACCTCCCACAGGCGTGCCTGCGGAGGGTCCGCTGGTCCCGCGGCTTCGGTGGAGCATCCGCAGGCATGCCTGCGGGAGGTCCACCGGAGCCGCGGGACCAGCGGACCCTCCGCAGGCACGTCTGTGGGAGGTCCACCGGAGCCGCGGGACCAACGACCGCCAGAGCGCCCCCCACGGTTTGCTGCCGTGCTCAGGGCGGCGAAATTCCTAGAGCCGCCCCTGCCTTTATTTCAATATATTTATACAAAATGCCAGCTGTTTTTAAAGCAAATGAAAATTTCCAACCTCCTTTTATGCAAGTAGCTGTTTTACCACACTGACAGAGCCTCACAGATGGTTGAATTGCTAATGCCTATATAAGTGTTTATATATAAATAAACTAGAGCATTTCTATAATGGAGAGGATTAGAGTTGTACATTTTAAAAGGGGGAAATCTTTGGTTTTCCCCTTTTTTTATTGCCTGCAAAATGCCAGGAAAGTTTAAATGAGAAATAATCACTGTAAAAGAGAAAAAGAAATAAAAGAAGCATTTATTGCTTCAGAGACAGCCCCATTCCCCCCATAGTTTTCCATAGGAGAACAGAAGCTTTCTGTCTATTTTGGCATCAAAATGCATTAAATTCTGCATTTTTATCCATAAATCTGTCAGAATGAGAAATATGCAGTACGGTGAAATGGGGAAATGAATAAAAAAGTTAAGCTTTTTAACCAAATAATGTTGTTCTGCATTATCCATTTCCTGCTGCTCTTGCAAGGAGCAGAGTGTATTACCTCAGTAAAGTGTCAAGAAAAATCAAATGAATTCTTGGAAAATATTGAGTAAGCTTAGCTTACTGAGGATACACCTCCTAAATATATATATATATATATATATATTGTGCTTATGTCAATATGTATGGAACATAACAATAGTGTTTGAAAGGCTTAGAAAAAAATAAGAAAAAATTCTCAAAGACACTACAATTTTCACTGGGTTATCGCTTGATGTTCAACTTGTGTAAATTGATGTAATTCCACTGACTTTAATGGAACTACACCAGTTTACAACAGCCAAGGATATTGTCCAGTACTTTACATATATCCTTGTGAATAGACAGAGTCCCCATGAGGTTGCCTGACTGAGGTGCTGTCCAAAATTCATCCCTTTCCTGTGATTTGTGTATAGTCTTTTTGTGAAATCTTGGCTGCAGTGTAGTTAATGGCAATACTCTCAGGCTATGTCTACACTACAGTCTAAGTCAGCATAATTTATGTTGCTCAGGGGTATGAATAAACCACCCCTCTGAGCGACATAAGTTATATCGACATAAGTGCTCACGTGCACAACACGATGTAGGCGGGAATGCTTCTCCAGCTGACAGCTTCTGCTGATTGTGGAGGTGATTTTAGTATGCCAAGGAGAGAGCTCTCTTCCATCTGCACAGAGTGTCTTCACCAGATGTGCTGCAGCAGTGCAGCTGCACCGCTCCAGAGCTGTATGAGTAGACATGCCCTCATGGAGTTAAATGGGGTCAAGATTTCACCCTCTGTCTCCAGAAGCATAACTTAAATAACAATGTCCCAGGGGGGTCAGCGCAGGTCAGGAAATTATCAGAATGTTTTTGGATGGAAAATAGCAGTTTCCCCCAAAATCAAAAGTTTCAACTTTGCTGACATTTTTTCAATTTTCCATCAGGAAAATCAAAACAAAATACTTCATTTCAGGTCAAGTTCACCCAAATGACATTTTAGGTTGTTGAACTGAATCAAAATATTTAATTTTGGGTCAGCTCAACATTAATTTGTGTCCACTTGCACTACTGCGGTGCCTCATGAGAATTGTAGTGGGGTGCCACATGCCCCTATTCCCCTCCAGATGAACGGCGGTGGTGCAACATAAGTCACATGACCGCAGTGCATCATCATGGGAGTTGTAGTCTGGCTGTGCAGCCCAATCCATGGATGGAAATTCCAATTTTTGATCAGCTCTACCTTGAGTAGGTCAGTACTTTTAAACAGTTCAACATAGACCATTGCCCAAACTTTCTCCCAGACTGGCTTATTTTCAAGGCTTCTCCTGCAGGACATCCTGTCTATTCTCCTACTTCTCTGCTTGAATTAGTTCAAATAAGACTCGTCCAGTCTGCTAGAGTGAGTCAGCAGAATAACTCTACACCTCCATACAAAATCCTATTGCGGGACACCCTGTAATAATTATACACAATAGTAGTCTTTCCCAACCCCAAAGCAAACTCCATCTAATTATGATATTACTTGTGTTGAGAAAGTTTTGAGGACAGAGATTTTTATTTAATCCTCTTTCATTATGTTTTTAATTGCTGCTTATGCTTTTAACTTCAGTAATGCGCCTAAAAAAACTGATGTGCAGAGCAAATCTGAATAGATATATATGATCTATTTCATGCGTAACAGACGAGGTGAACTACAAGTCAACAGGAAAGGATTTCAGAGAGAAAGTTTCTCATTCCATAGAAGATACACAACATGCTATTTTTTCACTATTTTTAGCAGTAGAAAAAAAAGAAGCATGTCCATTAGGTTAGTAAACAACTTTTGGTAACCCTATGGCAAAAATTGATGAGAAAAGAATTAATTACTTTTGGCAGTTTTCCCAACGGATATGAGATATGTAGTACTAATGTCCCTTATTGGTTAGAAAAGAGAGTTTGATTATAACGATTATCTAATGATGTGGGGAAGTTCAAGCTAGAAAGGCTAACCAAGGTAAAATGCTAATAAATTTAGCAACATTATTGCCTCAGCAACTTAAAATTTTGTAAATAAAGGATTTAGTTGACTTTTTCAAACAAAATTGGCCTCCAGGTTTGTCTACATGGGAAAATTGACCAGAATAACTAATGCAGAATAAAATATTCCAGATTAGTATTCCATGTGGACGGTAGACACTCTCTTTTAAAATAAAAGAATCTTTATTTGGGAATAACTAATGCACTTTCAAAGTAAAGTACTTATTTTGGAATATAATCACATTTGTTCCAGAACAGAGTATCCACACAAGGAGCTATTCCAGAATAGCCATTATAGAATAGGTTATTCCAGAATAGCTATTCTAATCACTTTCCCCATGTAGCCAAGCCCTAAATCATCCCTGTTGTGATTCCATTGACTATGGTAAGGCAGGTACAGCTCTACATTAGGGCTAATTTGTCCGGACATGTCTTCCTGTGGGTCACAAGTGGAAAATGTAAATGAGATATGGGACATGACAGGAGCTTGAATATTTTAGGGGACATGGATATGTTCCTGTGACAGGGTAGATGAGGCCTTCAGCCCCCCCTGCTGGAGCCTTGTGGCCCTGCCATACCCCACCCCAGAAAAGGGCATTAGAGAGGTCCTCCAAGCTACCCAGAGCAGCTGTATGGGAAGCAGCCAATCAGGGCCCAGCAAGCTAGTATAAGAAGAGCTGCAGGGCCACAGTGAGATCAGTTCCTTGCTAGAGCTGGAGGAGAGTGGATAGTGCTCTGGGCTGGCTGCTGGAATTCCACCAGTACAAGGCCCTGAAGTAAGGGTGAAGAATGTGCTGAACCATGGGGAAGTGGCCCAGGGAATCATAGCAGCAACATAATGTATTTAAAGGGATGTGGTGGATGGCTGCTATCTATAGGGTCCCTGGGATGGGATCTGAAGTAGAGGGCAAGCCCAGGTCCCTCTTCCCCAACAGCCACTGGGAAAGTGGCCTGGACTTTGTACCCCAGAAAGGGAACTGAACTTTTTTAAGAGCCCAGCTGAAGAACTGGGGCCAGAATAGGGTGACCAGACATCCCAATATTTAGGCGTTTGTCCTGCATCCCAACAGAAGTTCCCAATATTTCACACTCCATTGTTGGGTTTTTTTGCTCCACTAGCATCCCGATATTTTCTTCCTCTCATCTGATCACCCTAGGCCAGAAAGGCCCAGAGATGTGAAATCTCCAGGGAGGGAGTCCTGGGGGTTGTGGCCCCACATCAGGCAGGGCTAATTTGCGGGAACCCAGAAGGGGCTGAGCAACAGTTTGGACCTGGGTACTGTGATAGCCCATGCTGAATTGATTGAAGACTAAGCCCCAGGTTAGGGCTGCAGATCGAAAGACCTTACAGAGGGTGCTGAAATAGGCTCCCTGTTGGATTTATACCTGAGAAGGGGTTTGCTTTGCTTTATCACACAGACAGACTGTGTGTGACTTGGCAGGAGGGCTGAGTCACCAAAGACCCATCACAAACTGAGAGAGAGAGAGAGAGCAGGCACAAGCACTGAGACAGGGGGGTGCTCGCAAGAGGTGAGTGCACCCCATTACAGTTCCATTTAGCTCTGCTGCACTTTGTTAAATTACCTGCATACTGTGATGCTGGAACTAGGGCCACTGGGGGTGCAGTAGCACCCCCTGGCTTGAAGTGGTTTCCATCATATATAGGGTTTACAGTTTTGTTCAATGGTTTTCAGTACCCCTACTATAAAAATTGTTCCAATGCCACTGCCTGCGTATGAATGAACATTCTGATCTTGGAGCGAAAAGAAGGAATTGGAAGATTATTTTGTTCCATAATGAACAGAGAGAAAATTTCTGAGTCTGCTGTGGATGAGCTGGTGGGGGAGCTTTCTGATAATTTACTCTGAAATACTGGTGCTGTCTTTTGAAATCTTTCGGGAGAACAGGGCTGGCTGCTAGGGAGGGTAAATATAGGGCATTAGATTGCTCTCTTTAGATGCACTGATATATGAAGTGGTTGTGTATGGGAGTGGGGCTTTTGTTTGCTTGTTTGTTTTTTTATTTATTTTGGTGTGGGGGAAGCGAAGGAGAGTGTAAAAATGGCAGGTTGCAAATGTTTAGTCTAATTATGGTGTTGTTGTTCTGTATTATCTTAAGCCTTGTTTACTTTTTACCTGATGTTTTGGATTCTTGCTATAACTGTCACTGACTGTGAAACAATAAAATGTACTTTAACGGGAAGGTACTAATCACTTCCATTTACACAAGAGAAAATGGTACAGGTACTGAAAAGGTTAAAGGAAATTAAACTGGAAAGAAAGCAGAAGGAGAAGACACACTCTGAGAGGCTAGCCAGAACTGCTCAGTAATGTGAACTTTTGCTTTTCTATATACTCTGTGCTCTGCTCCCAGGAGCACTGACACTACCAGAGTATAAAATATTTAGAATAACAAAATATGGTGAACGGGGGTTACATTGTGCACTATTGCTTCTATGGTATTTGACACTGGCTTATGGTTTAATTCTTAATTTTTCCCATAGTTAAGACTATGGACACAGACTTGGAGCTGAGTGACATGGAATGAGACCTATCTATTTATAAGGGCCCAGTCTAATCACCATTGACATTGATGGGAATCTTTCCATTGATTTGAATCAAACCCATAAGATGCACCAGTGTATTCGCAGCACTATAAACTTTTACCAGTTTAAATTTAAAATGACATGGTTATCCATGCAAGGGACCAGAGAGCATGTTGCAACAAGACCAGGCATTCCTAATTCTGATACTCATTTCCATTATGGCCTTATGTAAATTGCATAAATCTTATGATTTGATTTTCTGATATGAAAAAATAGGGGTAATAATCCTCACATTTTTAACAGAGTTGTTATGAGGATTAATATTTTTTGTAACTCTCTTTATTGATAAATTATTATAAACTTTGTAAGGCATATTATAGATAATATATAACTATTAAGGTAAGAGAGGACACAAACTATCTTTATTTACATAAAAATATGTAAGAAAATGTACTTTGCTTTAAATCACTACTTGAAAATTTAGAGAGACAAGGTGGGTGAAGTAATATCTTTTATTGGACCAACTTCTAGTGGTGAGAGAGACAAGCTTTCGAGCTACACAGAGCTCTTCTTCAGGTCTGGGAAAGGTACTCAGGACAGATCTACACTTAAAACACTTCAGCTTCACTGCTGTAGTGCTCAGTGCAGACCCTACTATGCTGACGGGAGAGCTTCTCCAGTTGACATAGGCCATGGCTACACTTGCAAATTTGCAGCGCTGCAGCAGGTGTGAAAACACACCCTCTCCAGCGCTGCAAATTGCGGTGCTGCAAAGCGCCAGTGTGGTCAAAGCCCCAGCGCTGGGAGCGTGGCACGTTATTCCCCACAGGGAGGTGGAGTACGGACAGCGCTGGGAGAGCTCTCTCCCAGCGCTGGCGCTTTGACTACACTTAGCGCTTCAAAGCGCTGCCGCAGCAGCTTTTTGAAGTGCAAGTGTAGCCATAGCCATAGTTAATCCACGGTCACAAGAAGTATACTTGCTCAGAGGTGTGGATTTTTCACACCTCTGAGCAAGATAGTTATGCTGATGTACATTTATAGTGTAGGCCTAAGTAGTTAGCACATATCCTAATGGACCCTTGAAGGTAAAGTGGCCCATTAATAGCCCTGAAGTCAAAAGACAAAAATTTGTCTTTTTTCACATTAACTTCTGTAAATTATGCTCTCATGAATATGAAAACCAATTTCCTCCTAAATAAGAGAGTGAGTGAAAGTCTGAACAGAATCCTTAAAAATATAAACCATATTACATGCAACATGTGCCATGAAAACTATGTATCTATGTAGATTATTCATTAATAATAAAACTCACATACATAGTGCTATAATTTAATTGCGTTTTACAAACACATTCTTTACCCATAGATGTTACAGCCTTAGAGATATAAAAGTATTCTTGGTTTCTCAGAATATAAACAAATTAATGTATGGTAACAAACTATTTATTAGAGATGTTCTTTTGTTAAGAGCTTATGTTCAACACAACTAAAAAACTACTGCATTATTGTTTGCGAGCAGGTGCAGAGCTTGTGGTCCCTTTAGAAACTGTTTCTACCTCTTGTTTAAAATTATCCATCTTATGTTCTATCCCCCAATGTATTCTTTTTAAAGAGGCTTTGACAAGGTCTGACAAATTCTTTTCTAGCTAGAGTTCCCCTGTCCATTAATCAATTTTAAGTACGCTATACAATGGGTTAAAATCGGAGATGCAGAAAAGCATCAATATTTATCCAAGGCAGTTGAAGTTTCCTCACCTGACTCATGCCATCCCAAGAAATGAGGTGCTAAGTCATTTTCTCTGTTACCTCTTTGTGCACAGCAGGGAAGGCATTGCTTTTGGACACTGTTTTTTTTTTTTCAAAAAGAACAGGAGTACTTGTGGCACCTTAAAGACTAACAAATTTATTTTAGCATGAGCTTTCGTGAGCTACAGCTCACTTCTTCGGATGGAACACACAGTCAGGAAATATTTATACATACAGAGAATATGAAAAGGTGGAAGTATGCATACCAACAGGGAGAGTCTAATCAATTGAGATGAGCTTTAGAAACACTGCCACAGAGTCTCACATTAAATATGTCCCTCTTTTTCTTTCAGAGGTGTGGAGAAATCTCATTTGATAGTCCCGATCAGAATGCCAAATGTGTTTGCATGCTAGGTAAGAGTCCTTCCTCTTTTGATATGAGCTTTGGTGTATGGAAGTATATACTGTTTCATTTGGTGGTTCTCTTTTAAATTAGGCTGAATTCAGCCTATAAAGTATAATTAGCTGGGGTGAAACTGGTATGAATTACAACGGGATGCTCTTATATACCAAATTCATTATAATCAGCTGGCTTACACATGTTTCTTTTGTTTCATTTATATTATACTGTTGACTAAGTGATTTCTGACAACTGGTTATGAAAATTATTTGCAGATACTTTCAAATTCCTATTTTACTGGAGGGACATTTTTGACTGGTTTGTAACTAAGCAGGCTAAAGTACATGTGTGAAAAATGTTAACACACTTTTGGCTAAATTGTGCTTTGTTATACTGCCATAAATCCAGAGTAACTCCTTTGAAGTCAATAGAATTATTCTGGATTTATACTGGTTTAACTGAGAGCAGAAACTGGATCTTCAATTTAATAAACCACATATCAGAAGAGAGATAATTAAACTCATTGTAATATTGATTGAAAAGCCCTTGCTTATCAAAGCATCCTCAGGATTTCCAAATCTGCCAAAAGTGTATAGAATACACCATTCATGTTATAATTTTGATGCATGGCATTGGCATTCAAATGTTAATATTATAGGGTCAGATTCTGATAACCTTAGGATGAGTAGAAGACCTTTCTCCTGTAGTAGTCCCGTTGACTTACTCATCATAAGAGTACTAACATCTGTCCCATAATTATGTGTTCATATTCCAAGAAAACTTGAAGAGTTTGTTGGAAGGGAGTAAAATGTTATTTCAAGAGTTTCCCTTAGTTTTTCCTTTAAAAAAATAATCTAAAATAGGTGAGTTGATTTTAAACCTTCCGAGAACTTTCACTACTATAGCAACCATTCCAGTATGGCAGCAAATGTTCCACAATATAGACAGGAGGAAATAATTTCTTTTACATGTAGCCTGTATATGCTCAACTGTGAGCTTTTTACTTACTAAAAAAGAGTATAATTCTAGTGGTGCCCATCAACACAACTGAAATTATGGCTGTGTAGATTCATGAATTATAAGGCCATAAGGGACCACTGTGATCATCTAGTCTACACTCCTGCATAACACAGAGCATAGAACTTTCCCAAAATAATCCCTGTTTGACTAGAACATAACTGCATTTCAGTTATGAACTATGATATACACAGATTCCTCCTGAAAAAATGAAACTTGTTGTACAAGGTCTGAACCTATAATCAAATTTGCTTTTTAACAGCATTGATTGAAAATGTGAATTTTTGCAAGCCTGGTACATGTGACTTATCCTGCCAGGGCTGAAATAAAGTGAGCTTTACCCTTCTCTTCCTTTAACACGATGGGGAACAAATGAAGAGCATGCACATAAAGAAGTTTTTAAAAGAAAACTGCAATACAGCATGAAAGCTATTCTAATTGTTACATCTAGTTACAAATATGGAAGCATAAATCATGATCAGGGATTTTTTAAAGGGCCTTACATTTTATAAAAAGAAGAATGAATAATACACTTCATTTTTGGTAGTAGGATAATATCGTTAGTTCACAGGGAATGCAGCTACAGTTTGAAAGCATTTAGGAGGAAGAAACTGGAAGGGTTTGGAGTTATGTCTATTTGCTAAACAAGTGTTTTCACTAACATACTTGTGATATCTTTTTAGAACTATTTTGGAAGTCTGCTTTCCCATACAACTGAAGGGCAACTACCTTCCTTGTGACCTAATTGACACCATCACTGTGTCTACTGGTTGTATGGGAAAGCAGACTTCCAAAATATTTCTAAAAAGATTTCACAAGTATGTTAGTGAAAACACTTGTGTAGCAAATAGACTTAACTCCAAACTCTTCCATGCTTTCAAACTGTAGCTGCATTCCCTGTGAACTGTACAGTATCAGTAAAAATGCCATCTCCATTCCGTTATTGTATAAAAATGGGGGGAAAGCGTGGGATATATTTTTTAAATTAGTTCTGAACATACTGCTAAGAACTGGATAAAGAGAAAGTATGTGTGTGCATGTGTACAAGAGAGAAAGAAAAAGACAAGTTCACACTAGTGCTGTCTGGTAGATGCAATCAAAACTGCTTACCTGTGTCATAGGCCCCGTATTACTAACAAGGTAGAGTTCTGTGCTTTTGGAGTAGATGGATACGGGTCCTAACTGATTCTCTAACTCTGTGAAGTCCTGAGTAATCCTGGTGTGCAGCACTGTGGCAACCATGAAGTCCTAGGTAGCCATGGAGAGTTTTGTTTGTTTGTTTTTTGTTTTTAAAACACAATAAGGCCAAATCTTGCAAACACTTATGCACACTGTGTATATAGCTGGACTGCTCATGGGGCATAAAGTTAAGCTCATGTGTAAGCCTTTGCAAGATCAGAGTCTAAATGGACTATATGGTTAGCTATTCAAGGCCTTATCCCACATTCCTTATGCACTCCCATTGAATTCAGTGGGAATTTTGGGTACACAAGGAATATAGGATCAAGCCCCTAAGGCTTTAAAGAAAAAATACCAATAAGGCCTGCAGGATGCTCTGCAGGCTTTGACCCATGTAGAAGTATTTGATTAGCTGCATCTTTCTACTTTCCACCCTACTTCAAAGCAAAGTGGACATATTTGCTTAACTATTTTTAATGTTTATTTTTCCTTTAAGGATGGAAAAACTATTTACATGGCCTCAAAGGATTCAAACATCTCAATAATTCATACATTTTAAAGGGGGAAAGATCCATGTGTGTGTGATGCTTATGTAAGTAAAAGCCTATCACATGCAGCTCTGCCAATACCCCGGTCTTGGCTTGTGAAACACTTTCTATTTCAATAATGGGCTGAAACTGCCAACTGTATTCAAATGTGTGGTGGGTTTTCTGCTGTGGGCAAAGAGCATCTGAGGACCTAGCTGAATCCATGAAATTCATTTCATATAGGGCCAAATACTGATTTTTGAACATGGGTATCCACAGGTAATAAATAGGAGAAGCAAGCCACTGAAACAACACTCTTCTTTTGAGGAGCCAGGCACCCCTCTGTCGTGGAATGAAGGGAGGGAGTGTGTGGCCCTAAAGCAACAGTTTTATGTTTAGTAGTTTGCTATGGAAAGTTTTCTTCCTTTTGGGGCTGCTCGTTTCTTGGATGAATTCTAAGTGGCTATTCATGAGGAAACTGCTGTTATTACAAGTATTCCTCAGACTGTGTCTGCAAGGACTAAGTCTACAGAAAATGAGGAAAAACTCATTATTCCAGTTTGGCTGAATTTATAACACTGGGGGAAAAAAGCACATAAGCACTTTTCATGGGCTAGCCATTAGGCTTGTGTTTGACCTTAACTCCAGCACCAGACTATTTTAGCAAGAGGAATTCACCTCTTCTGGAAAAATCTCTAGCTGACCTTCCCCAACCTGTAAGTGACGACAGTTAACAAGCAGAAGGCAGAATCTCCTAATAAAGTCTGCCCAGTGCTTCAGTAATAGGACACAGCTCCTGGCAGCAGCAACTGTCAACACTAGCAACTTATGTTAGAAAAATCTGCCCTCAGTTATGCCCCTGTTAACCGACTAATATCAACAGGGTTAAATAGATATAATGGGTGGGATAATTTAGCCCTGTGTACATTATGGTGGAAGTCCCTGGCTATTTCCTGGAGAACAAGAACAGGGGCAAATTGCTCCCTCCTTTTAAAGCTGAAGAAATATTTCAGTGTGAAACAAGCAGGTTGAAATTTATTTGTACACTATTTGTGAGGATTCACTTAAAAAAATAACACAAAACACACCAATAACCAAACCATATCTTGTGGGTATATTATCACTTTTTAGCAAAAATGTCAGTGTCGGCATTTGAAAAACAGATAATAGACTAGAGTAGAATTTCCATACACCTGCAGACAGACTGTGTTTCAGCAACCTCTCAGAGTTACATATCTCCATACACAACACAACCCAGCAGGCCCAAGAGTATTTCTTTTTGAACAGGTGTATTAAAATAAAATTCAATTGAATTAAAGTGGAAAAAGAGATATTGTTCTTGAAAATGTCATGTCTACCTGTCTTTGGTATTTATATTACCCTTATTACCATAGTATCTAAGTCAGTGGTCACCAACCTTTTTCATCTGGCGGGCGCCAGAAGACGAGCCACGGAGCACTGTGGCGACAGACGAGCATCCGCCAAAATGCTGCCGAAATTCAGCGGCATTTTGGCAGCGACGCCTCTGGATGAAGCTGTTTGTCGGCGGCAAGCAGCGTCATTCAGAGGCATCGCTGCCAAAATGCCGCTGAATTTTGGTGGCATTTCGGCGGATGCTCGTCCGCCAGCCAGTACATGGGTGCATTTAGATGCCCCGGTGGGTGCCATGGTGCCCACGGGCACCGTGTTGGGGACCCCTGATCTAAGTGATTCACAAACTTTATTGATGCCCTTTTCAGGACCTACGCTCCTTTGCCCAATCCTCCTTACCACAATAAGAAGGTTAAAGCCATTTCATAGCAAAGGCCCAACTAAAGACAAAATACAAAAAAGATCTTCAAAAGGCAAGTTTTGCTGTTTTTAAAAAGTACAGATTTCTGCATATTACTTTCCTTTCTGACCTTTTCCATAGCCTGCTTAAGTATTTCAGTCCTTTTAGTGTCAGACATGTGCAAAAGGAATTAGCCACTGATACCATAATTGAAAATAGCAGCAGACTCTCTATAGTGAGGGTTAAATTTCCCCCATCAGTATTCATATCTGAACTAAAAGCCATAAATCTGTATGTGCAATTCCTGTTGATGGCAGTCGCTGGTGTGAATGGAGAGCAGTATCTGTGTAAAGGGTATGAGAGGCCAATAGTCCTAATCCCTGTACTTAATACACAGTCTAGCAATATTTTGACACTTACGTCTACATGGCTCTCCAAATCACCATATATCACATTTTTCATGGTGGAGCTCCCTTGTTCACTTGATAACAGTTCCAATTTAGCCAGAACAGTACAGATTTTCCACATTGTGTCATAAATGCTGTTTAGTTGCCTGTAGGCTCTGAGGACTCTTGCCGGTCTGTCTTGTCAACATTTCTCTATGTCTAAGGTACTTATATGGCCCCATTGCTGTAGTAACTGGACCCCTTAATTTTTAAGCACTTATACTCAGAACACCCCTGTGAAGTAGGGAAGTGCTGCTGTCCCCATCGTACAGATAGGGAACTGAGCCACAGAGGGTAGCATTCACAAAGAGAACTCAAATCCCCCTGTCAGCTGCCATCTAACCCTATAGGCATCTAAGTTTCCACTCTTAAAGTCCTCTAGCCTCCTAAATTTCTGCCAGTGGGCATGTGCACAGCCACCTCAGTCCTGACACCATTGAGCAGCTTGATGCCTTACTCACACTTAATCCCCAGCAGGATTCACAAAATAGATGTTCCCTTGCCTCTCACAACTGTGAGGCCTGAACCAGTAGTTGCACTCAGAGGCCACTTTAGAGCACATCTACTGTATCAGTGCCCAGGCAAACCACCATGGGCTGAGGAGATTGGGGTAGTACCTACTTTCCCACTGCTGTGGTTAGTGCACTTCTGCAGAATGCTTAAGACCTCAGTTCAAATCCCCACTACGTCTAATGCGGAGCAGGCGTTTAAATCCTGGTCTCTCACCTTCCAAGTGGGCTATAGGGTATCCTGGGGTGGGTATCTCTTCTGTTCTACATTGTATAAAACACTTACATGGTCACTGGGCGAGAGAAAGTTTTACTCTATAGCCCAGCAGTAAGGGCACTCATGCAGGAGGTGAGAGACCCAAGTTTAAGACCTTGCTCCATTGACTATTAAAAAGCTTCACCCCCAGAATACCCCCTAGCCTCATGGTTAAGATACTTACCGTACAGGTTGGAGGCATGGGTTTAAATCCTTTCTCCAGCTCAGGCAGTATGAGGATTTGAACTTGGGTCTTCACACCTCCTATATGAGTGCTCTGACCAGTGGGCAAAAGAGTATAAGAGGGGCTGCTTTTTCTTGAAAAAGGACTGACCTGGCTTAAGTTCCTAACTCCAGGTGAGAGTTGATAGCTGTGCATCCCAAGTAGAGCAAGGTACTTAACTCCCTTTGAGGGGCAGGGATTTGACCTCACCCCTCTCTTCAGCATTTCCTACAAATGAGATTAGGCAACTACCTGCTCAGTGTTCTGGCTGCAATGAATCCCTTTTTTAGGTGCCAGATTCTGCCTGTGCATTGTACAGGGAGCCTGGGCACCTAACTCAGGGGTGTGAATGTCACTTGGTGGCAGGGCACCTAAAAATTAGGCGCTGCAATGCTCAGTCTAAATCCCACTTGTGAATCCTACCGGAACAGACAGGCTCAGACTTTTAAAGATATTTAAACTCCAGTGGGAGTTATATGCCCAAATATCTTTGAAAAACTGGCCCTGAATGACTTGCCCAAAGTCATACAAGACATTTGTGGCAGAGCAGGGGATTGAATTGTTTTCTTGAGTCTCAGGCTAGGACCCTAACTATTGGACCATCCTTCCTTTCATAGGGGTCATCTCACACTGCTGTCCAGGCACTTCCCAGCACTACCTTGCAGTTCTCATAGACTCCCTGCTCTGTATGTCTTAATGCAGCATCATATACAGAACAGTAGGGGAAACAAACTATTGATCCACACTGCCAGTATCAGACAGTGGGGGGGGGGGTCTCAAGGAGGAAAGAGCAGAGCTTACACAGCGGAGAGGTTGTAGGGAGAAGCAGGGGGAGGAAAGGAGTGCACATGTTGGGGTGAAAAAAGGGGTGGATAAGGGGATTTTGCAGGCCCGAGATAGAACTTCAGGGATGGAAAAAGGAGAAGAGTGGAAAAGTCAGGGAGACAGAAAATGAGTATCATTAGACTGGGGGAAGGAGAGATGAGGGGATTCAGGGGCTGGAGGTTGGAGAAGTGGTGATTTTCAGGACTTTGGGATCGAGAGGAAAAGGGGTCAAATGCCATTTGAAATCCTCAGAGAAGAGCCTGTCATTTACCCCCAATAGACACTGCAGGGACGGTAGGCCCCTGAAAACACTAGTGAGGTTAGCAACCAGCCAGACTTCCCCACAAGAAGATGACAGGCAGGGAGCTAGAGCCTATTGACAGAAGGGAGTGGATGGGGACTACTAAATGGTTGCTGTGATGATGGGCAAACCTGTTGCTGTGGCTACCAGCACAACCAAATTTCTCTGCAAGACTGCTCCCTCAGAATCAGGCTCAAGTAAGGTGAGGGGACGGCAGGGGCAGTTACATTATTGAACTCACCAACACACATGGGAGAAGTAATACCAACAATTTCATTCAAATTCATTCATATTTTATAACAATGTTCATTTAATATTCCAAGTATATGTTAAAACAAGGTGGTTATTTTTAACTCTTTTTTTTTTTTAAATAATTGGGTGTGTGGTTTTAAGGTCTAATCCAAAACCCATTGAAATCAGTGAGAGTGTTTCAATTTACTTCAGTGGTTTTAGATGAGGCCTGTAAACACTCAGGATAGTTGCCACATTGCCAGCCCTAAAGGCTGACCTCTTCTAACCCCAAGGAGCCTGGCTAGCTCAGTTGGTAGAATATCCGACTTTTAATCTGTGGGTCCAGGGTTCAAGTCCCTGCTCAGGTAATAAACTATTCATCAATATCTTGATTTAGTTGGGGATTGGGCCTGCTTTGAGCAACAGGTTGGACTAGATGACCTCCTGAGGTCCTTTCTAACCCTGATATTCTATGAGAGACAGCATGGCAAGAGCAATACACACTAGTCCCATGTATTTCTACCCTAAACTGGAAGGGCCAAATGTAGGGGTGCAAAGGTGACTTCATTTTTCAGTCTCTTCCAATCATTGGTCTATTTGCTTAAGCAACTGATAAGGTTGACAACAGTGGTTTAGGCCTGATCCAAAACCCTTTGAAGTCAGTGGTAGTTTTTCCATTGGCTTCAATAGGTATTGGATCAGGACCTGTGTAATGTGAATACCAGTCCACAGAAAATGTACTGAGAACCCCAAAATCATTTCACATAGGCTTACAAACAGCCATTGGCTTCCTCTCAAGTATAGATTAAATTATAATATTATTGATTTCAAAATAGTGTGTGTGAGAAAAAACAGTGGAGAGGAAATTATTTATGCCAAATATGTCACTGTACAGAATGGATAGGTAATGCTGGAATCTGGAAGTGCGCACAAAATAAAATTGATTAATGTAAAATATACTATAAAATAATAAAGGTAACTCAATTTTTAAAAAGCTCATAAAAGCTAATTTTAAGTTTGTTTCTTGTTTTGAGTTAATTAGGTTTTGAGTCAAGAGGTTTCTTGAATAAGGACTGCTGGATTGAACAAGAGGTTTTCTTGAATAAGCACTGCTATATATCTAACTGTAATCGGTAAAAAACAGTTCTTAAAAGTTCAGACTTACAGCTCAAAAATAAAAAAATCTTTTAGAAAATTATAAAGGATCTGAAACTTTCAAAAATCTATCCAAGAAACCCCATCCCCCAAATTTCTTTGTCTAATACTTGACATATGGTTTGTACCTTTGAGTAGATAAATTCTTTATACAATACAATGTACAGCACACAACTCCCTGTACTCTGAATGACTAATAGCCATCAGCCAATCAGAACACAGGACTTTTCTTAACTATGATGATTATACAAATCTTGCACTCTGACTGGCTATTTTGAACTCCACATACAGAATTGCTTAACAAATATAGCTACCTTTGCTTCTGACCCCTCCTCACTCCGTATTTAATATCTGTGGTTAGGCAGAATGACAGTTTAAATCAACTTTGCATGTAAGAGAAAATATGCCTCCCTTAAAGAACAAGGGGATATACTGAGAGGGCTGAACATAAATGAGGTAATAGGAAAGGGGATGGTCAAATATTAAAGCAATCATGTTTGTTTTGGACATACGAATCAGGCCAGATCCTCACCTGGCATAAACTGTCATAGCTTCACTGATTTTAGTGGAACCAATATACACCAGCTGAGGATCTGGCCTCGGGAGTTTTAAGGGCAGTAGTCAAAGTAGAGGGACTTATAGTAGCCAAGTGAAATGTAAGGTTACCAGAAAGAGAACACATTTTTCTGTAACAACATGAGGGTGCATATTGTTCAGTTGATAATAACCATGTTCTGGACCCCGTATGTACTTATAAACTTACAGTCAGGAAGCACCATTGGATCACCATTAAATTTAATGATTTTGTTTAATATTTATTTTTGTTACACACATCTAGGAAATTAGTATCAAGCATTAAGGCCTGATCCTGCACCTCTGAAGCCATTGTGTAAGTTTTGTTATCCTCTTCAATGATGGCAGAATCAAGCCCTTAGACTGAAAAGTCTCACTGTCGCTGCTATAAATACCTTTGCATTCCTCTACTCAGCTGCTGTTTTCTAAATTCCAGTATAATTATTTGTCCTGTAGCATCAATGTATTGGGAGCCCCTTTTTCTTATTACTAATGGCAGAGGAACACCCCTACCATACAGGCTGTGCTGCGTCAGGGCACATGCCCTTTCTTCACTGATACCAGTAAGTCTTACGTTACCCAAAAGACCTGAACATTTGAAACAAAATCAGGCCCAACAATGTAATTCAGATATAGACCATTTTTCAGACATAAAATAATTGTTGTTATTCTAAAATACTATCTGATATTATGCAATTCAATGTGTGAACAGTTTTGGAGATAATGAGGATCCCTAGGAATAAATAATTAATGCTCAAAACACTCTTGTTTACTTTCATACTAAATAATAATTATCCTCTTGACACTGTGGGGAGTTCCCACAAGACTTCTTTCAGCACAAAATCACTGTTACAGTGCATAATACAAGGAATGTTCCAGTAACTTTCAAAGAAAACATAAGCTATAAAGTCATTGATCTCTTTGTTGAAGCAGTGTTGTTGGCCTAAGGACATACTGTATTCTATGCATGAGCTATACACACAAATATTATAAAGCCAGCTTTAGGCTGATCCATCAGCATACCCTCTTCTTCTTCTCTCTCAGTTTTCTGTGGGCCTGACATCCCAAAATTGAGCATTACTCGACAAGAAGGGTCTCAAAGTCTTATACTAAGATTTTGCACTTCACTGTAAATTATGCATTTTATAGACTGTACTCTTCCCGGCAAAGGAAAGTTGATTATGATAATGGGATTTTATGTATTTAAACAACAAACCACATTTGATTTGCAGCAAAAGAAATTTAGGTTAGAGATTAGGAAATATTTTCTAACTATAAGGATAGTTAAATTCTGGAATGGGCTTTCAAGAGAGGTTGTGAAATTCCCATCATTGGATGTTTTAAGAACAGGTTGGACAAATACCTGTCAGGGATGCTCTAGGTTTTCTTTGTCGTGCCTCAGCACCTGGGGCTGGACTCGATGACATCTCGAGGTCCCTTTCAGCCTTACATTTCTATGATGCTGTTATCTGTTAGTACAGACCACATGCAGATAATAGGCTTCAATCTGAATGGGAATTTAGACCGGGGACATGTGCAGTAGTAACTCTTTAATTGTGAATATTTCAGCCTTTATCATTTCTGTTACATTTGGAGAAAAGCGCAAAACACTTTTTCATAAGTCTGCCCCAAAATGCTAAGGTTGGTGTGTATATATTTATATAGCTATAGATATATGCGTATTTTGGCATTCTGTATTTTAGACATTTCACCCATTCAAAGTCTTCTAAAAGATCAGCATAAGGGGAAAGCAGGAGATTTTTTTGCCTTATCTGATATACAGGTCCAAATAGAATAAAGAAGTTGTTGTCTTTGGACACATTCTGCCAGTCTATAATATCTAATATAACATTTGATGTATGCTTATTTAAATTAGTAATTAACAGCGATCAGTACAGTAAATGGAATCTCTTAGTGGAGAGGGAGGGTTTTAAAATGCAAATAGAGGTGTCCGTTTTTAGTTCTTTTTTTTTCTTTTTTTTTTTAGTGTTTCCTTTGTCTAGAGACAATTAAACACATCCTGTTGGAGAAGCTGTTTTGATGCTTACCTTCTCTCTGTGGGTTTGGACACAAGCCTCATGTTACTAAAGACAAAAGAGGTCCTGTTTTGATTGGCATATAATGAAAAAAGAAGGGCTAAGTGGCACAATGGTGGAATATGTACTCTGTTAAACCCCTTGACAAAGAACGTTCTATTGAGTTCCCATGCCCACCAGTTTGTCACTTTTAGTTTCCATGCCATGCTCAGAATGTAGGCAGGTTGGAATCACAGGGTCTTCCAATACAGTATTGGACCAGCATATTGTTTATAAAGGGCAAGATTGTTTCCTGCATCAGAACTCAGTGCAGGAGAGAAATGGGTGCGTTAGGGAGGCAAGAGCACAAGTAATGGGGAACACACACAAAGACTGCACGTCCAATGCAATGCAGAGATCTCTATGGTGATTCTTTGCAACTGACTGACTAGTGGCGGGATATGCTGATAATATAGTGGGTAAGTCCATGAACTGTGCAGATCCACATTGCCATAGCCATATAAGAGGTAAGCAGGAGGACACTTACGCTACTCTCCCATGCCAAACAGTAGGTGCACATTGCCTGAACCTTGATTTTAGTCTAGGGATGCAGAACCCACCCACCCATTCTCTCTTAATTTCCATGAGCATTGTCCCTGGAGCTTTGTTTTCAGGATCAGGATTGAATAATTTATTATTTGCAGTGGTTTAATTGTGAAATTCCTATGCAGGGGATGTAACATGGGGAAGCTACACAAAGGTGTGGAAGCTGAAGACAGACATTAACAGTGTGTTTTATTATATTTTACAGATGATAATGCAGACCACAAAAAATATGTACAGAAAGGAAAAATTCATTCCTTGACTGGGAACCTTATGAATGTTTAGAGCCAAGGACCAGATAGTTTAGAGGAAGAGAAATTCCATTGCTTCTGCCTATCAATAAATCATGGCTACTAAGAATAGCTACCTAGTAATCTGCAGGAAATTGCACAGACTATAAAGTTATTAGGTATCACCAAGCAATTACCTAAGAAACAAAGACTAATTGTTAGACATGAGCTCACATCACAAACTATGAATTTTGAACCTATCCTCACAACAAAGTTTGGAAGTGTTTGCATCTGGGGGGTTTGTTTAGCCCATGGCACCATAAAGAGAAGGAGCAGTTCCAAAAATGTAGATCAGTTTTCCTTCAGATTCTGTGGGTCTTTGGTTGTGAGGTTTGGATAGATGGAAGGTCCAGAGGCTTGGTCACTAGCCTTCAAGTTGGGAGACCTGGATTTGATTCTTTGCTTCCCCCATCAGATTCCTCTGTGACCTTGGACAAATTGTTTTGTCTGTTTGTGCTTCAGCTCCCCAGCTGTAAAGTGGAGCTAATAGCCCTTCCCTCTCTCATAGTGTTGTGGGGATAAACACATTAAAGATTGTAAGGTGCTTAGATACTACAGTGATGGAGGCCATATTAGAACCTAAGAGAGAGACTTCTCTTCCATCTCTATTAACTGCAGGACACTTCTGCTGTGTAGAATGGTTTTATCACATTGCCAGAAGGGCCTTGCAAAACCGGTGTTTTTGTGTGAAGTGCTGAGGGATTTTGGTGTTGTAAAAGAGTACAGGGCAGATACAAATTAGTGTGACTACCTTCCAGTTGCTACTGCCTGGAGAAATGGCACAAGCTCTTATTGGAGAAGAAAGCAAAAAAGCGAGAGCTGTTCTTGAAAGTTTGAAGTTAGTTTGAGCTCCCATGGAGCAAGCACTTCAATATGTGGCCAAATCCAATCATCAAATAGTAAATGCCACCACCACCCCTTGTGTGAGAAAGCATCTCTACAGCAATTTTCTGTACAGGGAGTGGTACTCATAAAAAAATATCTCATACTGATACCCATCTAATTGTAGAAGAAGGAAAAAAACGTGAATTCAGGCTAGGGTTGGGCATGAGGTTCCATGGGACAGTAGAAATTTGAGTTATCTGATGGAGTGGACGCCTTTTGGAGTTATGATGAGCTGGAGATCAGCAACACCGTCCTGTGGTAGATGGCACAAAATTATATAAAATCCAATTCAATCCATCAGAAGAGCAACACATATTTAATAAGGTACTACCTGCTTCCTTTGACCCCACCCACCCACTCACAAGGTGAGAGCAACAAATGTTTCATAGATTCACAGAGTTTAAGGCAAAAAGGGGCAATCTACTCTGATCTGTATATCACAGGCCATTAAATTTCACAGTTACCCCTGCATTGAGCCCAATAACTTGAGTTTGGCTAAAGCATTTTTTTCAGAAAGACATCCACTCATGATCTATAGACATCAAGAGATGGAGAATCCACCCCTTTCCTTGGTACTTTGTTCCAATGCTTAATCACCCTCATTGTTAAAATTTTTTGCCTAATGTCTCATTTGAATTTGTCTGGCTTGATCTCCCCTCATCCATTGTTTCTTGTTATGCCTTTTTCTGCTAAACTAAAAAGCCCTTTAGTACCTGGTATTTTTCCCCTGTAAAGGTACATATACAGTGTAATCAAGTCACCTCTCAATCTTCTTTCTTGTAAACTAAACAGATTGAGCTTCTTCAGTCTCTTGCTGTAAGGCATTTTTTCCAGCCCTTGAATCATTTTTGTGGTGCTCTTCTGTATCCTTTTGTTTTTCAATATCCTTTTTTTAAATGGACACCAGAATTGTATGCAGTTTTCCAGTATCTTCTTAAGTGTCATATACTGAGGTAAAATCACCTCATTATTCCCCTGCTTATACATCAAAGGATCACATTAGCCCTTTTTGTCACAGCATCACACCGGGAGTTCATGTTTAATTGTCTGTCCACTATGACCCCGTCACAGATACACTGGATCTGCTCTATGCCCCAGCTTTTAAACAGTCATAGGGAGATAATCCTTCAGTATGCCAGAACCCCAAGGAGTCCCACTTTTCCACAAGGGAAGGCCCCATGGCCTCAACACTTCTAAGACTAAGCCTCCAGCTTGCATATTCTGTACATATTTTTGTGGTCTGCATTATCAAGCTGGAGGCTTCTCATGCTTGCATCCGAAGAAGTGGGTATTCACCCACGAAAGCTCATGCTGCAAAACGTCTGTTAGTCTATAAGGTGCCACAGGATTCTTTGCTGTTCCTCCAGCTCCAGCACTCCTGTTTCACTCTGTGAGGTGCACCCAGCAACCCAACTTAGCTACATCCCTGCTCATAAACTCTTCCTCTCTTCAGGGATCAGTGCATCCAGAAAGTATCCCCCTCATCAGTCCTTGAAGCATGGTCGTGCAGAAGGTAAATCTCCTGCTTGGAACCCCCTGCAGGAGTGGGCTTGAGACACATGGTGCCTGACACCCACCACCCCCTCACCCTGGTTGCTGTGGGGCCAGGCTTCTCAGGATGATTCCTGTGGAAGGCCTGTACTTTTGCAGCGGTATACACATGATGAGCTGGCTCCCACGAGTGTTCTTGGGCCTATAACCCTCCCAATTGATCAGATAGTATAGGGGCCTTCTATGGATCTGGGAGATGGCATATGCCAGCTTGGGAACAGATTGTCAAGGAAAGGTTTCAGTAGGGAAATCTGGGTGGATCTTCCAGGACTGAGGGAGCTGTCATTCAAATGCAACCGAACTGATCTGCTGAGTAATAGTGAAAGGGCCTCCACACTGATTATCTAATCTGTGCACAGGTCAGCTGGTTCTATGTAGGTGTTTTGGGGTCAGCCACACTTTCTGGCCTACCTTCAGAGGCAGGATGTCTTGGTCGTGTTTGTCAGCATGGTGTTTGTATGCTGTCTTGGCTGCTTCCAGGTGCTCTTTTAGTTTGGCTTGGGTTTCATGAATGGTCAGAGGCAGCAGGAACTTTTATGGATGAGGAAAGGAAGGGTGGAAATGAGGATGAAAACCATAGTTGGAGTAGGAGGGACTGGTTCAGTTTGACACGTGATTTGCATTGCAAATTCAGCAAATGGAATAACACAACCCAGTTGTTTTGATAGTGGTTTAGGAAGTAGTTCAAGTATTGCTCGAGCACCTGGTTGAACCTTTCTGACTGACCATCCATCTAAGGGTGATGTGCAGTTGATGCATGGGGCTGGACATCTAGGAGATGAAACATCATCTTCCAGAATCTGGATAGGAATTGGGAGCCACGGTCTGTCTTAAAATGCTTGGGGAGGTCATGAAGATGGAAGATGTGGAACTAGAAGGTTTGCAGTAGTTTCCACAGTTGGGAGACATGTGCATGGTACAAAATGGGCCATTTTGTTGACTTGGTCCACTATAATCAGTTTGGTGTTGTGGCCTTTAGATTAAGGTAGTTCCCCTATATAATCAAAAGTTATGCATGACTATGTCCAGGAAAGGATCTCCAATGCATCAGGCATCTTTTAGTTCTTTGTAGAGGCTGAGCTAAAACTAATGGAGAAGTATGGCATCATTCCATACCACTATGGCCAAATGTCTGAACTGGGCAAAATAGGACGCTGAAGTTTTCCTAAAGCCCTCTCTGCTGTGCAAGTTTTGTGCAGGTCATCGAAAATAGTGGCAAACATTTGGGAGAATAACTCCCAGTTGGACAATACCAGGTAATTCTGTTCTAAAAAGGGAGAGGCCCCTGCCAGGGCCTCCCTGTTAAGCAGAGTCAGTATTAGCTCCACCTTGATCTGTGAGGTACTCTTGGGGCTGGAGCATGAACAGAAGTCTGCACTGGGTAATGAACCTGCAGATGCCATCATATTTCTCCAGCGAAAGAACACTGGGGCCTATCACATGAGCTGTTGTCATAAGAGAAACCAAGCAGTTACCAGCAGCCTCTCTGAGTGCTATAGCTTGAGCCCACTAGTAGTGGTTGCCCATCTGCAGTTGTCATACTTGGTCCGTCAGTGTCTGGTTTTCTGCCTGGAGGGCAGCGATCTGCTTCTGCGAACTCACAGGCCCCACAGGGAGAGCAGGCAAGAGCCCCAGTAGTGTCCACTTTCAGTCCAGGGGTTCAACAACAAGTCCTGGAGGAGAGAGAGGTTGAGCTGAGTAAGTTGTCAGAGCTCATAACATGGGCTGTCTGACCTAGTAGTTGGAGCCAGGAATAGAGTCAAATTTGGGGGCACACTCAGAGTCAAAGCTGAAGTCAGAGTCAGAAATTATGCCATGAGGTAAGCCAGAGGCAGAAGTCATGCCAAGATTCAAAGCCGGAGTCAGGGTGAGGAAGTGGGCACCAGGAACAAGGCTTGCTGTCACGGACGAGGAGGAGATATGGTAGCAGGGACAAGGAACCAGGTGAGGAGGTAGGGACTTGGTCTCAGAGATCTGAGCAGCAACAAAGCTAGCAACTAGTTGTTTAGACAAGTGATAAGACAGGAACATGAAGCTTTATACCTGGTGGTGTCCTGTTAACAGTCTGCTGTTAGTCATCTGACCTTGCTGACTTAGCAGGTGTGGCTTAAGGTAAGTGACCTATTAGTAGCAGTTTCTTTATTAACTCATGTAGGTTGGTGGCACAGAGGGTGAGGCTCCTGGTTAGCTACCCTATGGGCCTGGGTTTGAGACCTATGGTATTTGACAGGCTTGCAGTTGTAGGTGTATGACTTTGCATTTGGCTGTATTAGCATTCATTTTGTTTGAATGGGCCCACCTTCCCATGTGATCCAGGTTGCTCTGTATGACTGCCCTGTCATCACCATTATTTAGCACTCCACCAATCTTTGAGTCACCCACAAATTTTATAAGCAGTAATTTTATATTTGCTTTCAGATCCCTGATGTTTTTAGCTTCCTTTATCAATTTTCTACACTTCATAACTTCTAACTTAATTACTATCTATTTCCTCTTTTTCTGAGTTTTTATATGTTACTTTTCTATTTCTAATTGGCACCTTCACTTCACCACTGAACCAGGATGGGCTTTTAGCCAAAGTTGTCATCTTTCTTGACGGTTGATTTTGTAACATTGTGGCTATCTAAGAGTATGTCTACACTACCCACTGGATCAGTGGACAGCGATCAATCCAGCAGGGGTTGATGTCTAGTCTAGACACGATAAATTGTCCTCTGAGCGCTCTCCCATCGACTCCTGTACTCTACTGCCGTGAGAGGCACAGGCAGAGTCGATGGGGGAGCAGCAGCAGTCGACTCACCAAAGTGAAGACACCGTGGTGAGTAGATCTAAGTAAGCGTTATTCATATAGCTGAAGTTGCGTAACTTAAATCGATTTCTCTCCTCCTCCCAGTGTAGACCAGGCCTAATAAACTCTTCTTAAAGAGTTTTCATTCACATATTTATGTCTAAATTTTTCCTTCCAATCAATTTTGCTCCTAATTTTCCTCAGCTTTTCTACTACCTGTGAAGAGCTGGTAAGTTTAACCAGTAACTACCTCTTCCACATGGTCTGGGAAGTAATGAATGTATTAGCTAAATGCTTAAGAAAACAGGGAAAGTTTGGTTTCACAAGCAACTCTGAGTACCAGTGCTCAATTTTCACTTCTTTTCAGTTCTTGAACTTGCAAGGCAATAGATCACCCTGGCCCCTAATCCACTGAAGCACTTAAGGAGATGCTTAACTTTAAGCATATGAGTAATCCCATTGAAGTGTAGTTAACAGCTTTGCTAGATCAAGGTTGGAGTGTTCAAAACTTTACAGGATTGAGCCCTCAGATGTCCAAATAAACAGTTTCTTGGCCAAAGGAATGAGAATGTTGTGGATTTTTTATCACTCTTGATGCTAAAACTCTGAAAACCTGATTTTAACAAAGAAAAAATTAGCATTTCTGAATCTGAAAACCTGATTTTAACAAAGAAAAAATTAGCATTTCTGAATCTTAACTTTCCCTTAGAGTCATAGAGTTTAATGCCAGGAGGGAGCACCAGATCATCTAGTCCTCCCTCCTGTATATGACAGGCCACCAACACCTCCCAGCACCCAACTAAACCCAACAACCAAAATTAGACCAAAGTATTGCAGCCCACGGAGACTAGACTATTATGTGTCACAGGTAAAGAATGGGAGGGATCAATGTGGACCAGAACCTGAGGCCCCCGCAATGGCAGGGAAATGATTAAGTGAGATATATGCAGATAATCCTGGCAAGTGACCCACACCCACATGCTGCAGAGGTAGGCAAAAAAACAAAACAAGGCCACTGCCAATCTGACCTGGGTAGAAGTTTCTTCCCAACCCCACATATGGTGACCAGTTAGACCCTGAGCGTGTGAGCAAGATCCAGCCAGCCAGGTACCTGAGAGAGAAAACACTCTGTGCTACCTCAGAGCCCTGACCCACCCCTTCTAGTGTCCCATCTCCAACTGTGGCCATTGCTGATGCTTCAGAGGAAGAGAATAAAAAAACAAAACAAATACAATGGGAGGGGAGGAAATTCCTTCCTAGGCCAGCTGGAACATACGAAGTGAGCTACTGGGCTGTTGAGTCCTGCCCGCCCCCCAGTCACAAGCAATTCCCTCATACAATTACACTCATAAATTTGTCCAGCTCTCTCTTAAAACTAATTAAGGTTGGGTTTTTTTGCCCCCACTCTCCTGCTGGCACCCTTGTTAAGGGTCTGTCATAGGGTGACCAGATTGCAAGTATGAAAAATTGGGACACTTTTTGGAGAGGTGGAGTGATGGGGAGGTATAGTTGCCTATATAAGACAAAGCCCCTAATATCGGGATGGCCCAGATAATATCTGGTCACCCTAGTCTGTCAAACAATTGAAGAGAGAGTTCCTAATGTATTTCCCTCATCTGCCATTCCCTAGACTACACAAATTAATAAACCAAAAGAATGCTGAAAACATCTGGCTGTCAAAATGTCATGTTATATGGTGAACAGGGCTCCAAGCTCCTGTTAACATTCTTGATTAAACAATGACTGGTCCTTTATTTTATATCCTTCTTCTCTGGAGGTGGTTTCAGGCTAGCTTGCTCAAAATCTCATAGGACCACAAAATACCATCAACTCACCAAAGACTCAAATTTTCTCTTCCTCTAGGAAGCTGGCTGAGATATATGTTGTTTGTATATGAAAAAGCCTGACGACTGAATCCAGGTTGTGCATCTGAGAGTGATTGTGAGGAATTGGATGTGTGCAGTATGTATGGGTACACGTTGAAACTGAAAGGGTGTTGTGTTGCAGGCTGAGGAGGATATTTGTGTGGTAAGTTATGAGATGAGTTTGGTGTCAATGAGAAATTTGGCTTACCTGTGATTATTTTTTCTGGGTTTTTATATTTGGGTTAACAGAAAATTAACTTGAGCAACTTTGTATTTAAGTTCACTATGTTACTTTTATATGTAAGGGAATTCCCTATGTTTTTAATGAGTATCAATTAACATGGATAGTTAATTATGTTATCTATTATCCTCTCCATTTCCCCTGCACAACCTAGTCTCTCCCATCCCCCTCACAGAGCACCACTCTCCACTATGGTCACCTCACCTGGCCAGTTCAGATTGTCCATACCTCCTGAATCTACAATTGGAACAGAGTAGGGGTCTATGGGAGGGGGAGGGGGAAATAGATGAACTGTGAGGGAAATACAGGGGCATTTGTGGGGTGCAAAACAGCATAATGGGCATGCAGGGTTGTGAGGGAAATCTTTACTGTCCTCTGAAATGTTACAATATGGAGACTAAATTCAGACATTAACATGCAAAATAAATGGATTTTCATTCTGTTTTAAGTGCAAATCTCAGCATAGCCTTTACTGTGGATTTTCAAGAGGGCCTCCACAATCATCTCTCCTGGCAAAGGAGGGGGTAGAGAAATTACAAAATGGTGGCCCCATCCTATGAGCTGCTCTACTCTTCAGCTGCCTCCACTCCCACTCAGAACAGTGAGTCAGCAGATTTGGGATCATCTCCTGTCCCACAGGTAGTGGATGGATCCTGGCCCATTCCAGTTTGAATCAGGAAGATCCCCAGGATGCATTTTTGATAGGCACTGTTTGCTGCCTGAATGCATGGCATCAACATCTACAAGTTATCAGGATAGTGTCCCCAGTTCTGTTTTGTATCCAGAAATGAAGGCAGGTTCTGGAAAAAGATACATAATGTTTAAACCCCAAGGATGAAATCCTGGCCCTTATGGAGTTAATGGCAAAATTCCCATTGTGTACAGGGCCAGGATTTGATCCCAAGCACGCATTTTCAATATTATAGTAAGCTATGTAGTTTAGCATTTAATCCAAATGAACTAATAATATTCAATAGGTGTGCTGAGAGGTAAAAAAAAATGCCTACTTTGTATTTTTGCACGTACAGTACATGGTTAATCTATTATTGTAGTTTCCATGGAGCTTAAGAAAAGTACTTAGAAATGCTGGAATCAAATTCACTTCACTAATAGATATGTTAAAAAGAAGAGAGGTCTGATGGCCTGGGATTGATTTGTTGTTTTGAGAACAGAGGGTGTTTGTTTTGTTTTTAACATCAAAATTGTACAACATTATTGTAACAACACATATTACTATGGGAACAGAAATAGAGATTTTAGTTATAAGTAACTTTTGCAGTGCATGTTGTCTCCATAAGAACAAAACCCAGATTTGACTGTTGCTATAATTGTGTGTAAAATCTCATATGAAATTATTACTGACACATTTTAAAAAGTAGCATATAAATCTTCCCACCCCAACTGTATCCCAAGTTTTTGCAAAGGAGGAAAGATGACCTTGTAGTTAAGCCATATTCTGTTCTAAGTCATGTCATAGACCTGTGTTATCTTGCTCTCTGGACTTCATTTATGATTTCAGGGTCCTAGGAAAGAAGTCACATAAACCCAGGGGACAGGGTAGCACAGACCAAAATGTGGTGCTTTCATCCCAATACACTAGTATTTATATAGCATTTTTCATCCTTTGCTCTCACAGGATTTTACAAAGTGGGTAAGTATCTTTATCTCTACATGGGGAATCATAGTAAATAGTGTGTCCACTCATACCCAAAATACAGTCACACATGCACACTACTGCCATCAATCTGGCATTTATCTAACTTCCTGAATTTCTGTCTAAATCCACATTTGCATTAAAAGAAGGTTTGTTGATGTATTAAAACTCTTAAGAGATGTGTAGAATAAAGTGGACATTCTAAACACACAGAGAGAGGATTAAAAATGAACCAACACTTCTTTTCTAGATTTATATCAGGCCTGCACAACTTGTAAAGTGGCGAGGGCCATATTACTCCAAAGAAAACAGCTGAGGGCCGAAACCCTCCAGCTCCTGCCGAAACACCCCCCCCCAGCGCTGCCCAGCCCCCCCAAAACACCCCCCCCAGCGCCGCCCAGCCCTGTGGAAACATCCCCCCCCAGCGCTGCCCGCCCCGCAGAAACAAACCCTCCTTCCCCAGTGCTGCCCCACCGAACTAGCGGTATTGAACCTTGGTAATATGTTATAGTGGGCCCCTAAGATAGTATAATTAAGGTAAAAGAAAAATGTCTTTTTGCTAGACATAGAATAAGATCTTCCCCCCACTTTGTAATCAATGGCCCTGTTGAATGAATGAGGTGTGAATGAGGAAGACGTGGAAGGCAGCACCTCCAGACAGCTGCACCCCTTGGAGAGGGGATGGGAGCCAGACCAAGGACAATCAAACTTGTCAAGTGGGCTGACTAGAGAAGAGCAGACAAGCTGATGGCCTTGGGGGTTAGAAGCAAGCACCTTCCTTTGCGAACACCCTCTTTGCCGCATTGGGACAACCCCCAGTCCAGAGAAAAGCAGCAAAAAGGACCAATTTTTATGAGAGACAAGATCAGTAGAACAGGCCAGCCACCAACTCACCACTCGCCTCCCCTTCCCCCAGTATAAAGCCTCCCCGCCACTGCCCGACTGCTCGCTCGGCTCATCATCCCCCCACCCCCCTGGCTCGCTTACTCACCCCCCGCCACCCGCTCACCTCCTCAGCCACCCTCCCCGCTGCCGGCTCACCTGCCCCCTTGCCGCTGCCCGCCTGCTCCCCTCCTCAGCCCCCTGGCTTGCCTACTCACCCTCTGCTGCCTGCTTGCCTCCTCAGCCCCCGCTTGCCGCCACTGCTGCCGGCTCACCTGCCTGTCTGACGCTGGCTCGCCTGCTCCCCCCCGTCACCAGCTCACCTGCCTGCCCGCTGCTGGCCTCTTACCTTCTGCCGCTGCCCCCGCCCCCTGCTGCTGGCTCACCCTCACTCCCCAGCCTGCCACTGGCCTCTTCAACACCCCTCCCACCCGCTGGCCGGCCAGCCAGCCAGCTGTTGGCTTGCTCCACCCCGCCACTTGCCTACTCACCCCCCGCAGGCCGCACAGTGAGCCCACGCGGGCCACACGCGGTCCGCGGGCCATATGTCGTGCAGGCCTGATTGAAATACTCACCCTGAATGTCAATTTCAGGCATAGGTAGCTGGGAAGTGAGAATCTGTGTGCTCTATGACTCACAAGGTAGTATTAACTTTTGAAGATTTGGCAAGAATGTTGTTGCTCTGGATGTAATTCCTTGTGTAGGCCACACAGCAAACTCCATATTTAAATTCATGTTGAAGAAATGATTTCTAAGTGCAAAAAAACAAAACACACACACAAAATACGCCACCAATAACAAAACACCCTTTTATTTTAAACTTCCTTCCTCCCTCCCAGCAGGGGCGGCTCTAGGTATTTTGCCGCCCCAAGTACGGCAGGCAGGCTACCTTCGGCGGCTTGCCTGTGGGAGGTCCCCGGTCCCGCGAATTCGGCGGAAGCCCTTGGGAGGTCCGCCGAAGCTGCGGGACCAATGGACCCTCCGCAGGCATGCCGCCGAAGGCAACCTGCCTGCCACCATCGCGGCGACAGGCAGAGTGCCCCCCCGGCTTGCTGCCCCAGGCACGCACTTGGCGTGCTGGTGCCTGGAGCCGCCCCTGCCTCCCAGTCACTCACAAATCTTTCAAAAGCAGCGCCTTTGTAATAATGAGCTAATCAGAGTTCATTGGCATCTAATCCAGTTTCAGAATCTACTCTGGCTCATTAATCATCCAAAGAGCCCTGTGGATCAAGAGATAGGTCACTGTGTTTGTAAGCACAGCCTGAAATGTTACCCCCATCTGTGCTGACTCCCCTGCCAAGATTCTCTAGTGACTTTTCCCCGCCTTTGATTTCCAGAACGTCAAATACAGAGTCTCCAGTAAGTACCTGCTATACAATAAAACCATTATTATGCTGGCATTATTTCATATTTGAAAAGCTCCTGTAGAGTTGCCAACTCCAACACTTCCAACCATTCTGGACTTGTAGTTAAAGAGACCACATGGCTGTTCTGGAGAAAGAGGAAAAAGAAGTAGAAGAAGGAGATGTGGGGACTTGGAGGGAACCAGATATGGGGAAATAATTAGTCCACTGTTCAGTTAGCACATGCTGCGGTATCAGTGGTAGGCACTGTCAGAGCTCTGGTAGGGAGACAAAGAGAAAATGAGTAAGAGATGCTCAGCTGTTGAAGCCTTGCCACCATCAGGGAGTGGTATTGTGGCTGTGGCTCCATTGGTTTAATTGGGGTAATAAAGAAAAGTAGAACGTATGACCACTTGCGAGATGCAGGGCACTTACTGTCATGGCACATTTCCCCCAGAGGATTTTTTAGACAAGCACACTATTCAATCATCCATTTTATTATTTTAGGAGCCAGAAGAATTCAAGCTCTTTCTATTTTAATTGTTAACATATTTTCATTTTCTTTCAAAAAAAAGGAATTGCGGGAGCATAAATCAACATGTCTAATCTCATTTACTGATGATTGTATGAAAACAAACTCCAAGGCCTTTGAAGTCTGTGTATTGTTTATTAGGTGGGGGAAAATCATCATATAATAATTCTCAGAACAGTTTGGAGACAAAATGTTGCTGTTGTTGGAAATTTTTATTTTAATTCAATCCAATTTCTTTGGGATCTGTGTTTGGTCTAAGCCATCTTAGCTACCACAGTTGCTTCAAATTGTTCAGCTCATTGAAACAAAACAAGAGGTCTCCTGATAATTGGTGACTGAATAAACAGAGAGGAAACCAAAGGCAGATGTGAGTTGGAAAGGTTCTTGGCACACTGCAGAGGGATGGGAAAGGGTGGGGGGTTGTTTTTGAAACAGAAACACCACACATCCTTTTTTTTCCCCTTAATATTTTCTAGTTGTTTTATTTTATTTTATTGTTGTTTGTTTGTTTTTTAATTTAAGTGAATTTCCAATAATAAATTTAGAAAGGTCTTGGACTGACAGCCCTGGAGACCCAAGTCCTCCATCCACAGAACGGTCACAGGATAGGCATTAGCAATGCAACCTTCTATGCTGTGTGGCCATTGTGCTTCTTCCTGGACATAAAAAGATTCCCCTCTAGGAATAATTAAGTAGCTCAATCTCTGTGCCCATCTGCTTTTTGGTCTTCCTTCTGAAGCTGTCCACAAGAGTCACAAGTTGTGCTGGGGGCTATGTGGTGTGGATGCTTGACTAGTGCAGTAAGAACAGCTCTTAGATTAGATTCATCTCACATAGGCCTCTTAATTTCATTCACTACCATCCAGGGCCAGAGATGAAGAGCAGCAAACCTCTGTGGGAGAAAGGCTCTGCATTCCATTGAGACATCCAACCCCCCTGATGAAACTTTGTTGCATGGAAAGGAACTGAAAAATTAGTCTCTTCTGCACACCCAACCCTTATTATTGTTATGGAATGATAGATAGGAACATACACTGTGCACTCACTCTTCAATAGGTTATTTTAAAAGGACTCAGTTGGAGAAAAACGTCCTTCAGGGATGATATGAATTCTTGAGGCACTCATATTGCAGTTGTAGAAAACAATAAAGTATTTAAGTGGCTTTTTAGCTGTGAATGGGGCTAAGTCAGAGACAATGGGTTGTCAGTGGCCAAAAATATAAAATACTCAATCCATTTGAATAGTATTTTGGATAAAGACTCAAGGGCAATAGCTTCTTGTTTCGAACTATAACTGTGTACTAGGTAACGAATTGGAGTCAGTTTAAGCCCAGACCCAACCTGGGGAAAGAGTGCAGAGCTGCCCTACTCCAGCAGGAGGCACAAGGAAGGCACAATGTCTCTAGAGCTGCTGGGGAGCACATCTGCAGACATGCCCCATGCAAGGAGTTCTGGAGGGAGTGGGGGCCATAGCTACACTCTATCGCCACCCCTCTATATTAGCTGTGACACTCTGATTAAGTTTCCCAGGCCTGAGGAAGAGCTCTATGTAAGCTCAAAAGCTTGTCTCACTTACCAACAGAAACTGGATTGGACCAATGCAAAATATTCCCTCACCTATCTTGTCTCTCTAATATCCTGTGATGGAAACAGCTACAACACTGCATGAAACAAATAATAGCCATTTTTAATTACTTTAATTCTTTTTAAAGGGGCACTCTTGGGATAAACTCTGTTTCAGACAATATTAATCCTTACTTGTGCTTTTTATGATGCCTTAGATTATCAAAATGAAAAGAATTTTGAAAAAGTGAATTTATTTGATATTCCTTTTCCTGCTAGATTACTATCTGCATTTCTCTCAGTGTGGGCAATGCACGCAGTGAATTTCCCTTTTGTTTATAGTCAGTTTCTGTTCAGTTTTGTCTTTAAGTTCTCATGCATTAGCAAAATACTGCAGTGTTAGAAGTCTGGGTTTAAAAAACGAGGGGAATGTTTATTTGTTAAAATAACATGTTTCTATTGGATTTTTTTAATGGAAACATTTCTATTGACTTTGGGTTTTACAGAAGTTTGCTTTTACAAAACTTAAATGTTGTGCCAAATTTAATCTGACAGTGTTCCTTTTAACCCCTGTTACTCTGCAATTTTCTACACTGACACACAGGTGAGTGCTTGTGGGAATATGTATATTTCTGTTCATACCCCCCAGATGGCTACAAATGAACAGGACCAATTATGATTCATTTGGAGGGAAGCTTTAATATATGCCTGTCTGTTTTTTTGTAACTGGTGAGCATTAGTGCTTGTTGAGGGAAGGGATGGGAGGTGAAATTTCCTTCATAAAATTTTGACCACAAAAATTGTTTTCATCAAAATTTTGCATTCAAATAATTTTTCAGGGAAAAAAACAAAAAAATGAAAACTTTTGGCTGAAACCTAGAAATTTCTGCCTGAAAAGTTTTTGGCTGGAAACCAAAAGTTTCAATCTGGAAATTCTGCTGACGTGCCCCATGAGATGTGTAGTTCTGGCTCTGCCTGTCCCCATTCTTCTCTGTGGGCTGGACTCCTTAGGTGGACTCCATCTTCCATTATATACCACGATCTCCCCTCTTGCTGAGCCACTACAATGCATCATGGGAGTTCCTGGCCTACGTGCATCCTGAGAGATGTAACTCAGTTGGCAAACTTGGCCTAGAAAATGGGGTCATGAGGTAGCCAAACTAAAACTCCCATGAAACACCATGGCAGCATTTCTGAATCAAATTTTTCAGTGTTCAGATGATTTTTTTTTTCATTTTTGAGTGTTTGTGGTCTTTGGGCAAAATCCAAATTTTCTGCAGAAAACAGCTCTTTTTTTGTTTTTTAAAAAAGAATGTTTAGTTGAAAACCCAATTTTCCATCATAAAACAGTTTAGAGGGAAACTTTTCGACCAGCCCTAGTGAGTAAGACATTTAACCAGAGTGCCACAATACTCCCTTGTGCTGTGATCCTATTAGATCTTATAGGTGAAGTAGGATAGAGCTTTCACATGGATGTAAGACCTCTATGTAGGTGGTATTAAAGGAGTGCTGTAGATGATTCAATAAGTGGCTCTCGTTTCCCTGACTCAATACTAAACTAGTACTGTAGCATGGTATGAGGGAGCAATATGCTGTCAGAGGAGCCAGCTGTCAGACAAGCCATCAAACTCCTTGTGCTCATGGATGATTCTGTGAAACATCTTCTGGAAGAACAGTTAGTACCATACTGCAACAAAGGCTTTTGTTTTTCAGTTCTGGAAGGGAAAACATTGAACTTTTTGATCTACCTGTCATGATGGCGACTGTGTTGCCAAATGCTAGCACATCCACCTGTCAGTCACACCGCTATCACAGTCAGGGATTTGATGCTGTGTGGGTACTTATTTAGCTTTCTATTCACCTTTAGCTAGTCTAGATTATAAAGGAAGGTTCCTTTGTTTTGATAAAACAGCCTCTGGTCTGCATTTCGCTCTGCCTTCATAACGGCTGTCCTACAGTGTATGGCACAGTGTGTGTGTAATGGAAGCCTCTGTGAAAAGAGGTTTAAAATCTCCCAGAAAGGAAATGTCATAGTCAAGTCAGTTGAAATCATCTCTGGCTGCCTGAGAAGTGTAACAGCCAATATTATGGAACAACTAAAAAGTGCATCTACTAAAGAAACAAGCATCATTAGAATATGTAATTATCTGTCTCTGTTTTCTTTAGTCACTATGTACTGATGCAGTCAGTGTAATTCCACTGAGGTTTCGAAGGCACTTGGGCTATATTTCAGCCTATTAAAAAAAAAGTTTGCACAAACTAATAACAAACAATCCTTGTTCAGTTTAGTTCACAGACAGTTGAGCAACTGCCAGGAAAAGGCAAAGAAGCCAATTATATCACAGTGTTTTACCCAAAGACTGTTTAAAACTGAAAATAGCTGGCTTTGAAGATAGTTTTTTTAAAAAAACTAAGTGTAAAATTAAAGTAAACAAAAAAATTACAGCACCATGTATCTTCACTTGAAATTCTATATTACTCACAGAGCATTTCCACACTGCATTTCTTGCTTCCTCTGCCAGAAGTGTGTGGGGGAATTGGGACCATCCGTTCTCAACTTCTGTAGTGATCGCTGAGTAGGAGTAACCTGGAGTCTGGACAGGAGTGCCAACCAGCTATTTTAAATGAGGCCTAGTAGAAGGCAAGGTAAGATTAAGAAAGGCAGGGGAATACAGGGCTTCGTGAAGGGGTGTAGGCTGTCTTTGGTCATTTTATTGCCTAACTGGTGGGTAGGCAGATGGAGATCTGCTTTCAGCATAGACCGAGTTCTAATCCTGCCTTTTTTATTATCATTCTTACTGGTGTGTTTCAGGATCTTAATCTGTGCCTTGGTTTCCCAATCTGGGAAACAGAGATAACCCAGAGTGTTGGAAAGATTGATTAATGTTTGTGTGCAATGTTTTAAAAAGTATAAAGAATTGTGTACGGGCTAAATACATACGAGGCAGTCCATTTGCAAGGGCCCTGATGTGTGGGAGATACCAAAGTGTGGGTGTGGAATGAGAGAAGAGGGATCTAAAAAGTGTAATTTAAAAATTTTTAAGAGTAAAAATCAAAACAAAACATTAAATGACCCCATCAAACACTGTGTTGTATCCTGGAGGAGAATCCTCTTGGTATTGTGTTTTGTTGTTCACATGAGTGGTCGGCAACAGTGAGATCTCACTGGCACCAGGACATTCTGTGCTGTAAACTCAGACTCAATAAAGAAATAAAGAAGAGGATTATATATCTGATCTATAATATCAATGCATAGCAATGGTATAGTGCTTATAATCATCAAAGCACTTTATAATCATTAATTAAAGTTTAGTAATCAGGGGCCCCAAAACTTCTCTTTGCTTTGGCAAAAGGCTAGGAAAATCATTTTTCTTTCTAACAGGAGTTGTATTTTAAGAAATAACCCAATACCTAAAGCAGATTTAGGTATAATTTTAAATGCAAATCACCAAATAACTACTCCTGTTTTATAAATAAATATATAATAAATAAATTAAATACCTACTTCTGTTTGGGGAATGCTCCAGAATCACTACCTTTTGTGATGAGGTCATGCCTTTTTTTTTTTAAACATTTCTGCCTAATAAATTAACAAAATCCATTCTGACTATAGCAAAGCAGATATTGTAACTAAGTTTAATTAGTATTACTTTCTAATCTATCATTAAAGAGCATTTTTATAGTAAAACGTATGATTCCAATTACAGTTTTCTCTCTTTCTTGTCCATGGGACTCAGAGCTAACTAACTAATGCCAAAGAGTTATTGATTCCAACATGTAGCATTGATTATTTCCTCTATCTACATTTGCTGCTTTAGTTAATGACTTCTTGCAGAAGAAACTTTCTCTCACTATCCGCTCTATCAGACATTCTAAACTCAGAAGGAAATTGAATGAATGGAGTTAGCCTGTTCCTCGCAAGAGTTCCCTCTAGTACAGTATATTGAAACAGTCCCTACAGCCTGTCTGTCAGGTCTGCTCTGGTGTTTTGGAAGACAGCGTGCTCTGAATGAGTATGTAACAATAGCAGGCTGAATTTTCAACAGCCAGCACTGATAACTCTGATAAACAGTCTTCTTGAGGTAAGAAGTGACGCATATCAGAGGTTCCTGCCTCAGAGGCCAACGTTGTTCATCACACAACTGGATGTTGTTGGAGAAAATCATAATCATGCCAGATTTAAAGGCATAATATCATCTAGTTGATAGTACATGGTCAGCAATAAGCATTTTCTACAGAATCTGGCTTAACTTTTTCCTACCACCCATTCTGTTGATCATTCAAGATGTACTATTACATTTTTTTAAGACAAGAAGCCTACTCAGCTTTTAATTTTACAAATCTGTGACCACTTAACGTGCTATGCTGCAGATCTTGGATGCTTAGAACTTCATAGCAATGGTGGAGATAAAATTCAGATCCTCCTACTCTAACAGCACAAGACTCTTACCATTTGAGCAAAGGGGAAATCTCTGAGAGCAGTGTAGATCCAATGGCTTGGAGTTGTGCAGTTCTAGCTCTTCCCAGTAGAGGGCAGTGGTAGCCAGTGTCGTCCTTTTAAGTTTACACTATTTATAGTTTACTTCAGCTCTGATACTCAGTCACTGGCAATTCTTTTAACTTGAGGGCAGGAGTGTAACTCTATATGATATAAAATCTTTGTCCTGAATGGACTGAGCTCTGGCCTGTACTTCAACAGAAGAGTAGGCTGAAGGAAAAGGGGAAATAATCCATATATAATATTGTCTCTGTCAGTGACCAGGATATGGGTAGTCATGCCCAGTAGCTAGAGCAGGAGTCAGCCCTCATGGTTAGGGTAGGAGTCAGTAGCCAGGAGGTGGCAGTGTTCCTTGAAAGCTGCCTTGATAGGCATTGCTCCTTGTACCAAGTATCGTAATTTTTTTCTACCAGTCATTTTCTAAGAATAGAAGGCATAGGTTGAGTTGGATGCAGGGGTCCACATGTTGAGACAATAATGCACCTATAGAAAATTTGAGGTGTCAGCCTCAGTCGTAAATGGCTTAATGGGATCTGGGTGAATCGGTGGGTGCTGAGGTGAATCCTCTCAAGTGAACATCCAGGGTGCACTGCAGAGGAACCGGGCTGCTGATGGAGGTGCTGCTTTCAGAGCTGAGCAGCTGGAGAACGGCAGGCAGCACAGATGTGAGGGTCAGATGGTATGGGGGAGATTATCACTTTGAGGAGGGGCAGGTCTGGCCTTACGGGTGGGTGACTGCCCAGGGCCCCATGGTTAGGGGGCGCTGTGGTTCCCCCCCCACACACACGCACAGCCCAAGACCCCTTTAACCCTCAAGTGGTGGGCCCAGAGCCAGGGAGGGGCAGAGCTGGGATGAGGGCACGAGAACCTTTATAGAAGTGGGGGGGGGGCAGTGGTGCCAGAACTGGGGAAGCTGGGAGCCATGCTCCCCCACTTTTTAACATGGGCATAGTTTGAGGGCTAGGGGTTGGCGCTGCCCCTCCAAACTGCAAGCCTCAGGCAGGCATGGAACAGTGCTGGCAGGGGCTGTGCATCACAGCAGGGGACCTGGTAATGGTAATCGGCTGTCCTGCCACGAAGTGCAGCCCCCGCTGGAGCCACTGCACACTTCCCCAAGGCTTGCAGCTTGGGGGGGGGGCAACACCGATCCCTGTCCCCTCCCCCCCACCTGCCTTGCCCGAACTACACTCATACCGTGTGTTGGGTTCCTCCTATTAGTCTGGGCCGGGTTGGGGAGAGATGGGACTTTCTCTTATCCTTCAGGGGCTGCTCCCTTGGCCGGATCAGACCCACCTCCGGGAACCTCCCCCAGCTGCAGGAAAGTCCATGACTATTCCCTGTATGGTGATGCCTCCCCCTGTGGCTGGGGAGCAATGGGGATAGAGCAGGGTGGGGGTGTACAGGTCTGTAGGGCTCCCACTATCTGTCACAGAGATACTGGCCTTTGTGGGATTTGTGCTCACTGAAGCAACTCTACTTTTCTGATTGTTTGTTTGTGTTTGGGACTGCTCAGACTGTCAGTGAGTGGGAAGTGGGCAGTCGGGTTTAGTGGTCAGAGCAGGAGGCAGTAGCCTGGAATCAGAGCCAAGGGTCAGAGCTAGAGTCAGAAATCAGAACTGAGGGTCAGGACCAGGTTTCCTGGAGTAAGGCAAGGCAGGAGCAGGCCTGGGTCCAAGGTGAGACCAAGGCTGGGAACAGACATACACAGGAGCTATTACAGCCATAGGCGAATACTTTGAGCAGCCAGTAAACTGCTGCTGCCCATGGGCTTAAGAGTCGGTCTGCTGGTTTTCCAACCAATCAAGCAGCGTAGCCAATCAGGCAGCCTTCTACAGGCCAGCTATACAGTACTCATTAGGTTGCTTGGAGACTAGGGGTACGTCTACACTACGGGATTATTCCGAATTTACATAAACCGGTTTAGCAAAACAGATTGTATAAAATCAAGTGTGCGCGGCCACACTAAACACATTAAATCGGTGGTGTGCGTCCACGGTCCGAGGCTAGCGTCGATTTCTGGAGCGTTGCACTGTGGGTAGCTATTCCGTAGCTATCCCATAGTTCCCGCAGCCTCCCCTGCCCCTTGGAATTTCCGGGTTGAGATCCCAGTGCCTGATGGGGCAAAAATCATTGTCGCGGGTGGTTCTGGGTAAATGTCGTCAGGCACTCCTTCTGCTGGGAAAGCAACGGCAGACAAGCATTTCGTGCCTTTTTTCCCTGGATTGCCCTGGCAGATGCCATAGCATGGCAATCATGGAGCCTGTTTTGCCTTTTGTGACTGTCACCGTATGTGTACTAGATGCCACTCACAGAGGCGATTCAGCAGCGCTACACAGCAGCATGCTTTTGCTTTTGCATGATAGCAGAGATGGTTACCAGCCATATTGCACCATCTACCATACCATAAATTGGTAATAAGATGATCGTGGCTACCAGTCCTTTTGCACTGCACCATTTGCTGCTGTCATAAGTGCCCCTGGCTGAGATCAGCCAGGGGCACAAAAGCCAAAATTGGGAATGACTCCCTGAGTCAATCCCTCCTTTTTGGTATCTAGAAATAGAATCAGTCCTGCCTAAAATATGGGCAAGTGTACTAGAGAACCACTGTATCATAGAACCAGAGAGCACAGCTGCTCTGTGTCAGAGCCTGCAGAAATTATGAGCTGTATGCTATTCACAGGGGGTGCTCCTGCAACAACCCCACCTGTTCATTCTGTTCTTCCCCCAGCCTTCCTGGGCTACCCTAGCATTGTCCCCCCACTTGTGTGATGACACAGTGACTTGTTAGTGAGAAATGAGTGGAAGGCAGCCTCCAGCTGCTATGATAGTTCAGACAGGACATTAAGCAGTGTGTAGGAGAGGAGCCCAGCATCCCACTGCTAGTCCAGGGGCAATTGAATCTTTTCTTTACACATGAAGGGTGGGGGCTGATGGAGCTCAGCCCCCTGTTGCTATGATGAAGACGGTTGCCAGCCATATTGCACCATCTACCAGGAAAAATTAGGGGCAGGCACCCTTGATCAACCTAACTGATGCTAGTCAGCATGGTTACCAGTCCTTTTGCACTGCCCCATGTGCCAATAGGCTGATGATGATGATGACTATCAGTCTTACTGCACCATCAGCCACCCATGGCAGGGGGGGAGCAAGGATGTTGGTGTTGAGTGCTGCAGCATCGCGTCTATCTACAGCATTCAGTAAAGATAGGGTGACATGTAAAAGAGTCAAGAGAGGATTGTTTTCCCTTTCACTTCTGGAGGTGGGTGGGGGGGTGCGTAAATTGCCGAGCTATGCCCTGACCCACCGCGGACACTGTGTTTGACCCTAGAAGCATTTGGAGCTCAGCCAAGAATGCAAATACTTTTCGGAGACTGCAAGAACTGTGGGATAGCTTGAGTCCTCCAGGCCATGAGCGTCCATTTGATTCTTTGGCTTTCCATTACGCTTGTCACGCAGCAGTGAGCTGAGTCCCTGCTATGGCATCTGTCTGGAGATTTTTTAAAAATGATTTTGAATTTCGTCTTCTGTAATGGAGCGCTGATAGAACAGATTTGCCTGCCCTTACAGCGATCACATCCGCATGGTCCATGCGGGAGCTCTTTCTTTATTTTGATTTTTAACTGCCTCGCCACACGTGCTGATCGGAGCTCCACGCTGGGCAAACAGGAAATATTCAAAAGTTCGTGGGGCTTTTCCTGTCTACCTGGCCACTGCATCCGAGTTCAGATTGCTGTCCAGAGCGATCAGTGGTGCACTGTGGGATACCACCCGGAGGCCAATACCGTCGATCTGCGGCCACACTAACCCTAATCCGATATGGTAATACCGATACTAGCGCTACTCCTCTCGTTAGGGAGGAGTACAGAAACCGGTTTAAAGAGCCCTTTATATCGATATAAAGGGCCTCTTAGTGTGGATGGGTGTGGGGTTAAATCGGTTTTACGTTCCTTAAACCGGTTTAAACACGTAGTGTAGACCAGGTCTTGATCTACTGCAGGCCTTCATTCCTGACACATTCAGCGCCTTACCCATTACACTGCCACTCATCATGCATTAGGGCATTAGCGAGTCAGTGGCTGGTGACATCAGATTAGGATAGAGGGTGGGATTTTCAAAAGCACCTAAGAAATTTAAGTGCTCCTATACCACTTCAGGTGGAATTTTTCAAAATAACGTAGTTTGTGAAGTACCAAAATCTGGGACCTAAGTTGATAGGTCATCTCCAAATTTGGGAATGTAGAATCCTCCTTCAAGAGTCTGCCACCGTGTGTGCGTGCGTGCGTGCGCTCAAGCCTCAGTGTTGAGTAAGCTGATCAACACTCAAGTCCTCCTTCCTGAAATCAGGCATGGGGAGTTGAGCAGTGCTCTCTCATCCCAAAGACTCAGTGGCATTTTAGAACCTTTGTGACAGATCACAAGCAGACACTTCCAACACTCTGGTCACCCTCAAATAAGCAGGGGTGTGGAGAAGGAGCTGCCTATTTACCCTACCACAGTGTGGGTAGCTCTGAGAAACCCACAGGAGTCAATCACAGGAAGCAGATATTCAGGAAAGTGTGTCAGGTGTGGGGTTAAGGAAGAAAGTTTGTCATTGTGGAGGGGAAAATATGGTTATTTTAACACCTCTGAAATTTTGGTGGAGCTGGGCCCCATGTAGTCTTAATCTAGCCCTGTCAACTGGACTCACACACATTAATAAGTTTTTGTTCACACACATTAATAAGTATTGCACAAATAGACGTTTCATAGAGGCTTTGCATTCTCCTCTGAAGAATCAGGCATTAGCTTCAGTCAGTTACAGGAGACTCCACAAAGTGGATCATTTGTCTATTCTTCTATAGCAATGCATATAGATAGATAGGTAGCCCACCAGCTTACTATTTCCACCTATATCACTCAGCACTCCAGGAAATAACCAATGCCATGCCCAAATCTATTTCAGGCCTATGCCTCAGAGCACAATTTATTATTCAGACACAAAAACTCTTGAAGTAAACCAAACAAAGTGATTCCCCTGACTAAAGCAGGCTGCAGTGCCCAGAGGCCTTTCCCCTGGTCTCTCTCTGCACCAAAAAAAGGACACTTGACATCCCTTCCTTCAGTCCGCTGCTGAGTCATGTGACAGACAGGCAGACCTTAACCTTTTTCTGGGTGTTTTACCCTGTCACTTATATAAAACCTTTTTATTTTGTGATTATTATTATACACAAACTTTCCATACAAGTCTTAACAAATCTTATTCATAACCTGTATTTGTTACCTTTAAGAGACCCAGCTGAGTTTGGTCAACCTCTTACCAGTATCTGTGCCATTATTTTATTCAAATTCCAAAAATGCTAACCATACATTATAAAATCTACTTCATCCTTAGTGGCTACACAAACAGATGAGGCTTTGGCCTTCCTCCCGATATTTTCCTATTGTTCCAAAATGATTGAGACCCTTTTCCCATTTTTCCATAAAGGCAGTCTTATCTTCTAGATCCATCAAAAATAATTTGTTATACCATGCAGAGATCAGGCCCTTTCGGGTGACCTTTCCTGTAATTTGTGTTTGTTTCTTTGTTAAAGGTCTCCTGAAACTTTGACTTTGTACTTGGGATTTGATGTAATACTTTACTTGCATGAATTGCTATATTAATATTTCCTATGAATTCTTTGATGTTATTAATATCCATAATTGTATCATCACAGAATAGCTGGCTGATGGTTGTGCCCCCTTTTCCCTCTCATGCACTGTATATTAGATTAGAAAACCCTACTAGAAATTCTGGATTATTTCTGATGTCTGTAAAGAGGAAGGGGAAGGGGCTACCTCTGATCTGTATCAGATTCCAGATCTGAGGTGTCATTTTTGACACATGGTTGTGTCCCTTTTGTGTTAGTGTTAGATTAAAAAAAATCCGTGCACTAAATATATGTTTAAAATCCTGTTGTTTGTTTCCACACAGTGTTTAATTTTTTTTTAATAGCCCAGTGCTTAGGGCACTATTTTAGGATTTAGGAAGCACACAGGTTCAATTCTGTGCTCTGCCACCGACTTCCTGTGTGAACTTGGGCAAGTTATTTAGCCTCTCTGTGCTTCAGTTCAACATCTGTAAAATGCGGATAATAATTCTCCACAACCTCAGAGAGTATCATGAAGATAAATACATTAAAGTCTGTGTGAAGTGCTTTGAGATTTACTGAGGAAAAGTGCCATATAAGGGCTAGATGAGGATTATTATTGTAACACCTAGGAATATTGGTTATGGACCAGGACCTCATTGTGCTGCGCACTATACAAACACATGCCAGGGGTTCAATAAAGATGGCAAACAACAAGGGGGGCAGAAGACAACATGGTCTGGATCCTCTTTCTATTTTAATTTCTTTGGAGTATACCACATTCACTTTTATCCTAGAGAGAGAGTACTATAATACATATCCAACTCTTTATATTGCCTCCAAAACCCATCTCCATGCCACTGTACCTTATCAAATCCCTGCTCCACTGTACCTTATCAAATCCCTTCTCAATGCCTAAGGATAACAGTAGGTCTTGATTTATTTTTATTGTGCATATTATGAATTACTTTTATGTTCATCTAATGTTATCAGTTGCCCAGGGGCGGCTCTAGAAAGTAGGCTGCCCCAAGCAGCGCGGAGCGCTGCGCTGCCCTTCCCGGTCCCCCCGGCCGGGTCTTCTCTCCCGCCCGCCGTTGCTGCTGCTGCATGCCATGCCCAGGTCCCACCGCCCGCGGACCGGACCTGCTGCGCGCGCCTGCGCCTCGGAGCGGAGCTCACCGCGGCCGCGGGGACCGGCCGCCGTCATGCCTGGCTGGCAGGTCGCAGGTAGCCCTGCCGGCGGATGATGAGCCGCCGCCCGCCGGCGGCGAGCCCAACCCCGCCCCCCGCGCCGCCCCGGCGCCCCCGCGCGCTGGCTTTCCGCTGCGCCGCCCCCTGCAGTTGCCCAATTTATATCTGAAACCAGTTTGATCTATGTGTATTAACCGAAGAAGGCCTGCTTTTATTCTTCTAGCCAGAGTCTTTGAAAATATTTTCATATCTATATTAAATAGCGAGATTGACCTGCATGGGCCACACACCAGTTTGTGTGTTGGTGACTATGGTATTACTACTATATCTGCCTTTTTCGTTGTTTTGGAAACCTCCCTGCTCTCTAAAAATCATTTAATAGAGTGATTAGTTTACTTGAAGATATATCTGATGTCATCATCGATACTGAGAACCCATTTGCTTCTAGGGATTTTCTTGTTGGCATTAATTTAATCATGTCTATGACCTCCCCTTCCTCCATTGGTCTTTTTAAGTCTATCAGTTCATCCTGAGTTAACCTGGAGATGTTAACCTCATTAATATAGTCCATTATTTTCTCCATTAGCTTATTATAAGTTGGAGGTGTAAATATTTGTATAACACCTCGAGCTCTTCAACAGTCTCTCCGATCTTAAATTTTAGGGGTGTTTTCCCCTCCATATTTATTGCCTGCATATAACTTTTTTTCCTTCTCTGTTTTTAATTTATTGGTGAGGAGCCTTAAGCTCTCCTCCCCAAGAATATCATAAGACCGCTTTTGACTTGTTATGCAGACTAAGGACACTGAATTTTGTTACTAGATTTTTCTCACCCAGAGGGTGCTTTGTGTGCCCTGGAATCCACCGTCTTTCATATGCTTTTCAAAGCTGTCTCCGCTGATGGCTATTTATACTTAGGTGTTAGTTTTGTGAATTAGAACTGGGTTGGTCCTCTATCTTCTTCACTTCTCCTCCCATGCACTTTTGCAGAAAACAAGATAAAGCCACCATTTTGTTTGTTTCTTATCCATGCCTACATTTTAAAGAATTGGCTTCGGGGTAGGAGATGCTGTGGTAGGAAAATCTTGCATGTTCCTATAGTAGTTATTGCAGTAAAATCTAGATAATTCTTCAAGGTACCAGGAAGTTTAGAGCCCCTACCATCTTGTAATGGGAATCTAAATGCAGAAGCCATTTATTTATAGTGGAGGGGGGAATAGTTCAGTGGTTTGAGCATTGGCCTGCTAAACCCAGGGTTGCGAGTTCAATCCTTAAGGGGGCCACTTAGGGATCTGGGGCAAAAATTGGTCCTGCTAGTAAAGGCAGGGGGCTGGACGTGATGACCTTTCAAGGTCCCTTCCAGTTCTAGGAGATTGGTATATCTCCAATTATAAAAAAAAAAAAAAAAAAAATTATAAAAATAAAGCAGATTGCAGTTCTTAGCAAAGTTGTCTGACAGGAGAATATGGGGGATGAAAGCATAAATTGCAACACAAAGTGCATATAAAAGAACTTGAAAGAGAGGGTTTGCCTTACTGGATCAGATCATTGGTTCATCAGATCCAGTTGCCTGCCTTTGCAGTAGCCAATGCTAAATGTTCCTGATGAAGGTAATTTCTTCTCCCCCACAATACACACAGCCACTTATGGAATGCTCCAGAGAAGAGAAAAAAAATCTCCATAATCTCTGTGGGAGACCAGACTAAGCCCTAAAGCATGGGGTTTGTTTACTCTTTTTTCAGCATGAGTAACGATAAATGCCACTCGTGGCCATAAAACTATCCATCCATTTTATTAAATAAATAAATAAATAAATGTTCATTTGAATCTAATGCTGGATTGACAGCTCTGGAAATCAAAGTTTTCTGTCCACTATAAAGGCAAATCATAGGCATATAAAGGCAAAATACAGTACAGCCTTCCTCATACTGCCTCAGCAGAGTGCCACTCAGGGAATGCCAGGAAGGGTGTGAGCTACTACCATTCAGTATGGCCATTCTGTGATGTGGACACCTGATCACTAAGAACATGGCCATGGTTTACTGTGGATAAAATATACACAACAACATCTTACTCAACTTTTTGCTTAGTAGCTTACAGCTGCCACAGGATGCTTCCTCTCAGAGGGCACAAATCTACAGCTACAGCAACCTGTGTGGTTTAGCTTTGAACGATGAGTGGGATGAGAAAATTGAAGGACAAAAATCATGTAACATTCAACTGGCTCAGCTAAAATCTCCTCTTTTCCAGCCCTCTGTTACACAGGGGTTACCAGGATAATTTTCTTGGTGAGTCTCAGTCACAAAAAGGATTTGGGGAAAAGAAAATAAACACAGATGAAAGATGTATTTGTTTTAGAGTGTAGTGGAAGAGTTGGCCGGAGGAGTCCAGCACAATGTGACTGTGACATTCCCCAGGGTACAATCTGGACTGTTGAACAGCTGTGTCCCCTTAATTCTCTAGCCTGGAATGCCTCTGACACTGCTTTGCTGTCCGAACATCCACTCCTGACTTGTTCACACAGCCTTCAGCATGTAAATTTGCTCATGTATTTAGCTGGGAGTGCTCTGAGCAGCTATTCATGAATTACAAACAGGGTGACACCTGCAAATTCCTGGTCCCAGCCTTGTCTCCTAGACATGAGCATCTTGTACTGCTCAGTACCCTTCTGAACAGTACAAAATCATAGAAAGTCCATCGTTTCATCAAAGGAAAATGATAGTGCACCAGCCTTGCTATCCCAAATAGAGTTGCCTACACACTTCAATCCAAACACACTCATTGAGATAAAACAATAAGATAGGTTTATTAACTACAGAAAGATAGATTTTAAGTGATTACAAGCAATGATGCATAAAAGGATTAGTTACAAAAAGAAAAACACAAGCTAGTATTTAACAAGCTAAAGGAACTTAAAAGCAAAAGGTTTTATCTCACCATATGCTGCTGCAGTCTGTACTAGCTAAAAAGCCTTCCAGCTAGGACCACCCCTTCCTGAGTTCAATGGTGGTTTCTTTGTCTTTTGAGGATTGTAGCTGCCATGAGCAGAGATGGAGGCGGGGGGAGAGAGGTGAATTGGAGGCCACTGTCTCTCATTCTTGTACCACTCTCCCATCTTTGAGGATTACTCCCAGTTGGGGTGCATGGACTCTCATGCATACATGGTCTCTCGTGGACATGAGATTTGAGCAGTCCCCATGATGAAATGTAAATTTCGTGTTCACTCCTTTTCCCCTGCTGCAGAATGGCCGCTTAAGCAAGTGGTAGCTCAGGGTGTTGGCCTGTCCCATGGTCCTGAGAAACTGGTTTGGGACTGCTTTTCCTAAACTTGGAGCATGTTACAGTATGTTATACAGTAGAAACTTATAACTTTACTTTCAGTGTTGGTACACATATTTTACTATGACAATAATGTTCAGCAGGTTGAGTTTTCAAATGATACCTCACAAGGCATATGTTGTACAAAATTTATCATAGTCTTGTAAAAGTTGTGACCATAATAGTATAGACACATAGTGACACAATTGCCATGCCATTTATTCCTTTTTAAACAGACCTCCTTTGCACGTGAGCAGTACACAGCAGAGCTGTGATGTCTGTCTGGAGGAGATTTTTGTACAACTTTTTCCTGTTTTGGCAGTATGGTACATAAACTAACTCTTCCCTTTCTGCTGCACTGCACCAAAGATGAAACATTAGGGCCTGAGATGTTAAGGATATGAAAGATGCAGCAGAGGTAAGGCACCCATTAGATATTGAAGCGGTTAATTCTTTCAGTAAATGAAGTGTTTGTAAAAGAAATTCTAGACTTGAGGAGGAGGTATGTGCGTGAGTAGGAAGTGGAGTCGTCATACCCAGGGCTTGCTTTCCTTTATTACCAGTTAGACATCAGTAGTTTACCAGACTCATGGAACAGAAATTCTACTTGTTACTGTGGATGCATGTGAGTTCTGAGGACAATACATGCTAATATCTTTCCAGCTAAAGAATATTCCGATGTCTGTAGAAAAGTTTTTTTTATTTTTAACCCTTTTGTATTAAAAAGAAGAAAAATAACCCTGGCACAAAGCAGTGAGCTCATTTAAGTTCAAAAACTTTGCTTCCCTGTTTCACTTTATTGTTATGAGAAGAGAGAGACTGGAAGCCACTGTATGTAACAACAGACACTGACCTTCTGCTTCCCAAATGGTTTTTTTAAAATGCAATACTTCTTCCCTTCTGTTTCATGCAGTGTCCACACTATTTCCTCCAAAATATCTTTTTTTTTTTGCTTTCTCAGTTATAAAATCCTTGAAAGTTGTGTGCTCTAACTCAGACTGAAAACTATTTGTTTGAGACTCAAACTCACCTGACAATCTCAGTCCTAGGTCAGCAGGTGGAGTTTTTGAAGGTAATGGGTCATAGAATTGTCTATTCATCCACGAGCATGAAAAGATTTTCACAGAATGAGGGTGTCATTCAGGTGTTATATAATTTGGAGCATTGCCATCTGGCAACTCAGCTGTAACATCCTATCAGTTCAATCTTTGAAGTTCAGTCCTCTCAGTTCAATCTTCCTAGCAGAGCATCTGAGGTCTTTTCACATCATATGAGTGTGGTACATCCTACTTGTTACCACAGTTTTGTCTCATCTGTTTTGGTTGCTCATCGCTTTCCTTCTTCACTAAAATATGCTTCAAAATCTGGGCTTAAATAGGCTTTTTTCCTCAAGGAAGATTGTTGGTGACTTATACATGAAACCAGTGAATGCGGGGAGAGAAACAAGTTTTTGAAAGGCTGTTTTACATTAAGCTGAAAATCATTCTAGTGCACAGAGTGACTAGGTTGCTTCATTAATGTTTTGTTATGAGTTTTGCAAGCAGAATTCATGGCACTGCAGTGATTTGAGACAAGAACTGATAGAATCTTATGGAAGAACTAAAGACTCTCTGTATTCTGAGGCCTTGACTATAAACTCCTATTGGGGTTGTAGGCAGGAGACCCATAGAGGGGGACAGACAAGAAAAGAAAGGGAAGGAGAAAGAGGCAGAGGCCTTTGAGAGCAGGAAGTAGCCATAGTCAGGGGTAGGGTAGTTGGAGGACAGTGGACATTTGTGGGGGGGGACCCAACTCCAGGCAAAATGGAATGGCTGGGACCAAAGTGGAATGGCTGGGACACTGCATGACACTGAGAACAATAAGTTCTCATTCTTCATGGACAGCACATGGTGGAGCAAGGGGGGCTACCTGACTTAGGCTGATGGTCTCTTGGGGTATGACTACACAGGAAGCACTGCAGCAGCGAGTCTCAAAGCCCAGGTTTACAGTTTTGGGCTCATGCTGAAGTGTTGAAAGCAGCTGTGTAGACATTTGGGCACAGGCTCTGAAGCCCACCCCATCTCCTAGATTTCACAGCCCGAGCTCCAGCCTGAGCCCAAACATCTACACAGCTATGTCTAGCACCATAGTGCAAGCCCTAGTCTGTCGACCTGGCTCTGAGACTCACTGCCACAGGCTCCTGCTTGCTTGTAGACATACCCATCGTGGTTGGGGAAGAAATACTGACGGGGACCTGAATGGATCATGTGTACTTGCGGGATCTGGTGCCTCATGGCATTTTTCACTCATCCTCTAAAAATCTTTAGGACTAGCTCTGCCGAAGGGCCATAATAACGGTGATGAAAGCAGCAGCTAAAGAGCATTGAATGATTAGGGAATTTCTGAAACAGCACATTATAACTACTCCCTCCCAACATTCAAGTTACAGAAGGAGATTCAGTTGGGGGGGGGAGGAAGGAATGCTTATCCAGAGCATTGCCCCACAATTTCAGCCTGAATTCTGAATGTCTTGGCTTTAATGTGTATGTATAATATGTATGTGAGCATTAAATACACTTAAATGGACGTCTGTAATGTAATAATGTAATGCATATTAAGCAGCAATAAGTGGGTGGAACACGACTGTATTATATAACAAGAGTTATGTACAGTACAGCAGAGACAAAGAACAAAACTTATATAAATCTTGCTAAAATAGATGTACCCAACCAAATGTGAAAAAAAAAAAAATCCATGACATGGTGTGAATGATCCCAGCTAAGAAACATGACTCTCTTTTACTTAGCTCTTAAATCTTTTCCAACAAAAGTTAAAACCTCAGGCTGTGATTATGGGTGACCAGCAGGAGACATCTTAAAGGGAACATCCTCTATTTTCAGAACACCCTTCATTTTCAGCTGTTCATTGCATCCTGAAAATCAGACCCCTCTAAATTGTCTCACATTGGGTTCCCAAAAGCTGAGGCAGCCAAAATCAGCAGTCATTTTTTAAAATTTAGGCCTGTGTTCTAACATCTACTGATTCACAGAAGTAGGAGAATTTAATATCTATATTTTAAAAATGGTATATTTGGATTTTTTCTTATGTAAACAACCAGTTTTTTAAAATGGGAATAAATGTCTGCTGCAGGGTGGAAAAAGACACATTGGAAAGTACTCTTTGGGAAAACACATAGACTTTATAGTTACACGCTGAGGACAATTCTTTGAGACTGTATTAACTGCAACTGTCCAAGCAAGCTAACTGCTCTTGCTCTGAAGTGGGAAGAAAGCCCTATCTTTTGTCTTTTCCTCACCCCGTACTGGACACACACATATCTGGAATGAATTAATAAAATGACTGCATTTGTGTCCTGTTTTTTTTTGTTTTTTTTAGTTTCTCATCTCAGTTCATGTGAAAAAATGTTTTAGTCATAATTGCTCCCAGAAGTACTACACATCTTATCATATAGCAAACCATGTAACCTGGGCAGCATCAGTGTGAGCAGCACCTGTTTTGTACCCAGTAGGACAGAAAATGATTTGCTTGCAGATCATTTCAATGGCATAGCACCTGTTGCAAATCATGAGAGGAAAGATAAAGCAGTTTCTGGTGTAGTATATCCATTTCTTTTCTTGCAAGGTGGCATGTGTGTGTCGTCTTGATACCATGCCCCAGTCTCCAAGCAGCCCCAGAACCTTGGAATCTGTGAAGCAGATATTGAACTGCTTGGAAATGCACTACTTTTGTCCTCTGCAATAGCAGGTCCACCACTAACAGCAGGGTTAAAGTTAAAGATGAAGACAACATGCCCTGTGTTAAATGAAGGGAAATGATTTCTTACATGAAATTGGTGAGAGGAAAAACTGAGGCCCTGACCGCTTGTGATCATTAAAGAGCCCACAACACTTTTGTTAAGGATTGGGTTCTTAGTGCCAGTGTCCTGGCCAAATTTTAGTTTGGGCCACTGCATTCAGTCTACTATAAATTTTCCCTTGGTATTTAATTGCGTATGCTGCTGCTATATACACATCCTGCCCAAACCATACTGTAGTCATGCTGCATGCTTTTAAATGGCTATGTTCCATCTCAGTGCTGGTCACTTTTCAGTAATGGGTGAAGGGCATGGTTCCTGTATACCAGATGTAAAAATCTGTGAAGAACTTTGTCAGAATAAAAGGAACTACATATGTGCATGCAAGATATTATTTATTATTGTTAAATAAAAGGAGCCAAATCCAGGGGCATGCTTAGTGCCTGTTGAAAACATGCAATTTCCATTGACTTCCCTGGCATTTAAAGGGACTCAGCACCTGTCTGGATTTGGCTCAAAGAGATTTGATTCCTGCAGACTTGAGGTGGCTTGAGGTCACACAAGCTTTGATGGAGGTAATGCAGGACTGCCAATGATAGTTAACTTGTCTTGCAACCAGTGAAAAATGATTGAAGTGATTGAATGTATTTTTCCTCCTGCCTCCCTGAAAAACTTCATACATTTTAAACATTTGTGATTTATTTGTACTATCCTGCCAATGACACCCGAGCCATTTCAGGCAAGAGAGTAGTTATAAATCATAATAGCTAGGGATAATCACTGGGTCCATCCTTTTGAAAATACAGACTAAAGCTTCTATCTAAGATAGGTGGGTGGCTTCCATTACTATACTATCTGAGCACCACACAATCTTCAGTGCATCTATCCTCCCAACACCCTTGTGAGATAGGGAAGTGCTTTTATCCCCATTTTACCTAGGGGGAACTGAGGCAGAAAGAAGCTAAGTGACTTGCATAAGGTCATACACAAAGTATGAGGTGGAGAAGGGAACTGCACCCTGGTCTCTGTCTAATGCCAGAACTACGAGACCATTCTTCCTCTCTGAGGCAGTTATTAATCTTTATCATCAACTTCATTCCTATTCAATCATTGGCCTCCCTGCTTAGTCTGCCAGCAAGCATTCTAATTGTTATGATGGTGTACCTGTTGTGGACCCTTGTCCATGTGGAACAGGACTGAGACCACCAACTCTAGTCACATAAGCCACCAAGTAGCCACCATTTATATGGTAGTGCCCTTGGGTGACTATCACTGTGGTTTGGATTACTTTACTACTAATAATCCATAATCATCATTTGTATTATAATACATTTGCTTTGATCAAACTTCATAGGCTTTTCCAAATCAAACAAACCAAGTCCTGCCAGCATCAACACCACATAAAAAATAATAGGAATTATATGTGAAAACAAGGCACTATTTTTCAGCACATTCGGGGTCATCCTGTGCTAAAGACTCCATAGCAGTAAGAGCCTAATCTAATGCATAATTCACTGTCCTTTGTACTATCTCTATGAGAATCATAAAGGAGAGGAGAGGGAAATGAACACAATGAATAAAGTGAACACCCATCCTGGAAAGCATGGATATTATGAGAGGTGGTAAAACACATACAACTTTGAAATTTACTAAGTTCTGTGCGTTAGAACAGCTACTACAAAAGATTATTTTGCAGAGGTTTAATGTCTTGTCTTATTTTATCACATACATACTTTTAGTATTGTTGATGCATTAAATTTGAGGAGGAGCAAACCTCAGAAGCTTTGGTGATTTAGTTCCATTCACATAAGCATCTAGAATTCTGAATGCTTATTTCAATTTATCCAACACCTTTGGCTTGGAAATCAGACTGGAAACCTCAAGCCAGAATCTTTCTCATGAGATTTCCTGGCTTCTGCCTAACTGGAAATAGCACAATGGCCGCTTTTTCCTCAGTATTTTGGTCCTTCCACTTCTGGTCCCAGTAGAAACTGAGGAGCACAGCAGTCTACAGTTTATTTATTATAAAAAGTAGTGGAACATTTTTTAACATCAAAATAAATAAATAATTTGGTTAAGTTTGAATTTTGGCCAACAATATGATCAGTTCCACCTAGGCAGTGACTGAACAGTTTACTGCTGCTTAGTGCAGTTTGTCTGTGCAAAACATGCTTATGTTGTTACCACCTAGTTTTCCCTCCCATGCCTCCCTTTTTGTTTTACACCCACCTAATGAATCTTCTATTTAGTTGCTGCACGAACTGTCTGTACAATAGCTAGTACAATCAGGGTCTGACCTAGTTGAGATCTTCAGATAATAATTTTATCCAAATTGATTTGCCTCTCCCTAACTGAAATATATTTGCATTTGTCAGACAATTTTTTTTTAAATAGGCAAGTAAGAAAACTACATTTTGTTTGGTGCTTCATACAAAATGATAACCTTAATGTGATGTGTATGCTGAATAAAATTTTTATTTCTCTATAAGACTTCAAAATCTCAGGTACAAAATTAGTCGCTCTTTTTCATCTTATGAAGAAACAATGTAACAGAATCTTCTCTTGACCCATGTCAAATTGCAATTTTTGTTAGCCACCAGTGCTAAGTTATGCTAAAGTAAACTATGTATGTGGCATAATTAAACACAGGTCTTGACATTCAATTAATACCTGCCTAGTAAGTGGCTGACTCTTTTATTATCTCTTTCATTTAAAAAAAAAGTAACTGTGTGGCAAATGCTACTGATCACTGACTGTATTTAGTGCTCTTTCACCATTCATTCCCTCTCTTTGGTCTCTCTAATTTACTATTGGCTGAAGAAGGAACTCCCTGTCCGTTCCTCTAATCACAGTCCATCACATTCCTTGGTCTTCTGCCTCAGTGAGGGGAATGAATTGCAGAGCTACTAAGGCTGTCTCTCACTAGGGTTGGTGGAAAGTTATTTGAGACTGTTATGGGGATTGCCCTACTGCTCTCTGATCTATACCATGTACAACACAAATGTAAGCACACAAACTTACAATCTGTGCATGCATATATATATAAGCACATGCACACACCCAGACTGCCCAGTGGTGGTTTCTGCTGCTTCATAATGTCAAAAGCAAAATGTTTGAAAAATGTAAATGTTAGACCTGGTTAAAAAACATTTAGATAGAAAAAAAATCCATCAGTTTTGTCAAAATTGAAACATTTTGATGAAGTTTTTGATGGGAAAAAGTCTAAATCATGTTGACTTTTTCACTTTGTTTCACTAATGCTGAAACATTTCATTTCAATGGGGTAAAACATTTCATTTTGACTTTACCTTTCAATTTGTTTCTACTTTCATTTTATATTAAGATATTCATCAATACTTATAATATATAATATAAAATATTAAATATAATGTATAACATTGTAATATTAGACATGTTTACCTTAGCCAAATAAACATTGTGACACTATCAAAATGAATTGATTCAACACTGTTGAGACAAAATGATTCAATCATTCTGAATATAAAATGTTTAGAATTTTCATTCTATGGAAATTGTGCTTTTTGTTCTGATTCTGAACACAATTTTTTTTTGAAATATTGGCATTTCCAGGGGAATAGAAATTCCTGGGTTTGTTTGTTTTTACCTGCTCTAGTTAATATTTTTCTTATATCAGCAACTGTATTTATGTCAGCCGTTGTACTTAGGAATGATATTTATTAAAAGAGACTGGTCAATTCACAACAGAGAAGTGGAACTAGCATCCAGTCATAGATTGGCATACATTACTGTTTAAGCTGTAACTAGAAAAGGGAAATGTATATTCATGCCAAAATGAGACTAACCAGTAAGTACACACCCAGGGTCACATTCTGTCCTCAGAGACATGCATGCAGCTCCCACTGGAGTTACACATGCACAGCTGCAGGTTCAATTAAAAACCTGGGATGTAGTTTTTTAAAAAAATCAACTGATGTAAAGACAAATGTGAGCAAAAGAGGTGCAATTAATTTTCCAATTCATTGGCATAGGAAGCTAGTAGCATAACAGGGTGAAGCTCTTCTAGTATTTGATGTTTTTTCACTAGTCACACAATCTGGTAAAAGTTATATCACTCCTTGCATGCTAACCCTACTAAATTGTTTCCTGTGCCAATGTTCCAATTGAATTTGGCAATATTTGGAAGATTTCTTTCTCATTCTGAAAAAACAAAGTTAACTGTGGTTGAAATCAGTTTCATCTGGTATTACTTGACAACTGATATGCTTTTTTTAAATGACAAAAAAAACTATGTTAAAATAATATCATGACAATTAGTTTAACTGAAGCCTGAGATCTATTAGAGTTCAGAATCAGTCCCCAATAAAAGTTGTGGAAACTCTATTACTTGAGTCATTTGAATTTGCACTGGAAAATAGACATAGGAATATTCCATAAGAAACAAACTAGCATTGGCAAGAGGATGGGATAGAGGACCTTCTTCTGTCTCTGATTTCTGTGATTCTAGAAAACAGTAATGAGCACTTCTATAGCATCTTCCATTGGCAGATCTCAAAGCACTAGACAAATATTAATGAATTAGTCCTCAAAACACAGTGCCATGCACACGGTGAATATTAAAGTTTCATGAGATTTTGTCCCCAGAAGCTCCATCCTTTGAGCACTGAAGTTTCCTTGCCTTGCCCCTTGGCAAGCAAGAATGATTTCCATTTCTCTGAGCATGATCAGTGCTTTTTAGGCATTAGAAGTGGTGTCATCTTGGCCAGCACCTATCTACATAGAGGCAGCACAATGTGCTATCATGCTGGGAATCTGAATTGGGTTCCTGAGCTGAGTCTTTCACTACTTAGCTATGGCTGGCAGAGGCTAGCCGGTTTCCCCCTGACCACTTAGCCCTCAGGAAGGGAGTGCCTCTTATCACTAACAAGCAACCCCCTCTGGCTGATCATCAGCCTGGCAAAGATGAATAGGGGAAGAATCATATCTAAGCCAACCGTAACTGAAATGGCAAATTGAATTTTTATAAAGAGGATCCTAGAGGACAAACCCCTAAAAGGCTTTGCAGCCTCTGGTGCATCCATATGACAAGCAGGTATCCTCTTACACTATGTTTTGACACCAGTCCCCTGCCCATTGTATTATGCAGAGGTCATGTCTGTGCCTCTGATGATAAATGACAATATATAAGTAGTCACTGAGTATTAAGACTTGGCCAAGTCAAAAGAAGAGGAATCCTGATGCCTGGGTTTGAAATCATTTTACTTATGAGATAACTCACCCTCGCTTCCCACATCCAAGGTAAGATTAAATTCTTGTGAGGCAGAACAATTTATTTGTGAAGTTACTGATTTGTAAACAGTTTAGAAAATTATAATGCAAGCCACAGAAAAATGTATAGAGAGGAAAATATATTCCCTGCGACTGTGGAGTTATTGAACAGATAATTTAAGGGGGCAGAGAAACTTCCCTGGATTTTCCTTTTAAAAGCTTCTAAGGTCCTGGGACAACTTGGATACTGGTGGAGGGAGGCACCTTTTGGATGTCTTGTGTGTAGGTTTGGAAGGATTAGATTTGTATTGGTAAATGTCGATTAAACATCGGTTTCACCAAACACACACAAACTTATGAAAAATATTTCCATTGGTGATCATCAAAATTTACAGCTAGGCAAAATAAGCAAAATGTCGTTTGAGAATTTACTAGAGTTTGATTTAAAGTTGATTTAGAGATTGTAGGTGGTGATGACAATTTGTCTTTTTAATTGTTATAAAGGTTTAACATTTTGAATTTCAGTGTCTGCTGTTATTAAATAATTGTTTGATACCCTCATAATTTCCTGCAACTGTGAAAGTTTAAAGTGATAATTTTTAAAATGCTTAAAAACCATAATTTTGCATAACTATAAAATTATAAATAGATTAAAAATAGGAAAAAATGCTTTAAAATAATCAATATTATCCATCAAAATTATTTTAAAAATTTGAATTCTGCCATGCCTACATCTGTGTAAACAACATGCATATTTTGCTTTGTAGATAGTGTAAGGAAAGAAATGTCTGTGTACATCCAGTACAGTATTTACAAACCCCAATAACAAAACTAAAGCTGTGGCTACACTACAAGCTAGGGGCACAATTCCCATGTCGCATAGACATACTTCTGCTAGCTGTCATCTGAGCTAGCATGCTAAAAATAGTATCATAGTGCAGTAGCATGAACAGGGCAGTGACAGCACATGCTAGCAGCCCTGAGTTCATCCCCACAGGGTTCGGGCTGGTTTGTACTCTGGGTGGCTAGCACTGTGCTGCCTCTGCCTCTGCAGCTACACTACTATTTTTAGCATGCTAGCTCATATGAGAGCTAGCATGAGTGTGTCTACACAAGCTGGGAATCACACCCGTACCTCATAAGGTAGACATAGCCTTTATGATGTCTTTTAGTAAAGCTTTTGATGTTGCTGTTTGTTCAGTTGGGGAAGATTTAAATATTATGTGTATTTTATAATAGAAATATATTTCTATCATGCACTGTGCAGTGTTCTGAACAATGATGTGTAATTGTGTGGAATGAACCATTGAGAATTGAGAACTTGGAAAACATTTACTGTTTTACATATTGTCAGGGTGTCTTGGCAAGCACACTGCAGCTGGAACTCAATTACTGAGAGCAGTCTGTCCAAATAACTCTGAGAGAAACATTTTTCCAGAAGCCTTCTTTCCATCTGCAAATGTCGAGGGTGCCATTAACCAGTTGTAGATCAGTGTTCATCAAGGACCTTTCTATACTGTCACTGAGCTTTTTCTTACCATTTCTCTCTGTAGCATTACCATCAGTTCTACTCCTCCAGTGGTAGCAAAGGTGGGAGCTCTACTATAGACAAGGCACCAGCATCTGCTTGCATTATCACCACATTGTTTACAGTTGCTTCCAGCAGGGTAACTTGCCTACACTAGTGTTGTCATTGTTGCTAACACCAGAAGAACTGCACTGGAACCAAAGCAATGGTGAGAAATGCTAAGAAAATGCTCATTGTAGATACAGCCCAGTTCTTCCGTCCTGAGAATCAAGCTCAGGGGGAGTTTAGTTTAACCACAAGTATGTTTGTGCATCGTTGTTAGCACTTTCCCACGGTTTCCTGGATGCAGCTCTGGTCCATCCCAGCAGCAAATTACGCATATTACTGTCATGCATGGAGGAAACTAGGGTAAGCAGCCATATGTGCCTTTTGTGAGACAACAAACAACCTCTGTTATGGGACCTCTCGCTGACATGGTGACATTGCATTATCAGCGAGCATATGTGCAGATGGAACGGGGACACATCAAGTGTGGTTATAGACTGAAAATGACGAATATTGGTACTACAAAGTACCATAAATAATTATATTGTTCATCTTCATTGTGTTCAGTGTACAACTTTAACTGCCAACCATGGAAACTCAATCTGGGATCTGAAATTAAAGCTGGGTTCTCCCTGCTTTTTACTTCAATACCAATACTAAAGATTCAGAAATCAGAATTTGTCTGACAGTTTTACTGATGATGCAAGAGGCAGAATAGACTCCAGTTCAGTCTACTATAGCCTTATTGGCTCCTGCATTGCAAACAGAAATTCATTTTTTCTCTTTGGGAGAAAACTGTCCTTGTGCAGAGGGCCAGCATGAGGCCTGTCTGTCACTAAAGACCCATCTAAACTCTCAAACTTGACATAAATGGGCTCTGTATGGGGTTGAATTTCACCCTAAATTGGTAAAGTCAGCAAATATAAATTCAAGACAGTGAGCAGATACTCTGCAGATTTAGGAAGTGCAGCATTCTAAATATTTAAAAACTTAGGAAAAATGTTCAGCTGTAATGTCAAAGAAAGGCATTTCATTTTAAACAATGCTTCTATTCAAGGGACAGGATTATTTTGTCTTGTTTTCAAAGGTGAAAAGAAAGATTAAGTGATCAGCTCTTTGTAACATCTGAAGTTATCTCATTTCCAAGCAAATTAGCTTCCCTACAGTTATTACAGTATTCATGCCCCGTTTACTGTTGCTGTACTTTGCTTTCTAGGAAAGAATGTTAAGCCAGAGATCACCTAATTTGCCAACATTCTAGATACACAGTGTTTATCGTCCTGAAGGAAATAAGTAAAAGATCTTTCTGAGTTCACAGCCAATCTCCACACTGTCTGCTCCAGAAGATATGTAATCCTATGGGCATCTTTGGCCCATTTTTTTGTCAATGGCATTACTTAGACTTACTACTGCCAATGGCAGGAGTGACACCAAATATCTTCTGGTCACCCAAAGTTCTAGAAGATGATATAAACAATTTTAGACTCTTCCCATTATTTTTCCAGTTTAAAACACGTGGAAAAGATAAATTAACATTTGCAGACTCCATTCCATGTGCCAGGAGTGCCAGGGATGGAGCTAGCAGCAGATACTTACTCTGGGCAAATCAGCCACTATCGCCTACTGATCAGGGTAAGTAGCAGCTGAAACAGGAAACACATTTGGAGTGCAGCAAATCATGTCTGTCAGTTTTGGCTCCATAATTGTTAGACATTTCGGCCCTCATTCAGCAAGGTATTTAACCATATACCTAATTTTAAGCACATTAGTAATCATATTCACTTCAATGAGATTATGCATATGCTTATATAACCGGGATGGGAGATGCTGAGGCAAAATGCAGTATAACTATATATTGTCTGGCTATACTGAAAAAGAGACAGGAGACACTGGATATAGTTTAACCAGGATGCAACTTTATTATTAGCTGTCTGAGATTACCTGGCAGATAAAAGATGTACAGAACAGGTAACTCCATGATCATTTCAATATCTAGCCAGGGGCTTCTGCCAGCCCCTCCTTTTTCTATCCTAGTCCCCAGCCAATCCATTGCTGGAACCTTATCATCCCTCTCCTCAAATGAGGGTTAAGGTGAGCTATAAAGGAAGGGGATTGTCTCCCTGCAATGCCAGTTATAGAAGCCCTGGACTCCCTCCCCGCCCCGTTTCACTCGTTTAACAAACACCTCCTTTAATTCCTTTACCAAGCCATTTATCCGGTAACTGTCTCCCTTTCCTACAGCGTTCCTGCACTGGACATCCGCCCCATACTGGCATAATAAGTTGTGACATCGTCACTTAACTCGCTTCCCTACTCATCTTAACACATCCCCTCCTGAACCTTCTGTGGGGAAGGCAAAAAATTCCCACTCCAACTTGGCCAATCTGGTGGTGAAGGAAAAATTCCTTCCCAGCCCCCGTAGAAAGGAGCAGCTAGCACAATGCCCACAGATGGTCCCAATCAAACCTGTCACTTCCAAGGGGTGGGAAGATAGGTGCTGCCCCATCTGGTCTGGGGAAAAGGGCTTGGGCTTGGGCTTGGGCTTTATTAATTTCCCAGCCCTTCTGGTCCCTGAGAGAGGGTCATCATCACCATGCAGCGTCTGTGCCTCTCTCTCACCCCTACCCTTACAGCGATATACTCAGGGGTGAAAGTAAAACTGAGCTCTTACCAGTACGGGGCCAGCTATGCCCCCGCCCCCAGAAGGGGCAGGACCTCAGGCGGAAGGGGCGGGGCTGGGGTCAGCATCCCCCAACCAGCCCAGGGCTCCAGCGGCGATTTAAAGGGCCCGGGACTCCATCCGCAGCAGTGGCTGCCGGAGCCCCGGGCCCTTTTAAATCATGGCCCTGGGGCAGCTACTTCTTTTGTTCTCCCCCCCACCCCATCAGCCACCGTGGGGGGCAAAAGGGGCAATGATATTAAAGCCCTGCCACGGCAGCGCTTTAACATTGCTGCCCCTTTTGCGCCCCCCATCGGCAGCACTGCCGGGTCGTCGCTGCCCCTTTTGCACCCCCCCATTGGCAGCCTTGCTTTAAGCAGGGTTCTTAAAGCACTGCCGCGGCAGCACTTTAAAGTCAGCGGTACGGGCCGGTACTGGCGGCTACTTTTTACCGGCACACCATACCGACCCATACCACCTTACTTTCACCCCTGGATATACTCCTTCCTCCAGCAAGCCAGACAACGCCCCCCACTTAAGGTGCAGTACAATCACTCCCCTTCTTCCTGCGCCTCAGCTTTACTCTTTGCTAAAGCGCAGGTTGGGTTCTGGCTTTTCAGAAAGCATTACACAGAGTTAAACCTCGGGGTTCTTGTTTGTAAAACCCTGAAAAATAGATGTTAATAGTCCCCAGTCCATTTCAAAGAGAGACCATCATGCACTTTCTTAGTAAAACAAACATTTAATTCACACAAAACACATTGTGAATAGTATAAAATAATGTAAATAGTATTTGGAATACTCTGTATAACTTTTAAACAAAAGCTATCAGACAGTAGAACTACCGGTGTTCCTTATACAGGCTTCCCCCTTTTGTTTCTATTAAAAACATTCAAATGTAAGGTTTCAATGTAACATTTTCTATACCTTAGCACACACATCAGAACACACTCCCTTCTGATCTTCTCTCAGAAATGACTTCTTAGTCTTTATAGTGTGGCCACAGGGTGCGTCACCTGGGCTGCTTAGAGTTTGAGAAGAATGGGAACATCTCAATTCTTTCCCACACACTTCAGAACCTGGTCAGCAAACAAACAGTCTGGGGCTCCACAGCTAGGAGCATTCCAGCCCTCGGATTAACACCTAGCTCGTCCTCTCAGTTGCTGGTAAAACAGAAATCTGCAGCCTGTATCCAAAGTGGCACAGTGATTGGGATCGGCATATAAAATATCAGCTTCCTGGATCTCTGTGAGTATGTCTACACTGCAGTAAAAGATCTGTGGCACAGCCATGGCTGGCCTGGGTCAGCTAATTCAGGCTTGCAGGGCTCAGGCTGTGGAGCTAAAAAATGCAGCGTAAACATTCAGGCTTGGGCTGCAGCCCGGGCTCTGAGATCCCGGGATGGGTCTCAAAGTCCGAACGTCTACACTGCTATTTTTAGCCCAGCAGCCTGAACCCCTCAAGTCTGGATCAATTGACTGAGGCTCTGAGACTCAGCTATGTGGCTTTTTTATTGCAGTGTAGACGTTCTATTGCAGTGTAGAGTTACCCTATACGCTCTCACTTTATAGGCACCATCTTTTCCCCTTCAGCCCAGCTAAGTCAGACAAGAATTCACGAACCCCCATGTCCCTAAGTGCTGCCTGTTCTTTCTCTGTAGCTGAGGCAGAATCTCCATTTACAGCAATTAACTGGTAGCTAAATGTAATTTTCACAGACTCTGTAGCCACTAGAAGTGACAAAGGCTCCTCTCAGGTTTCCTTCTAGGTCCATAAAACACGCTGAAGTGGACCAACACTATCCTAGTGGGATGCTTCCATAATAAATAAAGCTACAATAGCACTCACCTCTGTCCGGCATGGTACAGGGATCGGGACCCAGCCCTCACAGCAAACACATCTCTTACTCCTGCGTTACTCATTGAGGGGGGACAAACAATAACAGAAAATGTGGAAATGGCAAAAGTGCTAAATGACTTTTTTGTTTCTGTTTTCACCAAAAAGGTTAATAGCGATTGGATGTCTAACAGAGTGAACGCCAGTGAAAGTGAGATAGGATCAGAGAATAAAATAGGGAAAGAACAAGTTAAAAATAACTTAAACAAGTTAGATGTCTTCAAGTTACCAGGGCCTGACGAAATACATCCTAGAATAGTCGAGGAGCTGGATGAGGCGATATCTGAGCCACTAGCAATTAACTTCGAAGAGTCAAGAAAATGGGAGAGATTCCAGAGGACTGGAAAAGGGCAAATGTAGTGCCAATCTATAAAAGAGAAGAAGGTCAACCCAGTGAATTACAGACCAGTCAGCTTAACTTCAGTACCTGGAAAGATAATGGAGCAAATAATTAAGCAATTAATTTGCAAACACCTAAAAGCTAATAAGGTGATAAGTAACAGTCAGCATGGATTTGTCAAGAACAAATTGTGTCAAACCAACCTAATAGCTTTCTTTGATGGGTAACAAGCCTTGAGGATGGGGGGAAGTGGTAGATGTGGTATATCTTAAGTTCACTAAGGCTTTTGATAGTGTCTCACATGACCTTCTCATAAACAAACTAGGGAATTCCAGCCTAGATGGAGCTACTGTAAGATGGGTGCATAACTGGTTGGAAAACCATTCCTAGAGAGTAGTTATCAATTGTTCACAGTCAAGCTGGAAGGGCATATCAAGTGGGGTCCTAGAGGGATCGGTTCTGGGTCTGCTTCTGTTCAATATCTTCATCACTGATTTAGATAATGGCATAGAGAGTACACTTATAAAGTTTGCAGATAATACCAAGCTGGGAGGGGTTGCAAGCACTTTGGAGGATAGGATTAAAATTCAAAATGATCTGGACAAACTGGAGAAACGGTCTGAAATAAATAGGATGAAATTCAATAAGGACAAGTGCAAAGTACTCCACTTAGGAAGGAAGAATCAGTTACACACATACAAAATGGGAAATGATTGCCTGGAAAGGAGTACTGCAGAAAGGGATCTGTGGTCATAGTGGATTACAAGCTAAATATGAGTCAATAGTGTTTCAAAAAAAAGCAAACAATTCTGGGATGTATTCTTCCACTCTACTGTGCACTGATTAGGCTCAACTGGAGTATTTTGTCCAGTTCTGGGTGCCTCATTTCAGGAAAGATGTGGACAAATTGGAGAAAGTCCAGAGAAGAGCAACAAAAATGATTAAAGGTCTAGAAAACATGACCTATAAGGGAAGATTGAAAAATTGGATTTGTTTAGTCTGGAGAAGAGAAGACTGAGAGGGAACATGACAGCGGTTTTCAAGTACATGAAAGGTCGTTACAAGGAGGCAGGAGAAAAATTGTTCTCATTAACCTATGAGGATCGGATAGGGCTTAAATTGCAGCAAGGGTGGTTTAGGTTGGACATTAGGAAAAAGATCCTAACTGTCAGGGTGGCTAAGCATTGGAATAACTTGCCTAGGAAGGTTGTGGAATCTCCGCCATTGGAGGTTTTTAAGAGCAGTTTGGACAAACACCTGTCTGGAATGGTCTAGATAATAATTAGTCCTGCCATGAGTGCAGGGGACTGGGCTAGAAGACTTCTCAAGGTCCCTTCCAGTCCTAAGATTCTGTGACTCTATAATTAGCTACTGAGTCCACAGGGCTGTTTTAACTCCTGTATCTGAACCTTTCCCCTCTAATTGACTCAGCAGTCAGAAGATAACTAGGCTATGACCTGCCATGTGGGTTGCCCACAATGAAAACTTCCTGTACAGCCTCAGAACAGTTACTGAACAAGTTCTAGAAGTTTCTGATTCTGAGTTACCCTGCCCTACTCTCTACATGTGTGCAAAAACACAGAGTATCCAACTATGTCATACCTAGGGTACAATCTAGACTAGTGAGTAGCTGTGTCACCCCTGCCCTCTAACCTGGGGTGCCCTTTACATTGCTTTGCTGTTGTTGCTTCCACTCCTGGACTGTTCACAGTCAGCATCTCACATGTAAATCACTCCCAATTATGTCTGTGTGCACTTGCAACCTGCCACTCTTTCTTACCTGTTGTCCCTACCATTTCCTTTCCTATGTGCATATAGTTTCCCCACCTACTGTGGGAGAATCTAAGCACCAAAGTCACCATGCTGACCTTTTCTTAATTTTCCAAAGCAGGCAATGGAAAAATTACATAACTTCACTGTTTCCAATTTGTTCTGAAGTTCTGTTTATTCCTTTACCACAGGCATTTTTGTTTTGCTAGTAGTACAAATTGTTAATCATCAAATGTGCAATCTCTGTGGGTAGTGAAGCAAGACACTCAGCGCCTCACCCTATTGAACTCAAATAATCTTCTTGCCTCCATTCCAAAAACCTTCTCCCCAGCAGCCTAGTCCAGTGCTCAGTGAAGTCAATCGAAAGGTCCCTGTTCATTTGGAGTTGCACCCTGGACCCATAGAATAATATAGTCTGTCTCCTCTGGCTAGATTTTGGACATCCCGCAGTATGGTGCTCACCTTAAATGAGTCCCTCTATTAAGTGGTGCTGCACCCAGAAAAAGGTAATAACAGACAGTGAATCCCATTATTCTTAGTAGAGGTTCATCTCACTAGTCTTGATTGCTGCAGTTACAAGATGTTGCACCAGCTGAACATGCATTCAAAGACTGATTAAAGCATAACCCTGTGCCCCAAATATGGATAGATGGTTGTTTCTTGGAGGTCCTCTGTCCAAGTACTGACCAAGCCTAACTCTATTTAGATTGTGAATTCTGGCTCAGTTGCAGCACAAGGTGGGGTGACTGAATTTGGGTATATACATATTGCATGTTGGGAGGAAAATGTATTTAAAAAATGGATGTTTGCCTCCGTTTCCCTTGTGCATATGTGTGTGTCTGTGTGTATATATCTATATCTATCTATAGAGATCTATATATAGCTATATAGATATAGATGTATTAGGGCTGTCAATTAATTGCAGTTAACTTGGTGACTGACTCAAAACAAATTAATTACAATTAATTGCAGTTTTGATTGCAGTTAGGACTAATTGTTGCTACCTTTTCTTGAATATTCTAAATGTTCTACATGTGTTTCAGCGTAATATCTCTCTTCAGTATGCGTTACTGTTAAAGCAGATAACTTCAGTGTCCATGCATTATCAGTCAGGTGTGCCATGACTCCACGATAGCTGTCATTGCTCAAGGATGTCCAGAGATCACTAGTCAAAGCAACAGCTAGCACATTTTTTTCAGAAGCTCCAACTTTGTAGTCTTCTTGTTGTGATATAGGTCATGTATTCGTGATGCAATGGCTCCTCGGGAGGGCAAGATGGATGACTAATTGGAAGATGCACTTTGAATAACATCTCTCAGCCCTCTGTTGTTTACAGTGTTGAGTGGTGTGCAGTTGATAGTTATTCACTTAGTAATAGCACTGGTTAAGTTGTTGTACTTCGTTTGATCCATGGGCTTGTAGCGATCCTGAAACTCTGTAAACATATTCTGTCAAGGCTGGTGTGATTCATTTGCTGTTGACGGGTTATCTGTACCACAAGAACTGGAGGTGAAAGCATGTTTAGCATGTAGGTGGTACTGCAGATTTGAAGTACTTCAGTGGTATTGGAACTTAGCCTTGCAATCGCTATATATAATCGTCTTTTTATCTAGTACGATCAAAACTGTGATTAATTGTGACTAACTTTTTTAATCGCTTGACAGCCCTTTATCAAGCTCAGTCTTGAAACAAGTTAGTTTTTTTGCCCCCACTACTCCCCTTGGAAGGCTGTTCTAGAACTTCACTTCTCTAATGGTTAGAAACTTTCATCTAACTTGTAATTAAGCCTAAACTTGTTGATGGCCAGTTTATTTCCATTTGTTCTTGTACTACCACTGGCCCTTAACTTAAATAGCATCTCTCTCTCCTTGATGTTTATTCCTCAAATGTATTTATAGAGAGCAAACATACTTCCCCTCAGCCTTCGTTTTGTAAGGCTAAACAAGCCAAGATCCTGAAGTCTCCTCTTGTAAGGCAGTTTCTCCATTACTCTGATCATCCTAGCAGCCCTTCTCTGAACCTGTTCCAGTTTGAAATCATCTTTGTTAAACATGGGAGGACCAGAATTGCACCTAGTATTACAGATGAGGTCTCAGCTGTGTCTTGTACAATGGTAATAACACTTCCCTATCTCTGAAATACCTCGCCTGATGCATCCTAGGATTGAATTAGCCTTTTTCACAGCTGCATCACATTGGCAGCTCATAGTCATCAACAGCCAGGTCTTAATCCTCCTCTGTCACTTCCAACTGATAAGTCCCCATGACCTTTCACTTTGCTCTAAGACTGTCAATTAAGGATTAATTCACAGCACAATTAACACATTAATTTTTAACACATTAATTCCACTCTAGAGGCAGCAGGGGGCTGGAGCCCCAAGCTCCACAGACAGCAGGGAGGCTGGAGCAAGTTTTCTTGGAAATATTTGGGAGGAGGAGAATGCAAATGCCCACCTCAACACCTGGTCTTTTGAAGCTTCAGCCTGGGGAGAGGACTTCTGTCTACAAATTGCCTTTACCCAGGATCAAAAGGTCCAAAGGCCACAAAGGACTAACTCACAGACTCATGAGTGTTCTTGTTCTGAACCTAAGGAGTTATTAACTTGTAGCCATAGGGGGTTGTGAAATTTCAAGGACTGTTCACCTGCCAGAGCTCTTGTTGGAGTTGGGCTGATCTCTGGTGAGCTTACTAGTATGTGTGTAAGGGGGGGTATATGTTTTCTCTGTAATGCTTTTACCTTAAGAATACCTGTGCTTGCTTAGGAAGAACTGTTTGATAACCTAACCATGAACATTTCACTATTTAGAGTCTCTGAGGAAGGAAAGCAAAGCAGGCCTGCTGAGGCAGTGTGCATTGCTGGGGAATTCACAGTGTAAACAGGGAACTGTGCAGCCTGAAAATACCCAGGGTCAGGAGAGAAAGAGATGTGGGTCTCTGCCCAAGAGAGGTGATGGCTGAGGACCCAGGAGTCTAGAGTGGATGCCCATGCTGGACCATGAGAGGGAAATACAAGTGCAGTTGCCACAAATGGAGACATCCGACGTCTCGGAAAAAAATTAGACAGACAAATTGGATGGGGAAAGCAATAAAAATAACAGGAGCATTGGAAAAAATGGGATGCTATAAGGAAAAGTTAACAGAGATGGGCATGTTCAGTCTAGAAGAGACACATAATAGCTGTCCACAAATAAGTGGCACCTCGGTCTCTTCTATTCCCTGGCTGTAGCACACAATAGTTTAGTCTCTTGAGGACTGATCTGCTTTAGTCTAACTCAAGTTATTGGGCTTAATATGGGTGAATTTTAATGGCCTGTGAAATATAGATCAGACTAGATGATCCAATGGTCCCTTCTGGCTTTAAACTCTAAACCTATAAGTAAAGAGGTGTTCATAAATAATCAAGAAATAACAATACAGAGGATTGGGAGCAATTATTCTTATTAGTCAGTAAGGATAGATAAGAAGTAATGTGCTTAAACTATAGCAGGAAAAATGTAAGTTAAATACTCGGAAAAGCAGTGTAAGTTGTTAAGTCAATGGAACAAACTGTCAAGGGTGATTGGGGAACCTCACCTTCAAGGCTGTGCGCAAGTCTGCCTGCCTACATTTCTTCTTTGATCTTCCACACATCATCTATATGTCACTCTTCTCTCCTATGTGCATCCTTCACCCGCTCCCATTTTTGTTTTCTTGTCTTTCTTTTCAAGCCACTGCACACATGCAGAACTTTCTCTCATCACATATGCCAAGTCCCTTCCTCCATCTGCAGATCCCTCCTCTTCCCTTAACACCCAGTTCCATGTAGCTTTCTACAGTCAGTGCCACACACAGATGCTGTCTCCACTCATTCTTGATGTTGGACAATTATCCCATTTATTGCATCTTCATGAATTAAGGACCCTCAAGGCAGGGACAACGGCAAGATTTTCAAAAGTTACTAGTGATTTGGGGTGACTGTATTTTGGGGGCCCAACTTGAGAAACTTTCAAGGGGCCTGATTTTCAGAGGATGGGCGCTAAATACTTTCTGAAAATCAGGCTCCTTTTAAGGCGTCTCAAGTTGGACCTCCAAAAATTGGGGCACCTGAAATCACTAGTCACTTTTGAAAACCTTGGCTGGCTGGTGTTTTTTTTACATGTTCAAAATATCATGTATAGTGTAAACAGATAATAAAAGTAATTAGCTGTGTCAAGACATCTGTTTGGGAATGTTTAAGAATAACTAAATCAGCCAAGGTGTAGTGAGGTGGATTAGATCAGTGGGTCTCAACCTTTCCAGACTACTGTACCCTTTTTGGAAGTCTGATTTCTCGTGTACCCCTAAGTTTCACCTCAATTAAAAACTACTTGCTTACAAAATCAGACATAAAAATACAAGTGTCACAGCACACGATTACTGAAATATTGCTTACATTCTCATTTTTACCATATAATTATAAAATAAATAAATTGCAATATAAATACTGTACTTACATTTCAGTGTATAGTATATAGAGCAATATAAACAAGTTGTTGTCTATATGGCATTTTAGTTTGTACTGACTTCGCTAGTGCTTTTAAAATAACCTGTTGTAAAACTAGGCAAATATCTCGATGAGTTGAAGTACCCACAGAAGACCTCTGTGTACCCTCAGGAGTACACATACCCCTGGTTGAGAACCACTGGATTAGATGACCCACTGGAGGTCACTTCCAGTCCTAATCAGTCTGGGTTTTGGTTTTGTTTACATGTATACACCAAGGAAGAAGTCCCCCTTTCCAAGCAGCAGCAGCTGCTGGAAAGAAAGAACAGGAATAAGGCTATTGGACTTCTGCTTTTGCTCTATTGACACAAATGGCCAAAGACAGCTGAATGCTAAGGAAGCCTTCAGCAAAGCTGCAGATTGGAGGTTCCACTATCACTTATGGTACTGGGGAGCGGGAGGAGGTCATCTCTGGGGAACGAGGCTTAGAGTGGGTGCGGGGGGGGTGGGGGGAAGAGAATCAAGGATCTTTATTCAACATTACTTTACAGCTTTTGTGCACCTGGACTGATTTGTTGTGGGAGAGCTGTTGGAGACAGTAGATTTGGCACTGGCCAGGGCAGCTGAGAGCCAAGAGAGAAGTTCTATGCCAGCTTAAACCCTGGCTTCATTCTGTCTCTCTCTTCCACCACCCCCCCCTGCATTCCTCCTTTCCCCCTTTGAAGGACAGAAGAGAAAGAAGGGGAGAGAGAAACTTGCAATGAAAACCAGAGCACTGGGTTAATGAAGCCCATGCAGGCTGCAATAGACTGGAAAGATACACACGAGGCACTTACTCTACCATCTGGCATGCAGTTCTGCTGCTGCTGCTGCCACCCTTACTACATAGCTTAAAAGGAACAAGCAAACAAGTAAAACTTTTTAAGAGATACCAATTGTGAAACAAAAGCTATGAATCTGTCAGCTTATTCTCTTGCCTTTTCCCCCACCTCCCTCTTCTTTTCCTCGAGCCTTTTTCAATTCTCATGCCTATCTGTGAAAATGTACACTGCCTTGTCAGGTTTTCAGAACTGACTCATTTCACCTATTTGCTGCTAAAGAGGAGTTGGGGCCAAAGCTATTATATTTATATTGTAATTGCTTAACCTTCTTTTACTCAGAGCCATAAAGTAGTACATTTGGTAGCAACAGCAAATGACCCATCTTTATTCTGTGGTTTGTTTAAAATCTGGCCCACACTGATATGGAAGCAGGGAAGTTTTAGGTGAGCTGAGCTTGTTCAGTGATTTTTTTTTTTTTTTTTTAATTCAGTAACAAATGGTTGGGCACGTTTCCCTGTGTTTTGCATTCATTGTGCATTTGTGATGCTCATTTTTCCTGAGTGGGGTGAAAAATACTGTCTTGGGGTCAGCCTCCCCCAACTTGTGAAAATCAACATATCTCAATTGAAATCAATGGACCTATGATAATTGACACCAATTGAGGCTGTGACCCCCTGACATAAAACCTCTCAAGCTAGTGCCGAAGGAGATTCTTTGATGATTCATGGGTTTGGAAGAACATTATCTCATTATAAACATTCCTCTTCAGCAGCTCTGAGCAAGCTGGCCCCTTTCTTATGATGAAGAAGCCAAAAGAAATGTTAGCCAGAGCAACCAAAATCTTTTGTCAAGTAGGATGAATAAACTCTGGATTCCAGTTAATTTTGAGGCACCTGTTCAGTGAAAACCTACTCTTATCATTCTGTAAAATATAGGTTCTCAAGGTGCAGTTCAGAAACAGGATGCAATCCACTTGCATCCGACGAAGTGGGTATTCATCCACGAAAGCTCATGCTGCAAAACATCTGTTAGTCTATAAGGTGCCACAGGATTCTTTGCTGCTTTTTGAGGGTGCAATAAGTTTCCCATCAAACACGCTTGTATTCCAGGACTATGTCCCCATTTCAGTCTTGTATGTGAATATCCATTTGTGGTACTACCAGGACTAAAGTTGAATATTTTTTGGTTCACTGGCAGTTCTGAAAAAAAAATTGTTTCAGGTCAAACAAAACATTTTGTTTACATTTTGGGCATTTGTTAACATTTTAAAAATATCATTAAAGGAAATTTCTAAATGAAAAGTCATTTCAAATAGAAACATTTCCTTTCATAACTAACAAAATGAAACATTTCAATTTTTTTTTTTTTACAATTTGTTTAGGGTTTTTTGACCAAAACAAATCAGCAAAATTGATGCAAATTCGCAAAGTGTTTCAGTGTCACCAAATCTGCATTTTTTGCCAAAAAGAGTCTTGGTTAAAGATTTTTGCCAGCTCTAATCAGGACAACCGGGGAGATGCAGCTTATCCAGGAGCTTTGTCAGTGTTAGCTATTGAACCACTGATTTTGGCCTGACTTGCAAGTATTAATTCCCAGCTATCTTCACTCAGGCAAAGCAAAGACCTTCAAAAAGTGCATTCTTTTTATGAGTCCAAATGGTGACCCTCAAACTGACCAGTGGCACCTAGAAAGAACTACATTCTGCCAAGAGCGGCAGGTTTTACATGCCCTAGTTTCCCTAGGAGAAGTATGTCTTGTGTGTGTTAGAGCTATTATATATATGGTAATTTTAAAATAAAGTAGTTGGCATGACAACAGGTCAGATTTTCAACCTGGTTTTCACTAGGCCTCCTCTGTCCTCCCCTGCCATCTGAGAAATTGCAGGTGCAAATAACTACAAAAAGAGTGAAGGTCGTTTGAATTCTATCTACTTGATTCCATTCACAAATTAGGTACACAGCTGCCTGCAATGCAGACACAAATTTGCAACCCCCAATTTTGAGGATGCAAAAAGCAAGACCAGCTCTTGAAAAACTAGAAGAAGGTATTAGTAACAAAGAGCTGAAAGAAAGCAGTGGTAGGCAGACCACAGAAAGTTTGGTGATTCAGGTTGGATGTGTGGTTTGTTTAAGCACCTAAATGTTCAGATGCTTATCTCAAGCTATCCAGACTTCTTTGGTCTACAAATATTGAGCTGGACATCTGAAAACCAGCTTTCTTGATTTCTTGTACTTTCTGTTTCCCACCAAGCTGGAAATACCACAAGGACAGTCTTTCTTTCACAGTACTTTGGCACTTCTGCTTCTTGTTCCAGCTTGGATCAGGAAGTGAAGAGGTGAACAAAAACGAAAAATAATAATTGGGAAAAAGTTAACTGAACATTTTTGTATCTCAGAATTTTTTAAAAAAAAATCAGCCTGGGTTTAATTTGCACATTAGGCAATGGTCTGGGTCATTTTTTACTTTAGTTAAACCAGTTCACTCCTCCTTAACAGAAACATTGTTCCTTTAAGAAGCTTCAGTGACTTGCTCCAATAATAGAAAAACAACATGAAACAATCAAAATAAAGCTATTGAAATTATTTCAAGTTGGGATAAAACAATAACACTGGTCCTTGTCATGGAAGTGCAGCCCTGTGTTCTATGAATGTGTCAGTGCTTGTGGTGTATTACATCTATTTGTTTTCTTTGTTCTTAACCCCTTTGTTCCAAGGGTCAGGATATCCTGATGCTAAGCGCTCCTGCAAAATAACATTACAACAACAATGGTATAACACTTAGGGAGCACTTCACTTTTTTTAAACCAGGGCTACCTAAAAGAACTGACTAGTTAGATCATATTCAACAAATATGCTAATAATACAGCACCATGACCCACATTAAAAATAACCATATTTTTGAAGAACATTGCTGTCTCTAGTCTGAAGTGGGAACAGAAAGGTAAACATGGCAAAGGATGCTAGAACAGTGGAAATATCATGCTGCTCCTGTTGATGTTGGCATAACAAGGAAAAACTTGTGCATTCTGTTTTTTATACTTAAGGATGTTAACTTTCAATCCATTCACTTGGATTCTGCCCCTCCCCCCAAAAAAAGAAAAAAAAAAGGAAGAATCTGTTTGTTTGCCAGTTTATTTTTCCATCTGGAAAAGAAACAGGACACTGAATTTAACCAGGAAAGAGTAAGTCTATTATCTATGGATAAGAGGAAAAATTAAAATGCATGTTAAAATTCCTGTTAAGTGAACTTTCTGTGGTTTTATTCAAAATAAAAAAGTAGATGGTACAGTAAACTGCCTCCACGCCATCAGTTCCTTCCTGCACCCCTAAACAAGCACCAAGGCTGAATGATAACCCAGCACTAAAAGGAATAGAGATTAAGAATGCAGACTGTATCAGAACAATGAAAATGCCAGACAAAATAAAGGGTCCTGCTACTTGGGGATGTGAAGCAAAAGGGAGAAGAAGGGATTGTTCTAACAGCTGTCTAACAAACCATGCTCAGACATGTTTAAAAATGTCCCAGTAACCCCATTTGCTAGTGAAAGTGCTACAGCTACAATACCTCACCTCATTTCTGTGTGTGACAGAGCTGTTCAGAGTAGACACCAGGCATCTTTTGTTTTGTCTTTAAAGGTTGGCAATAATAATTGTCTTCTGTGTACAATCAGTGAGTGATCGCTAGCCACCAGTTAACGTCCTCACATGAACTTATTCCTTCAGTCAGGTGGAGCCTTGCACCTAGCAGCCAAAATAATATGTCCACAGTGGGACCTCCCATGGAAAAGTGGAATTTCAACAACTTAATTTCCCTTGCAAGTCAAGCCCTGGCATTCCTTTCTTTCTTTCTTTTATGATTATTTTTCTTCAAAAATGAAATTTAAAACCAGAGCTGTTTGTTAAGATTACACAACAGCACCAGACTTGTGAATGCAGATCTTCCCGCTTTCCTGATTCACTTCTTTCACAGTTAGCTTTGGAATGTGAATCAATGTTATTTCCCTTGCAGCTGAAGGGCAGCTAAGGTTACAAAGGGATTTGACTAATAGGCCAAAACTCCCTTTGGGCTTGCTGAGAACCAAATGACAGAAAGGAGGAAGAAGACGGAGGTGGGTGGGCAGGAAGCCTGTTTAATTCCATTACTGTGTAGATAAATTCAAACAGCCTTCTTAATATCTTCATCATAATGCGGTCATTAGTGGAAGGGAGTGATGGCCTTCTGCCAGTCTAGCCAGCGAGAGGCAGCTGTGAACTGGTTCTGCTGGGCTGCTCAAGCTTCTCTCTGTTTACTGAGGGCTGCTTTAGACTGCACGGCATGATTTGGTGAAGCTCTTTTTTTTTAATAAACCAGCAGCTGTTTACCTGATAGCTCCTGATAACAAACCTGTAGATGAAAATGTTCCTTCCCTGCACATTTCAGCGTCTTGCAGTAGGGTGACAATTCCTGAAAACAAACAAACAAACAAGCAAGCAAACAAAAAAATAAGAAGAGAAAAAGGGAGGAAAAGAAAATACCTCACTGGCTTCTCTCCCCCACACACTTTTTTTTTTTTTTTTGGCTGATGTTCCAGCTGTAGCCTGGGATTAATTAGGTGTTGTAACTTGGAGCCTGAGACAGAGGGTGAGTGGAAAAAAATGTATCTATCTCTTAATCTCTGAGGAGGAAGAAGTACAGTAACTGCTTCAGCTCACTCACCAGTGGGAACCCTTGGAAAGCACATCTCTCCACGGCGTTTGTCAAGAGGCAGGGAGGCTGCAGAAGCCTTTTCCTTAGTTGTGGGGGCCCATTTTTATTGTTTTCATTTGTGTCTGGCTAAAAAGTGTGTCCCTAGTCCAATAGCAGGAGCAGCCCTATCTGGAGAGCACAGGACAGGATGCCTGTGCTAGACAGGTTTTTTAATTCAACAGAGCTGGGCAGGCTGTGGAGGACAGGGGAAGAGCCGATGCCCTTTCCCATGGGCAGCCTGCCCAGCTATCAGCCGGGGACCCTAGCCTGCGAGTTGCCTGAGATGATCAGGATGGTAAAGCTCATTTGGAAATCCAAAAGTGAACTACGAGGGACCAAGCAAAGAGGGATTTTGGAAAATGAAGATGCTCTGGGCAGTTTATCAGGTACATTTAATATGTTCAATAAAAGGTGTGGTCTCATCTAATCATGCAAGCTGCTGGTTTCATAAAGTGAGACTCAAGCACCCAAACGGTGTGTGTGCATGTGTACAGGGGAAGGCAGTGGCTGAGAGGAGACGTGTGGAGCTTTGGGACTTAGGGGTTGTGACTGACATACTAATGTATTGAAATCCTGTACAGCAGTCTGCACCCACTTGCTCAGTGGAGTACCTGTTTCATGACAGGCAAGTCAAATAACAGGGTTATTTTCACCGTCCACCCTGATGGTAAACAGCAGGCGAGTAGGATTTGTGCCTGGCTGATCAATTTGTATGACAGCTTTGCAAGGCTGCTCTAAAAATATACATGTGTTTAACACCGGTTTTGAGCACAGCCGCCTTATTGAAAAATGTAACACTGCCAGCAATAATTCTAAAATCCCAGTTTATGATTGTGTTTGTAGAGGGCCTAGGAGCCAGGTCCACTTTTTGAGCGTGCCACAGTATTTCTTTTGTGTGGTCACAAAAATTAAAATCCAGAAAGGAAGGCTGTGGTGAGGGTTTTGATCTGTGCCTCAGGAGAGCTGGGTCCCATGGCCAGCTCTGCCACGGACTGCCTGGATGATCTTGGACATGTCAGTTGGGGCCAGATTTTTAAAGGTATTTAGGCACCTGTAGATTCAGGTAGGCACCTAATGGAATTTTCAAAAACACCAACTCTCATTGAAATCAGTTCAGCAGGGTTTTTAAGCAGGTGCACAATGTTAAGCACATGAATTGCCTTACTTAATTCAGAGTCAAGGGGAAGACTCGCACTGGCTTCAGTAGACTTCAGATGAGGCCCTCTGTGCCTTGGTTTCTCATCTGCAAAATGGGATTAATAACACCTCCTTTCTCCCGTCTTGTGTTACAATCTATTTAAATTATGAACTCTTCGGGGCAGGGACATGTAAATATAGTGCCTAGCACAATAATGGCACCCTAGTTGCAATCAGAAGCCTGTGCTATCATAATGCAAACAATAAGCATAAATATTAGCACTTCATGAGAAACCATCCTGTATGTGGAGTAAGTATGCTGTAAATATTCTGGAATCCATTATAAAGAGTTTGTCACACAATATGGATTACTTGAGTAGTATGGGGCAGATGTAGCCAATCATCTGTGTCTCATCCTTAAATATTCCTGTTAAAAAACTGTATAATAAAAAAAAGTGCTTACCTCATTTTTATTTTGGAAGTGGCGGGGGAGAGAAAAGTCTGTCAACTCCAGAGAAAATGTAAAACCTTCCACTTCCCCTGAGTGGGAACCACCAGTGACTGGTAAATTAGAAGAAGTCTTTCTACAAAGGTTGTCCTGGGTAAAGGAAGAGGCTTGACCGCTGTATTAAGTGTGTAATAAATGAGATGGGAAGGCAACGGAGCAAACTGATGGGATTGTGAGGTTTGTGTGGCAAGTGGGAACTAAATGCTCAGAAGGATGGATTTTGGTCAAAGAGAAATGAACCGATGATTCATCCACCACATTTTTCATGCAAGTAGTGCTGGAAATATTCAAAAAAGCCACCTAGGGAGAAAGTATAATCACATCATGTTCAGTGCAGCTACCATTTATTTTATGAGCACAGTTCACCTCCAGACTTATGGAGGCATCTGTGGGTGTACATTTAAGAGCAGGTGGAGAATAGTGAGTTGGTGGGGGAACAGTAAGAGAAATGTAACAAAATTTTAAAACTATAAAGAATAGATTATAATCTTCATGGAACCTGATTCTTCCACCAGCAGGATGTGAGTAATTCCCATTGACTCAAATAGATTTTACTAATATCCTGGGAAATCTGGCCTTATGGTGCCAATTCTACTGTGTTATCCCAGTATAAATCCAGTCTAATTCCTGAGCTCAGTTGATTTACACCACTGAGAGAACAACATGACTCCATAACTTTCAACAGTTTACAAATCAATCCCCTATGTGATTAAGTTGACTTGGGAGGTTGGTTCTTTTTTCCCCCCTCCCCACAGCAAGTGTCATTGTGGTTTCCCATTTTGTTCAACAGCAGGTTCCTCCTATATGTGGGGAAGCCAGTAAAAATCTGTCTAGTCAGAGAGGATCTAAATACTAACTCAGAAAGCCTCTCTTACCTTCTCTGCTTCCCCATCCTTCTCCACAGTCATTTGGAATCATCAGTAGTATGAAGCACTAGCACAGTGTTTCTCAAACTGGAGTTGCTGCTTGTGTAGGGAAAGCCCCTGATGGGCTGGGCTGGTTTGTTTACCTGCCCCGTCCGCAGGTCCAGCCGATCGTGGCTCCCAATGGCCGCAGTTCGCTGCTCCAGGCCAATGAGAGCTGCTGGAAGCGGTGTGGGCCCAGGGATGTACTGGCCGCCGCTTCCAGCAGCTCCCATTGGCCTGCAGCGGCGAATCGCGGCCAGTGGGAGCCACAATCGGCCAGGCCTGCGGACGGAGCAGGTAAACAAACCAGCCCAGTCCGCCCGGGGCTTTCCCTACACAAACAGCGACCCCAGTTTGAGAAACACTGCACTAGCACAACTTAGTCTTGAAAAAGCTACTGGTGCCAGAATGGATGGTGAGGCACCATGGTAGATGCATTGCTTGCTTTTTGCCTCACATAGAGACCCATTATTTTTGAGGGTCGTCTGATGGCTCATTAGATGCAGCAAAATATGTCAGCTGTTGGATACTCAGCTTCATAGCACTTGCCAAAGTAAGGGTGTTTTCATTTAAATTCTGACCTGTCCTCATGGTAACTCATCCTACATTATATCATGTTATCTGAGGTTATATTTTCTTACCATAGCTTATGAGGTGAACTAAGAGAAACTGAACAAAAATAAGAGAAAACGTTGGGACATTTTGGAGGGAAAGGGAAGTTGTCAGGATTTCTGCTGTATTTTAAAGATTGTATTGTGGAGGTTCCTCACTTAACGTGGGCTGAACACAACCTCCCACAACTAAGCCTGAGTGATCAGACTAGACTCCTAGACCTTAAATCTTGGGTCCCCTTATCGAGAGACAGTCCTCTGAGTCTTAGCTCGTGGGGCCCTCCATAGCAATCAAGGAATATGCAGGATCTGGATCCTCTTCCCCCTGTCCCTCCCCCTCCCCACGCACACCAATTACAGTGTTTTCTACACATTACATAATTGTATGAGAAGATTAATCGGCAAAATCTCTGGTGAGATTTTCCTTCACTAATTTTGAAAATCAGATCATTAGCATGCTCTTGCCAGCTTTAAGAGGCACTGCAATGATATCTGCTATGTCTGCAGACCTTGCTTTCCCTGCCTGCCTCTTGCCAGTTGTTGCTTAGTAACTTTTTCGTCCAAATCCCTGTCCACACTAGCACAAACCTAAACCCTATATGATTTTTGGAGATGAGTGTCTCACTAACTGTGGCAAAAGCAGGTGAGCACATCTACGTTATTATCTCTCTACCAAAATGCTAAACAAAATTAAGAACTAGAGATGGTGGAATGATGAAATGCAATTGATTTGAGGATGGGGAGGAGGGAAAATGGTAGAATTAATCATTATTAAAAATGTTTGCAGTGGATCAAGTAATAAGAATATTTATTTGCAAATAATGTTTGGGAAAAAAATGCCGGAATGTGATGGGTTCATTATTTGGACTGAATAACTCAAGCAGCTCTAACTGGCACCATGATTGAGACAGACCCTTTTCTATCCAGCACAGTTTGAACATAGTTTAAAATTTTTAGTCTATAGAAGAAGGCTGCATTACCCAGTTTTGAACTGTTCTCATTTTCTCCTACCCTCGCTTAATGTTCTGCGTAACTATCCTTTCTTCTCTTGGGTCTCTCTCTCTCTCTCTCTGGGCTTGTTTATATGGTTGAGTAATGAGCACTTTGGGGGTGTGGTTTCTAAAGTACACTAATGTGTTGCACATTAATTGGTCTGTGGAGATCCAGTTTGTATGTACTAAATGTTCCCTAATGTGGTTTAACATAGTTTCAAACAACACTATGTTAAAGCACATTAGGAAATATTCAGTGCGCACCAACCTGGTCTACACAGACAACATTAACATGTTGCACTTTAATTGATTTATAAATCACACCACTGTACAGCACATTACCCCACTCTGTAGACAAGCCCTATCACTCACACTGACACACTCACACACACAACATCTCCTGAGAGGAGACTGCTACAATACTTAAATTCTTCAGAGCCTTCCAGACACCAATGTTTGTGCATTTCTGAAATGACTTTAGAACAGAGGTGGGCAAACTTTTTGGGCCGAGGGCCACATCTGAGTGGGGAAATTGCATGCAGGGCCAAGGCAGGGGGTTGGGGTGTGGGAGGGGGTGCGATGTGCAGGGAAGGGTTCAGGGCAAGGGATTAGGGCGGAGGAGTGTGGGGTGTATGAGGGGGCTGAGGGCAGGGGGTTGGGGTGCAGAAGGTGTGCGGAGTGCAGGAGGGGGCTCAGGGCAGGGATGCAGGAGGGATGCGGGGTGCAGCAGGGGCTCAGGGCAGGAGGTCGGGGAGCAGGAGGTGTGTGGGGTGTATGAGGGGGCTCAGGGCAGGGAGTTGGGGTGCATAAGGGGTGCACAGTGCAGGCAGGAGGCTTTAGGCAGGGAGTAGGGGGGTGGGGTGTAGGAGGGGTTCGGGCTCCGGGGTAGCAGCAGCACGCACTGGGGCCAGGGCAGGCTCCCTGCCTGTCCCTGCCCCGGCCCTGCGCCGCTCCACGCCAGGAAGTGCTGCGGCCCCTGGAAGAAGGGGAACGGAGGGTTCTGCTTGTGCTGCCCGTGCTGTGCCTCCAGGTACCTCCCCCGAAGGTCCCATTGGCCATGGTTCCCTGTTCCCGGCCATTGGAAGCTGCAGTGGGCCGTGCCTGGAGGCAAGGGCCAGGGGACTGCTGCTGAGAGCAGCACGGGGCCCACGGCTCCATGGGGGGGCAATCCCGCAGGCCGGATCCAAAGCCCTGAGGGGCTGGATCTGGCCCGTGGGCCATAGTTTACCCACCGCTGCTTTAGAAAGCTTTCCCACCTCCCTTCCTATTTCTCCTTCTCACTGCAACTGTCCTCTCAGAAATGTAGGCCTTGAGTCACACATGCATAATGCTTATAATTAACAGAGGAGTCTGCCTCATTTAGAGAGGGAGAACAGTAACTAGAGACACCCACACCAGCATCCGGTCCATGCCGAATCTTGCAACTAAGATAATTTCCACTTCTCATTGGTTTGCCCGTGACTCCTCCCTCTTTGAATCCACTGTCTCCTCCGTTTCCACTGAATCACTTTCAGATTTCATGTCATTGCCTTTAGGGCCCTAAATAACTCTTCCCCTGCTTATCCAACTTTTTCTCTTATCACGTTCCTCCCACCCACAACTGTCTCTGCTCTGCCAATGATGCCAGCCTCAGCAAACCACTTGTCTGCTTTCCCCACGGATGTCTCAGTTCTTCCTTCTGCGCTGACCTCTCTGCATGGAAGGTCCTTCCTAAGCTAGTCCACAAAGCCACTAGCCCCTCCTCTTTTAAATCCTGCTTGATGACCAACTTCTTCCTTGAAGCCGAAGAAACATGTTAACTAGCATTCTGTTTATTACTTTTGTCCATTTATTTCATCAGAACCAAACACTTTTGTCCCACTGTGGTGTGCAATATTGCCCTGTCCATCCTTCCAACCTCACCATGTGCTTACTTCCTTGTTCAATCATGTCCAAAATGTATTTGTAATCTCACAAGGTCAGGGATCTTGATACACCTTTTGAGTGCCATTACAATCATTAGTCATTGAGAGGGGACCCTCCCTACACTTTGGGGGCATGGCTATGCTAATTTTGCAGTTTGAACCAGTCAGATGCTGAGCACCCCTACTGAAGGCAACAGGAACTGAGGGTGCTCAGCACCTTACTAGATCAGACCCTTTTGTTCCCCCTTTACACATACCTACAGCATAGTAGATAGTTCCAGTGTTTTGTCTCAGCATTTGTTGAGTTCCTTACACTTTTCCTTGGACTGAAAACAGCTTCATTTGTGCAACACTGGGATATGCACCACAGGCAGGAAGGCTGTTTACTACATCTATTTCTGAACAAAACAGGGAATGTTGAAACTTGCCAAATGTGTTACATTTATTGGGGACAAAGAGAATGAGTTTGCTTGAATCAAGGCTAGCTAAGGGCATTTAACTCGAGTTCTGGCCATGAAGGTTCATTCAGTTGATATGATCATTTGCTGTGGTGGAATTACCAACTCTTTAGAGGCATGGAATATTTCTTTCTACATACTTGTAAAGTTACAGCACTGTATAAAAGTTTAGTAAAAACAATGAGGAAGGTTTACATGCAATGTGCTTTTTTACAGTACATAGGTGATTTAAATGATTTAAAGCTACAGGCCAAATCCAAAAGCCTCTCTTCACTTCTTACTCAGTCCTCAGATTCAGTCCTTACTCAGGCAAAACTTCTGTTGATTTTGAAGGGAGATTAGGAAAGTAAGAACTAGAACTGAGCAAATAGTGGAGGGAAATTATATGCAAATATTTTCACAAATTCTGAATGGCTTTTCAGTTTAGTCATGCTGGCACCCGATTTTTGTTTGCATTCCCATGAACATTTGTGCAAAGTGAATTTTGTTTGCAGGAGTGTTTGGAAAAGCTCTTTGGGCAGCTGTTTTACAGTGCACACACACAATAGGGGAAAGGAAGAGAAGATGAATATAGTATACAGTTGAAACTCCAGGATGTATTTAGGTAGACAGAATGTAATTATCCAAGCTGGATTTTGGCCAAGGGCTGGGAGCTAATGCCCCGGTGTACCAAAAAAAAAAAAAAAGTGACAGTGAATTTAATATGTCAATTCAGAGCACCTGTTTAAAGAATAATCTAAACATTAATAGGCCAGATCCTTGTATGATGTAACTTTGTGGAGCTCCATTGTCTGCCTATAAGTACAGGAGACACTGGATGTGGTTTAATTAGGCCACAACTTTATTCTTAAATGTCTGGGAGTACCTGGCAGATAAAATTGTATAGTGTTGGTAATTCTATAATCATTTCAATATATACCTGGGTCCGACAGCACTCCCTCTTAACCCTCATTCAAGGGGAGGATGGTGAGATCCCAGCAGTGGGTTGGCTGGGAACCAGGATGGGTAAGGGGAGGGGGTGCTGGCTCCCTGCCGTACCAGTTGTAGGAGCCCTCAGTCCCCTTGTTTTCACTCCTTTAGAGAATACTTCCTTTAAACCTTTACCAATCCATTTTATCTGATCACTGTACCCCTTCCCTATGGAGTACCTGCACTGGACATCTGCCCCAAGTTTGCATAACAAGTTGCGACATCAAAGCCTGCCTGAACTGCTATGGGGAAGCTGGAAAAAAAAACAAAAAACCTTCACCTTGGCCAATCTGGCAGTCAGGGAAAATTTCCTTACCAGCCCCCTGAGAAAGGAGCAACTAGTGCAGTGCCCACAGCAGACCCTAACAAAACCCGGTATTTCACCACTTCCATGGGTGGTAGGGTGGGTGCTGCTCTGCCTGGTCCAGGTAAAAGAGAGCTTTTCCTGCTCTGGAATGTACCTATGTAGTCCCCCTCTCTTTTGGTCACCTGGATGGATATGCCACTGACCTGGTCCACAGCTGCAACAGAAAGTCACTCTGACTCTCTAGCTCTTAAAGGGGCAGATGCCTTTTCCAGCAAGCCGGACAAAGCCCCCACTGCTTAATGTGTGGGGAGGTCATTACCCTTAATGCAGCTATGCTGACCTGACCCATTGTTTCTTATTCTTTTTCAAAGGGAAAAGCTACTTCATTTCATTATAAGCCAGCTGTTCTTCCTAGCTTTGTTTCCAAACTGCTGACAAAGTTGGATTGTTTTATACCCAAAATTTACCCCCTTTCCTTAAAAATTTAATTTATTTACTGATACGAATTCTGTGAAAATTTAGGTTACCAGCAGGATGAGTGATTGCTGTGCTATAGATGTGTCCATTCTTTCTGAGCCATCATTTATTTGGTGGGAGAGCTACAAAAGCGAAGCATATTGCTTGGGATGGACTTGCTGATGTGCCATTTCGCTTCTTGATTTTTCATTGGTAAGTGCGACATACAGAGTGCATTGCAACATGTGCTTAAAAAGGTATGCAGCAAAATTGCCGAACATAACCTCCTGGTTTAAGAGCCGGCAAAAAATGCTTTTGAAGCTTCCTGCAAGAGGGGCTATACACTGCAGAATCTTCTGTTGCTGACATTTTGGAAAGTGTGTACTTTACTTTCAAGATGCCACAAGGAAATTATATCCCTGAATATTAAGTTTTCCCCTTTAATGTAGTCCATTTCCCTCACTCTTTCAGTCTCCTGAAGTCTTTCAAACTAGGTCACTCAGGATAACCACATCAGCATACACAAACTATTGACTTTGTACAAGATGACACAACAGTTCAGAGAATACGTTTAAGGAGGAATTTTTATGTATGGGTAAACAGGCTTAAATAAGACTGTCTCATGGGGAGGGATAGCTCAGTGGTTTGAGCATTGGCCTGCTAAACCCAGGGTTGTGAGTTCAATCCTTGAGGGGGCCACTTAGAGATCTGGGGCAAAAATTGGTCCTGCTAGTGAAGGCAGGGGGCTGGACTCCATGACCTTTTGAGGTCCCTTCCAGTTCTAGGAGATTGGTATATCTCCAATTTTTTTTTTAATGCTTTCATCCCTAATTCAAATCTCTTTGGGATTTCCGAAAAACTTCTGTTGACTTCAAGTTCATTTTCTTTCATTATTTACCATATTCATGCACCTAGGCACTTCCTGGTTCTGGCCAGAACCAGAAGTGAAAGTGTCATAATATGGGAGCAACTTTGTTCCTGCAGTCTGGCCAGAAAGTCACAAATCTCTAAAACCCAACAAGAAAGTCTCTTGTGAGCTTTCCAGCCTAAGGCCCCAATTCAGCAAAGCATTTTCACGTGTCTTTAACTTTAAGCACGTGAGTGATTCCATCTCCTTTCAGCAAAGAATTTGAGCCTGCTTAGGTTAAATTAAGGTTAAGCACGTTTAAATACTTTGCTGAATCCAGGCCTCAATTTTCAGACACAATATGTTTGGATAACTCATCTCAGCTTTTAAGATAGCCTCATCACTGTCTCCATCACATACCAGCTTGCAAAGCACATTTCCATCTATCCCCGCTATTGCTACAAGTAATCTCTAAGATTACTGTATTTGAAAGAGATCTGAGGAGGGAAATCTCTCTCTCTCTTAACCTCCTGGTTGTGACAACACCTTGTGTTGAGACACTTCCACTGTTTTGTAGATGGCCAGCTGCACTTTATGGCATCTTGTGAAAACATGAGACAGAACTCCCCTGGCCTTACCTGTCCTGGACACAAATGCATGCTGTACTACAGGATGTTTGCCAGTAACAGCAGCAACAAGGTGTGTGAACAGAGGGAAAAGGGAGGGAGGACAAGGGCATGTTTAGTGGTGTTGCTGCCGGGCCTGGCCAAAAGATACTCCTAGGCATCGGCAAGGGAGCAGAAGAACCCTTAGCAATTTCTAAAGGTTATTTTAGTGTAATTTCAGGCCATGCCATTTAAAGAGTGTTCTGTCAGAAAATGGAATTTTTGAAATTAGTTATTAGAAGTTGCCAGGATTCCTTTAAGCTCTGTTGTACAGAAACAATTCACAGACCAGGACATTACGAGTCTGATCCAATCCCCCTGAAGTCAGTGATGGTCTTACCATTAACTTCAGTGGGCTTTGGATCAGGCCCAAAGTGCTCATTTGTGCTGTTACCACCCACTCTGCAGCGCTGGGCCTATAAGGCCATTCCTCCTGTCCTGGGGAGCTTCTGAAGAGGCTGGCATGAATCACCCCAGAGAGCTCAGGCATGCAGAGCTTTGGGCCTTTCCCTTAGGAGGGTGCAGAATGTTTCCGTCTCTGCTCCCCAGAGTGAGGGAGCGGTCTCTGAATTCTGCAGGCGCTGCTTTCCAGCTGTCCCTGGCCCTTGCATGGGGGGGGCACATGTCGTGGGGAGGGAAGACTTGTATCCCCAGCTGCCCTTTGCTCACATCTGTGTGAGAGCTGGAAACAAACAGGTACAGTACAAAATAGAGAGAGGTGGTCTGGAGAACTCTGCCAGTCTCCTGTGAACATGGAATGTATACCTTCATTCTGAGCTGATTAAGTGTTCTTTAGAGACTTTGGAAGCCTTTGTGAGTCTGGCTAGCTCAGGGAGCTGAGAAACAAAATACTCCAAATAACTCAGATTGAGAATATACTTCACAGTGTTATTTGACCCTTACTCTTGTGTGAACCTTCCTAGTCTGCAGGAATTTATTGTATATGACTCAAAAAGGCTCAGAAGTTGTTTTTTTTCCACTCAAAAAGGCATATGTTACAGAGACATACCAGATAGGAAGTGTTCTGTTGTAGCTAGTATAAGTACCTGAAAACCTCAAGTATTTAGTGGAGTAGAGGGCATTACTTAGAGCCCTTTGAATTTTTGACAGGGAAAAAAAAAGGCCTGAAGTGTCAAATCATTTAGTCCATCTGGAATATATATGGACCAATTTCTGCAGTCCTTAATCAATAAAAACTCCCACTGACTTCAATGGTGGGTTTGTTCAATTAACAACTGCAGAATTTGGCCCTTTGGGGGTTGTTTGGACCTTGATGTTTTGGAGATTCAGTGCAGAGAAGCCCCCAGGTGCTTATCCAAACAGCTTGTGTGTTCACAACTTTGCTTATCCAAACCTTTCCCGAATAGCCTGTGTGTTCAAAACTTAAGCTGGAAATCTTATAATTATAGGGTTTTGTGCAACATTTTTTGTATTTCCTGCTTCCAGTCAGGCTAGAAATAATGCAGGAACAGCCGCTTTCACAATATTCCGTTTCTGGTCCCAGATGGGCCTGAGACTTGGAAAGGGGATGAGAGAGTTAAGAGAACATTTATTAACTTCAGAAAAGGCTCAGATCTGATCCAATTGGAGTCTTGAATGGCGGTTTGGGTCAGAGATTTTTTTTCCCCCTCAAACTGCTTCACTCAGCTTTCCTTACAGAATTGTTCAGGATAAAATTAAAGCTCATTGACAGGGACTCAAGTGTATCAAGCCAGAGAAGGAGGGAATTGCGAGAGAGATTGCTGGGTTTTATGTACTCTACTGCTTGAATATTTTACTCCATTCTTTCTCTTCATTCTACAGGCAGTGGGGAAACGTATGTTATTTACTGTTCTCACTTGGGGACTAATGCTGCCCTTGAATAAAGCAACTAGGATGGTCAGATGCAATAATGTCAGTAGCTAGGGACCTTTCCAAAAGTGCCAGTTTAGTTTCATGTGGGAGGGGCATGCTGCATATGTAATTAGTGTGCTGGTAAACTATGGAAGAAAAGACTGTGGGGAGAGGGAAGAAGTCAGTAAGTGGGGAGACTATCACAAAGGTAGGCTCAAGCCCAATATAACTACAGGTCCTGGGCTACCTGTTGAGACAGTGTCAGGCTCTAGCGCCTGCTTTAGAAGCACCCCACAGAAGGTGTAGCACAGAAATCCATGGTCTGGGAGAGTGCAGGTCAGCACTAGGAGATGAGGAAATTAGACATTGGAGCACAGGGCAGCACCAGAGGCGACTGTGTCTGGTCTAAAAGAAACCCAACTTCTCTGAGAAATGGCCAGCCAGCTCCAAAGAGGACCCAAATTCCCCTAAGTGCAGGACAGCGAGATGATAAGAGGATCCTGCGGAGTAGAGGAGAAGGAAAGGGAGACTTGGGATGGAAAATAGGTGAAAAATCCATAATGCGCTTTGACATATTGCTGTTTACAAGCTAGCATGCTGGAGATTCACACCCTGGCTTACCACACGCAAACTTGCTATGTGGACAAGCCGTCAGGGAAAAGAGCAAAGAAGAGGATTCAGGTGGGGGGAAAATAAGAAATAGGAAGGGTCAGCAGTGGAGGGAAGAGAGAGAGTGACTTTAGAGCAGGAAAGAGAAATATGGGACTAGACAGGTAATATGAGAGAGAGTAACTCAGGAGGAAAGAGAAGAAAATGAACTTGTGGCAGATCAAAGGAGAGAGAGATGGGGAAGTCTGGAGAGAAAGGGAAGAAATAGATTGGAGGAACCTGGGATGGAAAGAGTGGGGGAGTTGAAAGAATTAGAAGGGAAGAAGAGGTAGGAAACTATGTGTGGAGTTCCCAGGGAAAGTGATGTGGAAAGATAGGTGGAGGAGACACTGGGGAAGAGGAGAGAGAACCACAGACAGAATGCACGGGGAAGTAGAAGAATTCTGGTGCTTTGGGGAGGGAGCCCAATGACCTGGAAAGCTTGGGGAGCTGGTTTTAAGTTGGGTGAGAATCAGGAGCTGTCAGGGCCCTTAACTGTGTTTCAGGCAGGGGATGCTTGGAATAAAATGTGAGTGTGTTCGGCCTTTGGTGGGTTTCTTTTTTGCCATGTTGATACATGGTTTTAAATTGAAGATAGTCTCTTATCCACCCTACCTTGGGTTTGTGAGGAGGAAAAAGGGTTGTTCTGATCTCTGGTGGTGAGCCCTCACTGGTCTGCTTTTAATCCTATCAGCATGGAGCCTGGGGAAATGTTGCTTCTGTGTTGTCGTCCCAGGACCTGTACATCAAGGCTGGAGCCCCGAAGAGGAGGTGAGAGAGGGGAAAGAAGCAGAAAGCAGAGTAGCAAAGAAGAGAGAGGAGTGGAAACAAGACCAGCAAAGACAATGAGGAGGAGAAGGAGAGTAGTTTCTTTGGCATTGTGCATCTGCTTACAGGCCACATCATTCAGTTTCTTATGTTGCTCTTATTCCCCCTTGCTTGCCAATGTCAGAATGAGGCAGCAGTAACTGTGCTCATACATTTATATTGTTGCCACCTTTCCCACTCCACTCATGTCTAATAACTTTGGCCATTTATTGGGAACCGAAATTACAGCCTTGAGTCAAGGGCATGGTGACACAGATAGGCAGAGCACCATGCAATTGAGAATTGGCTGGCCATCATGCTATAAAACTTTAAAGATTCCCTCCAAAGGGTTTCACTTGACTGCTATTCTTTCCAGTTTTGTGCCTTACTGCCAAGTAGTGAGGAAAGGGAACTAGTTAGTTTGGGTATCTGGGGGGAATCACAGGGTGGGTGTGCTTTCAATAAGCAATCAAAATAACGTGGAAAATCCAGGTGTCATAATTGTGTGTACTACAGTAGCACCTAAAGGTCCCAGCCAAGATCAGGGCTCCATTTTCAAACACAAAACTGGAGAGAGTCTCTGCCTTGAAGCATTTACTAATTTAAGACAAGATACAACCAATCGGAGAAAAAATCAGGGCCGAGGGGGGGAGGATTGGTGAGAGGAGCACACAGTCACATAGACAAGTGTTTACAATTAGCAGGCTTCAAGTAGAGATTTTTTTAAAAAATAGATAAATAGGAATATCAATGATACCAGTCATCCCTGTTGGCTGTCAGCCTATCCAATGTTATTCAGCAGTTTATTCTAGGTTCGTGGTAGATGTGAATCTTGAGAAGAGATTTGACAGATAGACTTTACAAATTAGTTCCAAGAAGGCATTCCATGAATAAGGGGTGGAACAGAAGAAAGTCTGAAGTTGCTTGTGGAAGGTGTGATCCTTTAGATTATCTAAACCCCACCTGTGCTAGGATTTTTATCATTTAATTTTTCTTGTCTGTTTTCTCCTAATCCTTATTTGTAATAAGGAAGATAGTTCTCTGGTTAAAGCATGGGATTGGGAGGTTTGAGATCAAGGTTCTCTACCAAGCTGTGTCACAGAACAGTGCCCTGACTTTGGGCAATTCGTTTAGACCCTGATTTAGCAAGGTCCATGGCTAACTTTAAGCAGATGAGTCTCTAATTGATCTCAGTTTGGCTACTCATGTGCTTAAAGTCTGGCATGTGCTCAAGTACCTTGCTGAACAGGGCAAGTCTTAATCTTGCAGTGTCAGTTTTCTGATCATAAAATGGGAATTAAAATACTTATCCATCGTTGTGAACTGCTTTGAGATCTTCTGATAAAATGTGCATCGTTATGAAGCATTTTTTTAATTATTTGAAATAATCAACTGAGTGGAGAGTAAAGTTATGACTAGTAATTAGAAAGACTTTGTACACTCCGCTAAACTCTCTCTGAGTAGAAGTTGAATGAGTCACTTGTTTTTTTTTACAAAGTGCGTTACTCATAGGTACATGCCCAGTGACTGGCAAAGCAGCAGGTTAAAAGCTGAATAGGTTTTGCTTATTATGAGTGGCAATTGTGATAACAAAATTGCAAAATTTTAATTTCCTAATTAAATGTTCATGCCCCTTAACGGAGGCTGTGACACAGACCTCATGAGACAGTTGCAACATTTCTGACGTTCTTTGTAGCCAAAAATGTGCTGATGTTTGGCTTTGCTTAGAGGAGAGGGCTGGGAGATCATGTGCTTCAGGTTGGGGCTAAATACTGTAACACTGAAAAATAAAATTAAATTAAAATAAAGCACACCTTACTTAGTTATTCTGCCAGACATACAGAAAATTGTTTGCATATGACCTCATTAACAACACGAGTTAAGGACATCACAAATAAATGAGCTACATCTGAATCTAGAGCCAGACTTTCTGAAACTAAAGATTCTGCTGGTCAAATGCCCCGTCTCATCTCATCTTCTCCTCACAAGTTCCCAGATCCTTCATGACTTCAACTTCCATGCTGATGATCCATTTGACACCCTCCCCCCACACCTGTATATTTCCTCACCATCACCTCTTCACTTGATCTGCAGCCCTGGTTCAACTCTCCCACTCCCCAAAAGTGCCATACACTTGACTTAGTCTTCACCATGCACTGCTCTCTCTCTCTGATCCCTGTTGCTGTGTTATCCCTCTCTGACCATCACCTGGTCTCTTTCAGCATTACCCATCAGCCTCCACACACCTCATGCCTTGTCGCTTAATCTTTCCATGACTTCCAGATATCAGCACTGATGACTTCTCATCTGCTCTTAACCCACTCCTCCCTGCCCTCTCTTCCCCTTCTTCCCTTGATATGTTGTTGATTCTCTCTATGCTTCACTCTCCTCCGCCCTTAACTCTTTTCCCCGTCTCTCCCCCTCTCACTCCCAGCCCTGACTTACCCCCAACATCCACTTCCTCTGCTCCTGCTCTCACACTGTGCAACATCTCTGGAAATCCATGACTTTCTCCATTAAAAATGTATTCTGTCCTCTTTCAGTTCTGCCATCTTCTGAGCTAGACAACTCTCATTCTTCAACTTAATCGAATCCCATACCTGCAATCCCAGCTGAGTTTTTTGCCATTTTTGACTCACTCCTCAAATCTTCCTCTCCTCCTGCCTCCAATTCTCTCTCTGCACAAGAATGCACCAATTACTTCCAGGTTAATTAAATACAAGGTAACCTTCCCTCTCCCCTTGGCTTACCATCCCTTCACCTCCTGCAACTCTCTTCTCCTCCTTTCTGGTCACAGGTACAGACATTTTTCAGTTGCTGCCCTCCTCTTCCCCTCCACTTTCTTTAGTGACCCGATTGGAGGCCCATCACCTGATCTCCCTCTCCCCCATTCTCATTTCCTCCCTTTCTCTTCTCCTCAGCCTCTCACTGTGCTCTGGCTCTTCCCCTAGCAGTGCAAGCATGTTTTGGTCTCTCCCATCTTAAAAAGCCCTCTCTTGAGCTCTCCAACTACTGCCCTATCTGCCGTCTCCTTTTCATCTCTAAACTCTTGATTATGCATACACTGTCTGGAGGTCTTCTCCTCCAACTCCATCTTAGACCCACTCCAATCCATCTTTTGCCCCTTGCACTCCACTTAAACCACTCTCTAATGGTTTAAGTCTCGAATGACCTCTTCCTAGCCAAAGCTCAGGACCAGTACTCCATATTCCCTTTCAACCACCTTGACACCATCAACTGTGCTCTTCTTCTTAGAGTCTTGGCTTCTGTGACTCTGTCCTCTCCTAGTTCTCCTCCTACCACCCTAATCATTCCTTCAGCATGTCCTTTGGAGGATTCTCCTTATCTGCCCTCCAACTTCCTGTGGGGATTCTATAGGGCTCTGTCCTGGGTCCCCTTCTCTTTTCATCTCTACACTTCATCTCTAGGTAATCTCATCTTCAAACATAAATTCAACTACCATCTCTGTGCTGACAATTCACAGGTCTACCTCTCTACTCCAGACCTATCTGCTTCTGTCTGAACTACAATATTGGCCTCTCTCCGATATCATCTCATCAATGTCTAGCCATCAATTCAAGTTCAACATGGCTAAAACAGAGCTCCTAATCTGCTCCCCCGTCCCACAAAAAACCCTTTCCACTGCCTCCTTTCTCGATCACTGTGGACGCCACCAACATTCTGCCTGTCGCTCAGGCCATAACCTGGGTGCCATCTTTGTCTCAGACTTCTCTCCAGGTCCTCACGTCCAGGCTATGTCTCAGTCTCGCAGATTTTCACTGCAGAACATTTTTAAGATATGGCCTTTCCTATCAATCCATGCAGCTAAAACACTCATCCAGGCTTTCATCATCTCAATTACTGCAACATCCTTCTATCTGGCTCGACACGTCCACCCTTGGCCTGCTCAGAATTCTCCTGCAAAGAGCATTTTCCTAGCCTGCCACTTTGATCACATCACCCCTCTCTTTGTATCCCTCCACTGGCTCCCCCTTCTCTATTGCATGAAACACATAAGCTACTTGTCTTCTCTTTCAAGGCCCTTCACAGCCAATCCTCAATCTGCCTATCATCTCTCATTCGTTATCAAGGTGTCGATTCATGCCTCCATTCAGCCCATGATGCCAGCCTCTATCACCTGCTTGTTAAATTTTAAAACAAGAACCATTGTGCTTTTTCCTATGCTGCCGCTCATGCTTGGAAGGAACTCCTCATAAACATCTGCAAAGCTACCTCATTGTCCTTAAAACTCTCCTTTCCCAAAATGCCTAAAAAACATTTGACAATGGCTAGGCAGCTGATGTGTTGAGACCACTGCTTATCAAGCTGACCACTACTGTTTCATTGTACTCCTCCACCTCTGTGTCTGTACCCATCTGTTGTCTCTTGTCTTATAAAAAGGACTGGTCTATACTAACAAGGTAAGTGGATCTAAGTTACGCTAGTTCAGTTACGTAAGATATGTAACTTAAGTCGACATAGCTTAGATAACTTACAGTGGTGTCTACACCACGCTATGTCGATGGAAGACATTCTCCCGTCGACTTCTGCCTCTCAGGAAGGTGGAGTACTGAAATTGACAGGAGAGCGCTCTCCCATCGACTTATCCGTGTCTTCATCAGACACACTAAATCGATGCCTGCTGCATCAATTGCTGTAGCACCAATTTAGCTGGTAGTGAACACAAGCCCTTAGATTAAAAGCTCCTTGGAATAAGGACTTCTTTTTTTATTCTATGTTTCTACACTGCCTAGCACAGTGGGGTTCTTGCCCATGATTAGGGCTCCCAGGAGCTACAGTAATATAAATAATAACAGTAATAGTAGTAACTATTTGTACCAATGATAAATGGCAGCCTATTGATAGGTAAATCTTGCAGTGGACTTCTGTACAGGCTATCAACGTTGATAAATAGACTATTATAACAAGAAAATAAACAGCTTTATGTTTTGGAACATAAAACACACCCTGCATGATACTCGTGTTTGCCCAATAGGCTCTGTACCCAATTTCACTGCCTGAGAGAGTTCATAGGACACTCTGTGGGAAAGAAACTAAATTTCTTGGCTTTCCTGGGAGCTCTGGTATTAACCCTGTTGTATCTGCCAACTGATGCTACAACACGAGAGTGGATTTAACTAGCTGGACACAATGAGTGTGCATCTTGCACATTACTGGAGCCAATGCTTAAGCCAGCATCCTCATGGCCTATAGGCAACAGGCCCCCACAGGTGACCCAAAAGGGAGCCTTCCTCTGGCAGAGCTAGTGGGAGCCGTTTTCCAGCTCTTTAAATGTGTTACAACCTCCTCCACCCTAATACAACTGCTGAAAAGCCATGTCAAACTTCCCATGGAAACAATTTTTCAGAACAAGGCCCTCAGCCTCTTCTGAGTAAGCAGAGAGAAAAAATTCTTTGTATGTGCCCTAAGCTTCTTTTACTTAGTCTGCGTCTAATAAGGATGAAAAACAACACAGGAGTGTTTGAGCCACACACAGAGGCAGAAGTGGAAGGAACAGAGATCAACTAATGGGAAGCAGTAAGAAAGTAAAAAGACAGAAGTACAAGAAAATATGAATGCCAGACAGATGTGTTTGCAAAGAAAAAACTGTGTAGGGGAGAAATCAAAATGAATCCATGGGAAATTATAGCAACAATGGAAAGACAGCTTCAAATTAGTTAAAGATGGGCAACAGCAAGTTACCCAAACAGAAGAGAGAAGAGGAGCCAGGGAACGTAAACAAGACTGAACTGACAAAGGGAAGGATTTTTAATCACTATTGTTTATGTAGTGCCATAGGTGTATACAGGACTTTGCATGCAAATCTCATTAACATGCTGGGCTTGAGTCCAGTAAAAATCAGGAGGAATTCTACTGAAGCCAGCTGAATTACACTATAGTTTTTCATAGGTACTGGAAGTAGGAGTGCTGAGGGTCCTGCCGCACCCCCTGGCTTACAATGGGGTTTCCATTACGTACAGGGTTTACAATTTGGTTAAATGGCTCTCAGCACCCCCAACTATACCAATTGTTCCAGCACCCCCGGAGGGTCTCAATCTCAGGGTTGCAGTGGCCTTCTTTTCTTTATGGCTAGAAGGAAGGAGGCAGTCTCAAAGCTTTTTTTTTTTTTCTCCCTGTATTTGGGTCACTGTATGGAAAAGATTGCTAACCACTGAGTTAGGCCAATGTAAAACTAATGAGTGAGGAGAATCAGGGCCAACGTCCCTGCCCTCAGGAATATAAAACAAAAGTAAGATCAAGAGACTGGAGGGTGTTGGGTGTGCAGAAGACATCAGTATACAAAAGAAGGGGGATTCTGGCCTTTTAGGGGACAGGTTTTAGTGTTGTGTTTTTTTGTTTTTTTTTTTACCAAGAATGGTACATAAAAGCTGTTTTCTTTGCAGATTTCATGTTTGATAATAATGAAGGGTGGAAAGCAGCCAAGGCAGAAGTTACACTGGAATTGGGGGGAGATATCACTTTCTTTGGTTACAGATGTTTCTGTAAACTGAGAAATTATGGAGAAATTATGAGCAAAGGTTCCCACTAGGTTCCATTTAGAAATCAGACCAGTGACATCTTCCTGCACTCATGTTAATTCAGTGTAGAGTGCCAAACCTGGAAACATGGCCAGCTGAGAAAGGCAAAAAGTAATGCTGGCTGAGCCATTGTCTGTGATTAGCCTAAATCATCAATGGCAGTTTCTAAAAGCGTTAACCTACTAGCTCTTGCCAAAAGACCTTACTTTCAACGGGCAGCCTCCATTTCTGGAAAACATATCCAGGAACGGCGAGGCGGAAGGAGGAAGCCTGTGCAGTGTGCTTTCTTTGCTGGTTTGTTAAAGAAGACGGGGGGATGGAGGGGTGGGAAAACTATCCCTCATCCATTTGCTTGTTAGCTAGTGCCAGTCTGGATGAATTTCCAAAAGCAGGGGTGAAAGAAATTCAAAGATTTTCAATGCAATTTAGGGACTGACACAAGGAGGTAGTTGGCGAGGGTTTAAAGCTGCTAGACACTGATGTGCAGCAGCTCAGAAATTAGCTTGTAGAGTCAGCCATCGACATATAATAAACCACTTTAAGGAAGCATGAATTATGCATGAGCCACTCTGTGAAGATGTTTGGAGCTCACAGTGTTGACGTGTCACAGGTGATCTGTGCATCGGATCAGCGGTGGTCCGCTAAAGCCTTCTCGCTGTGTGGTACAGTGTTTGGTTTCCTGGGCTGGGGGAAGATGCACAGATTGAAAACAGACCTATGCTCCTGGCTCAAGTTCCTGAATAGATCTATAATATAATTATACAGACTTAGTCAGGTCAACGAACATGGAATCAAAAGGCACATTCTTACTTTCTCTGCAGATGTAGACCTTCTCTCTGTGCAGCAGAATTCAGCCAGCTTTAGGCAGCAGAGATTTGTGCTACAGTGGCACCTTTCCAAGAGCCAACAGGAATTTGAAATGGAGCCCAGGCCTAAATACACTTTATTTAGGCTCCGAGTGGCAGCTTCTCCCACTGCATTATAATTCGACAGGAAAGAGGGTAAAATCTTATCTGTCAATTTCTAATTTAAAACTGTGTGGACTTAGAGAGCATTCTGATTGGCTAGAGTGTAATCTGAAGGCATACAGCCAGATTCTGCTGTCAGTTATGATAGTGGAAATCCAGAGTCACTGAACTCAGTGGAGAGACTCCCAGTGTACGCTGGTGTAAGTGAGAGCAGAATTTGCCAAGTAGTCTCTTATGACCCATCCCACTCAGCTGACACAACTAATACTGTAGAATGCCAGCCTCTCTTTCTGGCAGCACAAATATGTATCTTCCCCTACACTAAAAAGACTGTTTTGTAATGGAAGTTAAGTGGCAGCTTGGAAGGCTCTATAAGCCATTGAAAATGATGGTGAGTTAGCAGCACTAGCCTATAGTACAACCAAGACAAGAAACTGTGTGAGGCCCCATAGCCATTTACTGAGTCAGCAACCCACAGACCTGCCCAATCTCCCACTCTGCTAATTGAACCAGAAGGGAAAAAATTCACCATCTGACCCAAATTTGGCAGCATGGGGCCCTACAAATCATAAAGCCAACCTTGTGGTTCAGAGGCGCTCAGCTGTAGCAATGACTCCTCCTCCAGAATTTCATTACTCTTTTATAGCGGCAAAACAAAGAGGTGGTTTTATTTCCTGGGTTAGTTTTAATTCCCTTCTGCAAATATTACAGCAAAGCCAGGAATGAAATGTCAATGTTACCAGAAAAGATTGACTAGTTACCTAAAACACACACACACACACACAAACTAATCATGTTGCTGAAGAAACAATACTTAACTTGATGGTTGTTCCCTGTTTTGAGGTAGTTCCAATATCCTGGTCTACATAAACTCTGAGGCTAATGTGTTTCTGTGACCTCCAAGATTCTTGACCCAGAATACGAGTATTACTAAACTGAAAAAGAATATCGCCAAGTTGTTGTTGTTATTATTTATTATTTATTATGGTGAAGAAATGTATCCTCCCTCCCCTCATTCATAAATTCTTCTTGATTAGTATAAATCTCTGTGCTCTGACTGGCTCCTGCCCTCAAAACACCTATCCATATGCCCACTCATATGACTTCAGCTAATCAGGTACTAATTAAGAGCAAATCTGGATTATCAATCTACAGTTCATCAATGCAGAGTTAAGAGACGGAAGCTATGCTAACACTAAAGAACTGGTTTAAAAAAAATAAGCACCCTGTAGTCCCTGGTCCCTTCATCCATTCTCTGACACAAATCAGAGCCTCTGAAGTTCGGATTAGGTGAAGTCACCTTCCACCCTTTTGTCACCCTACTCTTGCCAGCAAGGTGGTGTCTTCTTTCCTTTTCAACACCCTTCAGTAAATCCAACTCGGTTCCACTTCCTGTTAGCAAGATTGAGAGGGAGGGAAGTGGGTCAGACAGATGAAATGAGTCACCAAGGCCTAATGGAGTGTCATGGGGAGCTGAGAAACTATTAGAGATTAATGGGGGGAAAGGAGGAAAGACCTGAGGAGGTTTAAAATATATCAGAGAGAGAATAGGACCCTCAGAAAGTTTGAGCCTCCAGGTCAGATTATACGGCCATGCCTGGAGCCTCAGCGGACCCCAGTACCGCTTCGCAGAGATCTCCCTATTTGCTTGAGTCAACCCTGCCAAGCCCTCTGAGGGTCACTCTTTTTTACTGGAAACAGAAGTGCTCTAGTAGGAAAAGGGTTCACACTCTGAAGCTCCAGCAAGCATTTTCCTGACGCACTTGTTTGAGTCAAGAACTTATTCTGCAATGAAACGTATTTCTCTAACTACTGGCTGGAGACAGTGACTAGAGTTAGCTATGATGTGATTAGCAATAAAGTAAAAATAATAGATGGTGGGAGGGGGTTGGGGTTTTTTTGTTTTTTTTTTGAGGCAGGATCGTTTTTTAGGAGTATGAAATATAAAAGTAAATACACCTTTACCCCGATTTAACACAGTCCTTGGGAGCCAAAAAATCTTACCGTGTTATGTCGAACTTGCTTTGGCCTCAAGGATTTCCATTATTAATAGTCAGCAAATCATTTTTGTTAGAACTAACATGGTGTATGCAGTATGCTGTGCCTCCCCAAACAGCCTGGCCCCGCCCCTCCCACCTACTTCCCGCCCCCTGACTGACCCCTCAGAACCCCCGCCTCATCCAACCCCCCGCTCCTTGTCCCCTGACTACCCCCTCCAAAGACCCCCCCACCCTTCCCAAGACCCCATCCCCTATCTAAGCCCTCCTGCTTCTTGTCCCTTGACTGCCCCCTCCAGAGACCCCCTGTCCCTAATCACCCCCAGGACTCCCACGCCCTATCCAATGCCTCCTTTCCCCGTCCCCTGACTGCCCTGCCCCCAGAAGCTCCAAACCATCCAACCCCGTTGTTCCCTGTCCCCTGACTGCCCCCCAAGACCCTCTGCCCCTTATCCAACCCCGTGGCCCCATCCCCGCACCCTTAACATGCCACTCAGAGCAGCGTGTCAGAGCCAAACACACTGACGCGCTGATCCACCGGAGCGCGCAGCCCCGCCCCTCCGAGCACTGCTTTACCCCGTTATATCCGAATTCATGTTATATTGGGTCACATTATATTGGGGTAGAGGTGTATATGTACTACTACTGCCATGTCATAATACAACATTTTATAATATTTGAAATATTTCATTTTACTTTCTTTTTAACATCAGTAAGGGCAGCTGCTATTTAGTACTGACTGAAACATCATACAGTATCTTCTTTTTTAGATTAAAGCACATCCTATTTGTATTGTAAAGAAACAGTTTGGCTCCACTACTACTCATATGTTATGAAAGAGTGTAAAAATAATAAAATATAACCATTTTCAAAATACCTAATGAAATAAAGTTCAAAACAAAATTTCAGAATTTCCCAAAACTAAGGTTTTGCTAAATGAAAATGTTTTCACTTTGAAATATTTTCCCCCAACACACACAGGAATGTGTGTCAAAATCAACATGTTTTATTGAATGTTTCAATTTAGACAAAACAGCATTTTTTGTTGAAAAAAAAGTTTTGACAAAAATATTCCAACTACTTCCGTCTACCAATAATCTCACCATTGTCGTTTGTGTACATAAACACGGTTATTTCAAATGTTTTTAGACCTCCAGAAACATTTTTTGCCCTTTTGATGAGTTGTTTGAGATGGGAGGGTTGGCAAGGGAATAAACTAAATAACATGGCTGAATTTTAGGAGTGTCATTTTAAAATTATTATTTGAGACTTATTTGTATTTTAGTAGCACCTAGGAAACCCAGTCATGGATCAAGATCATGGCTATGCTAGGTGCTGTACAAACAGAACAAAAATGGTCCTTGTCCCAATGAGTTTTCTGTATAAATCCAAATAAATAAATAAATGTAGTCAGTGACATATTTTGGAATGGTTTTCTAGTCAGTGAGACTATTTCTGGTAGTAAGCACTTCACTCACCATTAAGTATCTATAAGATTTAAGGGTTAAGAAAAGACTAAAGGAAACAAAACGTACTCAGCTGCCATATGTATGTGTAAGAGAACGTAACCCAACATCTAATAGAAGTAAAAAGATTTTTTAACTGTTGGAGGAATTATTTCTATCAGCATTTCCCAGTAAAATTGAAGTGACTTAATTCCCAAACTTTCTTTCAAGACAGGCATTTTTTCAGGCTGCTGGAAGTCAGCCACCAACCGTCTGTAACACATTAGGCACTGTTTTCCAAAACACCTTGTGGATTGCTAATTGGGGTTTGCATAATACCACAAAATTGCAAACATTCCTTTGAAATAAGCAGGAATGTAAACTGCCCTTCAGGAGTAAAAGAAAAGGGAAGATCTTTAAAAAAAATGTGGTAACAATCATCTTTTAATTAGATGAGTAAAAAATGTTACTTTTTTTTTTCCTGAAGAAATGGGAATCTGTTGGGGACACCTCCTAAGAACTTTGAGAAGAACAAGAGTTCTAGTGGATCTTGTATATACAGTACTAACTGTTCACTCCACGAGGTAAACAGTTACGAAATGCCTTTGAAATGCAGACTTTGTGAGGCTCTCAAGGTTATATATTTTGTCACAGTGCACAAAAATAAATTGTGTGTGGGAGCCGAGAGATATCTATTCCAATGCAAGTGTGCAGTCAGAGAATCAGCGCTGGCTGGAAAAGTTATGAAATGGAAAGTCTGAGGATTAAATTCTTCTGCCCTGGTGTGAATTTGAACTATCCTATACTCAATGGAATTAGATCAAATTTTACACCAGTGTAACGGAGAACAGAAATTGGCCTGAATGACTGGCAAGAGGGCGAAGAACGTGCTTGGTGAAAATCCAACTTCAGCAGCAAGATACCACAATAAGTTAATTTATGTCTCAAGTCTGTCACTTCTGTTGACCTAGCAACAGACTGTGTCTGGACCTGCATGAGTTTGCAAGGAGGAGAAGTTGAAAGACGCCTCCCCTACCCTGAATCCTTCTGCACAGGCAGCCACAACCCCAGCCTCACATCTGGGATTACTGCTAATACCTGCCATGCTGCACACCACACGAGAGAGCTGAGCTGGTACAGTGTGAAAGAAGGGAGCAGGGGAAGTGCATGCTGTACCCTAGCGTGCATTCCCCCCACAGAATGCTGAGGGCATTCTCTCTGCAGGGACTCCTGCTGTGCTCTTTTTGTGCTGTTTCTCTCTCTCTCCCGCCTCGCCCCCACCTTCTACCCAAACATGCACCGTGGCTCTTGAATTTTTGTTAATGGTTTTGATGGTCTGAGTCTCTTCCTCAGTGGATATATGTCAGTTGTCTCAAAAACAGCACAAGTCAGCATGATTTGGCACAGATGATGGCTCCTGCTGAGGATGAGTCTAAAGCCCCAATCCTAAAAGAGCAGTGGAGCTGCAAAACAGGATAGAGCTAAACTTGAACCATCCCTGCCATTGCATTGCCCCAAAAAAGCCACCTCCTCTCTCTGTTGGAGCTCTGATTCAGGGCATTGCCGAACAAGCCAGATGCCTAAAATGTTAAAAACAACATTTTCAACCATTTATTCAGGACTATTCTTCACCTGCCTCTCTTCAGCCTGGTAGGACCTACAGTCCCTGGCACCTCTAATCTATTTAGTTCCTGAGCAAGATGGTTATTCATAGCTCAGATCAATAACATCTTTTGTTGATTGCATGGGATTCAATTAACTCTAAATTTCAGAAAGGAAGTAAAGAGTGCAAATTGTGAAGTCTCATCAGACCCTACATAATGTATAAAGCCTGGAAGTGGACAGATTTGGGAGACACAATCTGTTTGACCTCATTATATGATTCTCTGTACACTGAAATGCTTCAAACAAAAAGCTCTCTGAAGAACAGATATGCTGGGTACCAACCTATTTGTTTAGAAGTCTGAAATTCATTCACTATCAAAAGTGGCCTTTCACACAAGCAGAAGCTCAGTGCAGTGAATGCTGCTTTTGGCTGGGAGAATCAGTCGCTTTTTATATGTGTGCGCCATGGTTTCCAGTGTTTTTGTTATATCTAATAACAGACTATTCTGGACACAAATAAGGAATCCCATAAGTGAAAAGTTCACATCAGTCACACGAACCATTTGTACAGAAATGAGGAAAGAAAATTGCCTTGTGCTTCTTATCTGACACAAAGACGAGGGTGGTAGGGGCAGATTAGCAAGGTTATGTTCAGCAATGCATGTATCTGAAATAAACAACTTTTGACAAGAAGATTACAAAAAATGAAAGCTTCAAGACAATGAGAAAATCTGATGCTATTTGTAATCACAAATCTGGTATACTTATCCAGCATCTCCCTTCTGCTTCAATAGAGGCAGAGTGTAGGCTCTGAGAGCTTTTAATCATCCATGAATTGTTCTTTTGAAGAACTTTGCCATCCACACATCAAACCCGCATTCGATCTGGCCTGAAAGGCAGAGGGAGGAGAGCAGTGACGATTAATCTGATTAAGATCCTGAGTTATTAACTGGGAACAGTCCTTCTGATTATCATCCTTCTCACCGCATACCATCATTTCTATTGCAGTCCTTCCACTGGGACTTACCATTCGTATGCCAGAATAGGAAGGCGTTACTAAATAAACAGCACAAAATAGCAGCAAGGTGTCCAGCACACCACATTTGTAACTCTGTGTGTGTGTGTGTGTGTGTGTGTGTGTGTGTGTGTGTGTGTGTGTGTGTGTGTGTGTGTGTGTGTGTGTGTGTGTGTGTACACACCAAGAGCAGATGACGAACAGAAGCGAGACTGGAGGCTGTGATGGTTCTGGGGTTACCGAGAACCTTGAGTAACCTTGTTACCTCTTGCCTCCAGCATGAGGGAGTCTTGCTTGTGCCTAGCTGGGTGTCAGTTCCCTAACACCACCAGCCTTCTAGCCACTCAAGCACACTCCTCTAGGGTATACCTGCCCTTACTTTGCCTTTCAGGTTTACAATAGGTGTGCCCCAGTCCTCGAGTCTCTTTGAAGCAGTCCCCTGTGATACCCAGCCCCTGTCACTGGCTACTCACAGAATTACCAAGTCTGCTGTCCCAAAGGAACAGAGTACACACCAGCTTGCAAGATTCAGCTCAGGACCAGCCCTTCGCTAGATTTATATACTGAAAACAAGAACAAGTTTATTGTTAAAGATTCAAGGTTCTAGTGATAGTGAGGAAGGATGTTGGAAACAAATAGTTACATATAAAACTAAATCACAACAAGCTTTTCTAGAGACTAAACTAACAGGCTAATCTGTCTAAAGATGTTTTATGTCACCCAAAGTCAACATTTTCATCCAATGCTGCTTGTGATCCTGTTTCCATGAATGCCAATGTGCTATCCATTTACTTGCTATGTGCAGGATAAGGGGTGACTTCTTTGCCTTCCAGATATACCCCCAGAAGTTCACAGTCAGGACACCCACCCGTGGCTTGTTTTTCCTGGGTGCTACTCCCCTGTTGACTTCAGATCTCTTTGTTAAACTTTGACTTTGTATGGAAATAGGCATCCATTGCATTAGCTTACAGCCCTTAATTTACGTCCCGCCAGAGAGAGAGGGATGAATAAACATCTCTTGTCTGACAGAAATCCTGTTTATTTTTTTACCTCTTCTGGTGACTTATATCTTGATATAAACTCTAAGAACACACTTTCAGTGTATACACATAACTCCTACCATAGTATCTGGACATATCTGATAATGATATCAATAACCAGGGCCAGCTCCAGGCACCAGCAAAGGAAGGTTTACAATAGGTGCGAAGGAAGCATGTGCCTGGGGTGGCTAATGGAAAGGGCCAGCACTTAGTTCGTTGTTGGGGCGGCACGTCCGGGTCTGCAGTGGCAATTCGGCAGCGGGTCCTTCACTCCTTCCCTTCTCTTCAGCGACAGCTCAATCGGGTTTCTCTTTTTATCTTATTTTTTTTCTTCGCCACTTGAGGTGGCAAAAAAGCTGGAGCCAGCCCTGTCAATAACCAGTATGACACCAGCTTTCATTTGAGACGTCACATGACATTCTTTGGTGAACCAGAATGTACATAGGGGAATCCGACTTTTCCGGTACCCTTCTTTTACTCCTTGTCAGTTGGCATTGGGAGGTTCTTGGGTCACAAGGTCAACTACTTAAAGAACTTGCAATTGGCAAGAGATAAAAGAGCTTTCCTTTCAATCACACGTTAGGGCATATCCACAGCTAGAGCACTTTCCTTTCAGCTGTAACTAGACTTCTTGACATTTAGCCTGAAAGATTTAGAAGAATGTCATAGGAGCTTGTGGCTACATTTTGATTTCTAGCACTGTTATGTTTCCACTCACAGAAAGCAAATGATGTATTTTAGATGAAGGTAAATAACAAGAAAGAACAAAAATAAAGTCTCTGGGAGGGGGAGAACACAGCATATTCATCTCTACAGGCCGCAGCAATGCTGAGAATAAAATGGCTGCTGTTTGCACAGAGAGGCGGAAGTCTTAGAAACATAAAGATGCAATTCACAAAAAGCAAAAGCATAACAATTTCAAGCTATCTTCATCACAACTCCTACTGATCAGCCTTTGAAATAAATCTTGCCTCTTTCTTTAATCAATTGTACTAATCTTTGATTCCAGGAGAGAAGGGAGGAATCACGGATAAAGATATCCATGAGTTGAAATAATGTCATGAATTCACTTAGGTACATTTCAAGGAATATTTTTTGCAGAAACTATCAATATCATTGAAGGCACAATCTAATGTAAAATAAAGATGCTAGTGATAACAGGTGATAAGAGTAGTACAGTGATGATATTTTAGAACTGTGCTGTTTCGGCAACTAGCCTTGTTCAGGGTTTTAAAAAAATCTGGGTGAGTTCAAATCCAGGAATTTGACGTAGCCCATTTTAATGATAGGGGGTCGTTTGCAAAATTCAGATCCAAATGCATGTTTGCATTTCAAGCACTCCTACAGTCTAGAAGTTTTCAGAGATAGTGTTTTAGTTCCAACCCATCTCTAGAAAAATCATGCATTCATTTTTTTTTAAATCACATATATGAACAGTATACCTTTTAGTGAGGGATGGTTGGGGATTCCAGAAAAATCTGCTGCTTGCTGGGACTAGACTTCAGAAAGGAAAATCTGAGTTTTAGAGATAAAGAATTAAAATTACAAATAGGTGAACTGGTTTAAATAAAATTAAGAACAAGCCCAAGCCTTAGACCAATATACAATATACCAAACTGAACTCGAGGTTATTTTTTTTGTTTTGTTTTTGAGGTTTGAAAAAAAGTTAACTGTTTTTCATTTCCTTGTGACTCCTGGTTTTGACCAAGTCTCCTGTGCATTTGTTGGGTTGAAGTTTAACCCCTGTGCAGAATGCCTGCACAAAGTCCCATGCACAAGAACTAATTCAACACTTTCTTGAGTTCTTAAGTAGGTCTAAAGTGGTACATAGCCTATCCTTTGTGTGGTCCCTCTCTACGAGAGTGAATGTCAATCAAAATGAACGGTCGCCTTAAGTCTGCCTTAAATATTATGGAATGACAGCAGTGATTTTAAGCCTGTGGACTCTGTAGAAAAGTGTCTTAATAAAAAAGTAGTTTTCTTTCTGACCTAAAGATAGTGAGTTTGTTTAATTATGTGAGAATCTATTTAAGTTCCAGACTTGAGAGCCAGGAGCAAAATAACTAAAATGTCACAAGACAGCCCAGTCTCACAGCATTCCTGATCCAGCCAGTAGTGGATTAATTCTTCCTCTTGCCCTTCACGGAGACTCAAATTTTGCCTTCCCTTTAGCCTACTCCAGGGCAGGAAATTAAAAACAAAGGCAAAACCATACTTCCACCTATTTGGGCTGTATAAGTAGGGGCATTGCCAGCAGATCGAGGGATGTGATCATTCCCCTCTATTTGACATTGGTGAGGCCTCGTCTGGAGTACTGTGTCCAGTTTTGGGTCCCACACTACAAGAAGGATATGGTAAAATTGGAAAGAGTCCAGCAGAGGGCAACAAAAATGATTAGGGGGCTGGAGCACATGACTTATGAGGAGAGGCTGAGGGATCTGGGATTGTTTAGTCTGCAGAAGAGAAGACTGAGAGGGGATTTGATAGCTGCTTTCAACTACCTGAAAGTGGGTTCCAAAGAGGATGGCTCTAGACTGTTCTCAGTGGTGCCAGATGACAGAACAAGGAGTAATGGTCTCAAGTTGCAGTGGGGGAGGTTTAGGTTGGAACTTAGGAAAAACTTTTTCACTAGTAAGGTGGTGAAGCACTGGAATGGGTTACCTAGGGAGGTGGTGGAATCTCCTTCCTTAGAGGTTTTTAAGGTCAGGCATGACAAAGCCCTGGCTGGGATGATTTAGTTGGGGGTTGGTCCTGCTTTGAGCAGGGGGTTGGACTAGATCACCTCCTGAGGTGCCTTCCAACACTGATATTCTATAATTCTATGAAAGCAAGGTTCTGGCACTACATGAACCAAACAAGCAGAACTTCAAACATATATGAAAATTAATTGAAGGGTAACTGATCACAGATCTCTTTAGTTAGCCATTGCAAAACACATCAACTCAAACCAAAATGGAAAAACATCTAAAACATCAGTCATAGTCTTTTTCTCACTCTTGCTGCTGATGATTGCTGCTTGTTTATCGTTGAAATGAGCCTTGGCTGTCACTGGACTGACCCAGAAACTAGAAGTACTAGAAATCTCACATAGAATCGTAGGACTGGAAGGGACCTTGAGAGGTCATCTAATCCAGTCCCCTGCACTCATGGCAGGACTGAGTATTATCTAGACCATCCCTGACAGGTGGCTGTCTAACCTGCTCTTAAAAACCTCCAGTGGCGGAGATTCCATAACCTCCCTAGGCAATTTATTCCAGTGCTTAACTACCCTGACAGGAAGTTTTTCTAATGTCCAACCTAAACCGCCCTTGCTGCAATTTAAGCCCATTGCTTCTTGTCCTATCCTTAGAAGTTAAGGAGAACAATTTTTCTCCCTCCTCCTTGTAACAACCTTTTGTGTAATTGAAAACTGTTGTTATGTCCCTGCTCAGTCTTCTCTTTTCCAGACCTAACAAACCCAATTTTTTTCAATCTTCTCTCGTAGGTCATGTTTTCTAGACCTTTAATCATTTTTGTTGCTCTCCTCTGGACTTTCTCCAATTTTTCCTGAAATGTGGCACCCAGAACTGGACACAATACTTCAGTTGAGGTCTTATCAGCACGGAGTAGAGTGGAAGAATTACTTCTTGTGTCTTGCTTACAACACTCATGCTAATACATCCCAGCATAATGTTTGCTTTTTTTGCAACAGTGTTACACTGTTGACTCATATTTAGTTTGTGATCTCCTCTGACCCCCAGATCCCTCTCTGTAGTACTCCTTCCTAGGCAGTCATTTCCCATTTTGTATGTGTGTAACTGATTGTTCTTTCCTAAATGGAGTACTTTGCATTTGTCCTTATTGAATTTCAGACCATTTCTCCAGTTTGTCCAGATCATTTTGAATTTTAATCCTATCCTCCAAAGCACTTGCAACCCCTCCTACCCTGGTATCATCTGCACATTTTATAAATGTACTCTCTATGCCATTATCTAAATCATTGATGAAGATATTGAACAGAAGCAGGCACAGAACTGATCCCTATGGGATCCTACTTGATATGCCCTTCCAGCTTAACTGTGAACCACTGATAACTACTCTCTAGGAATGGTTTCCAACCAGTTATGCACCCACCTTGTAGTAGCTCCATCCAGATTGTATTTCCCTAGTTTGTTTATGAGAAAGTCCTGTGAGACAGTATCAAAAGCCTTAGTAAAGTCAAGATATACTACATCTACAACTTCCCCCCTATGCACAAGGCTTGTTACCCTGTGAAAGAAAGCTATTAGGTTGGTTTGACACAATTTGTTCTTGACAAATCCATGCTGTTACTTATCACCTTATTATCTTCTAGGTGTTTGCAAACTGGTGGCTTAATTATTTGCTCGATTATCTTTCCAGACACTGATGTTAAGTTGGCTGGTCTGTAATTCCCCATGTTGTCCTTATTCCCCTTTTTATAGATTGGCCCTATACTTGCCCTTTTCCAGTCCTCTGCAATCTCTCTCGTTGTCCATGATTTTTCGAAGATAATCGCTAGTGGCTCAGATATGTTCTCATTCAGCTCCTTGAGTATTCTAGGATGTATTTCATCAGGCCTTGGCAACTTGAAAACATCAACCTCATTTTCACTGGCATTCACTATGTTGGACATCCTATCGCTACTAAACTTTTTGGTGAAAATTGAAACAAAAAAGTCATTTAGCATTTCTGCCATTTCCACATTTTCTGTTATTGTTTTTTCCCCTCTCATTGAGTAATGGGCTTACCCTGTCCTTGGTCTTCCTCTTGCTTCTAATGTATTTGTAGAATGTTTTCTTGTTACCTTTTATGTCTCTAGCTAATTTAATCTTGTTTTGTGCCTTGGCCTTTCTAATTTTATCCACACATGCTTGTGTTATTTGTTTATATTCATCCTTTATTATTTGACCTAGTTTCCAGTTTTCGTTGGGCTCTTTTTTTTTTTTTTTTGAGTTTCAGATCATTGAGGATCTCCTGCTTAAGCCAGCATGGTCTCTTGCTGTACTTCCTGTCTTTCCTGTACAGTGGGATAGTTTGATCTTGTGCCCTTAATAATGTCTCCTTGAAAAACTACCAACTCTTTTGAACTGTTTTTCCCCTTAAGATCCCATGAGAAGTACGTTTATCTCCCTGAGTTTGCTAAAGTCTGCCTTCTTGAAATCCATTATCTTTACTGTGCTCTTCTCTCTCCTACCATTCCTTAGAATTATGAACTCAATCATTTCATGATCACTTTCACCCAAGCTGTCTTCCACTTCCAAATTCTCGACCAGCTCCTCCCTATTTGTCAAAATCAAATCTAGAACAGCCTCTCCCCTGGTAGCTTTCTCCACCTTCTGAAATAAAAAATTGTCTCCAAAAAAATTTGAAGAACTTGTTGGATAATCTGTGCCCTGCTGTATTATTCCTCCAGGGAAGATTGGCAGTGGCCCTGGAGGTTTTTCGCCTTCCTCCGAAGCATGGGGTAGGGGTCGCTTGCTAAAGGAGTGGGTGGATCGGCTTATGTGGCCTGCATCTAGCAGGAGGTCAGACTAGATGATCATAATGGTTCCTTCTGATCTTGAATTATATGATTCTATGATTCTATGATTTTCCCAACAGAAGTCTGGATTTTTGAAGTCCCCCATCACCACCACGTCCTCTGCTTGAGACCGATTTCACACCACTGTGATTTGGCTGAGTTTGAAGGAGCATGCAAACTTTCTGAAATTCACTCATTTATATATTTTAAGGATACAAGGGATCATAATGATCATCTAGTCTGACCTCCTATATAACATAGGCCATAAAATTTCACAAAGTGAAATTCCTCTTCACTTTTTGGTTGCACATATGTGTGATAGTCTGGCATTCCGTAGTCTCATCATTTGGGCTAAATATAGCTACTGATTTACAGTAAAACTACAGGTTAGTAATATGCAGATACTGGCATCAGACAATGTAACTCAATGAATTAGACCACAGTATCATATGGTTCCTGTGGTTACAACCAATTTCCTAGTTTTTACTTCACAAAGTGTAGTTGTGTGGTGTTAGTATTTGTTTGGTTGCTATGACTTTAGTTTAATTACTGACGTTTATACATAGTTTTGCAATGAAAAAACACTTTTATTATATTATAGTTTTCCTGAGTTAAGAATGGAAGAGTCCGGATATATGCAGTGTGGTGGCACGGAACAAGCTGTCAGAGAGCTCTGGCTCTTGGGTACCATGTAAAAAATAAAGTTCTGTTCAAATTTAAATAGTTTAGCTACTCCAGACATTTATCATCAGTTTTAGGGCCAAATCCTAATTGGTCAAAAATTCCATTGACCTCAATGGGAAAGACTGAGCAAGGACTTCAGGATTTGGTCCTTAAAGATTAAGGTAATGGTGATGTTTAAAGGGATGTCGTACCACTGGACTCTTACGGGATGTTTTGCAGTTTGTAAATTTGTTATGTAACTTGGTTGAGGGACATATTACTTGAATAAAATATGAAATATATTCAAATGCCCTTCCCTTCGATTTTGAAATACAAGAATGGGGAAAATAGACTAGAAAACATCAGAGGAGACGTCTCACTGATTTCTGTTATCCTTGTCTATTTCTTAATCCTGTATGCAACAGCTATTGACAGTCAAAACATGATTTTGATGTCATCCCCCGGTAAATGTCACACCGTGATTTTGGACTTCTCCCGGAGTCTGGATAAAGCATGTCCTCCTTCCAGGCTAAAGCACTGCGAAACAATACATCAGCTACAGATTTTACAAAGACAGTTTGAGAAGAACTACAACATAAAACAGTTCCATACCTCCACTTTTCTCTCTGTCTGCCTCCCTTGCACAGAACAGTATTAGAACACTTTCTCACGCACATTGGTTGTTAGGGGACACAGTGAATGCAGTGCGAGTGACGCAGTTTGAAGCCTCCATACCAACTGTCACTTTAATTTCACTGGTGCTATCTTTACTATTTTAAAAAAAAAACTTTTTAAAAGCTGGGTGATTTAGTGGTTGCAGAAGGTACTGGAGAGTCACAGCCTTGAGAGTGAAGTCCACTTTTAGCCACAGAATAGGTACAGCGGGGCCAGTGGCATTGCAGTTATCCTCATACTGTCCCATCAATGTACCTCCCTGAGGGGAGGGATAGTTCAGTGGTTTGAGCATTGCCCTGTTAAACCCAAGGTTGTGAGTTCAATACTTGAGGGGGCCATTTGGGGATTGGTCCTGCTTTGAGCAGGAGGTTGGACTAGATGATCTTCTGACATCCCTAATAATCTATGATTCTATGATTTAAAGGTGCAGTCCCTAGAAAAGAAAGAGTTGTTCATTCTCTAGGCTCATTCAGACCTCAAACTCATTGCCAAGAAATGTCTGGTAGTGGAGTTTGGTTTTTATTTATTGTGTTGTGACCAGTTAGCCACTGAGAATTAGACTGAAACCAACAAATTTATTCTTAACTACTTTTTTAGGCAAAACAGATTAGCACTAGAGTGATAATTGCTGGGACTTGTAGTTTGACTTAGAATAATCCATCTTGCTTGCAAACATAATTGGCTTGGGCAAAGGCTAGAGATCTCAGTGCTTTGTTGGTTCTTTTGTCCTTTCAATAATGAGTCCCTGCATAAACTTTAGCAAGTGTAAATTAAGAACCCATCTATACAAAAAACCTGACCATAATCTAAAACTGTTTATATGAAGCAGCCTTAAAAACAGTGGCCTGATTGCACTGTGGGGGCTAGTATGATCTCTTTACCTGAAACTGTTTTCAAGATTAGCCAATTTCCCAGTGGAAGCAGGGCCAAAAAGTGCTCTTATTCTGTGATGGTTTTAGAATTTTGGACAGCAGTGAAACTTTCTGATTGGAAGTCAGTGATGAGCTCTCCTGTACTTATTAATAATATTCAATAAATGCACAGCTCTGTGTTTTACCCTTTATAGATTCTGTTTCATGGTAGGCTATGAACATTCCAGGAAGTGCATTTCTAGGAAATCAGTGAACGTTATAAGTGGCTTAAATCACTTGGGCCTCTTTCATTACTGTACACAGAGGAGGATTAGCCACTGGCCAATGGGGCCCATGCCCAATGGCCCCCAGAAAAATGGACGCCCCCGTTCCCCAACCCACTGTGCCTGGCTGGAGCACCAGGTGGGCAGGGGAAGTCCCCGCTCCCTGGCAGGAGCGCCGGCGGGAACTGCATGAGGAAGGGATGGTGAGGGGCCCTCACTTGCTCTGGCCTAGGGCCTCACAAACCCCTAATCCACCTCTGACTGTACACTGATCAACCAGAGATGCATTGCCTAATTTGTCTTGACACTTAAGTAAGTGGGCATTCCTTGCTTTCAGGTCTTGTCATAAAGATTGTAACAAATATATGTGCTATAAGCAGCCAACACCATTATTGCATAAATCGCACATACCTCTGAGAAGCTGGGACTAGAATCCTGACTACTGCAGTTACCAAAATGTAACCCTCTGCTCCTTAAGCTAAAAGAGAGTTCCTTTAACTAGCAATGTATTTGGTACAATATCATCTCTTAGTGCCAGCCACAAAAGGGTAGCATCACATACACAAAACTAGTCCCATGCTGCTATGCCAACTCACTGTTTCCGGGGGTAGATTAATTCGCTCCTCTGACAGAAGGCCTGGTGAGGGAGGCAGTTTGCAATTCCAGCCTATTTCCTCCTCTGAGCTTGGGCCTGAAAGTTGGAGGCAGCTCGTGGCCCTTTCTACTTTTGGCAGCTTGAGGCCCTGCAAACTCTAGGCACTGGTGATCTAGAGTGGTGCATTGGATGAAAATAAAACTGAATGCTTTAAAAAGAGGCACAGAAACTGCATGAATAAAGCATTGCATTACTAATTTCCTACATGGAGTGTCCTCCTGCCCCATCCTGTCCTCTGCCATTATCAAAACAAATAATGGACTTATTTGCACTTCACAATCTTTTTTTCTTAGCGGAAGGCAAAGACAAAACTCAAACGTCAAGGTCTTCAAAACTAGGTCTGATTAATATCAATTCTGTAGTGATGAGATGCTTTCAAATTACTGACTCCTGTCCTTTGTATTTTTCGCTCCTCAGCAATCTCTCTAGCAAGAACATCTTTACAGTAGATGCTGCTTTAAACTGGAATTGTTCAAAATATTAAAAGAAAAAGGAGGGAGGGATAGGGAAATTATCTTGACATTCAGTGACAGCTGTAATGTCATGTAAATTATTACTAATGGAGAACATTTATGAAGCGTTCACCACAGCCCATGTAAGAGTTTCACACAAAGGAGGGAGGATGTTGGACCTACTGTATAGCTGTGCAACAGTGATTACATCTCATCTTCTGTACATAACAAATGAGATGTTTTAAAGATGTCACATTAGCTGTGACACATTCAAGAACATCATGTTCCAGGCAAAGGTGTGATTTTTGGCTTTGTTTTTCTTTTGGGTTTTTTTTTTGTCTTTTATAACAATGATCTGCACTGCAGCTTTTATAACCCAGCTACATATTGTGTGTGTGTGTGTGTGTGTGTGTGTGTGTGTGTGTGTGTGTGTGTGTGTGTGAGAGAGAGAGAGAGAGAGAGAGAGAGAGAGAGAGAGGATTTTCAGTCACACAGCCTTCTAAACTGGAAAGCTGCTATCTGGGTCTGTTGCAATTTTAAGAGGCCATGTTGGGCCCATACGTACATGTTGCTTTCTGCTTGTCTTCTTTTCTTAGTCCTGTAAGTATAGCCCAAATGCAAATGTGTTTTGTCATTGTGATCACTATTATCTTCTCTTTCTGTTACACAATGCAATATACCAGTTCCTGGAGGAGCACCCACTGTAAAGAAGAGACATTGGAATTACCTATAATACATAATACTTCCCAATTCTGAAACAAAATTCATACAAAGATCTTAAAGCTTTTTACACAAATCCAAGGTATCAGTGCCACGGCTGACAACTTTCACACAGTAAATAAGCACCCTGACTTTCACAACAAGTCAAAAATCAAGCTAATCCCTAAGAACAAGGCCAAAACAAGCCAATCCCTAAGAACCCCAACACTCTGTGTGACTAGATCCCTGTGGTGTGCAGTCTGGGACTGTAGTGGGCCTGCTGTGCACTCCTGACTCTCTTCCCCCGCTTGTCCCGCCCCTTGCCAATCCAAAAAAACATAAGAACATGAGAATGGCCATACTGGATCAGACCAAAGGTCCATCTAGCCCAGTATCTGTCTACCAACAGTCGCCAATGCCAGGTACCCCAGAGGGAGTGAACCTAACAGGCAATGATCAAGTGATCTGTCTCCTGCCCTCCATCTCCATCCTCTGACAAACAGAGGCTAGGACACCATTCCTTACCCATCTTGGCTAATATCCATTAATGGACTTAACCTCCATGAATTTATCCAGTTCTCTTTTAAACACTGTTATAGTCCTAGCCTTCACAACCTCCTCAGGCAAGGAGTTCCACAAGTTGACTGTGCGCTGTGTGAAGAAGAGCTTCTTCTTATTTGTTTTAAACCTGCTGCCCATTAATTTCATTTGGTGACCCCTAGTTCTTGTATTATGGGAACAAGTAAATAACTTTTCCTTATTTACCTTCTCTACATCACTCATGATTTTATATACCTCTATCATATTCCCCCCTTAGTCTCCTCTCTTCCAAGCTGAAAAGTCCTAGCCTCTTTAATCTCTCCTCATATGGGACCCGTTCCAAACCGCTAATCATTTTAGTTGCCTTTCTCTGAACCTTTTCTACTGCCAGTATATTTTTTTTGAGATGAGGTGACCACATCTGTACGCAGTATTCAAGATGTGGGCGTACCATGGATTTATATAAGGGCAATAAGATATTTTCCCTCTTATTTTCTATCCCCTTTTTAATGATTCCTAACATCCCATTTGCTTTTTTGACCACCGCTGCACTCTGAGTGGACATCTTCAGAGAACTATCCATGATGACTCCAAGATCTTTTTCCTGATTTGTTGTAGCTAAATTAGCCCCCATCATATTGTATGTATAGTTGGGGTTATTTCTTCCAATGTGCATTACTTTACATTTATCCACATTAAATTTCATTTGCCATTTTGTTGCCCAATCACTTAGTTTTGTGAGATCTTTTTGAAGTTCTTCACAGTCTGCTTTGGTCTTAACTATCTTGAGCAGTTTAGTATCGTCTGCAAACTTTGTTTAGCAGCCAAAAACTAGCCAACAAGCAACTCACAAGCCAATTAAGCCAAAAACAAGCCCAATTTCTACATTTTTTCCATAGGTTTGGCATGTCTGATCAGTGCCCATAATTGAGAGATGGGGAAACAGACAAGTCACTTAAATATTCTCTTGTTTTCAAGATTTCCTTGCCAGCAATAGAATCCTCATCTGCATGTCAGTTTTGTGCATTAACCATTTGCCAGTTCTTCCTCTAGAGCCATTCTCAAACTTTTGCTCTGATGACCCCTTTCACATAGCAAGCCTCTGAGTGCGACCCCCCCCCTTATAAATTAAAAACATGTTTTTATATATTTAACCCCATTATAAATACTGGAGGCAAAGCGAGGTTTGGGGTGGAGGCTGATAGCTTGCAACCCCCCATTTAATAATCTCATGACCCCCTGAGGGGTCCTGACCCCCCATTTGAGAACCCCTGTGCTAGACCATAGTGAAATACAATGGAGAGCCACTGAGCTATGTTGTGGTATAATCCAGTGGTCTAAATATACGTTGAGGGTCCAAGAATTCCTGAGGTCTAATCCCATTCTCACATTGACTCCCCTAAAACAAGTCCTCTTTACTTTCTTGCATCTGTTTCCCCATTTGTGAAATAGGTATAATATTTATTTTACAATTACATGGGGATGTTGTGAGAAATAGTGAAGAGCAGATTGTGCTCATCATTCTATGCAGTGAGCAGATAGATAGAGGAGCTGATAAATAGAGAAATGTGTTGGAGAGAGATGGACTCAACATAAGCAGAGGAAAAACAGGATATAAGGTATGTGGTTTCAATAATGTGAACGCTAAAGAATTATCCTTGAAATTTGATGGGCAGACAATACTGAAAATTCAAAGTATCTGGGTTCCAGAATCTGTGGAAATGGAGGATGAAATTAGAGCTAGGATCGTAAGTGTCTGGCAGAAATGCACAGAGATAAGTGGTGTAGTATGTGACAGGAACATACCAATAAGATTAAAAGGGAAAGCCTGTAAAACAGTGGTCCATCCAGTTTTAATGTATGGCTCTGAGTATTGGGCAAGAAAGAGGAAACATGAGCAAATTATCTTTTTCCACAGACATGTAAATGTTGAGATCGATGAGTGGCCTAAGCAAAAAAGACCACATAAGGAATGTGTACAGTAGAGACATGCTCTGTGTAACATAAATGAAAAAATGAGGGAATGCAGACTCAGATGTGTTGATCATTTAAAGGACAATCCTGACAACTTTGTGGGTAAGAGAATCCAACAGATGAAGACTGAAGGAAAAAAGACAGAGGCTGACCTAAGAAGAAGTGGGATGTACTAAAGAAAGACTTGTTAGCATTTGGTATGACAGAGGATATGGCATGGAACAGAGCACTTTCTAGGAAGAGGACACATAGGCCATGTCTACACTACCCTTTATGTCAGCAAAACTCGTGTTGCTCCGGGGTTGAAAAAAACATCCCCCCTCAAGCGGCATAAGTTTTGCCGACATAAGCGCTCATGTGCACAGTGTGACAGTGTACTCCATAAGGCTTTATGGGGTGGGGGTGCTCATAAATGTATGTATGATATAACTGGAATAGGATTTTCCTGCATATGCCATGTAACATATCTATGTAAAGGTTATGTTCATCCTAGTTGTATGTAGGCACCATTTGTGTGCTCAGAGTTATGAACATTGGCTGTATAATTGCTTGATTTCTAAATAGCCTTAGTTAAAACATTTGGTCACTCCTTGGGAAAGGAATGTGCTCAATCAGGAAGCATTTAATAGACAAAAGAGCGTGGAAGACTCCAATCCACATAAGAAGTCTACCTGAGGACATTCAAGGTAGCATGTGGGTAATGGCTGCTCCCTGCAAGTCCTGAGTCATGCATGGGCAGGTGACTTGCCCATGTGATTCCAAATCTCCATTTTGTTACTGGATTCTACACAGGGTGAGGAGGGGGGTCTCCACCCACAAGAGAGAGTCTATTTAAATCCCTGGGAAACCCTTCCATGTTGTCTTCAGCTGGCTAAAGAAGGAGCCTCTCCACCCCCAAACCCAGGATACTTAAAGGAAACTGGGACAAAGGACAGTAACTACAGGGGGTGTGAGTGCTTGCTGGACCCAGGCTAAAAGGAGATTAGCCTGTAAAAGGGAGCATTCTGGAACTGGTGAGGATCCTATCTGTATCTAGTTTGATTAGACATAGATTTGCGCATTTTATTTTATTTTGCTTGGTAACTTACTTTGTTCTGTCTGTTACTACTTGGAACCACTTAAATCCTACTTTCTGTATTTAATAAAATAACTTTTTACTTATTAGTTAACTCAGAGTATGTATTAATACCTGGAGAAGCAAACAACTGTGCATATCTCTCTATCAGTGTTATAGAGGGCGAACAATTTATGAGTTTACCCTGTATAAGCTTTATACAGAGTAAAACGCATTTATTTGGGTTTAGACCCCATTGGGAGTTGGGCATCTGGGTGCTAAAGACAAACACACTTCTGTGAGCTGTTTTCAGGTAAACCTGAAGCTTTGGGGCAGGTAATTCAGACTCTGGGTCTTTGTTGAAGTAGACAAGAGTGTCTGGCTCGGCAAGACAGGGTGCTGGAGTCCTGAGCTGGCAGGGAAAACAGGGATAGAAGTAGTCTTGGCACATCGGTTGGCAGCTTCCAAGGGGGTTCCTGTGATCCAACCAGTCAGACACAGCACTATGGCAGCAGGAGACACTCTCCCGCCAACCAGGGGCGGCTCTAGGCACCAGCGGGCCAAGCGCCCGCTTGGGGCGGCGTCCTGGGGAGGGCGTCATTTGGCTCCGGTGGAGCTCCCGCCGGCATGCCTGCGGCAGGTCCACCGGAGCCCGGGACGAGCGGACCTGCCGCAGTCATGCCTGCGGCGGGTCCCGTCTTCCCGCGGCTCCGGTTGAGCTCCCGCAGGCATGACTGCGGCAGGTCCGCTCGTCCCGGCGGGAGCTCCACCGGAGCCAAATGCCGCCCTCCCCAGGATGCCGGAGCCGCGGGAAGAGGGGACCCGCCGCGGGACTGGGGAAGGGCGGCGCAGCGCTCCGCGCTGCTTGGGGCAGCCTACTTTGTAGAGCCGCCCCTGCCGCCAACACAGGTATCACCACTCATTTAGGTGGTTTCATTATATCGACAGGAGAACTCTCTCCCGTTGGCATAGAGCAAGGACAAGAGTGATCTTGTAGCAGCATAGCTGTACAGTAGCTGTGCTACTGTAAGATTGCTAATAACATGGCCATAGAGTGGACCCCATTTGATGGGATTAACATCAGAAGGAAGATTGTGCTCAGCCCTTCCCTGAGTTAACTGGGAAAGAGTGACATTTCGTTCCAGTTCCTGCTGCATATGCAGCTGTGAAGGTTCCAGCCACAATCTAGCCCATACTATTTGAAAAGGGCTTTGAAGGAGAGCAGCACTATTTAAAATAGCTGGTTGACATTACTTATTTATTATTAAATACATATATTATTATTGTTTACTAGTATTAAACTTTATTTTTTTATTAAAACAAGATTTTCATTTTGTTCAAAATTTCACAGGAAAATTTTCAGTTTTTGACAAAATATGTTTCAATTGTTTTTGTCTAGCTTTGATCCTACACAATCCCACTTAGGGAAATCAGTAGAACTACTACTCACTGTAGTAAAGCTGAGCACATGTAGACGTCTTAGCAGGATTGCATCTTATGTGTGTTTCCCTTCACTTTCTCAAAAAAAAATCCATCTTTTTCCAGTGAATAAAGGTTTTAAAAGAGAGAGAGTTTTTATTCACTTTTCTTTACTTAAATTTCAAACAATTTTGTCAACGTTTTTCATTTTAGAATCTCACTGAAAAACAAAAATTTGACAAAAAGCTATTTTTCCACAGGAAAATTCAGTGTCATCAAATCCACATTTGTCATGAAAAACACTCTTACTCAGAAAACGTTTTGACCAGCCTATTGCTTAGAAAATATCAACTAATAATCTAGGGTATTTTAGACCTTTAGATTGCTTAGAAAATCTCACCCTGCTACTATTTAGTAAGGTTAACTCAGCACTTGATGAGACAAGTTTTCTTTTCCTTTTGGCATTCTTCAGAACACTCTTCATTCTGATGAGTGCTGAGGAAATCTAGTGATGAGTGAACCTCAACCAAACAGTGACTGGGATTTGGATAAACATCACAAGGGTTCAGATGATTATCTGAAGCTGGCCAGAACTTGGCAAATCTCCTAGGTCTGAAAAGCTGAGGTGGAAATCTTGCAAGTACAAGCTTTTCTTTTTTCTCCCTACCTCCCCCCGCATACTGAGGTTCAGTTCAAGATACTTGGTGGGGGAAATGAGTTAACAGTTTGGAATAATTAAATGTGTATATAATTTTTTTAACATTAGCTTTAATAAAAAAATTAAATCTGTTGTTATAATCCTCAGCTGATGAGCTCCATTGAGTTGGAGCTACATGGATTTACATCAGCAGGAGATCTGGCCTATAGATTTTAATTGAATTTTAAAAAAGTATGAAGCAAGACAGATTATTTTTTGTCATCATCCTATCGGAACACTTTAAATTCTTATACAAAGTCTTAAGCCCCTGCACACATTATGTGCTCCACAGTCCACTGCATGCTAATCATTTCAAACCCCATGGAGATGTATTCGGAGGGCCAAAGTATGGCATAGTGCCATACATTGGTACCTTACCTGAAAGATGCCATAGACACAAAAGGCACTGAAAGAACCTGGGATTTATTTTTCAAGCATGATTACTAGCACAAATCTGCCAAGCAAAGATACTCCAGAAACAAAGTATGATTCAGGGTCAGGTAATTTGAATGGGGGAGGTGAAGAAGGAGCCTTTCCTACAAGATTTGGATTTTTTTCTGCAACAGTGTATAGTGGATCTCAGCTGTTGTGCTGATAAGAGAAACTGTTTCTCAAGACTTTGTCTCTTTGGTAACATTTCAGTTACTTTTTGACCTGGGAAGCATGTGGGAGACAAGATGTACGTCTCATATTGTAGGTTAGGACTTGTTTGTGTCCGGCAGCGTAATGAGGTGCATACAGCAGGACTGTGGGAAAGACACTACAAAATCAAAATATACATAAAATGAGGACAATTACAGAGCAACAGAGGCTGGGAGCTGGAACACAACCAACCACCCACCTGCGGTTTGTTTAAGGCCTAGCACAGCATGCAGCCAGGAAAAAATGTTTATTGACTCAGGGAACATATAGTCAAATTTCAGTGTGAAACGTGTGCCAGTAACTACTAAAGACAGAACTTGCAAAGCAGTCTGGACAGATAAGCACATAAGATTTAGAGAAGCATCCAGACTCTCTTGAGATGAACTTTCTGAACCTAGTGGTTCAACAAACTGGAAAACACGTTCTCTCATGAGATTTCTGGCCCATCCTATCTCTGATATTGCTGGACATATAATGAGTGGCTTTGCTCAGGGAATTTCATTTCTGGGCCCTGACCACACCAGGAAGCATCAAGAGATGTTAAAAAATGAGCAACAGAGGAAGTGAAAAGGTGCCTGGGTTTTCTCAGACCTCCAAAAAGACAAATTTTACATTAATTCATAATGTATCTTTGACCGGCTCCCTGATAAATGTTGTGTTCTGCCAAAATGTCCTTGCTACCAGGCATGTTGTTTGCAGTGTTGTTGTAGCTGAGTTGGTCCCAGGATATTAAAGAGATATGGTGGGTCTTTTGTTGAACCAACTTCTGTTGGTGAAAGAGATCCGATTTTGAGCTTACAAAGAGCTCTTCTTCAGGTCTAGGAAAGATACTCAGCGTGTTTCAGCTAAATACAAAGTGGAACAGATTGTTTAGCGTAAGTAGTTAACACACATTATAAGGGACCGTTTAAGGTGAAGTGGTCTGTTAACACCTCTGCAGTCATAGGACAAAAAAAGGGGGGGTTAGTGAGTTACAGATTGTTGTAATAAGCCATAAATCCAGTGTTTGCATGAAGTCCACAATTTTTAGTGTCTAGCAAAGTTATGAATTTAAGTTCCCAGTCTCATCCTTTGAAAGTGTTGTGCAGGTGTCCTTTGAGGATGAGGACTGAGAGGTCAGATATGGAGCGATCACTTTATATAAAGTGTTCACCCACAGGTTATGGAGTTTTTGTCATTTATCATTTTTTCTGTGTGGGTTCATTTGAGAGTGTAGTGATTGTCTGGTTTCACCCATATAGTTGTTTACTGGGGCATTTAGTGCACTGGATGAGGTACACCGGATTAATCTTGAAAAGTGTGTTGTGGCGGGTACTGATCATCACAGTAGTGGAGATATGTCTGTAGGTTTTGCATCTTTTGTTCTGGCAGGGTCTGGTGCCAATTGAGTTGGTGTGTCCTGATTGGGACAGGGGCTTCCTTCTGATGATGAGGTTGGGGGTTGTTTGAAGGCCAGAAGAGGGAGTTCAGGAAGGACTTTTTTCAGGATATGGGTCCCCATCAAGTATGGGTTGTAAATGTTTGATGTTTGATGATACCCCATATGGGTTCCAGTGTGAGGTGGTAGGTGACAATCTTCAATAAAAAGAACATCTCAAAACAAATTCACTGGCACTTTCTGCTCCCATGATTGATGATTAAGTAGGACTTCCTCCTAATCAGGAACTAAATGTGCTCTATGCTTATTAGTTGTCATACACATATACATTCACATTGAGTGTGTCTATATCTGCTATCAATTCCATACTGTCCTTTAACCTTGTAATAACAACATTCAGCTCCAAGAAGTAGTGAAGGGGAATGATGAATAGCAGAAAGGGAAAATGATATAAAAAGAGAATGAGAAAAATGGATGTTAGTAAGCTTGCGCTATTGTACTTAGGGCCACTAAATTGTCTCCTATGTTTAATTATTTGGTTTATGGGAAGTTTTCACAGATATCTTAATGAATTGTCTAAGTTTCATTAAATTAATATATTGCTCCTTATAAGGTGCTATCTCCCACATACAAAGAAACCCATCCTGAATTGTGAATGGCTATAGAGTTCACCACTGGCACAGCAATATATTCTCCATGCATAGCATTGCTAAAGCAAGCCAATTCTTGGCTGTGTGTGACACATTGTTTAAATCCTTGAAATCATGTAACAGTGTTCAGCTGTCAAATGTATGTGTTATTCTTCCCACTATCCTTTAAAATTACTTCTAGAATTAAAGTGTAGAATGAATTAGTAACACTGGGCCACTCTTTTGGTGTAAACAGGCTTGGCTCCAATAAAGCTGCACCAGTTTACACCAGTAGAGTGTATGACCCTGTATTTCAGGACATTAGAACATAGAGAGGAGCTAATATCAGAAATGACCATAATTTATGTGTGACAATCAAACTCAAGAAAAACAAAACTACAAAAAAACTAGAAAATTGACAGTAAAAGACTAATAGACACGACATTACAGCAGCAATTTCAAATTGAACTGAAGATTTTTTGTGTGCTCAAAGCACTGTCTGGCAGTGTGGGAAGGATTCCGATTGAGTTCTGAAATAATAGTAATTTGACTGGATATGTCTACTGAAAAGTAGTTTGTTCTTACTGGAATAAAAAGGGAATCGGTGGGTGGATCTTTTGGTTCTTTGCTAAAATGTTTTTAAGGATCTTGGGGGTGGGGACCTTGTTTGTTTTGTATTTCTGCAAAATAAATCAGCCAAACACCCATAGAAAAGTTATTAGTTACTTTATGTCAGAGTCAGATTGAAGGGGCAGTATGGAGATTATTAGTATCCACATTTGAATATTCTCCTCTACAACAGAACCCTAAAGATCTGGAGAAGTCATTTCAAACGGCTCAGATCATACAGTGTAAACAAAATGGTACTAATTAGTATGGGGGGCATCAGATTAAGGAACCCAGATAGATACTTTGGCTTGTTTGCAACAGATCTGGATTTTTTTTAGACAGCAACAACTTTGTTCCATGCAATGTTCAGAATGTCCAGCTGGTGAGAAGCACTTCTACTCCTTGCATAAATTGTGAATAATTTTGAAAATAAAACAAAGGTTTGTTCAAATCAGCATCCCTAAACCTCTAGCTGGTATAGACACCTTGCTAATATGTGATATCCTATAAATAATTTTGAACCAAAGCTTGCCAAAATACAATAAATGACTTCGGTGGAGTCATCAATTTATGCTAATAGTGAAAGTGATCCACTATCTTTTTTTCCTCCTAAATTTGAAGCACCCCAATTTAACCCCAGATGAGGAAGGATGGAAAGAAGGAGTGCATCTGTGACTTCTGTAGCAGATCTCCTCCTGTCAAGTTGCTGCATGACATCTGAGGTCTATGTAAAAGAAAAGAATCTGGATTTCACTAACCTTATTTTGCAAGGAGAGAGAATATAAAATCTTATGCTAAAGTAACAGATCCCAAGTATAAGTTGTTAAGTATAATGGAAGTGCCATGCAAGTACCCTGGCTTCAGTCCCTGTGCTGAAAGGCGTTCCTTGTGTCAAACTGCAACAACTCCTTTGTTTGAGAGAGGAGTGGCCCTGACAGACCAAAGAGAGAACCATCCAGACCTCCCCAGCCAAGGGAAATTGCTGATAAGCCTTGGGAGGAGACAGGGTAGGAAGTTTTTGATGAGAGTATGGAAATCCTCCATTGAGGATGTTATGCATTACAGCAGAACTTTAATTGATATTGTCCCCATGTGCTTGAGATAACATCAACATGTGAATTTCAATTACATGGTGTGTTATGTTCTGGTATTTTGCTACACTTGTCCGTAAAGATTTCAAAGTGAGCAGGATCATGACTATGCACAATAGAGATTGTCTCAGTTATGAGGTAACGTGCATCTTTGATTAGAATCTGGGTCCAAAATGTCAGTCTCTTTCAAAACTGAAGATGATTTTCCCTGGAGTTCCACAGTGGTATGAGAAAGTTAAAATACTGATTGAGTAAAAGAAAGGATGACTTGGTTCTCAGAAATCTCCTGGATTTCCACCCAGTTTTAGAACCAAATTCAAATTAAACTTTTTTGAGATTCTGAAGTGTTTGGATAAGTTATTCCCAGTCTCAGTTAGAACTGGCCAAATAGCATGAAAGCAAGGCTGATCACACAAGATTTTCAGGCTAGTTTTTCAGAATCAGGAAGTTTTGGATAGGTTTTATAAAAGCATCCTAACTTATAGCTGTCTAAACCTTCTTTAAGCTGAGGACTCTAAACTCAAAACTAGAGCTAGTCAGGAATTTTTTTGATTAAATATTTTCTCATCAGAAAAGAAACTTGTCGCTTTTTAACAAATTTCTTGAAACGTTTTTGAAAAAAGTTTCAAAATTTGTCAAATTTCTAGTTTTCTAGTGCAAAGTCACTTTTCATTTCAAAAGTTAAGTTAATAATAGATTTCATTTTTTTTAAAATGATCAAAATGGAAATAAAATATTCTATTGACCCGAATGGAAAACTCTTTTGGATTTTCAGTTCATGAACATTTTTGAGATTTTTAACCTTTTGTCCTGATTCAGGCTGGGAAAACTTTTCTAAATCTTGCAAATTTTCACAGACCAGGAAAACCATTCCCCACCCAACTCTATTCAGACCCTCTTGAGTTTCACATATCTCTACTTAAGAATTATAAATGCAAGCAGGTTGACCTAACTGAAGTTCATCCCAGACTACCATATGTAAGTATTTGGAGTTCCACCATTACAGCTCATTTTTAGCATGCTCATAGAAATAGATATATTAGAGGAGGGTTAAGGAAGTCTAGAAAAAACAGCAACTGCTGTTGTTGATTATTACTTTAAGATTTACTGAGGATTTATTCTAGCTAACTTGTCTTTTTTCTTCAAAACAATAACCCCACAGCTTTTCCTTATTATACCTTGCAATTCTCAAAGAAAAAACAGTTTTCAAAAAAAAGTTCTTTGCTTGGTATGGATTGCACAAGGGTACGATGAGTCAGGAAATGCTTTTTTTATGTGCCGTCTTCACGCATACATGAAAAAAGGCCTGTCCTGGAGCTATTCTCTTTTGGAATTTACAGAGGTTTGTGAAAAACAAAGACTGAAATCCAGTCTTGCTCTTTCTGCTTCAAAATATTATTTGAAGAGGAAGCTGGGGAGTTGGATCACACAGATAGGGGTCTATTGAATGAATATCTAAATCAGAGCTCTTTGGCTGCTGTAGGGAGCTATAATAAAGGTAAATTGTAGAGGCAAAACAAAATTAAAAAATTGTTTATGTCCTTTATTGTTCCTCTAGGATGTCTAAAAATGCAAGTTTCAGGGTGGGGTTTTTTGTTTGTTTTCTCCCTGCTCTGCCCTCTCCCCCCCCCTCCATTTTTTCTGCTTGTTTGTTATATTAGAAATATCTGATGCTAACTTTTTCCTAGAAGACTTTAGCAATTGCTGGAGGTCTGGGAACATCAGCCCCCAGTTGCAGAGGGAGGTGAAGTTCAGGCTTCAACTGCCAATGATAACTGTGCTTTCCCTCTAAAGCTTTCTTGCTCTGCTCCTCGATGTTGGGGGTGTTTGTCTCTCTCTCTCTCTCTTTTCATTGCCATTCTTGACACTGACACAGCATATGAGTATTGGCAAAGTTAATACCAGAAATGGGCCTAAATTGCAGAATTCTGATCTGGGTTTGAACTCCCAGTCAGTGGGGTTTGGTGCTAGAGACGTAGTTCACATCTATTTGCAATTGTTAGGTCAAGTATCACAGCAGCAATGCGTTTGTTTCATACTACTGTCCATTTACAGTTCTGTAGCAAGCGGACACCCATTATTTCTGCACGCTTTCTCTCTCTCATATGTCTCATTGCTCCAAAGGCACCTTCCTCTAGTCCAAGGAATATTTGACTCTGTCCTTCTCCAGCTTCTCTCATCCTACTCCTACCTTTCTCTCCTTTTAGCACTTCCCCCTGCTTCTGTCAATGTCAACCTTCTTTTGTTCGTGATAGTGCTCAGGGCGCTTTCTGATACTGACGCCCACGTTACATTCTCCATTGGCAGCACTCAGTGTCTGTATGGTGCCTGGGGGAAAGACATTTTCTAGCAAGTTCATTGTGATTACAGCTGTGTGAATGATGGATTTTTTGGTTTCTTGGCCATATCAGGGTAAAAAAATATTTTTTGGTTGAACAGAAAATGAATTTTTTCAAAATTTTCAGCAAATTGTAAGGTTGAAAAACATTTCATTTTGTGTCAAACAAAATTTCCCTTTCATTCAACTCAAAATGAAACATTTTGAGTAGTTTTTAGTGTTTTTTCATTGTTTAAAAATATATTTGAAGGAAGTTCCAAAACAAAAAGTCACTTTGAACCAAAAAATTAAAACGTTACATTTCGAAAATATCAGAACAAAACACTTTGCATTTTTTCTTTATGGTTCTTCCCCTACCCTTTCAGCCAAAAGAATTCTGCAAAACAAAGAAAAATTCACAAAAATGTCATCAAATTTGCATTTTTCTCTGGAAAAACGTTTCAGCTGAAAAATTTTGCCTAGCGCTAATTGTGATACCACAGTGATTTACAGTAGAGCAGCTGAGCATATGAAATCGATGAGCATTGTGGGTGTTGAGCACACTGGGGAAAAAATAAGGCTACTTTTGTTTAGGTGCCTAAGGATTATGAGACCTAACTTTAGGCCCCCAGTTTGAATTTTTGGCTATTATTTATGTCGTTCCCTAGGCATGCATGGCACTTAACAGACATGTAAATATGAGCATATCCTGCCCAGAGGAGTTTGCAATCTGAAGGCCAGGCTATCCCTGGTTCTCGTGCAAGGTCATGGGGTTGATGAAGCGGGAGAAGGAGCCTTTGCCCTCCTCCAGCTCATCCCTTTGTGTACCTCATGCCAGGGCTAAGGACAATCACAGTCCCTGTTCTCAGGGGATCACAGAGGTTATTCCCTTCATGTACACTAGGGGCTGAATATTAACCCACAGAGGAGGGAACAGAAGAGCAGCTTGCTCACTTCCCTTGGGATGCTATGGCCCCACACTTTCTGTCTATTCATAACTGTGTTGAGATGGGGCAAACAAGATCTAAATTAGACATACCACGATAAGGGATGATAGTAAAGAAAGTGTGGCAAGAAGGACATGGGTTACAACTGGGAGAGATCATGACCTATGCTTAACACTTCATGCGCATCTTGTTCATTCCTTTGCTTTTAAATATCAATTTTGAGCAGTTTCTGGAATATGAGGCTGAGAAAGAAATTGATATTCAGGAGAACAAGCCAATTAGAGACCACCTGGTAGGTGCTTAAGCACTTGATGGGCTCACTGTTGCCAACACATCTGCTTGGGAAGTCTGTCCAGAAGGCAGCTGTTCCTGCTGCTTCTTGGCATATGAGTCTTCTGAATGCCATCTCAGCTGAAAGGAAACGCAGGACAAAGTTCTAGGGAACTGGGACTCTTTGCCAACTGCAAGTACCTCATTATATTTGTTTATCAACATTATTCTAATTAGTGAAATGTGTAACCAATTATTTCCCTTTGAGTCAGCTCATGTTCATCTCTCAAGTATGAGCAAATAATAAAAAGAGAAGCTAAGCTATAATTTCGCTGCACTTTGAGACAGCAAATATTTCCAGAGTATCAGTCATGAGTGTATCTATTCACATATCTAGCAATGGCTATTGTGGCACAGGCAGTCGGGCTGGACTAACTCTTTGGATAAAACTAGACACAAGAAGAACTTTCACTCATGCCACCAAAAGAACCTTTTTCTGATACTCTAAACACGTTTGGATATAGGAATTGCCCGGCCTGGGTCAAGACAAGCCATCGATCTAGTCTAGTGTCCTCTGTGCAACAGTGGCCAGTACCAGCTGCTTCTGAACTCTACACAAAGCCTTTACGGAATAGCCTGGCCACAAAGAATGTTTCTTCCTTATTTTCATTAGTGAAAGCGTGGTTAATGTTAGAGCTGGTCAGAATATTTGGAACTTAACATTTTTTTGGGGGTCAAAAAAGGTCTTGTTAAAATAATATGAAAAACGGCTGACTTGTTCTAAATATTATTCACTAAAATTTGAGACATTTCTCATCAAAATGTTTATTGAAAATGTCACTGAAATGGTTATAGAGATTTTTCATTTACCAAAAATCCAGTTTTCAGTAAACAAATAAAATTCAGTAACTTTCAATGTATTTTTAATATTTTTGACCAGCTCTAGCTACTATAGATATCTATCAAAGTGTGTATATTTACCTTATATATAAAGGAGGTAAGTTGACATGCATTGATTTTGTCTGTGAGAAGCAGAAGGACCAAAACTCTGTGAAAGAGGTAGCAATGGCTTAGCCAAAACCAGGAAATATGGAAGTGTCACAAAAGAACATCATTTCATCATCAAGTAGAGCTACAAATAACTGTGGGAAGCCTATCCAAATTTGCACTTCCTTCGCAAGAATATCAGCATTAGGGACTGAGATTGTTACAACAAGAGATGGAGCATTTGCCAGGTTCTACCCAGTTAGCTCTCCTCCTTTTGAATCCCTTGCCTATGGATTCTACATGTTACTTGAGAAAAGTGGTAAAGAAGAAAAGCACTTTTCAAGCTGTTGAGCATTCAAACACTGCTTCCACCTCCTGCTTTTTTTCATTCATGAAGCACCATAAAAGAATGTGCTTCAGGTCCCTAGTGCCAGGAATCTCTGCTCTGGAGGCCAATCTTTTGCGTGTGTGTCCTATACAGTGCCAAGAAAAAGAGCAGTGGGAGTTGAAGAAACATGATTATATTTTTATGGAGATTTTATCATTTTTAATTAAAACAAAATCCCCAGTACCATAGACAACGGACATTTATATGTCCATAATGAACAACCAAGTTTTCTTTTAAGTGGACATAGAGATAGCTAAATACATATTGCTAAATATAACACCACATACAGTAGATGGTAATTTGGTGGGGGGGAGAGGGGGAGGAATCTATATTTAAGGCCAAATTTGATCATGCAAGTACCAACATACCTAGGCACAAATCAAGTAGTTTTGCTTTTAACTTCCCACTTCTACTTTTGAATTAATTAATGTTGCCTATAGTTCCCTGTGCTGCAATGGATTTTTGCATATGTAAACAGATGTTCTCGAAAATATTACAGAGTATTAGTAAAAAAGGTCCTTTGAAAAATTGGTCCTTGTTCTTCTTTAGTGATCAATTTTGTGGTGGGGTTTTTTGTGTGTGTGTGTGTGTGTGTGTGTTTGTGGTGTGTAGGGTTTTTTGCTCTTATTCTTCTTTTACAGTCTTTTTTTTAAATTTTGCTGTAACTATGATGCTGTAAATGATAAAGCTTTAAGCTTAAAAGGCCCAATCCTGCTAAATCCTAGCAGTAAGTAGGAAATAATTAGAGCTGTGCAAGAACTGGAATTTCTGTTTTGCAAGACATTTGTGATGAAAACATTTGTTTTCTTTCCAAATCTGAACAAAAATAAAGAATTTTGTCATTTCTTGTGGAAAAAAAAGTTTTTTTGGGAAAAAATTCTTTTGCATCAACTAATTTTTTTTTAATTTTGACTTATTTTATTTCATATCTATTATAATTTATAACTAAATATCCACAAATATCAAAACAAAAAGTCATTTTAAAATAAAAAATGGAAATGTTCCAATCCAATAATGGCAAAACCAGAATGCTTTGACATCATCAAAATGCTTCTTTTTGATTTTTTTTTTCCAAAATAAAATGTCATCAAAATTGACATATTCCAACAGAAAGTTTCAATTTTGACAAAATGGCATTTTCCAATGGAAAACTAGTCTCTCTGAAAATTTTCAACCAGCTCTAGAATGATGCAGCCTTAAAAACATTTAAGGTTAAGATTACCCACTTAATAACAGATGATTTTGGAAAATATTCTCTGGGTTCATTGTTCGGTAATTACTGAGTTGTGACAGTTTTTTTGTATATTCCATAAAGAAATTGAAACAGATTCAGTCAAGAAAGGGGAAAGTTCCCAAACCATGTCCCTAAGAGACAACTTCCAAATAGAAAAGAGAATTTATTACAGCAAATGATGAGCAAACAAGGTCTGGGTAAAATAAGAAACCTCTCAATCTCGAACCTGTCAAGTGTCACTCATCTGGAATGAGTCACACATTTGTCTCGGTTCTCATTTATATTAGCTGAAGTGGCACTCATAAGCAGAGCTGCAGGCAATAAGCTTTCCAGTTCAAGTCCTCCAAGCTATTAGAAACAACTCATAGGGGCTTCTGAGCAAGCAGCCAATATTTCCTCCTCCTCCCCTTCACTTTCCCCATCAGAGGAGTGAGGCTCCAACAGGTGCCTTCCAACAGCTGTAGTGGAGCAAACAACGTAACTAGTTTTAAGATGGCACTTGCTAAGTTTGTGAACAGGATTATATGAGAGGGTTGCCTGTGACAGCAGGGGACTGGACTTGTTGACCCAAAAGGTTCTTTCCAGTCCTGTGTTCCCAGTGCTGGTTCCTTTCACACACTGTGACTCCTAGCACAGCGCAGTGAGGCGGAATCTGTGGCCAGCACTACTTCTTCCCGGTCCTGAACAACACTGTATTCCACTCCCAGGAAATGTCATCCCCAGGAGGCAGCCATGGTATGTGTGAGAGATGACCAGATGGGTTACAAAGAAATTCAGGGAAAGGACTGAAGGAATAGAAGTGGGGAGGGAGAGACTGAGATTGAGCCAAGAGCCAGTGGAATTGAGGAGAGGAAAGGCAAAGAGTGAGACAATAGGGAAGATGGGGGAAAAGAAAGGGCAAGGGAGAAAAGGAAACACCGTTGAGACAAAGAGGGAAAGGATGCTCTTGTGGCTAATGTACAAGACTGGGAGTCGGGTCTCCTGAGTTCCAGTCCCATCTCTGTTCCTGACACACTGTGCAACCTTGGGAAGGTCCCATCACTCACCTGTGCTTCTGTTCCCTATCCATAAATTGGGGTGAATACTGACCCACCGTGTGGGCATGTGAAAGCACTTGGAGAGCTTTGGCTAGAAGCCTTAGCATTATTAGATAAGGGGGAGAAAAGCTGAGCCAGAAAAAGCTTCACACATTCACAGCCACAGAAATGTCACTCAAGGAGCTATTTAGAATTTGGCAACTCTGCAACCTTGGTACAAAACTCAAGCACCCAAACCAAGAAGGTCTTTTCTCATCTTTTACTCAGTCCTTTCTCAGACAAAACTCCCATTGTGTAAAAGATGTTAAAAAGACCTGAGGATCTGGCACAAACTAAACATTATTGATGCAGGGAGGAGTGTTCACAAATTATTGACTGCTATGTTTATTACTTGTAATTTTGTGTACCTTGTAGTTCCCTGGACGGGGAAGAACTGGAAATCCCACACAGAGAGCTCAGGGAAAAGTGGGAAATTATCTCCATGAATGCTCCTACATCTCCAAAAGCAAATTTTGGTTTGGTGCTGTGTTCAAATTCTGTAAATATCAGAACACTTGAGCTTTACTGGCATGAAAAGCAAATATTATTAGTATTTGTATTAGGTTAGTGATAGAAGAGCCAACCAAGATTATGGCCCTATAGTGCTAGGTGCTGTACAAACACATAGTCCCTGTACCAAGGAGTTTACAGTCTCAATAGACAAGACAGATAAAGAATGGAAGTGTGGTTACCATTTTTTACAGATGGAGAACTGAGTCACTGAGATTGTTACCTGCCACAGGTAGCCAGGAATTGAACTCAGATTTCTTGAGTCCCGTCCAGTGCCTTCACTCCAAGACCATCCTTCCTGTTAAAAATGAAAAAAATCCTGAATGATCAAACAGTTCTCAAAAGCATATTTCAATGTGTATATTCAATTGTAAAATTCTCAGCTCAGTGTTGTAATAGCTGGTTGAAATGAACTGTCTAATCAGAAAACAGAACTAGTGCCCACACTTATATTACCCACAGAACAAATCACATATACTTAAAGCAAACTGTTCAAGAAGGATCTGCAGGCCAAGAATTATTCATTGAAGAAATCTGTTAATAATTTCAGATAACTGAATATTGCAAACAGGTGGTAAGTTGGGAAGCGCAAATTTGGTTGAAAAATGATCTTAGGAATTATTCTCTGACCTCGTCTCTAAAGGAAGTCTATATGCTGAGACTTTCCAACCCTGATTGGCAGATTCCAGGGTCCCAGTTCTTTTCTCAATTACAGTAGTAACTCTGTGGAATTCAATGGTGTTACACCAGGGTAAATCCCATGTGAGAGTAGAATCAGGCCCGAGAGTTTTGCGTGGTTTACATAAAGGTTCAGATGCTCAGATTCTAAATTGAACTGAAGCTCTACAGGTTGGCCCATTAGTAGAATGAGTGACAATTGCCAGTTAAGACGTTATAGTTCTGATCATTTTGAGTCCTAATATAAATAGGGGTGATGGTTTTAACCACTAGAACAATTTACCAATGGTCATGGTAGATTCTCCATCACTGACTATTTTTAAATCAAGATTGGATGTTTCTCTAAAAGAAATGCTCTAGGAATCATTTTGGGGAAGTTCCATTCTCTGGGTTATACAAGAGGTCAGACTAGAATTCAGCATTTCTCGAACTGGGGGGCCCATCCCAAAAGGGGGTAACAAAACTATTGTAAAAGGGGCATCATGAGAGTGGCAGCTGCTTGCTGGTGCCCAGCTCTGAAGACAGCACCGACACCAGCAGCAGCACAGAAGTAAAGGTGGCATAGTATGGGGGGGTCATCACTTTTTGAGGGGGGTCGTCACAGCCTGAAATCTTTTCAAAGGCGGTCCCAGCAAAAAAAAGTCTGAGAACCCCTGGACTAGATTATCACAGTGGTCCCATATGACCTCGGACTCTATGAATCTTTTAGGCGCTTGTAAGAGAAACAGTGAAGCCAAATGCACTGAGAATAAGCTCAGAATCCAGAACTCCTAGATTCTACTCCCTGGTCCTGCCACTGATACACCATGTGGTCTTGGACAAACCACATACTTCCCCATATGCAAAATGGGGGTTCCACAGGCCTGGTATAGCTCTCCCTTGTTAGATATTCATCAGGCTGCTGTATTGGGACCCACATGCTCGATCAATGTGCTTTTAAGCTCCTCTGGGTCTGAGTGGGTTCCAGACACTGTCTCTTTCTTTGGAGTCAAGCAGGGGCGGCTCTACCTTTTTGGCCGCCCCAAGCAGTCATGCGGGAGGCGCCCCGGAGCCGCGGGAGCAGCGGACCTCCCGTGGGCATGACTGCAGAGGGACCGCTGGTCCCGCGTGCCGCCCCCCCCCCCCCCGGCTGCAGGGGACGGGCCGCTCCTCGGCTCGCAGCGGCAGGATGAGCTGGGGCCCCAGCCTTTTGCCGCCCCCTAGATTTTGCCGCCCTAGGCACCAGCTTGTTTTGCTGGTGCCTAGAGCCGCCCCTGGATTCAAGCATACTTCCTGAGCATAGACTGTCATCTGGTGCAACTCCTAGGGAATGGGACCCTGCAGCTCAGCTGCCCTAAACCCCACAAAGCTCCTATGTAGGTTAAGCACATCCTCCCTAGAGCTCCAAGATTATGGGTACTCTGGTTTATACTTTAACCTTTCAGAGATGCATGACAGCTGAAACAAGTAAGTCGCAGACCTTGCAGAAGGATTGCTAAACCCATCACTCTTTAGACAGCACAAGAGATATACAGCTCCATGCAAAATATGTAATGTCTGTATGTAATTCCGTCTCTCAGTTTCACCACCACTCTTGAGTATTCTTTTGGGATTTGGTCAGGGTCCTGTCAGGATTCCAGGTCCCCTCTCCAGGACCTCACTCCTCCAGCTCATGTGTCTCTTCCAGCTCATGGAGTCTCCTCACTCCTGCCCCAAACTTCCTTTTTTTTTTTTTTTTAAACCTTCCTTATCTCTGTGTTTTTTTAAAAGCCACCACAAACGACCTGGTTTTTTGTGCCATTGTCTACACCTCTGCAGAGAACTGAGTTTACCTACGGTGCAGCCAGGGTGAAAGTAACTTAAAAGACTCACCAGTACGCTGGAAGAGGTGTGGCCTCAACCAGAAGAGGTGGAGCTCTGGCTGCAGTAGCGGCAGCTGGGAACCCTGGGCCCTTTAAATCACTCCCGGAGCTACTAGCTGCAGAGGCGACTGGGACCCCCGGAGCTCAGGGGCGATTTAAAGGGCCCGGGGCTCCAGCTGCCACTACCGCAGAGGAGCCCCGGACCATTTAAATTGCCGACAGAGCCCCGGAGGCTCCCGGCTACCACCGTTACCCCATGTCTCTGGCAGCGGGACTCGGGTGGTGATTTAAAGGGCCCGAGGCTCCCTGCAGCAGCCGGAGCCCGGGCCCTTTAAATCGCAGGCCTGGGGAAGCCGGTCCAGTCTGACACGGCATACCGGCTCCTGCCAGTACGCCGTACCATACCGTCCCGGCTTACCTTCACCCCTGGTTGCAGCCACTCCATTGTTCTGTGGTTCTCAAACGTCTTTGCACCAGGATCCCCTTCTGACAACAAAAATTACTGCATGTCCTGGGCAGGAGCCCGAGCCTCACAGCGCAGATCGAGGGGAGGGGAAACAAAGGCCTGCTGCCCCAGGCTCAAGCCTTTGGACTTCAGCTTCAGCCCCAGGTAGTGAGGCTCAACCTTTGGCTTCAGACCCGGGCCCCAGAGAGTGTAACATTTGTCCTGGCAACCTAATTAAAATGGGGTCGTGAGCCACTTTGGGGTCACAACCCACAGTTTGAGAACCACTGTGGGATAAGGCTTATTCAGTTGCTGATGATCCTTAATGATGACCCCATTCAGAAGCAGACACTTAGGCATCAGTCTCCCACTCCTTAACACAAGTATGATGCAATAATACAGGAAAGCCCACGATAAGGATATAAACATATAGAGAGTTCATAATATCAAACAGAATTCAAAAATTGTACATAGACAGGTCTGCAAAATCATCACAAAGACAATTACATTTAACCACCTAAACTGAATGGCTTGGGAACTGTTTGTGCGTCACTTTGAAAAATGTACAGTGCTATGTAAGTGCTATGCGTTTTTATTAACTATGCACATAATTTGTTTCATCAGTGGGCTTTATAAAGGTAAGTGAGTAGATGTCAAGAAGCAGCATTTAACTAATTAATAATGGGCTTCTCTTAATGGTGCAATTTAGAATTTTTTTGCTATGGCAGGAAGACATTATCTGCAAAGTTACCATGGTAACACAACCCACTACAGGTTGCTAAGAGCACAGTGTAGCTATTCTTATTATTATTACAGCTTTTGACATTTAGACTTTTTCTAGGCCTGAACATTTTTGCTAGATTTAAATTCATGTGTGAGAAAGTTTCTAAGTTTTGCATCCTCCCATCAGGCTCCACTGGATTACAACAGCAGTGACGCTAGTGATACCACATTACTCTGGTGGCAGAATGCCTACCTTCTAAGTCTAAATAACTTCTACATTTTTAGGAACACAAGAATTACCATACTGAGCCAGGTTACCTAGTTTACCATCCTGCCTCCAACAGTGGTCAGGGTTGGTACTTTGAGGCAGGCATAAAATCCAGAGAATGCATGTGATTGCATAGTACTCCCCCCTCACCCCGCCCCGGTAGGAAGTTCCTAGCTCTTGTTATTGCAATGAAAACCTTCAGAACGTGAACAGAATGTAAACCACTGCAAAGGTGTGTGAAGTCTGCAGAGTTCTAGAGCCCCTTTTACTGTTCATAACTTTGCTGCATGGCAGCAGAATGATAAGGCTCAGGCCAGTCACACTGTTGCTGTTCAGAACTCTGTAAGCAGCAGTGACACATGAAAGATCGTGTCAATTTCACAATGCTGCTACTTGGGCAGACTCTGAGCCACAGCAGAGGCGCTAAAACTGGAATTATAAAATACCAAGGACCACCCAGAAGAGAGGCAGATGTAAAGGCACGCGCGTGCACGCACGCACACACACACACACTTTCCACTCGTACGATATGTAAGATTGTCTGCGGGGGGGGGGGGGGGCGAAGAGACAGACAAGCTCCTTGCAGCAGCTGGAGAAAGGTGAAGTTTCATATTTCCCAGCCAGAGAATGATATCAAAGGTGGAGATTCTAAGCCGGGTGTAGGGGAAGTAGCCTACTACAGCTTCCAACACTATCCCTCTTCTTAGCGGCTAAGGAAGCTGAGAGCACTGAAGTTCTCACCAGAGCATTGCCTCTGGACCTCATTGTCACTCCTCTTCCTCCCAATTGTTCATATTCATCTCTAGCTAGTGGGCCTACTTAGCTCTCCGGCTAGCAAGTCCCTGGTAAATTTTTCAAGCCCTGGTTGTGCTATAACTGAAGCAGGTTATTTGGTGGAGTCACATCTGCTACTTCCTTTAGAGACAAAAGAGTCTCAAGGATGATTTCTTGTCTGCTGTTTGCTAACGTTGGTAATAATATTTTTATACAAGCCCATGTTGTCCTTGGACCTATTTTCCCAAGGCTCTTCTGCTGCTTTTGTTCAATATTTTTCTGTTAGACTCCTGTGATGCCAATGATTGAGGTTTCCAGCTCTTTCACTGTACCCACAAAGTATTGATTGAAACGTGTTGATGGCTCTTGCCGACAGTCGCCTAAGTCAGAACCCTCCATGTCTCCATATGAAAAGGGGGCTTGGACAAGCCTTCCAGCTCAGTTACCCCTGTTGTCATTCACTCCTTTCCTCTCTCCATGCTTTTGTATTTTATAGCCATGCATACATGAATTTATATTCTCTCAGAGAAAGTGCTCACCATTTACCATACAACAGTATCTAGACTACCTTAGATTTCCAGCTTAAAGTAGAGAGCAAAACGGTGCTTAAACAGCACGGTGTGGTAAATGTTGACTTTTTAACTATGAGTTGAGTGAGAATAATAGAAACATACGTCATGTGCATGCTCTGTGTGTGCGTATAGTGACCATCCTCAGGGACAGCAGCAGTAAAATGTTTCTTACAAAAGAAAATAGTTGCCAGTCCTGTGATACACTCCAGCCTCAAGTAGCTGAATAAGCTGGTGAACAATTTCTAGCCCATTATTACAGTTTGGGACAGCTGTGGGAATTTTCTGGGTAAAGCATCGGTATATGGAGATGTGATTAGGTTTGGGTAACTGGGGTTCAGATAACTGAGTTTGTGTTGAGAAGCGGAGCTAGTTGAACATTTTTCTTCAAACTTTGTTTTTTTATGCAAAGGGGCTTTTTCTTAACACTGAATTTTCCCCATGAAGGTTCAGGTTTTTTCTTTGAAAGTCCAAACAGCCAAAAGCTGAATATTTTTTGTTAAAAAGACAAAGACTGAAAATTGATTATTGTTACTGCTAATGTCCCTGGAAACATTCTTTTTTGTTTTTAACTACCTCTTAGAGACAGCATGGTCCAGTGGATGGCCCACTGAAATGGGATCTGGTTTCTTAGCTCTGACACTGATTTGCTGTGCAGTATTCTGCAAGTGACTATTTCTGTTGCCTCCACTCCCCTGCTATAAAGTGGGGGTAGCAATTGTAGCCCTTCCCCTGAGGTGTGGTTCAAGCATCCTCTCTGGTACTTGGAGTGGCTTCTCTCCTCTTCTCGCAGGGGTTGGATCCTGGGTTCCTTCTTGTGGTGCCAAGGTGATGCCTCCCTGGGGTGAGATACAAGGGATGCTGTCCTTTGGGGAAATGAATAATGCTACCACTGCAAGGAAGGAGTATAAAACCCAGTATGCAAGAAACAATAAATACATCAATATAAACCATAGGTGCCAACTCTGTGGGTGCTCCGGGGCTCAAGCACCCACAGAAAAAAATAGGGAGTGCTCAGCACCCACCAGCCACAGCTGTTTGGCAGCTGGCAGGAAGCACTCAAGGGAGGGCGGAGAACAGCGTACAGCGGGAGGCAAGGCCTTGGGGGAGTGGGCAGATTAGGGGCAGGAAGAGGCAGAGCGAGGGTGGGGCCTTGGAGGAAGGAGTGGAGTGGGGGTGGAGCACCCACCGGGAAAAATAAAAGTCAGTGCCTGTGATACAAACCCCAGCAAAGAAGTAACGCACCCAAAAATAACAGTATAACAAAGGTGAACTAAGTAGCAGTAGTTAGCTACTCTCTTGCACGGAGCAGCCTTCTCATTCTGTGATAGCTACAATCTGTTCTCCGGCCTTGCTAACATGAGTTGCCTATGTGGGGAAATTCAGTCCCGCGGCATTTCAAACAGCGGCTTTTGGAAAAGGAATGTTTCTCCTGCTTATTTACTGCATTCGCAGCAGCAGCAGCTCAGTAACGGCTGCTTAATTCTTCTTTTGTCCCTTCTCCCCACTTTGAAAGGACCTTGACACCATGATTGCAGCCAGATTCTGGTTCTTGTCATGCAGCTGATGTTTCAGCAGCAGCTGTAAGTTGTCAGCACTGCCAGCATCTCCACCCTTACTGGCAGTATTGTAATAAGCTACACACTCCTGTTACCTAGCACAGGCTGGGTTTTTATTATTAATTATTATTATTAAGAGACAAAGTCAGATGCCAAGCGGGCAGAAGATTCATTCAGGAAATGTCTCCCCGGAGAGCCCAGTGCTGCCTCCAGACTTGGGTCTGACAAAGATGCAGCTTTATATGTGTTTGCAACATTGAACATTCCAGTATGCTATCTTATGTCTTCAGCCCGAAAAAATAAAAGAGAAACAACCCTTTTTATTTCCCCTCATCTTGTTTGTTTCACTTTGAAACACAATGAAGATGGAACAGTGATCTGACTCTCAGCTGTCAAAATTTCCTGTCCTGGTTTCACCAAACACCCTTCCTTTCGCTACCAAAAGGTGATCTGAAATGAAACACAACTAATTGTATTAATTGAAGAACAACTGCTTAGCTTTATTTTAAGCCTGAAGACAAATAGCTGGAAGCTTACACAAGAGAGCTAGCAAATGCATTTTGCAGCACTACTGTGGAAATCAAGTCTGCTAGCACTCCTGCTTAGAGAACAGTAGGGGCATAGGCAGCAATATGAAATTTGTACACACAGACCAATCCATTCCCCTCCAACTGCTGTATGCTCAAAATCTCCAGCCGGTAGGCACATCAGTACACACACTTTGATCACTAACTCAGCAGGTGCTGTTAGATGAACAGGTGCAGTGAATTGATGATAGGCCTGACAAAGATTTAAAAACAACCCACCAACACCACAACCTGGCAGTTTGCAATAAACAATGCTTACCCCCAGGGAATTAAACATTTTGGCTGGGCTGTATGTCTGTGCCTACACCTGGCTTATTGATAGACTTTCTTGCCATTCCTCAGCACTTCCACTGAATGCACTTATACTTAATTAACAGGTATTGAAAGGACCATAAGTGTTTTCACAATCAGAGATTTTTTTAAATGTTATGTGTTGGGACAGTTACATTAGGAGCAGGTAGACCACTTCTTTTTAGAGTTACCTGACAGCCCTCAGTAGTCTTCACAGAAAAATAAAAACTCAGAGGGAGACTGCTCTGAATTTAGCTATGTCCTCAACTGCCTATTCTGGGACAGATGTGGCCACTCCTACCCAACCTTAACGGTACTTTACTTTTCAAGTAGTCTAATTAATTTCAGTGGTGCATCTTGAGGAAATAATAAGGTACTTGTCAATGTGAGTAAAGCAATCTTGCCTAGTCTCACTATCTTATTTCAAACCTGGTGGTATTTAGTTTTCTTCTTAAAGCCTCAGCTCCTGGTGTCATGCTATTTTTTTGAGAATCACAGCTTACTTTTTTTAGTGAACATTTCTAACTTTCATTGTTGCAGAGAAAAGCTTGAAAACATCACCTGAGTGCCCCCTAAAGGCTCAAAAACATAAAGGGAAAGGAAAAGAATCATTTTTTTTAATATCATGATTTTTAAGCCAGTTTCATTATATTTGGGGGCTGATTAATTATTTTTGAACATAAGGGGTTGGTAATACTGGTAAAGGTGGCAGCATCTGTCTCCCTGTGTCTGTGTGGTTTAGATTGTAACGTCTTTAAGGCAGGACACACTCTGCTGTGCGTCATGTACAACACTGAGCACCCTGTCAGCAGTGAAATAACAATTTTAAGCCTATTGGTATAGCTCGGATAAGAAACTAGATTTCTGCAATGCTCCTGAAGTGATGTGAGTCTATTCACTGGATGAGCCGCTGTTTAATAGGATGGCTACATCTTTTCTCCTATATTCCGATCATATCAGAGGATTGAGCTGTACTGCAGTACCTAGTTCTACGGGGAAGCCATGTGAAATGGTATTTGAAGTGTGGCTTTCCGGGAAGAGGATTGTGATGCTATCAATTTGATTGGTTAAATATTACACAAGAAGAAAGGGTGGACACCCCTTCTAACATCTGTGGGGGGTTGTGTTTTACAGGAGATGCACGAGTGAGAGGTCAGCCAGGGGTTCTCTCTGAGCGCCGTGGTTCCTACCCGTTCATAGACTTCCGTCTTCTCAACAGTAAGTGCAACCCTTCCCCCAACTAAATTCCCACGGGGAATGGATTTGTAAAGGAAATTTAAAAACCAGAATGGTTATTAAAAGTCTATGACCCAAGGATCATTGTGCCACATTCAATTATCTGCTTTCCTCTTTCACTCAATGGGGAATGTGCCATAATGCTGTTGTTCCCACCCACTGTTTGAGCATGAAATGTTTTGACTAAATGACCACTGTCCATACTGCTTACAGTTGGTCAGATAAATACGTACTTCAGTAGTGGTGTGATAGCTGCCATCATGGCCAACCCCAGGGATTGAACTGGGGACTTCCACAGTTAAAAGCACCTAAAGATCCAGACTCACCATCTGAAAGCTTTAACCGCCTCTCATCCTCTGTGGTTTGGGCACAGAGGGGGAAACATAACATACACTGAGCAGTGGATTACAGTGACATTAATTTTGCCAACTGTCAGAGCCCAATGCAAAACCCAATGGAGCCTTCCCCTTGACTTGGATTTTGCATCAGGCCTATAGTGAGCATCTGTCAAAAAACAGCTATAACCTCATTTTTATTAAAGTTATTAATCTAGCATTGTTGTGAATAATGAAGGACACAGCTAAAAAAAAGTCCCAGTTCTTTTTCACCTGACCTCTCTCCATTTATCCAAACTATGAGAGGGCTTTTTCTGTCTTCTCTCCTGTAGAGAGATTTCTGGGAAATGCCCAGTTATTGCACTCCTGATGCCCAGTGTGCAAAGAGAATTAAAAATAAAAATTTCACTCACAATTCTTTGGTCTTTGTATTCAAACAGAATCAACACAACTCTGACATTCAGACACAAGTAGGGCTTGGCATAAATCTCATGTATAGCACAGGTCATTTGAATTTTACCTTTGAAACAACACTTACTAACAGCCTTCATCAGAATAGACTGGATCTCCAACAGTTGCTTAGTGATTAAAGTTTTAATCCTCTGGTGATTAAATTTTTCATTAAAAAGCACTTATCAAAACTAAACTTTAAACCTTGTTTGCTTAACTGCTTTCCGGAACTCCTAGGATCCGGGGAATGGGAGGGCTGAAAATAGGTGGGCCTGGAGCAAGTGCAGGAAGAGAAGAAGGGAACTAGAAAGAGGGGAAAACTCAGAGCTCTGATGTGCTGACACTTATGGAAGCTGGCAATGCTGCTACAGTCTGGTAAAGATTTTAGTTTTGGAATCATCATTATCTGTTTTCTGCTTCCTCCACTGTTGGCCCAGACCAACTGCTGCCAAGTCTTGTACACTAGGGGTAGTGCTGAAGTCAGAAGTCCATCAGAATGTTGGGTATGATGCTGAGGTAGGGGGACATAGGTGATGAGACAAATCCAGAAAGTTGCCCAGGCCAACCAGAGGATATCAGACCTGCTGAGACCCTTGCAATATCATTAAAGATATGGGCTCTGTAGCGGAAGAGAACTTGAATCAGGTCTGGGGAGTTGCAAAGTATTGGGAAATAACAGACAGAGTTAGAAATCCAGCTGTAGGAATGAGTTAGAAACTTAGCTGTACTCACAAGGTGAGGAAGAGCAAAGAATAGGGGTAGAAAAGGGCACGAGGGAGGGAGAGGTACTTACATTTTTTTGAAAAGTATGTTCAAGGGCCCAAAACTTACTTCTCAAAATTCTAAGCTGAAACTTGTTTAATCTGAAACCGTTCACCTCTCCTTGGTTATAAATCGATTTACAAGAACACCAGTTTTCATTCATGCAGTGGCAGAAGTGAATAAATGTTCACATTTGGCTCTGCCGGAAGTATTTCATTTTTGATTTCCATTTTATTTATTTATTAGTCCCATGAAACTCTCCTGTCCCCCTCCCCCCAAAAAAATAAACCTTTTCAAATTGTATTTTTGAACTTTTCTGTTGAAGGTAGGTTTTCTGGGGGGAAAGTGGGAGGTTTCCTTCCACTGAATCCTGCTGATTCATTCTTCCAATTCAGGAAGGTCCGGCATGCACAAATGAAGGGGGTCATCACAGACAGCAGTACTGTTGTGATGGCTCAAGGAGTAAGGAACTCAGCTTGACCTTTCTAGCACGTGTGGCTACCCTGTAATTTAAAAGAGGTGTCTTTCTGTATGCTGCATCTTCCCATTCAAAGGAGCTGCGCTGCTAGTTTATACAGCCGCCGTCATTTGTGTTTCATTTCAGATGCTGAATGTTACAGAGTAAATCACTGTGTCCTCTTTCAGGGGGACTTTAGTCTTGTTCTTTCTGTATTGTTTCTCTTTCATCTGAAATTAGTTATTTAGGGTATGTCTACACTACAAAGGTGTGGTCTTAACTAAGATTAGCTAACCGCATTAGCTGGCGTGGGTTAAAATAGCAGTGAAGACATGGCAACTCGGTTTTTAACTCAGGTTTGCAGCTTGAGTTCATCGCCATGCTCCCCTATGGACCCTAACTTGAGCTGCTATGGGCCTGAATTGCCACGTCTTCACTGCTATTTTAACCTGAGTTAGCTAATGCAGGTTAGTTAACCTGAGTTAAGCACACACCTTTTTTTTTTTTTGGTAGTATAGACAGGACTGGTGCTAGCATTAAGGTGAACTAGGCGGTTTCCTAGGGCGCCAAGATTTGGGGGTGCCAAAAAGTGGTGCCCTCAATTTTTTTTTACAGCATTCCTCCCCGAGCGCGCGGTCGCTGCTCCACTTCTCCCACCTCCCAGGCTGTTTGGTGCCGCAAGCCTGGGAGGGGAGAAGAATTAGAGCGGGGGTGGCGTGCTTGGGGAGGAGGCAGAGCAGAGGTGATCTGGGGTGGGGAGGTGCCGCACGGTTCCCCGGGGGGGCACCTCAGGGCAGGGAGGGGAACTGCCACGGGGGGGGGTGGCGTCTCAGGGCGGAGAGCTGCCGCAGGGCGGGGGGGCACGCAAGGTGAAAGTTTCGCCTAGGGCGCAAAACTTCCTTGCACCGGCCCTGAGTGTAGATATATTTTAGACTGAAAAAAAATCTGTTTGACCTCTGTGAATCGGGAAAGGTAGCAGTCTTGAAAATATGGAGGGAACCAAAATTGGATTTTTGTGTTTTCATTGTTATATTCTAAGGGACTGATGAGAATTTGTTAACGTTTAAATCCAAAATAAGGTGAAATCTCAACACCAGACCACTAAGTTTGCAAATGAAGAGTGCACTGGGCCTGTCTCATTCACTGTGCACATGTCTGTGCCTGGGATGTACACAAGCTTTTATTTTGGCCTCATCCATGCTCACTAAATGGGGCCTGTCTATTTAACATATACTGTAAGTACAGTGGGAACATTGGTTAAAAGAACTTCCTCTTAGAAGGGAAAAAGCAGCGTAAACAGAATAATCTTATGATTATTATAAACTATATAAAGTGGCAGGACTAATACTACTAAAATTATTTGGCACCATGAAATGTTTGCTTATGTAGGTATAACTAAGTGAGAGATTAAGGCAGAACAGACTTTACTAGAAATATATTCAATATCCATAAAGACACATTATCACAATCATTTCTCCATGATCTAACTGCTACAAATTCAGATAAACAGAACTTAAACTCAAGCTACACAGCTCCATCTAGCAACTCCAAATAATATTACACACACACCCCATCTCACAAAAGAAGAGAGAGAAAAATTAAAGTTTATTATTAAAGAAAGACATGTACATTCTTAAAACAAATATTTCCGGACACTGCTATTTAACATAAGACAATATTACTCAAATATAGCCTTTATGTTTATAGATTAGTCACTTGGGTGGATTTTCTTTCCAACATGGCCAGCCTGGGTTAGCATCAAGGTTGCCTGTGTCTTTTGGCTTCCTTGGATTCTGGCACCAAATTTAATGTATGGTTAAAAGGTGTAGTAAAGTCCTTCTGGAGAAGGAAATTGCAACAATTCTGAAAACGGATCTTATGGGGTAGGACTCAAAACCAACTGGATTACAATTAGCTTCCTGCTGTTTTGAGCTAAAGTCTATGATGATGTCTAAACATTCCTCCAGTGTACAGCTATATCAGAGAGAAGTTTGGTGTGCGTAACTTGGCTTTGCCAAGCCCCATCAGGATTGTCCATGCACATTTTCTCTCTCTCGCCCAGCTGGTGGAGAAGTAAGGCTTTAGTGTTCCTGTGACCAGAGTCCCAGGGGAGCCAACTGAGGTCACTCAACTAGGGTGAACTGCAAAGAATGGGGCAGACACTCCCCAACGCTGGTGAATATTCCAATACTTAGATTTACTAAGCCAGCACAAAACAGCCTCTATAATACCTCACCGGTTACCCAGAAGCCAACAACACAGTTCCTTTAAAATAACCCAGCCTCAGGCTTCCACCCAGACACCCAAGTCAAATATGATGAGGATCACTGAAAATCTTATTCATCATATAAAAAAGTTCACCAATCCCAAAGAATCGGACAAATTACCTCCCAGGTTAATGAATATTCCAGATCCTACCCAAATACCCACTTACAGACAATTCTTATTAACTAAACTAAAATTTATTAAAAAAGAAGAGATAGAGAGCATTGGTTAAAGGATCAGTATACATACGGACATGAGTACAGTCTTGAGATTCAGATTCATAGCAGAGATGGTGAGCTTTGTAGTTGCAAAGAGTTCTTTCAGAAATAGTTCATAGGTTATAGTCCAATGTTTATATTTTAGGGTTGTTCAGTCAGAACTGGGATCTCAGTCCTTATGGACTTCCTGCATGAAACCTCAGGCAGATCTGAGATAAAAAAAAAAAAAAAGGATCAGGATCCACGGGTCTTTTATACAGTTTCCTAGCAGCTAGTTGACCATACAGTCCTGGGTGAACAATAAGCTTTTAATGTAATCTTCTATTTATTAAACCTCACCAGTAATTAACTACATGGATTAACATAAGATAATTTATCCATTAAGCAGTTTATCACAGACTTTAAAGAGACACATAGACAATGACATTATTGCACCCAAGATTCATCTAAATGTTAATATTCCCTTTTGATCTCTGAATCAACAGCTATGGTGACAGACAGGAACTGTCTGTTTACATGGCCAATATTTAACCAGCTCTAATTAAACACATACAATTAGTATCACCTTTAATTCTTTTTGCATTTCAAAGTTCTAGCTAATCGAGCATCCAGCGGCCCTAATTATCATTTGCATACTTTCTAACATGTCTTTAAAGGTTGGCTTTGGGTTAATTAGCCTGCAAGCTGTTTAACCCTTTCTGGCCATGCATTACACTTTGTATAAGATTCGTTGCAATCATATAACAATGGTAGCAATAATGCTTTGCATGGTTATATTTTAATTAGACAATGTCACAGTTCCTCTTGTAATTCTGCCCTCACAAATGTAATAGCCTTATGTTTTCTTGAACTGTAGCTGGGCTGGTGACCTTTAGCTTTAAAAATTGATTTGTGGAGGACAAAATTTAACCTAAATGATGACCCAGTAGTTGATCAGGTGATCCCATGCCATCATCTAGTGTATTCCTGTGCTCTAGCATAGCTATATATAGCTATATATGTTCTTGTCTTAAACTACTGGGTCCCAGCAACTTGGAAGGGCTTATGACACCACCTGAATCTATGTACATTAGTGTAGGCAACAAAGATTTTCGACCCAAGACTCTCATGAGCCATTGAGTAGCAACTTTCTCTCATATCATCACTGTTCGGGGTGAGGAGGGTCTGGTGGCTTTGCTGTCCCCACATTCATTTCAGGGTTGCTCTGAGGCAATGCAGGCCATTCACTTTCCCATCCTGCAGTAGTGATACAGGAAGGCTGCTTGCTCCTGCTGGCTAACTGGACTGAGGGATGCTCCAGAACACCTTGCATGAGTAGCCTGGGCAACCTGAATATTATTCTGGGGGCCTGAGATCAAAACCCAGAGATTTTGGTTTGCTAAAGTCATGTAAACTGAAGGCAGTGAGTTCTGCACAGCTCTGTTTAAAGGAGGTTCATAAGAGAATTGGGGAAGGAGTTTCCCCTTGAAATAAATTATGATCAAACCATACCCTAAAATGGGAATGGTGAGTGTGAGAGAGAATGTCAGGGTTGTTTTTTTGTTTCATGCTAGATGAGTAAGTGACCTAAAAAAGGCAGGAATTGAAAATAAAAGTTTAGAAATGCAACTTTCCCAAAAACTCCACAGAAGTAAAAGAATAGACTGGAGCAGTGTTGAAATACTGTGGAACAGCAAAATCAAATGTGTAAATGGGCTAGAGTTAGGTCTCAACCAAAACCCCACAGATTTTAAGAAAGTTTCTCTGTGAACTTTGCAGATCAGGCCTGTATCTGAAACTAACTCAGGCTAATTTCACAAAGGCAGTTAGGGGCCATTTTGCTTTTTACAAGCTACTGTATTACCTCCAAGCAGCCACAGAAGAGTAGATAATCTGAATATTGTGTCTTGTAAGCATTCGGAGCTTTACGCACTTCCGCAGTGAAAATTAACGTAATCTGATTTTCCTTTTAGAGGAGCCTAGTTTGGGTTTCAGAAATAAAGGACTTTAGTAGTAAGGCAGCAGTTATTTAATTTTCTGATTAATTAAATTGCTCAGTAAGTCACTGAACCAGATCCTTCCAGTGACTCTCATGTGGTGATTAAAATAGGTTTTCATTATCCCATAATGTGTTGTGTCGGTGACTGATATGGTACATTTCTTGATGGCATTAATTAAAAACAAGAGGAAATTCCTTGCATCACTGATATAGCCAGATTAGAAAGAAAGCATCTGCAAGGTCTAACTAGCACTTGTTTGGAGGTGCTTCAGATATGAGAAAAAAGAACAGGAGTACTTGTGGCACCTTAAAGACTAACAAATTTATTTGAGCATAAGCTTTCGTGGGCTACAGCCCACTTCATCGGACGCATGCAGTGGAAAATACAGTAGGAATATATATATACACACACACATGTTCTCTGTGTATATATATATATATATATCTTCCTACTGTATTTTCCACTGCATGAAAGCGTATGCTCAAATAAATTTGTTAGTCTCTAAGGTGCCATAAGTACTCCTGTTCTTTTTGCGGCTACAGACTAACACAGCTGCTACTCTGAAACCTGTCAGATATGAAAGCGCCTGCTTTGCGCTGTGCATTCACCAACCTGAGATCTTGACATTAATGTGCAAACAAAGGAAGTTTAATTTAACTTACCTTAATCAGTGAACAGAACTAACTTGGATCACCTACTATCTTCAAAAGATACTCAGGGCTGTTGGGTTCTTTCTCTGGCTCGGATGCTGATGTGCTGCACGACATTAGGCATCTAATAACCTTTCTGTAGCTCAGTTTGCCCATATGTAAAATGATGCCTTAGAGGCATTTGATGAAGTTTACTTTACCTACCTTGCAGTCAATATTTAAGGCTTAATGAATATTTCCAAAGTACCTTTAGATTCTCAGATGAAAGGTGATCTAGAAATGCAAAGTATCAGGCTTGGTAAAATAAGATATGGACTCCTATGGACAAAGTCTGGATCTGGATCTGACACACCCAATGTTTGGGGATGTTTGGATCTGTGATTTTAGTTTGTCCCGCAATAAAAAGAATTTGCAAAATTCAGATACAGCCCCAGGTTTGGCTTTGAACAATTCCAAGGCTTTTGGTTGGGCCCATCTTCAGATAAAATAAAATCCAACCACAACCTTCACCCAAACCTCTACGTGATCTAAACCCAAAATTTTTGAGGTTTAAAAAAGTTTGGTTAACTTTTTATTTTATTGCCTTTGGCTGGGACAAGAAACGGAAGTGCTGAAATACCAGAAGAGAGGCCGGGGTCATGGTATTTCTGTCCCAGATGAAACTAGGAAGTGCTAAAAGCCTTGTGAGGACGTTTCAAGGACTTATTGGACTACCCAGATTAAAGAGGTTCAGATAAGCATCCAAATCTCTTGAACGCTTATTAAAACTAAAGGGCTAAACGTTAGAGGTTTACCGCATCACTACAAAATACTTGCCTTATGCCCCAGCACAGAGATACCTCCTGGAAAGGAAAGGACACTTAGCTTCCTAAATTGGTTTGGCCCCTCTCTGCTGTGGATGGCAAGAATAATCCCAAAACCTAAAATTCACCTATGGACTTGCTATGAGCCTCCTATTCATGAAAGGGGAATTAGGATTCTGTAATATTGTCTCAGCACAGACAGTTCTGTTTTCTACTAAAGCTCCACTCTAAGCACAGAGTTCTCCCTCTCTATCTCACTGCATCTCTGTGTGTTTCTCTCTCCACTCTCTTTAAAGGAACAGACAAGTTTTAAAAACAATCCTATTAAAAAACCGTTCTTCCCTACATTATTAATGACAAGGTGGATTGAAAAGTAAATTCTGCTTACTGTCATTTCTAATGTTTGTTTAGTTTTTGCACTTCCTTAAGCTTAGAAAATGAAAGCCAGAAAGTGTTTATATATTTTCATGCACTAGTAAAAAGCTACAAATTTGTTTTATGAACATTGCAGGGGAATGTTTAAAACTAAACACGGACTGTTTTCACTGCAATTTTAAAAAAATTCCATGCAAATGTTTATACCACTATATAGGGTTGTAATTTTTTTTTAACATAAATCCTGGGCTTAAGTCACCGGATAGTGTCCTTTTAATACAGGAGTTTCCAAAGATGAATTGTTTGTTTTGTCACCTGACCTTCTGTTACTTGATAAAGAAGGGAAAGGGTGTTTTGATGATAACATTGAGGACACTTTCCAAATTACTTAAAGAACAGGGAGAAGGGTTCATTAAGATGATAAATGAAAGCTGCGTTTGCTGTTATTACAGGGTATGTGGATTCTTCCTCAAAGGGGGAAGGGGAAAACCATTTCCTGTCACACGAAGTTGTAATCAGCTGTAGACCATATTAACTTGCAGCTTTAAAATAAAGATCCCGAGTATCCTACCCTACAGACAAGACTGAAGCAGTGAAGTGAAGATTTCATATACAAAAATACACTTGTTGAAAATGCATGTTACCGCATGCATAACACCCTCTCCAAATAACACACAGGCAACTGAATCAAAGACCTCACACCTACTGTTTGCCTGAAGATGGCTTCAATAACTAGCCAAGCCAAGGTTCCCATGACGGCTGAGAAGTATCAAGAGAAACAAATCTAGTTTTGCCTTAAATTTGGATTTAATCTACTCCCTCTTCTCCTTGGATTTCTGTGACTTCATAAATTTCTTTGCTTCAACATGTATTTGCAACACACTCTTCTGGAGGATTTGGGATTCTTTTCAAATCTCCATAGCTATTTTTCAGTTCTGTGGTCCCATTTCAGATATACCAGAGAAAACATATTTTGGGGTGGGGAAGTCCAGTATAACTAGTGTTTTTCAGTAGTGTCAAGGATTGCATGGGAACTTTATGAGTTGGGAAGTTGAGCTGTTTCAAGCCACATGAGGTTTTATCTGGGAGGAGACACCACTTGGTACAATAAGGGGACAGCGTTCCAGAACTTGTCACAAAAACATTGGCACAGTAGCAATTAAATTAGCCAGACAAGGAGATGAGCATCTCCTTTGCAGGTAGGACCCTACGTTCACAAGCAGTTGCTTTGTGTGCTTGTGATTAAAAAAAATATGAGTTAAACTCTGCATCCAGCCAATAAAGGTGCAGTCCCCTATTTTTTTTAAAAGACTGATATCATGGGCATCTTGTCCTGTATGGCCCCAAAAGGGAAATATTTCAGATTTTCTAAAATTCAGCAGATCTGCTCATCATCTACCTCTCTCTGACAGGTTCAGAGCCCTGATGATTTCTTCATGTCCTCCTCTAGATTGTAGGAGTTATGCTCATCGAATCAAAGAACAGAAAAAACCCATGTGACTTACATGGCCAATCACAACTAATAAGCACCCCTCAAACTTTGAGCCTAGATCACGGTGGGCAAACTTTTTGGCCCGAGGGCCACATCTGGGAATAGAAATTGTATGGCAGGCCATGAATGCTCAGAAAATTGGGGTTGGGGTGCAGGAGGGGGTATGGGCTCTGGTTGGGGGTGTGGGCTCCAGGATGGGGCCAGAAATGAGGAGTTCAGGATGCAGGAGGGGGCTCCGGGGTGGGGTGCGGGCTCCGGGGTGGGGCTGGAGATGAGGGGTTCGGAGAGCAGGAGGGGGATCAGGGCTGGGGCAGGGGGTTGGGGCATGGGGAGAGGCTCAGCAGTGCAGGCTCCAGGCGGCGCTTACGTCAAGTGGCTCCTGGAAGCAGCAGCATATCCCTTCTCCAGCTCCTACACGGAGACATGGCCAGGCGGCTCTGCACACTGCCCCGTCCACAGGCGCCAACCCTGCAGCTCCCACTGGAGCGCCGGAGGGGGTCATAGGAGCAGGGCCATTGGAGCACGTAGGAGCTGGAGTGGAGCCATGTTGCGGCTTCCGGGAGCCCTGTGGAGCAGCCTCCGGCCCTGCTTCCCTGCTGGAGCGCTGGAGCAGGGCAAGCCCCAGACCCCACTCCCGAGCGGGAGCTTGAGGGCCGGCTTAAAATGGCTGGTGGGCCGGATCTGGCCTGCAGGCCATAGTTTGCCCACCCCTGGCCTGGACAGTGATCTGTTCACAATCAATCCAGAGGTGGAAAAAAAAAAACATTAGTTCAAATTTACTCAACAAGTGAGTTTCAGGATATTGTGACCTGTGCATGAGCATTCAACAAGCCAAAGAGGTGGCCAAATGCATTGACTAAATTATTTGCTGGTAATTATTTCATTAGTTGTAACTCAGCTATGGTGATATAATATTTTGAGTGTTGTTATTATTTAACATATTGGCATAGTCACAATCCAGGTAGGCCCCATTTTGCTAGGCAGACTACTAAACATGTCACAAATGACTGTTATACTATACCACAGTTTTAGAGACTCTCCCAAAGACTGTTATGCCATACCACAGTTTTAGAGACGCTCCAGAAAGACAGTACATAGTTAACATGTCAAGCATTTCAAAAAGGATCTGGGGATGTGCTCCCCCAGAAGACTTTTGTAATTGTTAATGAAAAATGTTTTGGTATAGTATATAGTTGAAAGCAAAGAATTTATTACTGATAGCTCTGGATTCTGAATTAAATACAAAAGACAGGAAAGTCTCATGTGGATTTCCAAAGATACTAAAATCTACAAGATACCAATACAGCACTTATTTAATGTGTTGTGTTGCAGTGTGTAGTGTTCTCCTAATATTTAATTTTTATGATCATAGTATATTCATGGCAGGTAATATCAGCAATTTTCTTAACTTATAAAATATCACTCTGATCAAAGTGGTAAAAGTGTTATCAGCACCAGGGCACAAGGTTTCAACCACATTTAGAATTAAAATCAATCTGATTATTTTTAAAGCAAACCTCAATTATGTGTTTTCCAAAATAGCAACAGACAGACCTTAAAAGGGTCAGAGGTCCAATTGGGATGTTTATCTGAATATTCTGATGTCTGCCAAGCTGGAGTGGAAACTTTGCAGTAACAAGTTGTCTTAAAATGTTTTCTGAAGCTTCCTGCCTTCTGTCATGCCAGAAATTCCAGGAGAGCAGTCTTTCTTCAGAACTTTGATAATTCCACTCTGATCTTGAACCAGGAAGTGCAGAGGTGCAAGAAAAAGACAGACAATGTAGAGAGAAAATGAACACTTTTTCAAAAGTTTGCAACAGGTTTAAAATCAAGTTTTGGATTAGTTCTTATTTTAACTGAGCCTGTTCACTTATCCTTAAAAAACTACAGCTGTGTTTTAATTAGTGTGAAAAAATCCATGTTATGCACTTGGACACAGGTAATAAGAATACACAGTAATTTATCTACTGTTAGCACTGTCAAGTATGCTTCTGTTTATAGTATAGGAGAACTTTGGAAGGTGAAACATTTGGCACTGTACACTAAACAAAGACAAGACTATAGTAAGAGGGATGTAAATCTAAGCTAAAAGTTTGGTATGAATTGACAGAGGCTTTATCTATGCTGGAGAAATTAACTGGAGTAAATACTGATTGTTCCCGCTTAGCCAATTAAACGCACCTTGAGTCCACACACAAAAGCACTTCAATCAGTTGTCGCAGGGGCCACCATTGCAGGATGTTACCTCCAGCATCTGTGTCTCCTTAGTTAGCTGGTGAGCTATCTCCTCTCTCCCTCCTGCCATACCTCCAGAAATGCCTCCCGCAGCCATTTTCTCCACTCCACCAACTCCTCTTTCCCTGCTTTTGCAGGCTCTGATTTGCATAGCAGAGGATAAGCATAACATGTCCACATGGCCAAGGGCCTGCTGCAAGAAAACAGGGATAAAAGCTGTATATGAGTCAATGGTGTGTTTAACAGACCTGATTTATAGCTGTTAGGCACCTTCCTAGAGCGTCATTGAGGAAAATGAATGGAACATTGTTTCTGAGTCAATTAGTTATTTGAAAATTAACCAACCCACTTTCCCTCCAAGAAAGGGGGAAGATAATTTCTCCTCATTATACACTCAAGTGCTGTGCAAGCCAGAAAAAAGATATCACCGAAGAAAACTCACAGAGCTGGTTTGAATGCATAAACAAAATCTGTTCATTTTAAAAAATGGTACTAATACTGTAAAAAAGTCAATGTCTGGTGTGGAAATTAAATTGTCTCTGTGTAATGTTGATTTACACAATTTTTTTTGTTGTTAACTTGCACTGCCTTTTCCCTTTGTTAATACCATCTCCATATTGCCTTTATACGCTTAGTACTCACGCCCATATGCTACCTCAGCAATACAAAACAGAGAAAGATGGTAGGTAGGGAGCTACCAAATCAGGAAATCTCATTTAATTGAAATAACAGTGTGTGGAGGGAGTGACAGGCCATGTACAGGGAGAACTGATGTGTGTTACTCCCTTCTCTTCTGTGCTGCCAGTGGCACTTTGTTTTGAGAGAGAAGGATACAAGCAGATCCTCATGGCTTATTAACCTCTTGAGGGGCACAGGCAGTATTCAAGTGTCAACCAGTATCCTACAGTCACGTACTGTATTTATGAATGATGTTGCCCTCTAACAGTTGCCAAACAGAATGGATAAAGGACTTACTTGCACTGCCAGCTAACGGAAATCTCCTTTAGCATAAGTAGCCTGTGTTTTTGAAGCTGAAGAACCAGGGTAAATGTTGCAGCTTCACAGGGAGCGAATGTGTGTGTTTACACAATAATTGTGCTCCACATGCAGCAAAAGGATTCCTCACCTAATGTGCTGGGCAAAACTTCAATACAATGTGGATGTGCACCCCTTATAGTCATATATGTGCTGCTTTTGTGGATAAGCACAAAAATATCCATAAGGTGCTAGAATTATTAAATAAAGAGCATAACAAAATCCCAGATGATGTTTTATGAGTATAAAAAGACATCCCTGCCCATATTTCAGTTTCATGTCAAAAGTGCACTACATGCCGAATCCCCTCCTACATGTCCCTTTGCAGCCACATAATGTCAGTATTTTTCTTTTTTTCAAATCAGCTGCTCATTCTACAAACTAATGTCCATAGTCCTATGATTGCAGAGCAAAGAAACCTGCATAGATACCTTATGAACTGAGTTTTTTGTGTATCATAACTCATTTTATTCTAAGGACAAACAGGTATCAATAACCTGTTGTGTTTCAAAATCCTCGTGTGATCTATTCCAAGTCCTTGCACCCAAATGAAAACCAAAAAAAAATGTATATTCGATATCACCTTCATTAACTAATGTAAAGCCATCATCCTTAACTCAGTCTGGTTATTGAGGCACATAAGACAAGTCATAGTTATTTGCACTACTGGTGAGCTGAAGACAGAATTTTAGCCTTAAATCTGAATTCCTTCACTTTTGCTGTTTTAAAATCAAGCTCTTCGTGTTATTTAAGCATCATTTTCTCCCTCAGTTTCATTAGATTTCTTTTTGGCTTAGAAGTGAAGAGGGGAGAAAGAGAAAATGTCACTGACCGTACAGATAAACCAAGGAGCCCAAAATGTAAGCCCTCAACAAGACTGTTCAAATCTTGGATACTCAGATCATGCCTATATGTGAGCATCCAGATGCAGGTCTTGGACTTCATGTTAAAGAACCCAGGTTTGAAATTCAGCTCATCGCGTGCATGAAGGATATTAGAGATTCCCTCTTATGAGAATGAAGATAGTTCAGGTGGGATTTATGGGTTATTGTGGATAAATTTTCCCCAAATTCCTGGTGATAGAATATAGTCCTGGAGCAGAAAGGCATGCTCTGTCTAAGGGATGCAAACTGCCCTCAGTGTTCTCTTGAAAATCCTATTGAAAGCCATGAATGTTCTACACATGCCACAATATGGCTCACAAGTGACAATGAATTTGAATGAAATTGTCCTGGGTATTAAGAAACCATTTCATGATTCACACTGCTCCAGTCTAGTGTGTTTTGGGTACTATAATTATCTATGTTGTAGACATAGCCTCAGTTTCTGCTACTGCTAATCCAAGGGATAATGTATTCCCTCAAATCAAATCCATTGCTGCTGTGATACCTCAACACTCACACTCTCCATAGCTATTTCTCTCCACTGGAATTCCAGGACTGAAAAGACATAGGGGCTTGTCTTCACTATGGAGCTAAATTGGTGCCGCTGCAATCGATGCAGTGGCATCGATTTAGCAGGTCTAGTGAAGATACTCTCCGTCGATGAGAGAGTGCTCTCCCATCGATTTATGTACTCCACCTCAACGAGAGGCAGAAGCGCATCTTCCTTCAACGTAGCATAGTGTGGACCCCACGGTAAGTAGATCTAAGCTACGTTGATTTGAGTTACACTACTAACGTAGCTCAAATTGCGTAGTGTAGATCAACCAGCAGCGGTAGGGTAGACCAGGCCACAGAGTTGACTTCTGAAGCAAAAGTAAAAGGAAGGAAGGTGACAATTTCACAATCACTTGCATTCAGTGTAAAGGCCAGATGGAGATCTGGTTAGGAGGAGTTCTGGCAACTGCTAGCTTTAATGGACAAAGCAGAATGTTTCCATGCCTGTAAAATTTAAACATGTGAGCTGAGATTGTGACAGTAACATAATCTAGGCAAAGAAGGGAATAGGAAAATTGGAGGTGGAGAGGAGAAGAGATTGATGAAGGATTAACTTTGGAATTAAGCCTAAAAGACTTTTGGTCTCCAGGAACTGAGCTAGATTTCAGCAATTTATCAAAAATCACGATATAAAAGAAAGAAATTCACAGCCAGTCTTCGGGCTCCTCCCACACACTGTTCTCTCCCAATAACTGGTGTGGCTTTTGATAGCCATTCCCCCAATAGACAGGATTTAAAAAAAGAAAGACAAGAAAAGTGAAATGATTCTAATTTTTAAAAGGGCGATAGAATTTGGGCAGATACCAGTGAATCAATTTGGAAACATTAGCTATCACGCTACTACAATAATGCTGTTCCTTTTTGGTCTTTCGAGAACACAAGGCTTCCAGTTGTCCTTCAAGCTACAGCCACTTTGCAATTACACATTATTAAAGGTCCTTGGGATATTTGGAACAATCTCCTGTACAATGGAATGGTATGACTTAGGGATTCAATAACTCATATTCAGTGTACTCAGCAAAATATATATTATCTTTATTTGCTCGCTTTGTGCCCTTCGGTAGCCCTGAGGTTTGGTGACTATTGGATCACATGAGGAGGAAATTCCACCATGAAAACACTCAAAACTGTAAATTTTTAACAACATTCCTGACCTTTAAGCCAACACAAACCTGTGAAATTTGTCTGTTCCTTTGCAGCGCTAATACAGACTTTATAAGATTCTAAAATTAACATCTAAAGACCTCTCTAAAAAGTGCCAGAAAAGTGTTTTAGATACATATTTTTAAGCATGGAAAAGGTCAAATTTGAATTTCACAGAAGAACTAGTGCTCAGCACAAATAGCAAAAAATGGGAAGAGATGCCCTCACCACAGGCATGTCTTGTAAAATATTCTCTGCATAACAAATTCAGTGATGTACAATGCAGTTGTTCATCTCAAATAATGATAGGCTTGCCCTGAAAAGAACTCTCCATTTTCAGCCAATCCCTTGTAAACCCCATCTTAAAAAAAACATGCTTACCCCCACCTGCCTCTAACCACTGCCCTTTTTTTTCCCTTTGTCCTCTCAATTTACAGTGACTACAAAAGGAAACATTGAAACTGACTAGACATGAAGTGCTGTTAAATGCACAAATTAAACAACTTTAATTTCTCTACTAGTAAACTTAGCTGTTACTCCTAACAATAATAGAGTAAAATAAATGCCAAACTAAGTTCTCTTCCTTATGAAAACAATTTAATTTTCCTTGTCAAATTCATCCATATATGAAATTCCAGGGAAACAAAGTCATTCTGTACAACTTGAATAAGGTATATTCCCTTTTATATGTTCCCTGGCATCAGTTAATTTTTTTTATTATTCTAAATTTAACTTCTTAGCATTAAGCACATGGATTGGTTATGGGGAAACACCAAACAATATGACAGATTAGGCAGCCAATTTTACCTTTTCTTTTTTTTTCAAAATGGGTCATGGACTAGATTTTGTGCACTGAAAATGCATCCTTAGGTGGGTTTAGGTCGCTAATGAAGTTTTGCGTCTTCTGGTAATTTATCATTATAGTGATCTCCAGCAGATTGTATTGCAAAGGCTGCACACGCTGAAATCACCATCACAACTTGGAAACTAATTAAGAAGCAGTGCTGAACTTTTATAAGCGCCAGCGTCTGGGTGCATATAACAAAGAGCATGCAATCTTGTTACAGACCTTGAGAACTGAATTCTACTGATGATTCACTATGGACACTCCAGGGCCACTCATCTTACCATGGGGATGGCATGGAGTCTAATGGCTCTGGTTCATTTACTATTTACCATCGAAGAGCACTACACACTCATTCACTACCCACATGGGAAAGAGAAGAATTTAATTTTTTTTAAACCACACACAACATCACATAAAAGGAAAATGTCATTAAAGAGGACAGTGGTGTTGTAGCAGTGTTGCTCGCAAGATATGAGAGAGACAAGGTGGGTGAGTTAATATCTTTTATTGGACCAACTTCTGTTGATGAAAAAGACAAGCTCTTGAGCTCCACAGAGCTCTTCTTTAGCTCAAAAGCCTGGCTCTTTCACCAATAGAAGTTGGTCCAATAAAAGATATTATCTCACCCACTTTGTCTCTCTCATTGAAGGGGATAGTGTCAGTCAGTATTAGACTGATCCAAATTAGATCCCAAATTGGGTGCACAACATTTCCCAGTAAATGTGGGAATGTGGGGGAAAGAGAACTACAAACAGATGCTACAGCCAGAAAAGTTCATTCAGAAATTTAATACTGAGATCTTTTAACTTCTGAGTTCAACATGTACTGGCTTCAGTTCTGTATGGAAAGAGATCGAGTAGATCCAGAGTGTCTGATTGTCACATTTCCAAATTCAGAATGCAAAGTATATTTTCATTGTAATCCAAAGGGATTTAGAAGCATGAATGATTAACAAAAGCTAGGAGTTTCATTCTGTCTGATTTCCTGAAGTTTACCTTACAGCGTCAAAAAAGTTGGTCACGTTTTTGTTGATTGCGTGCCTTATCTGTTTTGGAACTATCCATCTATCTAAAGAGCATAGCACTAACGGTGTTGGTACAATTACTCCAGGAAAATGCAACTTGAATCGTGAAAAGATTTAACCTACCCAAAGATGACAATTCTACATCAAATCCTGGAACTGACGCACAGAGAGACTAAGTGACTTGCCCAAGATCATACAGGAAGCCTTTGATAGAACAGGGACTTGAACTAGGGTCTTCTAAACTAGTATCTTAACCACTGCACCATAATTCATCTCTGTAATACACCTATACACCATTACTTCTAAAGCTAACGTATAACTTGTTCACGCACACTCCTAAGAGAGAGATTTTGTTCCTGAATCTGAACAGCAAAGAATGCGGCATTAAGAGTATTGTGGTTTCTTGCGAGTTTGAGAGAAGACTTACAAAATTATGAAATGTTCAACATTTTCTTTTTAAAGAATGGAGAAAGTTGTCCTTGAGCTCCAGCATGATGGTTTTTGTACTCATTACTTTTCACAGATACAACACACTCAGGGGAAATTGGCACCAAGAAAAAGGTGAAAAGACTGTTAAGCTTTCAGAGATATTTCCATGCATCCAGGCTGTTGCGTGGAATTGTACCACAAGCCTCTCTGTACTTACTGGATGAAGACTACCTTGGACAAGCAAGGGTAAGAGACATCTCCAAATCCCCAATCCTTGGAAATATCTTGCTGAAGAATGTCATTATATAACTTGCTTTTCTGAAAAACAAATGGGTGGATGAACTGGCTAAAATTACCACTCTAATTTCACCCCCCAACAAATGTACTAGACTTTCCCATGGGTTTTATGCTCATGGCATTAAGGAACGAGCATCAGAGTGACAAGGAAATGTTTAGACCTGATGCCAAAGTTCAACTCAGCCAGCCCAAATTACAATCTGGAATTATTAAGTGATGAACATACATTTGTATGCCTGAAGGATCCCTAAGTGAGTTACAAATGTAAGCTGATATAAAACTATACATAGGATTAATTTCATCCACCAAGGAAATGCAGCCACCTCTGCAGCAACTATTTAACAGTCCATAGTAACACTACACAACAGTTTAGGCTAGAAAGTGAAGAATGCTAATTGAAAAGATAAGTCATAGGAGGCAAAATATAATTACCTGATTCTTCAACCCTTACTCACTCTGAGTAGCATTTACCCACATGATTAGTCCTGTTGATGTCATTAGGATTACTCACATGAGTAAGCATTACTCAGTGCAAGAAAGGGTTGCAAATCGTGGCCCCCACTTGGGAATCTGGACTGTGTCAGGTGCTGGGGGAATAGTATGTAGAATTTGCCATACAATTTGTCATGCAGCTGATCCAGGTTCAAAATCCTGAATGCACCTAGTCAATTGTGTAATGCTGTACATGGTGGGTGGTACTCTGGACTCCTCTCTGAGACTGTGTACAGCATGAGATTAAAGGTTATTCCTGTGTTTGCTTGTCCGGATAGTACAGCTACATTTTTAAGAGGGCACATCTCTTCACAGGAACTAAGACAAAATGCAGGAATTAAGCCCTCAGGAGAACTCACATTGTATGAGTCATTTTGAAAACTTCAGAGCTAATTTGAGGCAATAAGGGAAGGCTGCAAAAAGTTGCACAGCGATGGACCATTTGGCAAAATGTTTTCTTTGATTTTTCATATGTTCTTCCTGCTTCAGTTGGAAAATATTTTTTGGCAGGATCTCTACTTCTGTCAAGTAAAAGGGCAAGAGGATTTCTCACCCAGTGGAATAAAACTTGTCTCTTGAAGGCAGACATTGCTATTTTGATCCAATTTCAAATGCATCTGTATAGCTCTCATGAGGAGAATTTTGAAGCTGCAGCAACTACACCTATGATTACTTAATGTACAGTTATAATTATTTAAATCTGCTTCACAGCCTGACATAACAGTCATTTTGCTTTTCATATTTGCATTTTCAGCACATGCTATCCAAAGTGGGAATGTGGGATTTTGACATTTTCTTGTTTGACCGTTTGACAAATGGTAAGTCATAAAAAAGTAACAACAAAAAACCCTAAATCTTTTTTGTCATATGATCCCTCTCATACAGTTATTCTAGGAATTCCTAATTATTTTGCTAGACTTTTCCTGTTCGGGCGTTTAAATGGGAATTGTAGGGTGCTTGGCTCCTTACAAGATCACACCATTAAACATTTTCAGAACGCTCACAACTGTGTTATATTTAAATGTATCCCATATCTATAAATTTAATTTCTTTTTATTTGTCATGGTCACCTTTTATTTATGTATTGTAAATTGATAATTACTTACATTTAAATGGCACGTTCCACTGGGAAAAATCCACAAGTGCTTTAAAAAATGTGTTCATTTCAGATCAGTAATATGTGCTGGTCCTATACCACCCAGCTACACTCAGGTGATCCTCTCATAATCAGCCACACAGACTTCAGGGCCAGACTCCATCAGCCATTATTTTTTTATTATAAAATTGTTTGGGTCTGAATTATGCTTTATTTATATTATTTGTTGGGCTAGGATATTAATTCTTCTCTCATTCAATAATGCCATAATTATGAATTCCAGTAAAATGTACATGTGTGTATTAAAGTCTGTATTTGATTCTGTACACACAAATCTAGACAATGAAGTAGCATGAATCAGTTAAGAGTAGAGGAAGGATTCAGAGCCTGGGGCGGGGAGTGGGGTCATGACCACCCTATCCCTTCCACACTGCTAAATGGGAGGGGCTTCCCTATTAGATCCCAAGTAGATTGGCAGCAGAGGCAGAGCTGAAGTATGGAAAAGGTTGGGATTCACTGATTTAGAGGATTACTTATTAGCCCTCTGATTGGCAGTAGAAATTATGAGGAAAGGGGTGTAAATGACAAAGAAAGCAAAAATGTAATCCTGCTGACTTGCTGAAATTACATCGAATATACTGCACTATCTTCCTGTGCTACCATCTTATAGCACTATAGCTGAAGAATCAAAAAAATGCCTTTCTATCCTTTTACCTAAAAACTGTTTCCTCTTCAGACATTCATTATCCTTCAATCCTGAATCACACTTTCCTTATATCATTGTACTTTTGTATAATTTATATTTTCTTTCAGTTCCATGAACATTGCAAATGGATTATTATAGAATTACACATCCTCTTCCTAAATAGCTTGTCAATATGAATACCAATGTAGGGCTCAATTTTGCCATTATTACCTGTACTGAACTCTGACTGAAGTTAGTGTGAATTTATGGAGGGATTGAGTCCTTGCTCATTTTCTGCTGCATATGACTGCATTGTTACTGCCGGATCCAATTACAGCCATGTGCTGAACTGGATGCATGGATTATTCATATGTTTGTACATTCATTTAGGAAATAAAAAAGTTCAACTAATTGCAAACTGTTGACTTCTCAGTAATTTGTTTGGCTCTTAATGCCAATTAGCTTTGGCCATGTACTGAAGTAATTGAGATGAACTGACACTATAATTGGGGCTTCTGATTTTAGGTTTTAACTGATAAATACTAATAAATCACTAATAAAAAAATGAAATTTATGTTTATCAAATAAGCACTGGAAAAACACCAGAAATGGTTACTAAGTAAATATTGATTTCACTCCTTTTCCTGTGCAGTTTGTTTATATAGGCTCCTTGGCTTGTGTCTAAGGGCTTGTCTACACAGAACAGTAAAGTGGATTTAGAGATGTGATTTCTAAAGCACACTAACATGTTGTGCATTAATTGGCTGTGTAAACCCTGCTGATGTACACTAAAGGTTCCCCGGTGTGCTTTAATGTAGCTTTAATGTAGTGCTGTTTGAAACAGTGCTACATGTACATACAAAGAGAAAGCCCCGAAAAATCCTGATTTGTATAGAACTCAAAAGTAGCTAAAATAAATGCTGAAAAATGAAATGAATAAACCCTGAGAAATAGAAGCCCTAAATATAGTTCACAGGGGACATTGTGCTAAGTTCAAGTGCTAAAACCATCAACTTCATCTTCTGCATAGACTCCTGCAGCGACCCTTGTTGTGAAGTTCACAGTTGTGCTCATACTGAAAGTTTTCCTTCTTAGTGGGTCTCTCCTGGGCATTGCTTTGTGAATTCAGTACATGTATAATGCAGAAATAGGAAAATGATTTCCAGTACAGTATAAACTACACACAAGAGAGAATATCTCAAAGGTGAATTCCACTGACATTGTCCATACAGGACAGAGTTCTGATCCTGCAAATACATTGTGATGAATAACTTTACTCCCATGCACAAAGATACTTATATGCATAAATTAGGGTTGCCAACCCTCCAGCATTGTCCTGGAGTCTCCAAGAATTAAAGATTAATCTTTAATTAAAAATTATGTCATGTGATGAAACCTCCAGGAATATGTCCAACCAAAATTGACAACCCCGGCATAAGTGTTGGAATGAGCAGCTCTCATGAGATTGAATCAGTTCAGACCACTAGAAAATAAGCAAGATCTTATTTGTGCATGCTTGTCACTGCGTTATTTATCCGCTGTTAAAAGAAGCTAACAAGTGTTCTATATTTTCAGGAAACAGCCTGGTAACATTGCTGTGCCACCTCTTCAATGTGCATGGGCTTATTCACCATTTCCAGTTAGACATGGTTACATTACATAGGTTTTTAGGTAAGTCCTTTCTTCAGCTCTGTCATCAAAGGCATTTTACTGCTTAGGTAGGACACAAACATGGCTCTGTCTTGCTTCAATTATATTTTATAATATTGCAGACATTTGCAAGAATATATATATAGAAATGTCAGCAATATTATATATATATATATATATTCTTGCAAATGTTAACAATTGAACATTTCTGTAAAATACACTAACATACTTTACAAGCAATAAAGACTCAGACCAGCTGAAGTCAATGGTGAGACTTCAGGGAACTCTGGATTGGTCTCTAAATCAGTCTTTCATCAGCTCAGATAAAGCTGAACTGCTGATTTTTTTAAAAAATCAACCACCTTATACTGAGCCACACACAGACTGTGTAGGCCCACACAGACAGAACCCCCCACACACTGTAAAATCAATCCAAATACATTTCAGTGGAAATGGAACTGTAGTGCAGTGTTGTTGTTTTAGTGATTTATAGAGCAGCTAAGAGCCTGTTTACAAAATTTAACAAATTATATCAAGCTGTCTACACTGGATAGCACTGATGAAAGCCACTGCTGCTGCCGCCACTGCCAACAGAAATATTAGCCCCCATGTTGTCAGGGCACCAAAGAAAGAAAGAAAGCCAAAGACAAGTAAGTCCATGCATCGTGTCCTGTCAGAGAGTTTCAACGTGAGAAAGCACAGCTGCCACTCCTGGAAAGTGCAAAACTCTGCAACGGTCAGGAGGGTACCCCAAACACCAGAGTACTTTGACCTATTTTAACTGCCATGACTGACTGTACAGGGTAAGAAGCAGCCGCACAGATCACTCAATCCGAAATTATACAAGGCTTAAAGAATTATCATCAACTCCTTCAAATGATGTATATATTTGATATATAGACATACAGTGCTCGCTGTAAAAAAAACCCTAATGAAATAGTATATGCACATATACACACCAGTAATTGTCTCTAGCAACTTATATAAAAGACCAAAAACAATAATTACAACTAAAGCCCTATGCCAGCAGGAATTATCAGTGAGTGATTTTCTCTTTTGCGTCACATGCACATACTCAATTCTTAGCCTCACATGAGGTGTCTCTGTCCCAATCAGTACAATACACATTCCATCCTTCTGGCAATTAATAGCTAGGGAAGTCCCATGCTAGAGATTTCCTTGTCTCTCCTGATACATTTTAGAGACCCAGGTTGCCAGGAAAGCTATTCAATAGCATTGAGTCAATGTCACTGGAATTTTGCTTCTGAACCCTCTTCCCCACTTAACAGGACATTGTCCTCAGAGAGAAGGGTGATTTGGACAATGTTATAATACAGCCTTTGCATATACAAGGTCAATGTCATTTTGCCCTAGGATGGCACAGTGGATTGCCTGGTGTTGAAATATGCTACCACATGGCACAACCAAATTTCAGGAGCATATCTCAGTGATTTCTTGTGTCAACAGGAGCTGAGAGAAGATTGTAAAGTCAGATCTCAATCTTCCAGGTGGAAAGTTAGCAATTCCAGGACTAGAAACTAAAACAAGAGGGATTTGGATTTTAAAATGCAAGGATAGAGATGACTAAAAATATTCCAGGAATTTCCACTTGGATTACCAAAGTACTGTATTTCTGAGGCCCTGCCTAAAAGACATGAGCACACCTTTGTCCATGGATAATCAATCAAGTAACAAGCCCCTCCCTCCCACTCCCCCCAACTGACCCCACCTCCCACCTGTGCTGTGAAATAGGTACTGCCTTAATGACATACTACTCACCTACGACAGCAGCCTCAAATAATTACACTCTAGTGTGTATAATTTTGCCTCCCTTGCTCCCAGCCTTATTTTACTTCTAAATGAGAGCCTTCACTACGGCAAGAAAAGTTTGATTTATGAACTAGGGCCAGAATCCTCTAGGGCCTCACAAACCCTTTCAAGCAATTTTTTCCTCCAAAGGCATCTTAGTAAGCGTGCCAAGCCATGCAAGATGTAGACATTTGAAGAAAATCCCCAGGGCCCTGAGCATAACCCCAACTCTTGTTTTAACCCCAGTTTCCAAGAATGATCATGGTGTTGGGACAAATCTTTTCCCTGTTTTGCTTTCTAGTTATGGTTCAAGAAGACTATCACAGCCAAAACCCATACCACAATGCTGTCCACGCTGCTGACGTCACTCAAGCTATGCACTGCTATCTAAAGGAGCCCAAGGTAATAGCAAATGAAAACAATAGGACTTTGCACTGACAGAGCTTGAGTTTCAAATCATTATACCAAGATAGATAAAATAGCTATTTTGGAGATGGGGAAAATAGTTAAGCCACATAAATTCACCATGACTCAAGCTTACACAGCTACTCAGTAGCAAAATCAGAAACAGAGTCCAGTGGCCTGATTCTGATCTCACTTGAATTGGCATAAACAAAGGGCAGTTCTGTTGAAGTCAATGGAGTGTTATCCAGGTATAAGTGAGAGTGGAATCAGGCCCTATGTTTCATGAGTCACAGTCCTCTAGACTAACCACAAGACCATGCTGCCTCTAAATGCACAGGGTGACTGACATCTGGAGTCTGCTGCAGGGCACATTTGTTTCTCATTGCAGGGCACCTTATTCAAATCAGAACTAATATTCATATTAGTAATAAATAACTGGCACTCAGCAGCAGAAAGGCTTGGGGGCTTGTTCCAAATCATAACGAGAATGATCTTCCACTCTGCTTCTAAATGACATGAAAGGTATTTCAGAAAGGATTGTGGCCAACATTTTCAAATGTGAGTGTGTGAAGTTAGACAGCTAAATCAGGTATGTTATTTACGTGTCTGAATCTGGACTGAGATGCCTAACATTAAGCAGACAACTTTGAAAATGTTGGCCTTCATACACTGATAATATAGTGTGCTTTACTAGTAGTATAATATACCACTAACATTTTCAAGTAGTTCCTGATGGCAGAGTTGATCTTATATGATAGGTTAGACTGGTAGTTTTATCCGTAGTTTCTAAACTGGATCTTTGAAATTAAATATCAGTATTTTTGTAGAAGCTACCCTGGTTTTTTTAGCCTGTTAATTGCTCATACTAACATAAAAACTATTAGGATAATAATGAGCCAGCATATAGCCAGTGGTGCAAGTAGATTTTAACTCTTACCAGTACAGCGACTCATGGGAGGGACACAGAGGGGGGCACCAGCTAAAGGGGGAGCATATGACCCCCCATGTGACTCCTCCCCACCCCGCTCCCAACCCCGGGGGACCCTGTGCTCTCCCCATCCCCTCCCTATCCCAAGGGGGGGCTCTGTCCTCCCGCTGTGCTGGCTCCCCCTGGCATTCGGCTGCTCTTCCTGGCAACCAGGCCCTGGAGCCACTCCCGGATGCTGCCCAGTGCAGCACAGCAGCTGGCTGGGAGAATGCCTGGCTCTCCCAGGCAGCTGCTGTGCTGTACCAGGCAGAGTCCCAGGCAGCGTGGCTGGAAAAGGAGACGCTCTGGACTTCTGGCTCTGGCCCCACCCCTTCATCTCTCCACCTGGGCCAGCAGGGGCACTTGAGCCTGGGGAGGGTGGTTCAATCCAGTGGTTCTCAAACTGGGGGTCGGGACCCCTCAGGGGGTCACAAGGTTATTACATGGGGGGGGGGGCGTGAGCTGTCAGCTTCCACCCCAAACCCTGCTTTGCCTCCAGCATTTATAATGGTGTTAAATATATTAAAAAATGTTTGTAATTTATAAGGGGGGTGGGACTCGGAGGCTTGCTATGTGAAAGGGGTCGCCAGTACAGAAGTTTGAGAACCACTGCACCAGTCGCTGGCCTGACCCCAGCCCCCCTCACAAAAGATGTTCTGTGACTAGAGCCCTGCGCGGATACAAATTTATACCCATGGATGCAGATAGAAATCAGTATCCACTGAACCACAGGGCTCTCCCAGGAGCTGCAGCAGCAAAAGGAGAAGAATGTGGGCCCACCGGGCAGCCTCATGCCGGCAGCACAGCTGAACTGTCCTCCGGCCCTGCCCACTGCCCTGTCCTCCGGCGGGGCTGTACAGACCCCAGACAGGAGACACAGCTGCATGGAAGGGCTGGGGCCAGTAAACAGCCATGCCTGGGGAGCTGCTGGCATGGGGCTGTCCGGCAGCCCCATGTTCGGCTCCTTTCACCGCTGCCATTCCCAGGAGAGCCCTGCGGTGTTCAGCTGATACTGAATGTGTCTTTCCGGTACGGCATATCGGCAATAAATATCTTAATGGTATGGCGTACCTGACTGTACCTGCTTACTTGAACCACTGCATTATAGCCTGATAGTTTTGACAGATACAAACTGCAATGACCTCAAAAGTGCCATACCTGTGGATGGCTGTGTATAAATAGTTATCTCAGATGATAGCATTGTAAATTGAACTATAAAACCAAACAATTACATGATGTAGCAGTTGCTTTGATTTTCTTGGTAAAAGAATTGTTTGCCTGTTTGTGCTAATGTTGTGGTCAATTTTGTGTGGTCCAGCTTGCCAACTTCCTCACCCCTCTGGACATTATGCTTGGACTGCTAGCTGCTGCAGCTCACGATGTAGACCATCCAGGGGTCAACCAACCATTTTTGATCAAAACCAACCACCACCTTGCCAGCTTATACCAGGTGAGACTGTGCTTGCAGGGCTGGGGAGGATTAAGATGGGTTTAGGGCATTGCTGCAGTGCATTTTCAGGTTGAGGCTATGGTTTCAAATCTAGCTGAGTTACAGTTGTTACGAGTTTGGCAATTTCAACATAGATCCTCGGTACACAGTTGTTTGCATTGCGAAACTACCACTGCAACTGAGCAATAGGACGCAAATTCCACTACCTGTTCAGAACAGTATTAGCACTTAAAAGGCAGCAAGGCTGGGAATATTTCTAGAGTGGGTGGGCTGGGGTAAAATTGTGTAGATTTGTGGCTTACAATCAACAGTCTTCTCAAAATTCCTTCCCAACCCCACATATGGTGACCAGTTAGACCCTGAGCATGTGAGCAAGAACCAGCCAGCCAGGTACCTGAGAGAGAGAGAGAGAGAGAGAGAGAGAGAGAATGCTCAGTGCCACCTCAGAGCCCTGGCCCACCCCTTCCAATGTCCCATCTCCAGCCATGGCCATCTCTTCAGAGGAAGGAGACCAAAACCAAACAAACCCAGAATACGGGAGGAGGGGGTAGAGGAGTGGGGAGAGAGAGAATCCTTCCTGACCCTTGCAGGAGACCAGGTTAAGCCCTGAAGCATGAGATTTTAGTAACATAAAATATAAACCAGAAGGGACCCTCCGGGGCTGCTGAGCACTGCCTCCCAACACCACAGGCAACATTGTCATACAGTCCTACTCATAAATGTGTCCAGCTCTCTCTTAAAACTAATTACGTTGTAACTCCATATTATTTATGTGCATATATATCTATGTATATAATATATCAATATATACAATATATAATATATCCATATTATTCATGCACATATAAATCCATGTATGTCTACATGTGCATTTATATGTCAGCTTTGGCTACTGTATTTAACTTCTTAGAAGCAGCAAGCCTGTGTACCCTGTAGTCAGCTGCAGCAGCTTGTGGCATTGGAAAATCCTGACTCCCAGCAGGCATAAGTGGAGTTAGGGTCAGGGAACTGGCTTTGGGGCTTTTCACGTCCAAGAAATACAAAAATGTGTGCACTGACCATGATCCCTGGCGTTCAAAACTCAGACAGTGAACTTGGACCTGTCAAAAAAAAATCTGGTGTATTAGTGATTGATAGAATTCTTTAAACCTTATGCATTTTAGAACAATGAGGAGAGGGGTTGCGAAAGGCCATGTGCCTTTCTGAATACACTAAGCATGATACAGCACAGTCCCGATTTAATAATTTGCTGAGTACTTAAAGAGAGAAAGATTCTCTCTTCCTCCCCACCACCATACCCCTCATCCGCCCCTCCCCCACACCTACCCCCACCCCCACAGACACTTGTGGTTTTACAGATAAGATGGTGATTATGTAGGAGTTCAACTGTCCTTCTACCCTGAGATAAAGGAACAGACAGGGCCATGTGAGCCAAGGCCAGGACAGAGCGATGCTTACATAGCTATGACTTTGTGACAGGCTTAACTTGATGAATCAGATTATGACAAGTTATACCCAAACAGCAACCACAGCTAGGTTCTGCCTACATTATTTTGCTCCTGGCTCCTCTAAATGTCAGGGCAATTGGATTGGAGGGAGGAGGAGGGGAGCCAAATGGCTGTGGAAGGCAGGGTTAGGATCCATGGAAAGAGAAATGTGGGAGAGCCGTCTCATACAAACCCTGAGTTCTGACAACAGAAAATAGAATCTTAGAATCATAGAATATTAGGGTTAGAAGGGACCTCAGGAGGTCATCTAGTCCAACCCCCTGCTCAAAGCAGGACCAACACCAACTAAATCATGTCAAGCTGGGCCTTAAAAACCTCTAAGGATGGAGATTCTACCACCTCCCTAGGTAACTTTTTTCTTTCAATAGTCTATTTAATGTCCAGTCTTCCTCACTTCCTGTTAGGTTTTGATTTACCTCTGCACTACTGGGTTCCAGCCAGAAATAGGAACCTTCTCACAGAGAAGCCCATTCTCATGTCATTCGTAGCCCAGCTTTGTGGTTTTGAGAGATGTGGGTACCTCAGAGAAGCACCCAGATTTGGGGGATTTATTTACATCACTGAATCTTCTGAGGTTTGATCATCAGAAACATCAATGGCCTTCTCATGTATGTATAAATATCTCCTTTCTGTGTGTTCCATTCTATGCATCCGAAGAAGTGAGCTGTAGCTCACGAAAGCTCATGCTAAAATAAATTTGTTAGTCTTTAAGGTGCCACAAGTACTCCTGTTCTTTTTACGGATACAGACTAACACGGCTGCTACTCTGAAACTTCTCATGACAGCCACTACCTTCTTTGAGAACATTCTCTTCCACTTATTTTGTGACTGTCTAAGGAACAGTATAATTTTGGCCCCTAGTAATCTCATTATGATGGGCTACCCAGTATGGGAACTGTAACAATCCGTACCTTGGGTTTTAGGCCCTAAACATAATGAAAGCTTCCTACAGCCAGCCATATATATAGATATCTGTGTCACATAGGGGTTCAAATAAAGGATTAAGCTTCCTCTAGATCATGAGTTAATTGTTAAGAAACACACCAGTTTGCAATTCACACTAACCCACCACCTCCTAGTCCGCTCCCCAGCGGTGGCTCCAGGCACCAGCGCTCCAAGTGCGTTCCTGGGGCTGCAAGCTGTGGGGGGTGCCCTGCCAGTCCCTGTGAGGGTGGCAGTCAGGCAGCCTTTGGCAGCGTTTCTGCGGGAGCGCTGCCGGTCCCACGGATTCAGCAGCAATTTGGCGGCGGGTACGCCGAAGCTGCAGGACTGGCGGACCTCCCACAGATGAGCCACTGAATCCGTGGGACCGGGCACCTCCTGCAGGCACGCCGCCAAAGGCAGCCTGCCAGCCGTGCTTGGGGCGGCAAAAAAGCTAGAGCCGCCCCTGCCGCTCTCTGTTTGGTTTATATCCCCACAGGCTAAGGCAATCTGATACCTGTTGGCAATTAGCCTTAATAAGTCAGCAGAGGGGGCCTTGGTGGAAAGCTGACAATTCTAATTGCTAGCAGCAGCTGTATGGTTTCTAGCTGCTAGCACTTAATGCTAGAGATGTATGGCTTCGTGCTCAGCTGTCGCTTGTTAACCTGATCTTTCTTTAGTTGTCCAGAGTGAATTTAAAATATGGGGGGAGGGAAGGGGTGAAGAGAGAGACTGAGAGCTTTAATGCAGTCTTGCTGTATAATATTAGACCATGATGGACAGTGGGTGAAGCTTCCCCTAGGGGAGGCTAACTCTGCCTCTTCCACCTGTGGCCCCTCCCCCACTCTGCCCCAGGGCCCACCTCTCCCCGGCTTGGCTCCCTCCCCACTCGGACCCCCTGCCACCGCTCTCACCATGTCCCTCCTCTCCTCTCCCATCCCCCACAAAGCCCTCCCCACTCTCACTGTGTCCCTCCTCTCCTCCACCCCCTTTCCCCATGAGGTCCCCTCCACCCCATCCACAGTCTCTCCTCCCCTCCACCCCTCTCCCCCATGGGGGTGGGGGGGGGTGAGGAGGGAGGTGGCAGTCAGGGGGAGGTCTCATGGGGAGGGGGGTGGAGGAGAAGAGGGATGTGCGAGCAGCAGGGACCTGTGGAGAAGGGGGCTGGAGTGGAGGACAGGAGGGACTCACCAGGCAGCGGCAGATGGGCAGTGGGGGCCTCTGGGAAGAGGCAGAGCAGTAAGCAGAAGAGGCAGAGCGCAGGCGGGTCCACCATTGCCCAGGCATCCAGCAGCCTCCCCTGGCCTATTATACCCGCTGCCCATGCATGAGCAGAAATTTACAGAACTGAAAACACTCAAACTTTTTATGCTTCTAGTAGGAACTCATCTTGCACTTCTATAGCAGCTTTCCTCAGAGTATCTCAGAGTACTTTCCAACATTAACTAGTCAAACCCCATCTCTTTCCCTGAATATACAGAAACATCTCACGGTTTTAGTAAAACAAAAAAAGAGCTGTGATAGGAAGAATGAATTAGAACAGTAAATTCAGAAAATGTGAAAGAAATAAGAAAGAAAAATAGATAATGTGAGCATCTAGCTGGACCTGTTTTCCCATATATTTCCCTCTCCCCTCTCAGATCTGCAGTAACATGATCTACCCAACTTTCTTCTTTCCACTTTAGTTATTAGGTATTAATAAATGGTGTGTCAAAGAAACAGTATAATAGAACTTGGAGAATGCAATAAGCATTTGTCATGGATGTCTCCTCAGCAACAGGACTTCTTGATAGTAAGATAGTTCTGAGAAGAATTGTTATAGTTTATACTGTCACCATCCACCATCTTACAATAGGTCTGTATCTGTTGAGGGCAGAGTGGAGGCATCTTGATGTCACGTACATTATTTTAAAATTTATATTGTGGCAGTGCCTAGTCAGGACTCCATATGCTAGGCACTGTCCAAACACATACTAAGAGACAGTGCCTCCCTCAACGAGCTAACACACTATTTGTTGTATGATTCTGCAGGTACATCAGACTTTGGTCACTTATTCCAGTTTATATATTTCCTCCTAACTAAAAATCATAAGTAACAAGGACAGATTGAAAGAAAATATGAATTATAGGAGGAGCTGGTAGCGATATTGATAATTAAAGGTTGCCTGACCTTTTCCATTATAAGACCCTGTTTTCAATAGCTTATAACTTTGGTTGGACTGAAATTTTCCATGTCTGTCTCAGACTAATTTTTTTTAATTCTTATTTTTTACTTAAAGTTTCAGCTAAACCAGTTCAGCCATTTCTGAGAGTGAGATTGAAGAAAAATACATTGCTTTGCCCTTTATAAAAAAAAATTATAACCATTTGATAGAGAAGTTCTAGTGCCTTTATGCTTTGCAGCAATGACTTGAAATTTGGCAGGGTGTTGCTGGGGGCCTCAACGCCTCATCTTTAAATTGCAGATTATATCACCCCCTCATTTCACAGGAGTGTTGTGAAGATAAATTCATTAATATTTATGAAGCATTTGGATACTTGAGTGATAAGCACCATAGAAGAGCCCATGAGGAAATTAATAATTCTGCCTTCAGAGCAGGGTGTGAATAGTGTGTAATAAATAAGGCCTATGGCCACACATTGAACAATGAGAAAATAGCTGCTCAGTAAGTAAGCACCATCTGTTCTGTGCACTGAAAATTAGTAAGCGATCGTGCCATTAAAGACTGTATCATAATGCATAAGCGCAAGAGGGTACAATTTAGGTTTCATAGGCTTTATGGTCCCTTCTCCTCCTCCATCTTCACCACACACTCTCTCATGATCCCTCCTCCATATAGTCCCTCATGGTCCCACCACCTAGTCCATGCAATCGCTTGTGGTCCTTCCTCCTCATCTGCACAATCCCTCATGAGGTCTCTTCTTCCTCCACCATGCAATCCTTCATGGACTCTCCTGTGCTGCCCGATCACTCACGGTCCCTTCTCCTCCTCTTCCTTCATGCAATCTCTCATGGGCCCACCTTGTCCTCTTCATCTAATAGTCTAGACAGTATTTGGTCCTGCCATGAGGGCAGGGACTGGACTTGATGACCTCTCGAGGTCCCTACCAGTCCTAGAGTCTATGAATCCCTCATGGTCCCAGCTCCTTCTCCATGTGATCCTTTGTGGTCTGACCTCCTTCTCTTCTGTACAACCCCTTGTGATCCTTCCTCTTCCGTGTGATTCCTCGTGGTCCCTCTTCCACTACCTCACAATCCCTCATGGTCTCTCCTTCTCCACACAGGCCTTCATGCGCCCGTCTCTTTCTCCTCCACACAATCCTTTGTCCTCCCGCCTCCTCTATTTGCATGTGATCCCTTGTGGTCCCCTTCCACTATGCAATCCCTTGTGGTCCCATCGCTTCCTCTTCCACATGATTCCTGTGGTCCCACCCTCCTCCATGCACTTTCTTGTGGTCCATCCTTCTTTTGTCTAGGTGATTCCTCATGGTTCTTCCTCCCTGCAGTCCTTTGTGGCACCTCCCTTTAGTCTTCTCCCTTGTCACTTTTCTCTTGGTGATCCCTCTCTTATCTCTCCCATACCTGCCCCTACAGAAACCAGAGCAGTTCCTTAATGAACTGACACCAGCCGTTCCCAAGCTCACGCCTGGAGCAAGTGGGCAGGAGCTGCTGACGTCACAGCATTGTTGCATTATCTCATAGAATTAGGGTGGCTTCTCATGCATCCCTAGAATACCAGACAGTCCAGTACTTCCAAAAATGGCATGGGCCTGCCCCAGCCTGCATGACCGTGCCCTCACGGGTGTGACCTTGAACACACGGAGATGCTAGTTTTAAGTGCTTGCCACCCCACCAATGTGACCTCACGAGTAAGGCTATGATTTAGTCATGGGTATTTTTAGTAAACGTCATGAAAATGTCATGGGCAATAAATAAAAATTCACAGCCTGTGCTCTGTCCATGACTTATACTATAAATACCCCGACTAAATCTTGTGGGGGGCCCTCCCGGAGAGTCACTGCTCAGCAGGGCCAAGGGCCCCAGCTGCTGAGGGCCGCCAAGCAGCACCTGCTCCGGCCACCCCCTGGAGTGCTACGGGGGTGGGAGGGGGCCACGGGGCTGCTGCTCAGGCGAGTGAGGCAGTGCAGCCCAGCTGCCAGGGTCTGCCCCGGACCCGTTGCTGGGGGCCGCCAACTAGTGGCTGCTCCGGCTGCCCCGGGGACCACTGCTGGGGAGGGAGGCGGGAGGCCGCTGTTTGGGGGGGGGCAGGGCCAGCACAGCACCAGCTGCCAGGACCACCGTCGGGGGCTACTGAGCATCGGCTACTCCGGACACCCCTGGGACCGCTGCTGTGGCCACCCCGGGACCACTGCTGGTGACTGCCCCGGGACCGCTGCCAGGGGTCGCCACGCCGCTGCGGCCCCCGCTGCCCCCGGGACTGGTGCTGGATGGGGGGGGGGGGCGCTGCTTGGGGGGAGGAGGGGCTGCTGTTTGTGGGAAGGCAACGCAGCACTAGCTGCTGGGGACTGCCCCGGGACCGCTGCTTGGGGCAGGGGGGGTGGGGCGGGGGAGGTCGCTGCTTGTGAGAGGGCCAGTGCAGCACCAGCTGCTGGGGGCCACCCCCCGGGACCGCTGGCAGGGGCCACCGAGCAGCAGCTACTCGCCCCCGAGACAGCTGCTGCGGGGGGGGGGGGGGGCCGCGGCCACTGCTCAATGGGGACCAGGGGTGGGGTGCTGCTTTGGGGGCAGGGGGCCGCTGCTTAAGGGAGGGCCGGGGGGGCAGTGACCACCACAACAGCCACTGCTCAGGTGGTCCCTGGGGCCAGCTGCCTAGGCTGCCCGACTAGTGGCCTGTGCGGCTGGCCCCAGAGCCACTCCAGTAGCAGCCAGTGCGGCTGTCCCCGGGGCCGCCCTGGGCTCAGCCAATCTGGCCACTGCAGGAGTCATGGAAAGTCACAGAATCCATGACCTCCATGACAGACATGGAACTCTACTCACGAACCATGTGTGCAAGATTTAAAAACAGGCCTGTCTGGCTTAAAACCAGACAAACGACCTGCCTGCCTGGGAAGAAATGTGTCAGGCACCAGGACAGGCCCAGCTAGTCTTGAACACTGCTTGTATTTCCCATAGCACCCCTGCATCACTCAGTGCACAGGATTCAGTAAATGTTCAATATTTCTTTTTATCTTCATCATTTGGCGACCACAGACAGAATTTGAACCAACTACAGAGGGTGGCCCCAGGCCTTACTTACTGCTCACTACCCAAAGCCTGCACTGAATGCAGAAATTGGGTGGCATTGTGTAATGTAGAGATTTTTCCCTTTTCTCTCCTCTCCCAGCTGAGGGGAAAACATATCCCTCCCCACCAGAGCCACAATGTTTCGTGGTAATTATCTAACTGCAAGCCCCAGCCCCACCACTATGTTTGGGCACCAGTTGCAACGTTCCCTGCTACACAGTATGCAGTGTATAGAGGTGTCTCATTAAACACTGTTAGAGTGTGTTGTGTTACGAATATTATGGGATTAGGATCTTTGCATCTTCATATTATAAATCCAGGACACATTGGGCATCTTGGCTGCAATTCACCTTGGAGGGCTTGTGCAAAGACCCTCCCCGTATCACTCATGTTCCAAAGAGGTTTGTGGAATGCAAGCTACACAGGGAGGTAGTTACACCCTGTGTGCTGCAGAGAACAGCAATGCATGGGCCAGGGGATCCAAAATGGCCCTATTCCCCCCCCACACACACACATACACACACACACAAGCTATGGGGAGGTACAGGGGATGCTATTTCAGCTCATAGGATGCAGTAATAGCTGCTGGGAGCAGCACTGCAGACCTGCACCCTGCCTCTGAGCTTGGGGGGTGGATTTTGCTCTTACCCTCCACAGTACCTCTACCTTTGTGTGCTTCAAATGAATTTCACACACTGCCACACACGTCAGTAAATTAGACTGGTGCACATAGAACCTTGATGGAGGTGGCAGAAGAAGTAGACTGCATCAGGGAGCCTGCTTGGCTGGAACATGAAGCTGATATGATGGGGAGACTGGGACTTGCTGTGCAGGAAAACCAGGTATGGGAAGTCAATGAGAATGTGGAGAAGGGGCTGAGAGCCATTTGGATGGAGGTGAAGAATGAGATCAGATTAAGACTTTTGTCTGTCGGTCTTTTGTCTGCCTCGTTTGTTGCAGAAGTTGGAAGGTGTGTAGTGAATGAGGCAGGGGATTGCAGGAAGAGAAAGACTGGTCTCATGCTTAAAGCAGTTAAATGCTGCCCTGGGGAACTGGGTTATATCCCTGCCTCTGCCACAGAGTTCCTGTGTGGTGGTGGGCAAATCACCCAACCAAACTTTGCACAGGTGGTCACCAAGTAGGTGTTCCTCATTTTCTGGGTACCCAACTTCAAACCCTGGGGTAGGTTTTACAGAAATACTGAGCGCTCACAAAAGCTGTAACGGGCTAGATAATCCTAAATACAGGGGAAAATCAGGTCCTAGACTTCTCAAATGAATGAAATGAATGAATACTTCTAACTTTAATCTCTCTGTACTACAGTTCCCCATCTGTAAAACCGGGATAATACCACCTACTCATCTGACAGGAGTGTTATGGAAATAAATAAATATTCCTGACACACTCAGACACTACAGTGAGGAGCACCGGAGAAAAGTTCATGACTAAATTAATAATTCTGTCTTCAGAGCAGGATTTGAGTACTGTACAGTAATTAAGGTCTAGAGTCACGCATTGAACAACGAGGATAAAACAAAACATTGAATGGCTGTTCATTCATTGAAACTGTCCCTTATGTGAGTAATTTATTTATATACACTGACAGCAAAGTCAAAGGAATGAGATAAAGATGTGTAAATAAGCATCCCCAGGAGCACTGCATAAGAAATGAAGAACAGTAGCTTAAATACCAGAAACTTGAAAAAACAAATTTTCCCTGAAATTACCAACTCATGTCTTACATGCTTGTATGTGTGTCTTGTCCATCCAGATGTGATCCTTCTCACACGTCTTTGTTTTATGCTTCGGGACATGTTCCCTCCCAATGCTTTCTGTAGGAGACCGGCATGCTAGAATGCCATGGCTCCTTCCAGGAAGTGTGTGCCCTTAGAATATCATGTCTCTAAACCATAACCACCTCTCTAGAACTATAAACAAATAGTTTCTCTCAGTTACGCTTCATCTCCATCTGACTCCTTATTTCTCACTGCCAGCTTAAAAACACACCCCAAAAGATGTCTGAATTCTCTCTTACCTAAACGACCCCAAGGGCATTGTGTTAATTCCACCATAGCCTTCCATGACTGACTGAGTCACTAGCCGGAGATCCCAGGAATTACCAGTCTGGTGCTCTCCAGGAAAGCTGACTGAAAGTCTAAGGATAAAGTAATATATTTAATATAGAGCAGCCAGCCAGAGACCTCAGCCAATAGGACCAGAAGCAGACAAAACAGGGACCTTTGGCCACTCCATCTGAAACTGCAGAATGTTCTCTGACTGTCTCTGCCCTGTGCTGACTGACTGTTTGTGAGGAGGAGCCGGGAGGGTTGGAGCAATCTCTTCACTTCAGCTTCGCTCCATACCTGCCCCTTCTATGCTCTCCTCCCCTGCCTCATCCCTCCCACACTTTTCCCTTTTCTTTCTATTTAGCTGATCCCCTAACTAAACCCTCCCACAACCCAAAAACAAACAAAATCATGGCACTAACATGTTCTTTGTTGCCATCACATTGTTCACCCTGGTTGTTTGTTTTCACCATTCCCCCATCCTGTGTCTGTGTTGTCTATTTAGACAACACTGTCTCATTGTTTCCCTGTACTCCCCAGCTGGTCTGTCTGTACCCATCTGTTGGGCTCTGGTCTTAGACAGACTGTAAACTGTTTGAGGCAGGGAATACCTTTTTTGTTCTGTGTTTGTACAGCACCTATCACAATGAGGTGCTGGCCCATGACTAGGGCTCCTGGGCATTATAAGTAATAAAGAAATAATAATAGTAATAGACAATGTTACCAGACCGTGTCAAAATCAACCTGGCTTCTATAAGGGAAATGAGTGCCTCTATAAAGTAAAAGCTAATAGATGAAGGTAACCCAGTGGGCATCATTTAGATAGATTTTCTAAAAGCTTTTAATAAGGTACATTCTTGGAGACTCTGCGGGAAAACAGCTAAGCATGGAGCAAGGGGGAAAGTCTTATCAAGGCAGATTCCAAACTGGTTAAGCAATAGCAAAGTAATAATGGTGACTGACTGTTCCCCAGAATGGAGACAGATTAATAGTGGAGCGGTCCAGAAGTCATTACCAGCGTTATTAATAAACATATGTTACCGCGGACTAAATCCTCCAGTCTACAGCTTTGTCTACACTACACAGCTTTTAGTACTGCCATGTCGCTAAAAGTCGGGCAGCATACATGCTGTTTGTCAGCACTTTTGCCAACAAAATACTTCCACCCCCTACGAGCGGGGTTTGCGTTGTCCACAGGAGAGTGCTCCTGCTGACAATGAGCCGTTTACACTGCCACTTGCTGCAGCAAAACTTTTGTCTTTGGGGGTGGGGGGGGCTTTTTTTAAGCACCTTTGAACGATAAAAGTTTTGTCTTTCAATTGGCAGTGTAGACAAAGCCTAAGTAAGAGCCACAGAAGGCCCCCAATCAGAGCAAATTCAATGTGATTCTGTTGCACTGAGGGAAAGGGCATGGCACAGGGAGCCACGCAGGATGCAGTGGCATCCACAGCGGCCTGCAGAAGGGACTCTAAGAGATAGTAAATCCCATCCTGGCCACTGAAGATCTGGTCTCAGTAGAGTTCCTTTGTCACCCCTCAGCTGGATTACAGCAACACAATCTACTTGGGTATGAAGCCTTCAGCACTCAGGAAACTCCAACTAGTACAAAACACTGCAGCGCATCTGCTCAGCAACACAGGCTACCATGAGCACATCACACCTGTCCTCTGCCTTGCTCATAGAATTTCATAGGTGAAAATTCCTGCTTAGACTCAATTATTTTGGGTAGTCAAAGCTACAGGACTATAAGAGACAATCCTGATGTATTTAAATACATTAGGCAATTGGGCAGCAAGAGCATGGATAAAATTTAATTTGGCTAAATAAACAGTAATGCACAGTGTCAAAAGTAATCTGAACTTTGCATTAAAAGCCATACTCCCCAAATCCATGAGCTCCTCAGAGGAAAAAGGCTTGGTAGTCATTATGGATATCTCAAGGTCTTCTAACTTCTTTGTGAAAGTCCATTGTATGCCCCTTGGTTGTTCTGTGGTCTCTCTCATTACCCAATCTACTACCGGTAAAAGGATCCTGGGTTACACAAGAGATCCTTGTCTGACACCAGTATTAACTTCAGATGGCATACTGTAGTCAGTTTGCTGTTATGTATTATTTTGCATGTAGTATTTTCATAGAAGCTCTGAATGATGCAAACCGTATTGATCAGGGCAATTAAACTTTTTGCCCTGGCTCTCACTTTTGCCTCTTTCCTACCAACTGCTCCAACTCCACCTGTGAGTGGAACCTCAATATGAAATTGACTGGCTATTTGGACAGTTTCATTTTGATTCTCAGCCTCACCTGGGAACAGAGAAAAGTGATGCTGACAAAGTATCTTGCCAATTTCACTTTGAGGTTCCATTTGCAAAGAAACTGCTATTCTGTATCAGACCTATGGGCCTCATATCTTGTCTCCCACAGTAGCCATTACCAAATATTTTAGAAGTTGCAGTATGAAGTAATAGGCACTAACTTGCCCACAAGGAAAGCTATTTTCCTAACCCTCAGTAATTAAAAACTAGTTCATGTCCTGAAATAACAAAACTTTTCTGGATTTGTTTTAATCTTCCCTTTAGCATCTCTGGATCTGTATGCTATCCATGTGTATTTTCTCATTCTTTTTTTAAATCTACTCAGCTCTTGGCCTGAGTGATACCTTGTGACAATGAGTTCCACAGCCTAATTTGTGTCGCAAAAGAAAGTATTTCCTTTTATCAGTTCTAAATTTTGTTGCTTTTTCGTTTAATTGAACATGTGAAAGAAAAGATGTGAGGATGGTCTGAGAAGCACAAGATACTAGGAAAAAGAGTAAACTCTAAGCAGAACAGGCTAATAGGTGCAGCATAGCATGATGGGCATAGAGAGGCAAAGATGTAAAAGAAGGAAGGAAATTGGAAAGGGAGGCATATTCTGGAATGAAAAAGAGAGAAACAAGAGAGCAGGGGAGAAAGAGAAGAGAAAAGATGGAAACTGAACAAAAAAAGGAACAAAAATAGAAGGGACAGATACATCACTTATGTATCAGAGGGGTAGCTGTGTTAGTCTGGATCTGTAAAAAGCGACAAAGAGTCCTGTGGCACCTTATAGACTAACAGAAGTATTGGAGCATGAGCTTTTGTGGGTGAATACCCACTTCGTCAGATGCATTCACCCACGAAAGCTCATGCTCCAATACGTCTGTTAGTCTATAAGGTGCCACAGGACTCTTTGTCGCTTATCACTTACGATGTTACTAAAACACTGTGAAAATGAATTTGTTTAACGGCTCATCTGTACTATTTGTTTCTTTGCAACTATGTAATAAACAAATGGTGGTGTGAATTTTTTAAAGTGCCCTTAGTGCATGCCAAGGTCTCAAAAATAATAGTGTGTTTGAGGTACTCAGCAGTAGGAAGACCTCTGACTCCTGACATGACCTGATTGCCTGAGGTTTGGCATACCTATAGCATTTAAGTTAGCTAGGCACTCCATGGGATTTGGGGTCTTTGGCTGCAGTATCAGGTATTGTCCATTGGTAGTGGCAGGAAACCTGATGAGATGGATCACTTATAAGGTCTGGCAAATCTTAGGCATCTCTGTTAAATGTAAGAAATCTATCCGCTGTGTCTTTTTATTTCCTTACCTCCTTCCTCCTCAGAATGTTTCTGTGTTAGAAAATCATCACTGGAGATCAACAATAGGCATGCTTCGAGAATCCAGGCTCCTTGCCCATCTACCAACGGAAATGACGTAAGTGCCACCCATGTGAAACATACTGATAAATTCCATGGCAAACAAACCAATAGCCTATTTCACTGCTTGATTAAAAACCATAAGCAGAGGGGCCAAAGGCTGATTGGAGGCTGAGCTAGTGTCTCACCCGCTCCTGAAGGTGATGTAAAGCACATTGGCCTGGTAGCATGGGATGCCCCTGGGCTGAGGCTTCACTAGGAATATTACCTACAAGTTTGTCACTGTTGCTAATACTTGCTCAGCTGCACCAATATTAGCATGGTTAGGAGGCCCAATGCTGAGAAGGCACCGATGGCCACCCATTGTGGGGTGTTGTTTTTTACATCATATCAATTAAACCTGCTCAGAGTTAGTGTTAACAACGGTGGGAAACAGAAGACATGGCTAGGGTAGATATGCCCTAGGTGTCTCCCACACTACCAGAAGAATGTGCTTCATATCTGACGGTTTCTGAGCAGAGGGAGATGGCAAAGTCAGCAGAAAGAACAGAGACTGAATGTAGGCGGAGCTGACCGTAGCGTGTTGGTTTTTGCTGCAGTTGTTTGTGTGTACGTGTGCACAGTGTTGATCCTTGGGAAATGTACGGAGACAGATTTTTCACACGAACCACCAGTTTTAAGTTTTAATCACTGGTGGCTTGGGAAGAATGCAAACAGATTAGATAGAAAGGACAGGCTTTCTATCCCATTAGTAATTTCCTAAATCATCCAATCCCCTTCTTCTCAATCCTTCTTTAAAGAAATAATGTACAACGCCTTGGTGTTTGTGTGGCTGCCAGTCTAAAACCCTATGACATTAATTCTTCTAGATGCCTTTTGTGTTCACTCAATAACACATCCTGCTGTTCAGTTTGCATTCTTCACAATACTTTATGGAAGCTCCCTGGGCAATTTACACCAACATGATTATTCTACCACACAGCCTATGCCACATACATCCCAGTGCCAGCTAAACTGCTGGTCTCCTGCAAGCTATCCCAATGGAGAACAATGAAATGGAATCTGTCTGTTAGCTGGAGTCATCACATAATACTCAGAAGGAGGCAGGCTATGAAGTGGTTTAAAACCAATGATGTTCAACAATTCCATGTTCAAAAGGGCTCATTTTTCTTGCCTACAGCCAGGATATCGAACAGCAGCTGGGCTCCCTCATCTTGGCAACAGACATCAATAGACAGAATGAGTTTTTGACCCAGTTGAAAGCTCACCTCGAAAATAAGGATCTGAGATTGGAGGATGCACCAGACAGACATTTTATGCTGCAGGTACTTTTTTTTCCCCTTAAAGGAACAGTATATGTATGTTAGCTCAGCCTTAGGGTACCCATTACCCGCCATCTTAACTGCTTTGCTGCTGTCACTTAGCATGTTTCAAAGCAAGCAAAAACGTACCTCCAATACTTCCCCATGTACCAGGTGTTATGTTATAATCTGAATATAGCAGATGCAGCAAAGGATCAACTATTATTCACCTCTTGAGTTGCAGGCCACTTTGTCTCTCCCCTTAACTATTTCCCCTGTCGTGGCAACTGCTACTTCAGCAGAGGGTAGGAAGCTCGGCCTCTTACTCCACCCACTGACAATGCTTTTTCACAGAGGAGTTGGCAGTAGGTGGCCAAGCAGTGGTCACTTCGTTGATGCTCCTAATCTCCATCTGCATGGAGGAAACCACTGCCGTGGCAGTGCTTCCCCAGATAATGAAAGAACCAAATCTAATTTAAAATCAAATGGACTCAGATTGCTTCTTCCAGCTATACTGCAGTAGTTAATGGTATCTTCAGAGCAAATTTCCACCCATTACATCACCTTCACTATTAACCTAAAGGTAGCTGTATGCTGCATTTTTTCTGTAGAAATAGCACCACACGACGCTACCTGCTCCTAAATAGCTTTTATCATACAAAACACCTCAAGTAATTCTCATCACTTAAAAACAAACTCTAATTGCTGCCAGCTTAAAATACTTTGCTGAGGTACTGCTGGGGTCAGGTGAGGGAAGGAATGATATTCCGGTAACTACTCCTTCAGAAGAGTAATATATGTACTAGTTTGTCTGTCTTGCCTCCTTGAACAAAATGTCTTAGGCCTGGTTTCTTCATGGACCACTACATTTAGGCAATGGGTTTGTAATTATGCTTCACAACAGATCAGGCAAAATGATGGTGCAAAATGTAGCATGGGTTCCAGTGGAGAAAACACGAAAAACAACTGTGCTTTCCTGTGAAAATTCAGACTTGTGAATTGTGGGAGGGTGCTACCACTTCCTCAAGGTCTATTGGATTAAACTGACTGGCCTCAATATTACTTATAAAACATACTTTAGTAGTTTACTTCTTTATACCCATTTTACAGATGAGGAAACTGAGGCTCAGATAACATAAATGATTTTCTTATGGTCACAAAGCTAGTTAGTGTCCAGCCAGAATTAGAATGCAGGTCTCTTGATTTCTAGTCCCATGTCTAAATGACTAGAGTCCACGGTGCCTACCAAATAAGTTGCGCCCTTTTTCCACCTCCATTTATTTTCTAGAAAGGAGGTAATGACTTTTACCATAGGTGAAATCTGCAATCTCTATGCCTTTGGCATCTGCACCAGCATTTTGCCCTATCTGTCATGAAGTCTAATAATAAACCCATCAACTAGATGTACTTTGTCCAGGAAGAAAGCACACAGAAGACATTTTGTTTCAAGGAGGCAAGACAGGCAGATTATTGCATATCTTACTCTTCTGAAGAAGCAGCAGCTACTTGATTATAATTCCTTCCCTTGCCAGTCCTACCCCAGCTCTACCTCAGCAAAACACTTTCAACTGCTAGCAAGGTGAAAACAAGTCAGGGGCAAACCAGAAGGTCCTATGCTTAGCTCAGTAAACAAAAACACAGCTGACCCCTCTGAGCTGACTGTATACACATATTAAACCCAAGCACAATTAAAGTTATATGTAAGGTCACTCACTGACACCATAAAGAAGTGATGCCCGAATAGTTTCACACTGGCTTGGCTCTTCATTTCCTTGTCCTCATTGATGAATGCCAAGGCAGGCAGTCAGCAGGAGTCAGCCTGAAGCTTTTGTTGGCTTGCCCACCACCAGTCATATCCAAGAGGCTGTGCACACTTGGAATGTGGTGCTTCTCTCGTTCTCGCTACTATAAAATGGGGCTCTGAATGAAGGTTTTGTTACAGGCTTGAATAAGTGCTGTTTCCTGAAGCGGCACATTTGGGCAGGGCTCAGTTTCTATAATGTATTCTTGAATCCATCTTGGCAGCAAGCTTGCAGGGCCCAGCAGTTTCACGGCACCTCAGAGTGCAATAAATTCACTGCTGAACGATTGCTAGCTAATAATTTCTTCTCCCCACCACCACTCTCCTCCTTTACTTTCAGATCGCGCTGAAGTGTGCTGACATTTGCAATCCTTGCCGGCTCTGGCAGATGAGCAAGCAGTGGAGTGAAAGGGTCTGTGAGGAATTCTACCGGCAAGGTTAGCCCTCTGACATACTGAATTCTCCTTTCACTTTGTTCTTTAAGGCACTTAATGTGACAAGAGAGAAATTGGCTAATCTCAAGTGGCATTTGCTCTGCAATCAACTACCCAATTCCCCCCTGAAATCTCCCAAAAAATATGATGACGAGCAGAAATGTGGCCTTATTTTGCATGTGGTTCGTAATGAGGGGCAAGAGGAGGAAATGAAACAGAAGAGAAGCGGGTATTTCTTTGATCTGATTGCCCCTGTAAGACGGTGTCAGTGAGGGTGGTTCTGCTGTGCCTTGAACCTTCAATTAACTGTACAAAATCTCTGGTCATTGTTATCCGCTCTGAGCTGGAAGTCCCATGGGTATGTAGTTCTCAGAAATTACACAGCCATCACTTGTTTTCCTTTGCTTTCCAAAATATAACTACAGTTCCTACCTTTAGAGTGTTACATTTGCTTTTTCCTTCTCCTCTACTTATAGTTGCAGGGAAACTAGACACAGTCTGAACATGCTCATCACTAAGCCAAGTTCTAATGCAACCTAAATGTAAACATTTTCTAACCCCTACTGAGAGCAAAGCTAAACATGGTTTTTAAACATGGTAACGACATACCATTTGGCTCCATCTGCACAGGCCAGGCCAGATTGTGCTACAACACAGTGAGGATGTAGTGGAATTTAATCACTGTTAAATCCCCTTTTTAGTAGTATTAACAGAGCCTAAAGGAAGGGGTGAAGATGGTAGAAGAGCAAGCATAGTGCTCTGGCGTACTGAATTTATTGACATTTCATGTCCACTACAAATTTAAACCACAACTGAGCATGGTTGTCAGCAATAGCTGGCCTTTATAGGCAGTTTCACACCAGAGTAGTCACATGGTGGTAAAAACGCCCAAGCCCAATCCACACTACTCGTGCTTATACCACTGCTAACATTTCAAACTCTCATATACTTCATCCTGGGTTTTCTTAGCTGTGTTGTCCCAGAGAGAACAGCTGTCTCGGCAGGTCATGGATTGAGATACATTCCACTCTGATTTCTATGAACCAGAGGATCTTCCTGCTTACAGTCATTTCCTGTGACATCTTAAATTGTTGGTTTTATTTGTTTAGGCATGTATAACAGGCCTTGCCTCCGATTTCTAACTGCAGATTTCTATGTGGAACCATTGTATGATCATGTTGAGACTTGCAGTCTGTTTTTAAAATGGTGATGTCCATCATGGCATCAAATGGAGATGAAATGTAAGGGTTAATGCAGAGGTTCAATTCTCCTAGGATTTGCTGTTCTATCCATATTATAAGGAATAAAAGATCATATTCAATATTGCCAAGTGGCAAAAATGTTGTTCTCCTTTCTTTTTTGGTAGGTGATCTGGAACAAAAATTTGAATTGGAAATAAGCCCTCTTTGTAATCAGCAGAAGGACTCCATACCTAGTATACAAATTGGTGAGCTTAACTTTCATTCTTTTGTCTCTTTCTCCTCCCCCTCGCCTCCCTGAAGGTGCAACACAAGCTAAGCAGAAGATAGACGTGTAGTTTTATACCAAAAACTTCAATAACCCCAGGAGTAATATAGGATGAAAATAAAACCCATTTGCCAAGCAGGCCAGATAAACCAAGAGCAAGGCTGAGTCCAGCCGTAATGTAAACAAGCAGAGGAGTGACACAGTGGCAGCACATGAGGATGAATGGTCCTCAAAGAGAAGTTCAGACAGTTGCAGCACGATCCCACTTGGTGGAATATGCCACTTGTTTGCTGTGATAGTCCTGAGTGAAGTAAAGTAAAGGGTTTCATGAAACCTTTTACCTATTTAGTGCCTCCCAGTTAAACTAACTCAAACCCTGCTTCCCATTCCGACCTCCCACAAAAATCCCCACTAAATACTCCATAATCCAGTACTCATGCTGCAGTGGGTATGTAATCTAGTTAGCGAGCCAGCGGAAGATGGTTTCTCAAGGACTCTGAATGAATCATTCATTTTTTCCATGAGTTCTCTAGAGTCCTGATTTTCCTCCTTTCCTTCTTCCTCCAAGTTCTCACACTGCAACCAACCATGCTCTGCCAAGACTAGCAGGCTGCAGTGCACTGAGCAGCAGGGGAAGGAGTGGATCCATTCAAAAGTGGCACAGGCTTTCCCTCCGCCACAAGAACTGAATTTGCTGCCTTCACAGCCCTCCCATCCCAGAAAGTGGTCTGAAGGTTAAGCTCAGGCTCTAGTGCACTGTTTGTAGACCACCCCAACAGCCCATGGTTTATTCTTACTCAGTGTTTTCAAAATGCACCTCGTTTCAGACAATGTGCATGACTGAGCAGTTGTGTAACCTTTCAGATACTGTGCCAAACACTCACCATTGAAGAACTGTGTTCTTTACATTTTGTTTGCTCCTTCTCCCCTACTCCAAGCCATGGAACACATGAGCTGGAAACAAGTTGAAAAACATGATAGTAAATAACTGATGATTTTGAATCTCCCTTTGTAATTGCTTTGAGTTGGGCAATTCTGATTCACTCCACCACTGAGATCAAGTTCATCTTAGCTGATATGAAACATTGCTTTGGATTGGAATAATCTTTTTCTACGGAGCAGCAGCATTAGTAACAGATTTCACAAAGAGTGAAATTGAAACAGACCCTTCTAGATTGTGAGATTCACATAGGGAATACAAATAATTATGTTAGCAGTGGCTAAAGAAGGCAATACTAGAAAAACCAAGGGACATTCAGCTCTTCACCTTGTTGGGTTCAGACCGTACACCTAATAGCACCATTGGTTCCAGCAGGCACTGACACACAGCAATGATTTTAGTTGTACCAGCCCTTTCCCAATGTACATTTCAGGAGTTATTACCTTCGTGAGATTGGGATTATATATCAATGGCAACATTCAGGCATATAGGTTTGTTTGTCCAAAACATTGCTTCACTTTTTCTCTCTTACCATGTGTGAGAGGCAGACCTCTGAGAAAGCCACCAGATGCCAGAAAGCAAGGAACCAGGAGTCAGAAAACCCCAGTTCTAATTCTAGATTTGACACTCTCCTTTTCTGACCTTTGACCTTATTGGGCCTCAGTTTCCCTATTTGTAAGGCAGAGATAACCATAGCTATTCATGCATGTGTTATGAGGAGTAATAAATGTCTGAAGCTGTTCTGGGCCAGCTGCTAACTACCTTTATTTTTCTTATTTCAGTGAAAATTAGAGCCTTTTTTTAAGCGGCTCCTATTTCTTCTCAGACTAAGTTTGTGAAGATAAATGAGGGAAGTAATACAGTATTGGCAGAAATACATAAGCAAAGAGCTCAAAAGTATATGTATACACATAGTTTACTGAATTATATATAAATTAATATTCCAGAATGCCACTTACTGTGAAAATGAGTAAATATAATTTTAAAAAAGATATATTATCTTTTTAAAATACAGCAGAACATCTCTGATCAGCACTACTTCACACAATATGGTTGTTTCACCTTGTTTCTCAGCTAAGATTGAAGAGGAAAGTGCTATAGCACAGTCTCATTAGAATATTAAGACTTGATTGGTGATATGTGTAATACTTCTGAATTGTAGTAAATGTTCTATTTTGTAACAGTAAACTACATATGTCTGATGAACAGAGCACATTTTACGATGCATTATGCTTGCATTGTGTTGGTTCATTTATTTACAAAATTCTTTTAATCTGCAGTGGGTCTCCCAGTCAGCAGTGCAAATTTATAAACATCTCCTATGCTGCATTATTACACAACCAGTGCAATCAATAGCTTCAGGAGAAACTGAAAGCAGAACTTTAGTTTTACAGCCTACTTTTGAGATCAAACTACAGTCATGGCCTTCATTTGTTTTCTCTTCCGTCAAAAGTGATTTTGGTCATATAAAGAAGTATTAAATCCTCCTCAGATAGAGATGTTCTTAAAATATTCATTGTGCCTGCTGCAGGGTGAAAAGTCATGTGGATGATAAAATCCCTCCCCTCTATCCATGGGTTCGAAAAATGTTACCTTCCCAAGATTCAGAGATACTAGGTCATTTCCATGTTATAGCCCAACATACAGCTCTATCCCACTAGCCTGGTATGCACACTGCCATACACAAAAGGGCCCTTCTGTGACCTCTTAATCCAGTTTATGTTTCAAGAACCCACAGCCTCTGACTAAACAGAACCAAAACCCAAAACCTTAATTGTGCTGCTGCAGCTCTTTCCAAATAAGAGCATAAGTTCATTTTTGACTCAGGGATTTGCACTTGGACTAAGCTTTGTAAATAACTCCGTTAATGTACAGCTCTGAAGTAGACCATAAGAGTCATGATTCACATGGTATATATACACACACACACACACACACACACACACACACACACAAACCTATCTTGAACAACCATTCAAGGGAAGGATACAAATCAGCTGCTTAAAAAAAGTCTAATATAGGTAGAGTAGAATTGTACACAGTAAGTGAGAGAATATTTTAGAGCGATTTCAGGACAGGAGGTTGCCTAAAAAGGGTGCTGTCTTATACAGGTTTCAATTATTATACAGACAGAGCCAGCCAGTCTGACTTTGCAATGGTCCTAGAGGATACATATTCCATAACCATCAGTTTAAGGGTGTGAGTTAGAGGCTTATTTATTTGTCATTTGTCTCTGGGGTTCTGTGACTTTGTTCACTGCACTTTAACCACCCAAACTGCAGGGAAAGGCATTTGGTGAATGATACTGCTCCTTACATGTCTTGTCTCGTGTTTCCCCAGGTTTCATGACCTACATTGTAGAGCCACTCTTTGAGGAATGGGCCAAGTTTACAGGAGACACTCCCCTATCCGAAAATATGCTAAGCCATCTCAGGAGGAACAAGGCCAAGTGGAGGAGTTTGCTCCACAAGCAACACAGCAGTAGCCAGCGCAATGACCACTCAGGTCAAGTGACTGAAAATGAAGAGCAAACTTTAAATGAAGGCGACATCCCATAGTGCCAGTTTTGACTCTTCCTTATCGTATGGCTGCATCTTCTTTGTTAGTCACAACAGTAAACCAAATTGTCAGGAACTGCGAGGCCATCATCAACAATGTGGAAAGGGAAGAAAAAGGGAAGCAGAAGCTATAAGGGTCATCATGAATAAACCCACCCTACTTCTGGGTTTCAATCTGAGCTCCTTTGAATTCACTCTCTCCTCTTCCTTATCCTTCCACATATATCTGAAGCCATTCATCACTTCTGATCATTAACTGTTTGAATAAGGAACTCCGTTCAGTAGTGATGAAGCTGGGCCAGTAAGTGGCTACCAACTAACGGGGAGGATTAGAGAGAAAGCATGGGAGACGTCAACATATTTCATTCACCCTGGCTCATATTGTGACAGGTAGCTGTATATAGGCCCAGAGCGCCATACACACAGTTTTAAGTCTGGCAGCTGGACTGCGCATTAAACCACCAGCATCTTCAGAACTCAGAGGACATTGGCTGAGTGGGAGTGCACAGAGGAGAGAATCTCATCATTTTAATAATTAAAATAATTAAAAAACCTTTTTAACTTTTGTATTCTGTGCACTAGACAACAGATCAAGAAACCTTGGACCGAGGTAACTCTATGTACATACAACTCAAGTGGGACAAGGCTCATTTGGTTAATCATTTTTATGCCACTTTAGCTAAGAGATGGATATCTGCTCCCTGTAGAGAACAGCAGTCCCTAGCAAATGAAAGGGAAGGTGTTGTACAGTCTAAACCTTTGCAACATTACCAGATCTATCCTTTTGATGACTCTGTTTCAATGACATGTTTATATCCATGTGTACATTTTCTGTAAATACAAAGCGCTACTGATTCCCATGCCAAAATACTGAAGTATTATGGGATTGCTACCTGTATAAACAATGGCACTGTGAACAGAATACTGTTAGTTTTAATACAAGAGAAAGCATTTGTAAATATGGTATAGAGTTTATTAATACACTGTTGTTTGCAGATAAAGGCCTTAACTTTTAGCATCCTTCACTGCTAGCTGTTCAGATCATAGCATCTGAACTCTCTTTTCATTTTCAGCCTTCCAGCAGAGGTCATAAAAGAATGAAACCTGTGAGGGCATTTTCTGCAAACTTCACATGCATTCCATATGAATTCATATTGTTTAATCCATGGCATAGTGCACACTCAATCTAATCAGATGCTTCACAAAGCCTGAAGATTTTTTTTTAAACCACAGCAATATTACACAATCTATTTTACAGTTCAAACTGGTAAACATATAGTCATGAGTTTTGATTTTTTATTAAGTAGCAGAGTAGTCTACAGTGCCAGACACACCCAAGTGAGGGTTGGATGCTGGTTTTGATCCTGGCAATCTGGCAGTTCTAGATTCCATTTGCTTTCTCAAATGATGCAGAACTGTAATGTCACTTTTTATTTATTTATTTTTTAGGCTTTAGATAAGTTTTTAGGTATTTCCCCCCATCTTAATAAAAATACTTTACCCAGCTTTTATCATTTTTAAATCTCACTTAATGAATGAAAATATGTTGTAGCCAATCTAGTAAATTCCTGCTTAACTATTACTGGCAGTAGTTATGTGGGAGCTTCCCCTTCTCACTTCCAATATTTTTGAAAGATATGCATTGTAGCCTACCCCATAAACATCCTCTGTTGGGACATTCATTGGAACCTGTTCCTTAAGTTCCTCCAGTCAGATGAGACTTCGAGCTGGGGCACTAACTCGTGTTAGTCAGGTGTTTGTTTTTAGCGTGTTACTCTGATAGCAAGTGCAATGCTGTTACATAACTATTTTTTCTACTCAAAAGATTGTCAATCTTATTTAAAGAAAGAGTTTTCTGTTAGAAAGCTGTCCTCCATTTCAGGCTCCATAGTAGTACAATTGTATTGTCTGACATGATTGCCTTGGAGAGAGAGCAACATAGGCCAACACAGTTTATAGAGAACGTTTGAAAATGATGTGTTTACTCTTGGTGTAAAAGTGCAAGGTAATAAGGGATATTTTAATTATAAAAAGGCCTAATGTTGTTAGAGGTAAAATTTTCATACTCATAAGAGATCCAATCAATTAAGGGCATAATCTAAGTTTTAGTAAAGAAGGCTATGCATGTAATCAGTAATATATGTGTAGAATCAATTAGTGGAGAAGGGGACTGAAGCACATGGTGAAATTTAGATAACACTGGAAAGATGAAGCATGTTGGGCCAGATAGCTTGGTCCTCTCCTATCATTTTATATTGTGTAGCAGCAGATAATGGACAATGAGAACATTTTTCTTCCTCAAGCCTTCCAAGCAGGACACACATCACATTGCAGTTTGCTATCTGATCTTACTAACAGTGCCTGCAATTCAGGGAGGGAGGAACCACTGCTTAAGTAGTGGAACAAGAGTATGTTCCCTTCCTTCCAAAACACAATTGTTGCCTTTTCCGTTATCGAAATGAATGCCCCTTCTATTGTTTGTTAGCCTGCACCGCTGCATTCTTTTAGGACCTATTTTTCCTCCTGATACTTCATAGCTTTAGAATAAGTCAGGACATGTGTTACTCACAACACCGAGCCCTTGAAGGATAAACAGCACTTTAGAAGATAAAAAGCCTGCCTAAGTCCCTCCAGAAGTGGGAAAGAGAATGTCCCTTCCCTTTTGTTTGTTTTTAATTATAAATGTAACCTCTCTCCAGTTAGTTTGGAAGACTTTTTTTTAAAGCTGTTCTATAGCTTTGAATGAAACAAGTCTATTCAATATTGTATGTTGCCGGCTGTTTCTGTTGCTACATGGTAGAGATAGTCAGATCATTGTGGCATTTCATACTTTAATTTGCTGTTCTGAGGAGTTTGTAGAAAATAGATCCTGGGGCAGATCTTTGCACAGTCAGAGGCCTGCTATGATGTCCACAGTACAATCTGGACTTTTGTTATTAGCACCTAAAATCTGTTATTCATGTCAACCCTTAAAAAGTTAAAGTTCCTAACTACTCTAAATTGAAAGAGCTGCTCTTAAAAATAGATGAGGACTTCTTTTCATGAAACTGAAATGTACACACCTGCAAAGTTGCAAACAATAACCTTTACTAGTGAAACAATACTTGAAAGAAATTCAGGCTGGCTTCAGCATCTACCTAAATGACATGTAAATCAAAGGAATTATACTAGCCATGGTCTATCTAAGCCAGTTTGCCTCAGGTGCTCCAGACTGGTTCACATCAAAAGAAGGCTGTGAAGTGAGCCCTGGGAGCAGCTGCCTGCCAACCAGACAGTTTTGGGCTCTGTGCTGAAAAGCAGGAATTCTGGGTGAGTTCCACCATTTATTTTCCCCATAGAAGACGTCTGACTGCACTTGATGCACTCAGTTCAACCCCACCAGCAACTAAATATACACTGTTGATTCATGTGTTATATATTGTCTTGTTTGGAGCACAGAAATACTTGTAAAACCCCAGGCTGGGAATGGGGCAATAGAATGGAAAGGTAGGGAAAAATGAAACATTTGCACAGAAGAGGAGGACATGGACTTTTGTCCCATTAGCTGCATTTGACACTTTATAGAAGACCTATGTACATTAATTCTTACTCCTTCTAAGATGGCCTTTTGGGGCAGCACAGCTCAAGTTCAAGAGTTTTCCAGTTGGGTTCGCTTTTTAGAAGCACATACTGAAAAGAGCTCTCAAGCATACTCCTACACAAAAAATATATATCTTGGTTAAAACCCACATTTGTTTTCTTAAAGGAACGATTATGTACTGCCGTAGATGTGAATGCTGTAATTAAAAATTAAATAAAGCAAGGAAAATAGTTTAATTAGACTATTAGCCTTGATTCATAAAGCATATAAGCATGTTTTTTGCTATATCAGAGCCTTAAATAGCAGCAGAGGATCAGCATTTAGACCACTAATGAAAGAAAGAGGAAAGCAATACAGAAGTAAACATGAGAGAGAGAGAGAGAGACATTGCAGCGGGTCACTGTTTTAGCCCAAGACATTCTTCATATTTTAAACAAAACAAATGTAAGAAAAGTAGACAAGTTACAGTAGCAGCCAAAGGACTCATTAGCACAACACAATAATGTAGGCCACTATGCACAACATGGTGGAAGAAAGAGTGTAGATTTAGAATCTGTGTCACCAGAGTTGGTGACTGGCCAAAAATGATATGAGCTGGCTTTCCATCTGACTTACTGTGCATTGCGGAGCACCTCAAGGCTTCAGATAAAACATGATTTAGATGAAGGAGACAGCCTACAAATAAGCATTGAAAAGGCTATAGCATAAGGCTCCCCAGCCCCGAAACACAGGAAGCTTGGTCAGCATTCTCATGGAGCACAACAAAAGGAGAAGTGACAGAATATGTGTTAAACAAGTAGGATTGTACTGCACATCTTTCTTCAAACAACACCCAAAACAATTACCAAGCAAGGGTCAAACCAACCAAAAAGGGACCTATTTGATTTAATACAGCAAGTAGAATAGCTGTCCTACTGGCTCTTTTCTTTCTATGATTGTTTTAACTTGTGCAGTTCATTAAGCCTATATTGTAAGGTTGTATGAAAGAAATTCCATTTACACCACTAGCAGCACACTAAATGAAATGGACCATCTGTCACATTGCATCACAGACACTTCACTAGCCCTTAGTGTTAGTAGCCTCCACAGTCTAAGTCACCCAAAACCAAGAAAAAAAGCCCAACAGCTCTCATGGGAGCAGCGATCCCAGTCATGGCTGACCACCACACAAGCTGTAGTAGTGATGACTTCCATCAGGCCAGTCAGTCAGCATTCCAACCACAATTTATTCCCTGCTGATAGCCAGTCTGTGTCACTGAACTGAGCTGGATATAAGATGGTCCCTTTGGCCTGACTTGTGTCACAGAAGATCAGTACTTGTAATTCATTGGTAATTATGCATAAAGGTTTGTGTTATGTTAATTTTGTTTTTACAGTAGAAGATTAAATCTGAACTAACCAAGCATGCAAATACAAAACAAAAAAAAACAAAAAAAAAAGGCAAGCTGTACTGCAAGAATATGTACATTTTACTTTCCCGTTGGTGCAAACAATCATTTATTGCTATAAGCCATCCTATATTTTAGGTACACAAACTTTTACATGCAGAGCATAAAAAGTTTGACATGGATGTACAGTATATTCTGTTAATCTTTGAACACAAAATTGTATAGAAACGTCATGTTTATTGTAAAATGTATTACATAGCCATACACATACCTAATACAACTACATGAGCTAAATCCTGGTGCCGGAGAAATCAGCTTCCATTGACTTCAATTGGACTAGGATTCTGCTCGTGTGTGTGTGTGTGTGCACGTCATGTATAAGAAGCTGAAAGGAAGTAACAGATTGTGTGAAAATTCTGTGACTGCTATGCAGTGATGCCAAGAATTAAACGAGAGACTTAACTGTATCTTTTTTGTTTTACCTACTGCTGTAAGTATTCATCATGTCAAAGGATGACAATAAAAAGATTCACAGGATGACATGTAGCTGAAGTTTATTGGTAGAAGAAACAGTTGTCCGTGAAACATTTGCTTAACACTTGCTAAAATTTTCTGACTTGACAAGGCAGTTAGAATTCTTCCTCCCTCCCCCAGCCCACCCCACCCACTAAGCTACCAATTTGCCTGTATATTGTTTATGGGAAACACAGTGGCCCAAATTCATCACTAAAGTGACTCCATGTATTTAACTGTAGATGCACCAGGGAAAAATTTTGTCAATTGTTTCTGTATCTTTGTCCTAAAGATGTAATATGTGGATTTTCCACACGGCTAAATGTCCAGAGTTATAACAGCTAGTAATAAAATGAGAGCTTTGGAAGGGAGAAAAAACCTCTTGCTTCAGGGCTTAAGCCAATCTCTAACCATTACAGTCTAAAATGTGACATAATTTGCCCCCTCAAATTAAAGTCTCATCTACCTACTGTGGAGTTTCTTGCACCTGCCTCTGAAGCAACTCAGGCTACACACTGTCAAATAGAGGATACTGGACTACTGGTCTGATCCAGTAGGTAATTCTTATCTTCCCATTGCAAGGAAATGTGTCACTAACATGTGTTCCTATAGCAGAGGCTTTTGACATTTCACAGATTCTTAAAATACATCAGTAAATGTTCACTGGTGCTTTCAGTTTGTACTTGTAAAACTAGCTAATAGCTGCATGTGTGCAAATAAAATACAGATTGCGGGAGGACAAGTAGGTCTGAACTTAAGTCCTAGTCCCCTTGCTACAATAGACCCAGTTTGATATCTGGAGGCAAGCTTTATGGCTTAGGACAAATCATAATTTATTTCTGATAACCCAAGGCCAAATATCAGTCAAGTTGCCAGATCATGAGTACTATATGCTAGAGTAGCTCTGGGACCAGATTCAGTAAAAGATACATAAAGACTCCAAACGAGGCTTGCAGGTCTTTCACGTTGACTATATATTTGATTAAGTTCAGTCTTTACAGAAAAATGAATATTGGGACTACGACATGAAAAAAAACCTGAAAATGACACCAAGGATTATTTTGCTGAAATTTGCTTTTTGGGGATGGGTGGATAGAAGTGTTTGTTTTAAGAGAGCAAAACCACTGGCAAAAGACTAAGGAGATCTCTCCACTGCTCCTGGAAGTTACCTATGCTAACATGTAATGTGCTTTAACAGTCAAAGGCCTTTTAAACAAATAGAATTATTCAACTATGTTAAAAATTTCTCCAGTACTTCAACTCAACAGCTTGGGAAGGTACTGGGGTGAAGAAAGGGAGCAAGAATTGTGGCAGCCAGAAGTCCAAGGAGTTTAAGCAAAAATACACTTCTGTATAATCAGCTGGTTGTTTCAGTTCCTAGTATTTACATAATGATCTGTAAGTTTAAACAGAACATAAGCTCAGGAATGCAGTATTTCATCCCTCACTCCATAAAGTAGCAATAAACTTCCTTTTTCCATTTCACTGATGTATTAAACATATTCCTTTGTACTTAATACCTACACTAACATGCCCTTCTAACAATAGAAACAGTGCATAACTCTCATAATGGAAGCAAGCAAAGTAATATAGAATACACTCTCGTAACAGTCAGTCATGCTTTAAACAACATACCACTGAGGGAGAAGAGATAAACACCTTAAGAACCACTCTCAACAACTGAAGACACAGACTTGAACTCTCATCACATATTATTGCCCTGTGTCCATATGCTCTTTCCAGCAGACCCATCCCCACTAGCCAGTTACATAATGTAGAATTGCATAACTGTTGTATTTATCTCAATATAACTTTGGAAAAATCAGTCCTCTTCTTGAGCACATCTCTCAGTAAAAATCCTGTCTTGTCATCATAACGCTGAGACTGCCCCAGTGAGTCAGGGTCCATCTTTTTTACTCCCACCTCTCCTCCAGCATTAATAAGGTGGCAATTCTGCTAACAGGCTGTGTATGCAACGGCTAATGTTGAGCAGAATACATAGTTGTCTTTTCCCAATATAGATACAAGGACAACTGAGTTACTAAAGCCATGCTGGTAGTCCCTGTAACATCAGATACCCTGATCAGGTATAACTGGATACCTCAGGGTCCAATTAAATAAAAGTGCTGAAAGTAGGCAAAAATATGTTAACATAGCAAATAAATCTGAATAACAATCTAGTGACCCAATTGCAAGTGAATCCTGGCAGCTGTGTAGCTATAAACATGGAACAAAAATGACAAATTATACAATGTTAATACACTTTAAAAGATAGTTGCTTACCTGTTCTGTAACTGTTGTTCTTTGAAATGTGAGTGCTGAGGTGTATTCCACTCAAGTATGCATGTGCCCAGTGCACTGAAGCTGGAGAACGTTGCCTAGCAGTACCTGTAGGGATGGTGCTTGCGCCTTGTGGCTCTTAGCCCTCCCTTGACGATTTAAGGGCAACACCACCCTGCCACCCCTCAATTCATTCAGTATGACGATCAAGAGTAGATACTAATGCAGAGGGGATGGAGGGTGGGTCATGGATACACATCTGCACCTACATCTCAAAGAACAACAGTTACAATACAGGTCAGTAACCATCTTTTCTTGTTCAAATGGTTGCAGGTGACTCACAAGCACTACTTGTAAGAGGTGGGGCTCAGAGTCTACTACACTAGACACAGTAGTAACTGCATAGTGCTTGGTAAAAGAATGTATAGCAGACTAGGTAGCAGCCCCACAAATATCCAATATGGAAACATTACTGAGGAATGCTATCAATGTCACTTGGGCCTGCGTTGAATGACCCTACCAGCTCTGTAGAGGCATGGACTGAGCTATGTTATTTGCTGATATAATAAAAAGATATCCACCCAGGAAATCATTTGTGCAAAGACCCTTCTGACCTTTCATTTGATTTGCATAGGAGACATCAGATGAGGTGATGCACAAAAAGCCATAGTCCTCTCTAGGTAAATTGCCAAGCACCATCTCACATTAAATGTGTCACGTCACTGTTCATCCAGATTGGCGTGTGGTTTAGAAAAGAAAACAGGTGAGTAAATCCTTTGATTAAAATGAAACTGTGACCAAAAAAACCAAAACTGGATATGGCCACAGAGCCACTTTGTCTTTGAAAAACTGCATGAATGGAGGCACTGCCATTAAGGCCTGCAGCTCACCTACTTTCCTTGCAGATGTTATAGCAACAAAGGTGGCTGTCTTCTAGCACAGAAGGGACAGAGAAAAGGTTTCCAGGGTCTCAAATTAAGGTCCCATAAGGGCACCTAAGACAGTGTTAAGGTCCCACAGCGGAACTGGCTCTTTCACAAGAGGGTGGAGATGAAATGAATACTCTTTTAGAAAGCTCACTATCATGGAGTTCAAGAAAACTGACTTCCCTTGGATGAGCAGATGAAACACTCAGCTGCTAAGTGAACTCTCAGTGAACTGAATGAAAGACCAGAATACAACATGTAACAGGCACTCCAAAATGTCTTGAATATAGGCCAGCATTGGCTGAATTCCCCAAGCTAGCGACCACACTGAAAAAATTACTTCCACTTGGCAAAAAAAGTTGCTTAGTAGAGGGCTTCCTACTATTAAGCAACACTTGAACAGCTTCCGAACATGGTTCCTCTTCCTCATCTAGCCACGCAGCATCCATGCCACAAGATGCAGAGTGCTGAATGCTGGATGCAAAACTCGACTCTGGTGTTGAGCCAGTAGATCGGGATAAAGAGGAAGAGATATGGGAAGTTAAGTCGACAGACTGAGTAGGTTGGAGAACCAACATTGTCTCAGCCAAGCTGGTGTGATGAGAATCAGTCTGGCATGATCCAATTTCTGCTTCAGAATGACCTGTGGGATTATTGAGTTCAGGAGCGGGCATATAGAAGAGCTGATCTACAGTTGAGGTGGAAGGTGTTGATTAAGGAGCCTGAGAGCTGCTCATGATCAAAATTGATGGCACGTCTTGTTTCTTGTTTCAAACAGGTTGATAGTCGGAATGCCCCATTTTGCGAAGATGGGAATCAGCATTCTGGACTTCAAAGAGAGTTGGAGAGTTGGTGGAGAGCAATTGAATGGATGGGACATTTTTACATTTTTCACAGACTCAGAATTTAAGGCCAGAAGGGACCATTAGATGATTTAGTCCCACCTCTTGTATATCACAGGCCCTTATATTTAATGCAGTTACCCCTGTATTGAGTCCAATCACTAAAACATGTCTTCAAGAAAGGCATCCAATCCTGATCTGAAGACATCAGGCGATGGAGAATCCACCACTTCCCTTGGTGGTTTGTTCCAATGGGTAATCACCTTCACTGTTAAAATATTGTGCCTTATTTCTAATTTGAATTTATCTGGCTTCAACTTCCGGACATTTGTTTTTGTTATGCCCTTCGCCGCTAGATTAAAGAGCTGTTTAAGTACCTGGTATTTTCTCCCTGTTAAAGTACTTAGACCCAGTAACCAAATCACCTCTCAAAAACTTATATTTGATAAGCTAAACAGATTGAGCTCCTTTAAGTCTCACACTGTAAGGCACTTTCTCCAGCCTTGAAACCTCTTTAGTGGCTCTTTTCTGCACTGCCTAATTTTTCAGTCTCCTTTTTAAAATGTGGTCATCTGTCTCACCAAAGCTGTATACAGAGGTAAAACGAACTTCCTACTCATTATTCCCCTGGTTATACATCCACGGATTGCACTAGCCCTTTTTGCCACAGCATCGCACTGGGAGCTTATGTTCCATTGCTTGTCCACTATGACTCCTAAATGCTTTTCAGAGTCACTGCTTCCCAGGACTTAGACCCTCAATACTGTAGGTGTGGCCTGCATTCCTTGTTCCTAGATGTATAAATGAAGGTTACTTAGCTGTAACCAAGGTTCTTTGGTAACCAACACATATTCACACTCATGGGATGCTCCAACTGGTGCAACCTGAATTGGTAGAATTCTAACTAATTGGAGCACTCGTGCACCTCCCCCACCCTTCCCTTCAGTGAACGTCAAAAGTTCCACAGTGAAAGTATAAAAAAGGGCATGGCACTCCAGCCGCCTGAGTTCCTTCCCTCACATTCCCAAGCCCTTGGTAAGTAGGACTCTGAGATAGTGGAGAAAGGTAGTTGGGGAGTGCAAATGTGCAGAATCCATCTAATTAAAATGGAGGTTACTTATTGTAACAGGAAGTTCTTCGAGGTGCATGGTCCTTATCTATATTCCACACATGGGTACATATGTGCTATGCACCCAAGACCAGAGATTCTTCCAAGCAGCATTGGTTGGCTCGCACAGGCGCTGTAGGTCTCCTCGTGCTTCCGACTGAGGATATTAGAGACAGCGAGAGCTGATGACTCTCAAGTTCCTTGTCTTACTGCAATCCAACAGGATCCGAAGCAGTAGGAATGGAGGGTGGGCCTTGGAATACAGATAGCAACAACACATCTCAAAGAACTTCCAGTTACAGTAAGTAACCTCCATTTCTTCTTTGAGTGATAGTCCCTATGTGTATTTCACACATGGAGGATTGGCAAGCAGTGCTCAGACTGGAGGTGGGTGAGAGGAAGCCGGTAGCAAAGACGCTTCCAGTACTGCAGATACCACTGTTGCATCCATAGCTGAGGCATGAACTAAAGCATAGAGCAGCAGTTCTCAAGCTGCGGCCCAATTAGCACACAGCTGTGGCCCAGCTCAGCTGTGTAGTAAAGGTTGGTCCGCGTCCCCAGAGTCTGCAGGGTTCCCAGCTGCCTGGCACAGACGAGTCCAAGTTGCCCCACTGCCCGGCGCTGAGGGGTCTGATTGGGTGCCCCACTGCCCAGAGGGCGGGGGGTATGGTTGCCAGCCAGCCCCGCGTGGTGTGAGTCCGGGTCGGTGCCGCAGGGTCGGAGATCTGTGGTTCCCAGCCAGCCCCATGGGGTCAGGGCCCAGGGCAGCCACCCAGCCCCACAAGCTCCGGGGTCAGGGAGCCACGTGGCGGAGTCTGGGGCAACCACCTAGCCCCGCATGGCAAGGGTCAAGGCTGCCCTGCCACCTGGCCCCTGTGGCCCACAATGTGTAATAAGTTGAAAACCACTGGCAGTGGCATAGAGAGTAGTAAACTTGTGGAAAGAACTCCAAGTGGCCACCTTGCAAATGTCTTGTAGCAGGATGTCATAGAGGGTGCTGCAGAAGTGGCCTGTGCTCTCATGGAGTGAGCTGTTACACTCCCAAGGTAGGGACTTTTGCTATCCTGTAGCACTTTAGGATCCACCCTGAAATGCACTTGGAAATCTTCTGGGAGGATATCGCTTGCCCACACAGTCTCTCTGCTATGGCAATAAAAAGTCTCAGTGATTGTCTAACGGGTTTGGTTCTTTGCAGGTAGAACGCCAGGGCATGCTGGCCATCAAGGGAGTAAAGTCTCTTGTCTTCAGCAGAAGCATGAGGTTTCATGAAAAATACAAGTAAGTCAATACTCTGAGTGATGTTGAATTCAGAAACAACGTTGGGGAGAAATTTAAGGTATAGGCAAAGAGAAACCTTTTCTCTGTGAAAAACTGAGGAGCAACCATAATGTCACCAAGCTGGCTGACTCTCCTGGATGAAGTAATAGTCACTAAAAATGCCATCTTCATGTACAGGTGGGTCATAAAACATGTTGCCATCGGTGCACAGGGCAGACTGGTGAGTGGTGACGGGATGAGATTTAGGTTCCATTAAGGTATAGGTTTGTTCACTAGTGGGACGGTCTACCCCTTTCATAAACTGTACTGTAGTTGGATGAGCAAAGACAGAACATTCACCTGCTGGAGGGAGGAAGGCACTCATCGCTGTGAGGCGGACTCACAAAGAACTAATGGAGAGACCTGAGGTCTTCAAGGACAGGAGATAATCTAAAACAACTGGAATGCTTACAATGTATGGAGAATGTTGGTGAAATGTGTCCAGGCTGAAAAGTGCCCCCATTTGGCCAGGTAGCTGGTTCTAGTAGAATCCTGCCTACTTTGGGTAAGGATAGCCTGAACAGGAGCAGAGTATGAGCAGTCTATGTCTGAAGCCCATCCAAACCTCAGGCCATGAGATTGAAGTGAACTTGGACTGAGGTATCTGATTTTTCTCCTATCCTCGGTTAGGTGGTCCGGGAATGGATGGATCTTGATTAGGGGGTGGGCAGACATCATCAGAAGCTCTGTGAATCAGAGCTGCCAGTGGCAGCAGGGTGCTAGGAGAACAACGCTGGCTCCATTGCAAACATAACTTCCCTTGACCTGTGGAGGCAGGGGGATGGAAAGAAAGGCATAGCTGAGGTCGTTTGTCCAGGACAGTGTCACCTGCGAGCCATAGCTTATGGCTCCTCTGTAGCAATATAGGGGCAGCTTTCTGTTCATTTGGGACACAGAGAGATCCCATTGCAGTGTATCCCATTGTGTGACTCTCTCATTTAGGACAGTGTCATGGTCCTCCCACTTGTGGTCAACTGAGAAGCGTCTGCTTAGTTTGTCTGCTAGGGAGTTAGGAATACCCAGAAGGCAAGCAGCCTGTATTGTGATGTGGTTCCTGATGCACCAGTTCCAGAGTTTGATGGCTTCCAGGCAGAGGGGACGAGATCTTGCTTCACACTGCTTATATAGGTGTTGATATTGTCCATCATCATCTATATATGGAATGAGCATGTGAGTGGAAGGAAGGCCTGGCGCACAAGGCAGACCGCTCTCAGTTCTAGCATCTTGATGTGCAGTCTGGCCTCCCACGGAGTCCAGGTACGCTGAGCAGTGGGGTTGTTCAGGTGAGCACCCTACCCGAGGAGGGAGGCATCTGTTACAATGCTGGGTTCGGGATGGAAAGTTTGAAGGGAACTCCCACCATGACCTTTCCTAGGTTTGACCACCAGGCAGCGAGGCTATAACTCTGGTGGGAACGGTCACCTTGGAGCCGATGTGGTCCTTTCCAGCCAATAGATCGAGTGGAACCATGCTTGCAGTTATCAAAAATTGAACCTGGTGAAAAGTCTCATGTAGGTCTATGCAGCGACCTGGCCTAACACCTGCATGGTGTAGTGCTCACCCTGTGGGCAATGTGGGAAACTGGGTTGCTCATTATACAAAATCTGTCTGTGTGGAGGATTGCTCCCATGGAAACAGAGTCCAACAGCTCTCCTATAAAGTTTATCGTCCTTGGGGGTGATAAAACAGATGTTTATGCAAATCCTAGTGCTGTCAGAAACTGAATGAGAAACTTTGTCATCCAACCTGACCATCTGACATGAGTGACCTACCAGGAGCCAATCGTCTAGGTATAGTAAAACTGTGTAGCCCTGGCCTCTCATGTGGTCTGCTGCCACAGACAAAACTTTTGTGAATACTCTGGATGCCTTATCTAGCCCAAAGGGGAGGATTTAAAACAGGGAATGTTCCTGGCCTACCATAGAATGCAGGAATTTCCTATGTGAGGGATAAATGTCTATATGGAAATATGCGTTCTTCATGTTGAGAGCTACGAACCATATCCCCTCCTCAAGGGAGGCAATGATCGATGCCAACATAACTATCCTGAATTTCACCTTTCAAATAAAGATGTTGAGTTTCTGAAGATCCGGAATGGGTCTCCACCCCCTGTCTTTTTTGGGAATCAGGAAATACAGGGAGTAGAGCTCACACTCATGATACTGAGGTGGGGTTTGTTTTACTGCTCCTCAGTGTAAAAGGGATTCTGCTTCTGGTTGAAGAATCATTTAATGAGAATGGTCCCCAAACCCAATGGGGGGGCGTGTGAAGAGGGTAGGAGAGGAACTGTATGAAGTATCCCAGATGGATAATCTTCAAGACACAACCATCTGTTATGATCATCCACCAGTTGTGTGAAACAGCCCCCAAAAATGATGGGGGAAGAGGTGGGTAGCATCAGTAGTAGTAGGCAGGTCTTGACTGGTACGCCAATAGTGGCCCTTAGCAGGTGGATGGGAATGAATAGAGACTGTGAAGATAGAGGGGGCTGAGAAGTGAAGCCTTTGAATCCTCTGGCATTTTCACAGATGCTCAGCTGGACACTAGTAATAGGTTCATGAGGAGGGGGTGGCCTTGGTCTATAATATTGCGTCTGCTGTTTCCTCTTGGGGGCTGGAGTTCCCCCAGGGAATGCAGTCAGTCTTGATCCTTTAATGAATTTAGGGACTCATGCAATCTCTCATTGAAGAGATTCAATTCATCAAAGGGGATGTTCTGGATGGTGTTCTAGACCTCTCTAGGAAACCCAGATGATTGCGTCCAAGAATCCCTCCTCATGACTAAGGTACTGGACAGACTTCTGGAAGGTGTATCCATTGCATCCACTGTGGCCTGGTGAACTGTTTTGCCACTATCTTTTCCTCATTTATAAAGGACTGAAATTAGGCTCTATCCTCTGTGGGAAGCTTGTCTATGAAGGTGGGAAGCTTGCAAGCCTGGAATAGTTATTCAAGTCGTATTTCGCTAGTAGAGTCTGGTAGTTAGAGACACGAAATTACAGGCCTCCAGAGGAAAAGATCTGTCTCTCCAGGAGGTCCAGCCTCTTAGATCCCTTGTCTGTTTGGGTGGTCCTTTGATAGTATAACCGAGCCCTTTCTGTAGCTGCCTCTACCACCAGTGAGTTGGGAGCAGGGTGGAAGAACAAAAATGCAGTTCCCTTAGTGGGAACAAAAAAAAAAATCTCCTCTCAGCTCTCTTCAGGGTAAGGGCACCGGATGCTGAAATGTGCCTAACCACTCTGGTCAGTTCTAGGATGTCCTCATTCATTGGGAGGGCCACCTTATTCAGTCCTTGAGGTTGCAAGATATCCAGGAGCTGGTGTTGGAGGAAGTCCAGGACGCTCAACGGGATCTGGAGGTCATTGGCAACATCTTTGCAGTAGCTCCCATTGGCCGGGAATGGCGAACCACAGTCACTGAGAGCTGCAGGCAGACATGCCTGTGGACGGTCAATGTAAACAAACTGTCTCGCGGCCCATCAGTGGATTACCCTGATGGGCCACGTGCAGCTCGCGGGCCACAGATTGTCCACCACGGCACTATGGTCATCCGGTGGAGACAGAGAGGAAGGAGCGCCCACTTCATCTGGGGATGATGAAGACACCTATCAGAACCATTGGTACCTGCCGATGCAGGTCAACCTCTTCCTGTGGTTGGCAGGAGGGAGAGGAGCAATACGATTCTTGAGACGAGACCCTATGCCTGCCATAAGGATCCCACAGACCTCAATAAGGCCAGAAGAAGGGGATGATCAGTTGCGGAGGACCTCCAGGAAATTGGTTCGTACAGTCCCTGGGGAGGTTGTACCCGGAGGAATAGCGAACATGACTCCATAAATGTCTGTCAGGGCTCAACTGTCTCCATGGAGATACCAAAGCTGCTAACCCATCCGACTCATCTGAGCCTGAAAATTGCTCCACTTGTAGCAGCGCGACCATCAGTACTGAAGCACTCCTGCCAGACAATTGGAGGTGAGACAGCTCCTGGGACATCAATGTAGACTCTTCCTCAAGAGAGACAGGGCAGAGAGAAGTGGATACTATGGATAAGGGAGGAATATATCCTCCAGTGTTATGTAAGTCTCTATACGCCCCAGTATCCGAGGGGTTCCAGCAGTCAAGTCCGATGGACCCAGTGCATCCACAGAAGCAGAGTGGTCTTTAGGGAAAAAATGCCGGTACTGACAATAAGTCCAGACCAGCACTCATACAAGGAATTGGCAAATGTCGGTCCTCATGCTTCGGTACCCGGGTGACTGATGGAACCAGTGGATCTTTCTCTTTATGTGCTTTGGCTTCCAATCTGGGGGAGTTTAGTGGAGTCAGTTCTTTAGGTTCCATGCAAAAAGTCTCACCCAACCTGGACAGGCTCTGGGAGGGAGTGCATCTCTTATACACCATCCTCAATGGGGATCTGTCCTTATGCCCATGAGAGTGCCCTCTATTCTCATGGGAATCCCTAAAAGAAGAGTCTTTGGGCTTAGGTACTGGAGGCTCTGCTCCTAGGCACATGCTTGGAGGGGCACTGCTCGTTAGTTGAGACTGACACACAGGCCTGGATCGGAAAAGTGCCTCAAAGACTTGTCCATCAGGTGCTTTCTCAGGCAACGCTCACAGGCTTCTTGAGTTCTGGGTGAGAACGAGTGACAAATACTGCACTTTGAAGAAATATGTGCCAGACAATAGAGGCAGCCCTGACGTTCGTCACTGATTGAGAAGGAGAGAGGGCAAGTGTCATAGGTTCCTTCCCCACTCTGAACTTTAGGGTACAGATGTGGGGACCTGCATGAGAAACCCTAAGCTTAATTACCAGCTTAGATCAGTATGCTGCCACCATCCAAATATTTGAGTCATTTGGAAAACTCTGTCTCCCCCCACAAAAACCTTTCCCTCCTTGGGTAGCCTTGAGAGACTCCTCCACCAATTCCCTGGTGAACACCGATCCAAACTCCTTGGATCTTAAAACAAGGAAGAGTTACTCATTCCCCTCCCCCTTTTTTACCCCACCAATCCCTGGTGAGTCCAGATCCAATCCCCTTGGATCTAAACACAAGGAAAAATCAATCAGGTTCTTTAAAAAAGGCTTTTAATTAAAGAAAAGAAAGGTAAAAGAAAAAAACCTCTGAGAGAGATTAGCATACCAGCTACTCGCACAGACAACAGATTCAAAACACAGAGGATGTTCCCCTAGGCAAAAACTTAGTACACAAAAGAATCCCCAATTTGATTATTTCTCTAATTGCACAAAGACAAAGTCACAAAAGAAAATAAACATAAACCTATTTATGCTTTTCTAAAACTCACTACTCTGATAAGAGGCTGGTTCCTTGATCTTTTCCACTCCGGCTGAAACTGACCAAGACAAAGGGACTTTCCCTCCTTCCTTTTGAAACATCCTGTCCCCTCATTGGCTCCTCTGGTCAGGTGTCAGCTAGGCTAGGTGAACTTCTTAACCCTTTACAGGTAAAAGAGGCTTTAACCCTTAACTATCTGTTTATGACACAAGTGATGCAATTCTTGAAACCTGGGACTCTAGGCATAGTCCCCAATCCAGGGAGGGATTCCCCAACCGGACACACACACACACACACACACTAGTTACTATACTATGCACTTTAACTAACTAGTAAGCTAAGAAAAATAAACTATTTACAAATAAGTGTTTAGTAAAGAGTTGCTTTATTTTTAAGATACTACAAATATTCTAATATATAATTAACTGGTGCTGCATACAGATCTATATCATACATAGAAAGCCAAAAGAAAAACCTTTTTCCATTTATGACTATAGCATTTCTATGTGGACTCTTTTCTGGAATGTAACAGTATATACCTTCTGCATCTCTAATGAAGACCTTTTTTCTAGTTATCCCAAAGTTCTATGCTCCATGCTGTTTGTTGCAACAAGTTCAGTACCAGTGAGACGCTCCATTAGTCCTCCTGACAGGTGAATTAAATCTGGGCCATGCTGGCACTATTAAAATCACACTGGCCTTGCCTTGTCTTATCTTGTTTATCACTCTCTGAATGAGGGGAAATGCATAGATAAATGCATGTACTAGAAAGGCCTCTGATATTGATTCCCTGTCTTTGCCTGCTCTTGAGCAAAATTTCTGACACTTCCTGTTGCTTCTGGATGCAAACAGGTATATTATCAGATTCCTCCATAAACTGAAGAGGTCTGTTATTACAAAGACCACACGTGCATCTGACACACTCAGATGATCCGCAAGGGTGTTTTGTTCCCGCATTACAAAAATTGCTATTTGGTGAACATTGTGTTCTATACTCCACTTCCAAAGCCTCTTTGCCTGCATGCATAACTTTATGGAATGAGTCCCCCACTTGCTTGTTAAAAGAGCAGTGGCATATTGTCTGTAACTACTTGAACTACCTTGTGTTTGACCTGAGGAACTTTAGAGTTACTATGACTGCTCTCAGCTCTAATAAAGTAGATTCTTTTTTTTGATGAACAATGAGCTTTGACTAACAAACCATTGTTCAGACGAGCTCTCCATCCCAGCGGAGATGCATCAGCTGTAAGGATTATTGATGGCAGATGGGGACTGAAAAGTGTATCTTTCATTACATTTTGAATGTTTGTTCACTTCACTAGTGCAGTAGTCCCCCAACTTTTCAGGGTCGCAACCCCCGATATTCCTCTCTACACACACACACCCAGAGCCAGGGGGGGGGATGTAGACAGAGGTAAGGGGGCCAAGGCTGAGCATGGGGGCGAGACCATGGCAGGGGCCAGCAGCCAGATCCGTGGCCAAGTGCTGCCCAAGGCTGGGGATGGGGCTAGGTGTGGGAATGGGGGATAGGGACAGGGCTGGGGATGGGGATGGAGCAGAGCTGAGGGTGGGGCAGGGCTGGGTAGCACTCCCTCTCCACCCCCCATGGGGGCTAGCCCAGGCCCATCACATCTTCCCCAAAATGTTCTTCGTGCCCCCTATGGGGGCACGTCACACAGTTCAGGGACCTCTGTACTAGTGACATTAACACCTGCTGTGCCATTACTATTTTGCGATGCATACAGTCTGAGACTGTTTGAAATTTATCACTAACCAGTGCTGAAGATCTCTCATGTAAAGAGGAGCTTATGGTGTCACTGTGATGGTTGATGCTAAACAGCTATAGCAACCAATGAAAAAAGGAGAATTGGTTGCTGCAGTAATTAGAGAAGGAGATACATACTCATTTTTATTTTCATCTCTCTCCCCTCTGGGAGAAAGGGTCTTGCCAAAGTTAAATTTAGTATGGTCCTTATCAAGATGACTCAGAGCTGGGTTTAGGAATGACTTCTCCCAATTTATTTGTAAACCCAAACTGGCAAAGAGGGAACATATTTGTCTTACATGTAATAGGAAGTTCTCCCTGGACAATACTTTCATTAAGTAGTCACCCAGGTACCGGTACACATACATCACTTACTTTCTTAGGTATGCTGCCACTATAGACCGGTACTTTGTAAGCATCCTGGCTGCTGTGGACAACTCAAAAACAAGAACCTTGAACTGAAAATGGTCCTCTCCTACCATGAAATGCAGGTATTTCTGATAACGTGGCCTTATTGAAATATGCATCTTTTAAATAAGAGCTACAAACCAATCCTGAAGGAAAGGAGAAGGGATTCTACAAGTTAGAGATAACATGCAGAAAAGAAATTTCTGTCTGTGTGTGTTTAATTTCCTTAAATCCAAAACAGGGCAAAGCCCCCCCCCCCATATCTCATTTTGAAATTAGAAAATAACACCAGTAAAAACCCCTCCCCTCTATGATATCATGGCACCACCACTATTGCTCCTATCTGCAGTAGAGATTGAACCTCTTTCCTTAACATTTTGAGTTTCCTTAACAAGTTGACTTTGATCCATGACCAGAGATGAAACATGTAGAATTTTGTAACTGCATGCAATAGCTTCCAGGATCCACATATCTGATGTTATTAACTCCCATTGGTGATAAAAGTGGGGCAAAAGGTCTCCAAATTGTGGCTAAACAATGTCCAACTGGACTGGTTTAAAGGTCCATGCCCTTATATCAAATCCGAAATCTTGCAAAAATCACAGAAAATGAAGAAGTGGAGCCTTTCCCTCTATTATTATGAGAGTTGCATGATTTCTTCCTCTGTTGTTGATGATGTTGGGTGTTATAATGTGTAGTCTGATAATGATAGGTCCTTCTCTGATAATTGTAAGGAAGTGATGAAGACGAAGAAGGTGGGTATTGCCTTTGGTATCCAAACAGTGGAGCTGAATATGATGTCATCAATGTATTAGAGCAACCTAAACCTCTAGCTGTACAGCTTACATTTTTCATTTTTTTCTAGCATCTCATCAGTCTGTACACTAAACAGACCTTCTCCTTCAAAAGATCTTCAATCCTCATCTTTGTCTCCTGAGGCAGTCACCCTGATTTTAACCACCTGTCTTCCTAATGCAACACCCAAAGCTATTGCCCTTGCTGAAGTATGTGAAGAGTCAAATGCCAATCTCAACTGTTGCTTAGCAACATTCTGTCCCTCTATCAAAATAGCATTTGTTAACCTTCTATGCTGCAGATCTGGAAGAGCATTAAGGAACGAGGACATTTAACCCAAAGATAATATTGATACCTAGCCATGACAGCTTCATAATTAGACATGTGCATGGTTAATGTAGCTGAAGAAAATATGTTTTTCTTCCAAATACATCCAATCTTTTCCCCTCTTTATCCAATGGAATTGGATTTGGGCATTTTTCAATCTTTGAAGTGCCATCTCAACCACCAATGAACTAGGAGATGGGTAGATACAAAACATAGGAAGCCCTTCCTGAGGGAATTGATATAATTTATCTGCTGCTTGTTTTTTTTTTTTGTTTCTTAATAGAGTCTGAGCAGATGAGGGAGTATTCCAGGCTGCTTTTGCTGGCTGAAACAACCCCTCCAACAAAGGAAGCATCACTTTTTGCCTAGTAGCTGTCCCCAAAATGTCAAAAACAGGATGGGACAACCCCCCCCAACAAAAACTGAGAGAATATCTATTGTCTTTGTCATTTGCAATACTAATGCATGACATGCTACAGCGACAGTATGAAATATCCACCATGTTTTCATCTGGAGAAAGCATATCCCCAGAATCTAGATAGAACTCTCTCAGCTCCAATAATTGCTCCTCAGACAATAGCTCTCTTAGTTCCACAGCTGACTTATCCAGAAGTAGTTGCATTGTTGGATCCATATCCTTTGGATCTGACAATTGTATGTCCTCTTGGTACTGAACTGGTGAAAGTGTATGCTCATACATAGGCCCCTCTTGATAAGATGGCCAGTGGCACTGTCTAACCCAAGAGGGTACTTGCCAGTCAGACCAAAAACCCATTGACAGAACAGTTGGAAATACCTTTGTGCATAATTGATCCAGCAGGTCTGAATGAGACTATCTACAATATTCTTTCACTGGATCCGGTCTTCAATCCAGATCTCTTTTCTGATACCAATCCCTTCATTGTTTGGATGCAATAGGAGACAATAAGAGGGTTTCTGAATAGGAAAGGAGAGGAAGGGATCTTAGGTGGAGGAAGTAGTAGAGAGATCCTGATTTCTTCTAGCTCCCTGGTGATTCCTGGGGAAGCAGTTAGTCTGATCAGTTGTAACAAAACATCCAATAGCTGCTCAGAAGAAATTCCTGGCTCAGCTATTAAAGGAACTGGAGATTAATCTGAACAATGAACTGTTGCTTTAACTGTTATCTGCTGCAGGATTGTGCTGGTACCAATTATTGACTCTATCAGTTTCCATGCTCAATTCCTGAGCTCCCACTTTTAGTTCTGGCTCATCCAGAGCCAGTCCTATCAGATCCTAAATGGAACATCTCCTGATCCCGCTTTGAGAACTTGTAACCAAACTACACTCTTAACAGAATGTCCATCTAGGTGAGTGTCTTGTGCATGGATTGGCTTTTTGCCAACGCCGACAAGGGCTGGACATTCATGTTCAGCACCGTAACTGAGTCCTTTTGAATCAGATTGGTTCTGGAAACAGAGGCCAACACCACTACGGATTTCTTCTCCTTCTTGGATCCTTATTTTTTCAGAAACTGTAGCACTGGGCACCAAAGAGGAACTCTCCTTCCTGGCTGAATCACTCAGAGCCAAAGCAGACCTCCAAGAACCAGCTGCGTACTGTGGCATTCCCAATAGTTTCATTGTCACTGCCTCTCTGCAGTAAAATAGCTTGGAGTCTATTTTTATCTTTTCTTCTTTGCTTGTGTGGTAAAAATTGATCAAATAGACAATTTAGAGGGAGAGCATCCCTCCCTAAACATACAAGGCATATGGCCTGTGCATCTATGACAAGCTATACCAACCCCACACTGGTGAGGCAAGGGTTAAGAAGTTATTCTGGACACAGGAAGCCACACCATCTCGCCCTTGCTGGGCACGCTGCTAGTGGAGGGAGAGTTTAAAAGGGAGCAACTCAGCTCAGTCTGGGCTGACCAAGCAGGAGAACAGTTGGGTGCTGCAGCCTCCTGCAGAGAAGCTGCTGGGTGTAGGCCTCACAGGTAAGCCACTGCAGGCCTTTCAACCACGGGGGCAAAGGACGACAAGTCACTGCAGAGAGGGGAAAACGCTCCAGGAGTGACCCAAGAGGACTCCAAGGGGAACTCCAAGACAAACTTGGGTGCAGATGGAGGAACAGAAGGAGGTAAGAAGTGACCCAGGGAACAGGCATACTGGCACTTGTCTCTAGGCTACGTATCTGGACCATTATTTTGAAGGACTCTGGGTTGGAATGAGGTGGAACAGGGTAGGTCTGGGGTCCCCTACCTTGAGTCACTAACCCTCTGCTGTTGGGTGACATGGCCACTGATTCTAGCCACTGGGCAATGCGGCCACTGACTCTTACCACTGGGCGGCATAGACGTTGAATCCCGCTGCTAGGCAAGGCGGCCACTGACTCTCGCTACTGGGTGGCCCAGTTTGGAGTATAGCCACTATACTTGTACTGCCAGCCTTGGACTCAAGGGCCCCATTTGACACCAGGAATGCTGCTAGTCATGGAATACATCTCTTAAATCCAGGCTTCTTAGCTGTGGGTTCTGACATCCTAACCAATTATCTATTATTCCTGGCGTAATTCTGCAGAATTCATGTCCCTCTCACATTTCTTTGCTTCCCTGCAGAAAAATGACTTTCTGATGGGGAAGCAAAGGGAAGCAGCAAGAGTAGTCATGCACCTCTCCAGAGCAGCACGGGCACATTGATTGGGCACCCTCAGCAGCCAGCAGAGAGATAAATCACTCTGGTGGGGGAAGGGCAGGGCTGGGGATGCCTCAACTGGTGGCACCTACCCTTGTGCCAGGCTCAGCTGCTAGTCCTGGCTCAGCTGGGCTGGGGGTGAAGGAGGAGCACACTTCCTCTTCCTTTGCATGGAGCGGCTGGGTCCAGGTCAGACCCACTCCCAGAACCCTCCCCTAGCTCCGCACTCCCTCCACCCCCCACTTCCTGCCTCTATGGGGGAGGGAACACTGTATGGGGAGCTGCTCCCCAGTCCACCCAACTCCTGTACATCTGGACCCGCTCAGACCCCCACACTGAGCTTCAACCCTCATGCACCCAGAACCCTCCCACCAAGGTCGCAGCACCCGAAATCCCTCCCCGCCTACCAAGCCTTACCCACTACACCCGGACCCGAGATTGCATTCATATTCTATTCTCCTGGTGGCAGCCCTGCACACTAATAAAAAGTAGGAGAACCTTAATCCCAAGGTACTTCTGACTAGTGTACCATATATAGCTTTTCCATTCTTTTATTTGTAATCTCAGTCTAACCCAGTGCCAACATTCTGATCTCATAGGAGGAAAAAGATTACAAAGCAATTATAGCATAATCATTTTGCATAAATCAGCTTCATTATGCCATCTAAACAGGCCAAGTACACTTGAAACCCTCAAGTCTACAACACTATTGTGAAAGAGGAAATGAGTCTCTGAAATCCTCTCCTACTGGTTTACAAAAAAAATATATTACATAGAAGTATAAAAAGCTAAATGTTACTATAACTCACACACATGCAGACAGTATAGATCAGGGGTAGGCAACCTATGGCACGAGTGCTGAAGGCGGCACGTGAGCTGATTTTCAGTGGCACTCACACTGCCCAGGTCCTAGCCACCGGTCCAGGGGGCTCTGCATTTTAATTTAATTTTTAATGAAGCTTCTTAAGCATTTTAAAAACCTTATTTACTTTACATACAACAATTGTTTAATTATATATTATAGACTTATAGAAAGAGACCTTCTAAAAATGTTAAAATGTATTACCGGCATGCGGAACCTTAAATCAGAGTGAATAAATGAAGACTCGGCACACCACTTCTGAAAGGTTGCCGACCCCTGGTATAGATGAAAGAACAAACATAGTGAAAATATAAAAGCAAATGCAGAAGGTCTATAAATTAACATGTTGTGGTGTGCAAGGATGGGGATCAAATATTAGAGGAGCAGTCCTTGTTGTTGAAGCTCCCCAACTGTAGGTTTGTAAAGCCTATTAAAACACCATTTCATATGACTAGAAATCTAACATCTATATTAGATATTTTGATCAGTACTAAACATTGACTTTCAGGTGCCTTTCCTTTGGGTGACACTGTAGATACACCTCCTATCTCAAAAAAACAACAAACAAAACACCTTGCTTGATCCCTTATCCAGAGAGATGTCCTGGCAAGCAATAGGCTCCAGGAAAAAGTACAATAAAAAAATGAACTGGCTTATCACATTGTTTTGCACTTTGGCAAATAAAATAGGAGGTGGCTTGTAACAAAAGGGGAGAACCCCATAGAAAAAATTACACACAAGAGGCTAGGATGACCAAACACACGTAATGATGTGCACACACAACATAACATATTGCTCCCCGGAACAAAGCATCAGTGTTGTTGTAGATATGATCACTCTTTATGACGCATCTAGGGGTACTTTGGAAGCCCAACTAGCCATGAAAGCTAGACAAATACTTACACCACAGTATGACAGACAGCAGGAGTCAGATGCAGCAATAAGAACTGGGGCACAATGAAGCTGGGATGAAGTGACAGGAGCCAGTCTCACTTCTCTTCTTCCTCCACTTTGTACTGGCAGCTGGTGCCCAAGATGGCTACTTCTTCACTACAGCAGGTGGCTACAGTTACGAAGAACCACACAGGCACACCTTTACTTAATCAAAACTGGAAGCTGCTCTGAATGAGCTGTCTTTCCTCACCCTTACTCTAGATCACACCCTACAAGTGCAGCGAAATGCAGTGAAATCTCACCTTCCTGGAAGGACACAGAGGATGAAGAGCCTGACAGTTAATGAAACAGATATGCCTGCAGCCCCACTCAGCAGGGAAAATTTTTCAGTCTAGTCTCCTGCAGTGAACCAGTGGATTGTTTGCTGTTCAGCAGCCTTACAGTGATGCCTATAACTCCGATGTTGAATATGGCCAGAGAGATATGGTCTCTCATACATTCCTCTGAAGTGGTGTGCTCAAAACACAGCTGCCTCATCCATGCATGAGAACTAGAAAGCAAATCTGACTAGAAACTAACGTGAAGTTGACCAGTCCAGTTTCATTATCCCTGCAGAAGAAAATGCAAAATACTAAGAGACAGCACAAATGGCAAAAAGTTAGATTTAAAGTTTACCATTTTAATAATCCAAGATGATAGCACAGGTTAGGGGCATTTCTTTATTCAACGTGCATGCAGCCAAATATTACCCTCAGTTTGACTTCAGTGGAGTTACTGGAGGCTATAGGGAAGCAGGGACATTACTGAGGGCAGAATTGTGTGTGATTTTTGTCTAGATAGTATTTCTTTTTAAAGCATACATGTGAGCAGATTCTTCTTGATATTTTTTTCTGAAAAGTTCCTAAAATCTCTGAAGGCTAGATAGGCAAGTTGTTTTAGAGGAGGGCTGGGGAACACATCCACACAGAGTGTCTACACACATCCACACAGAGTGTCTACATATATCTGAACAGTAAATCCCTCTATAGTGTAAATGGAGGAACTAAACACTAACCTGAAATAATTTCCTTCGCCAAGATACTGATCTATCAGTGACTACAGGACTCTCTATATGTAATCTTCTCACAAATTGAATACTGAAGCACAGCAAATGGCTAGTGAACAAAAGAGAAGACAAAAGAGGATGATACATTAAAAGTAAAAAACTGTGTAGAGAGGGATTAAATAAGTATGTATTATAACAAGAAATGAATTTTTAGCATGCAGTGCTTGCCTTTTGCTGGTTTACGATTCTGTTCATTTTATCCTAACATTTTTTATGAGTGGAAAGTAAAGTTTTTTAAAAACTCATACTTAGTGTACATTGAAGGATGTTTGGAAAGCAGCAATACATTTGGAACGCAATACTTTGTGACCTTTTCTCTATAATCTCAGTAATACAAATTGATATTTATTTAGGATTGTTTTTACGTTCATCTTAAAAAGGTTCATATTGTAGAGGTGGCTATACAGTGAAATTACAAATGAGCAAAAAACCCATCTGCCAAACACATACCAGATACAACACTGAAAACAAATACACACACCCTTTTCCTACTTTGGTAGTAACTGCAGAGTGCTTATTGCATTATTATTATATATTACAATTAGACTTCTATCAGCAGAAACACCAACAGGGGCCCAATTCTGCAAACACATACAAAGCTAAGCAAGTGCATGTGAATAGTCCCAATGAAGTCACTATTGGTATGCATGAATAGTGACTTCAATAAGACTATTCACATACATAAAGCTACACAAGTGCATAGTTGCAGGATCAGGGTTTGAACTCAAATAAATGTGAATCATAGTACCAAAACTGTTTAGCTGATTTTCTAAAGACAACCATTTTTAAAATCAAATAAGGCAAAAACATTAGCTAATTGTTTGTCAGTAGAAACCAGAATACTGTGTGTGGTTTCAAAATGAATATAGATTCAGAAACTGAAGTTACTAGTTATGGTTTTCATTTGTTTTTTGAAGTTTGCAGCAGTTTTAGGCAGTGATAAACTTTGATGTTAGCATTTTATGAACCCATATTTTTTCATTAGAGTTCTACTGTAAGGCAAATCACTTTGGGCTGCTAAATTCTCTCTTCCAACTCTGCATGGGAATCTCAGTATCTATTCTGCTGTCTACATGCATAGAACGTACTGGTTGGTGGCAGTGTGGATTCTAAACACGTAGAGAGCAAAACAGTAAATCTGCTGTGTAGTTCAGAGAGGATAATTTAGCCTTAAATGTACTTCTTACTAATCTCAGCACATATAAACATGGTTCACCACCAGCACTGTTTGTTTAAAGCCATAAGCATGCATCTCTAGAGAACTTTAGCATGCTATCTGGAATACAGCTAAAAGACAAAACAGAAGGGTAAAGGTTTTGCTATTAGAAGAGACCTACTGTTACAAAAACAAAACTACTTTTGATACCAGTCTGGTATCACACTGCTCTCTTGTGGTTAAGTCTATGCAATTCACATACACAACTGTGTTGAATATACACATCAGTTTTCTCCCCACACTGCAGAATTTGCTTTATTCAAAGGCAACATTTGCTGAGTAGATTATCAGCACATTCAGTGACCTGACCCCCAAACATAAGTCATTATTTTTTGAAGTTCTTCTGAGCTTTCTTGAAGGGGCAGTTGGCCTGACTAGAAATGTCAGCAGAATTACTAACATTGCTGGCATGAAGGGACAAAGCCACTCTCTGCATTTCCGAAAGCAAGGGGGGGAAAATCCGCTCCCATAGAAGAGGGAAAACTATTGCTGGCAGAATTATTGGAGGAAATCCTGTACATCAAAAGGAGAGCCACGTGCCATCACTGACTAATACAAATTAAATCTGAACATTTATATAATGTAAGCAAAAAAACTGCTGACCACAAACAGATAAAACAGAGCAAAGAAATAGTGATGTAAAACCAAATTATTAACTACCAGATTCAAAGTAGGGACAAATCATTTAACTATGACATTGAAGAGAAAATCCATGCTAGCCATAACAATCTGCACGTTTAGCCAAATACCCAAAATGTATCTAAGACACTTTAGTTTATACTTTGATGACAGGCATCATTTGAATGTTGAACTATCTTTTAGGTGCCTATGTGTCAATATGAACGGGGATGTGAGTGCCCTAATTTCAGTGCTCAAATTTAAAATTTGAGATTATGGAGCCTTCTAAATTATTCAAATTTACTTGTGATAGATTGAATCCTATGCAAAATGTTATAGATGTGAGAAGCAAATAAAAAAGCCTATACTAAATATGAAATAATTCAGCAACTGGTTTAAATGTAAAGTAAAATGTTTCTGAAGCACAAATATTTAATTGTCTGGATTATTTATTAAATGAAAGAATGGACTAAATGGTGTATTATGGCAGCAGTGGAAGAATGTCACTCCCCCTCCCTTAACTACAAGACAATCATTCTTTTTAAATGATTGCAGCCTAAACAGCCTGAAACTAAAATACCCAGCACAACATACGATATGTAGAAACCACCGAACAGTTCATAAACACTAGGAGTGGAAATCTTTTTTCCTGACACTTCCAGATTTTGCCCTTCACATTTAATTTGTCACTCAATTTGACAGCCATAAGTGCAAGAAACAACATCTGCTAGAAGATTTACAAACAGAATTGTTTTTATACACACACAGACACAGATGCACACACTTTAATCCATACGCAGCTCTTTTCATATATACTGAGCTACTCTATCTCCAAATGCCTGCATTTTATACCTTCTCTCTCTGTCTTTACAATCTCTCTCCCATACATCTTTGGTTCTTGCCTTTCTTTGCCACATTGATTTGTGGTAATTTATAGCAATTTTGGTTCAATACTGCAACAATTGAAGCAATTATAAAATGAAGGCAGATTTTCCTCCTCATACTACAGTAGTTTTTGGCAGCTGTCATATCCACTATAATTAAAGAGGCAAAACTCTTTCCAATCTAAATCCCTGGATCTAAATTGGAAAATGTATCTTTAATTACTCCAACTTTTCTTCTAACAGGAAAGTCTACAGATCTATTTTCCCCCTGCTTTCAGCTCCCTGGAGACAGACCTGTCAATCAAGGCAAGCTAGAAGCCAAGACACCACTGAAAACCCTGCCAGTTCAGCATAATCATGCTTGCTTGAAGGAGGCAGAGGTTTTCCTGTGGTATCTCCTCTGTCTCCTGTGCCTTGAGCTATTTTTTTCTGCCCCTTACTGGGTAATCCTCCTGTAATTCTTAGCTCTTCCAAAGGAGTGCCAGTAAGCATCTGCCATGACAGCTGCTACTAACGAACACTTACTCAAACTGACTGCCAATCCAAGGGATTTTCTATATTTGAGGGATACAGTGAGCAAGAGAGACCGACCATACCAGCATGGCTCTAGCAAATGAGGAGGTAGCAGCAGAAAGGCTGCTGATGTGACTTTTTTTTTTTTTTTTTTGAAGTTGCTCTGCAGGGGTGGTCTGGTAGATCAGCTGCAAGAGGCAGAACAAACGGGCCAATTCTTCAGGTGTGTAGTCACACCCAGCCTATCCAAAATGACAGGTCTGGTTCTGCCTCCAAGGAGCTCCATACAAGAGTAAAATCCACAGTAATGGATCGGCAGCCGTTATCTGCAAAAGCAATCTAAATACTCACCTTTTGGGCTGAAGTTTGCTGTGCTTGAGCTGTCCCATAAGTGATATTTTGTATTTGAAAGCATGAGAAAAATTCCCAAGTGTTTTCTGGGATCATGAAGGTTAAAATATATATTGTACTCCGAGTAAGAAACTCACACCTTTTTAATTTGGTGTGCTGACTGAAAATATAGTTGAACTTTGGAACTTGGTATATTAATACGTATTGCTTACTTTATTCCTTTTGAAATGAAGAAATGAGCATATGCAGTAGAAAGTTCTACTGTTTGTGTATTTAAGGGCAATTCGGGTGCCCAGCCAAGTACTTCAACTGGCTACTGAGAAAATCCACAGTGGGAGGTTGAATTCCCTTTTTCATGCTTCTGCATGGCCACAAAAGGAGTGAAAGTGTTCCAGAGAGGTCATTGGTTCAACAGAGACATAATGGTTGTAGCAATCATCATGTTCCATCTCCGGAGGGGTGTATTGGGAGGAAGAGTGAAGATCTGTTCAATGGATCATCCAGCCTCACCCCTTTCTCTGGCTTGCTAGTACCCTAACTCCAAATACCAATTGTACAGAAAACCCCTAAACTCCCCACTTTATGGGATGACAAATTTTGTTTCCCTTTACACAGCAGAACCACACTAGTTCTATTGCCAAGGGCAACTCTCTCACACACTTGCAGACATGAAGGAAGGATGGATATCATCTGCTGAATGATGTATACATGCAGGTAGTTTATTGTGCAGCTGCTCACCAAACTATGTTGCTGTAGCAGGAGGTGATGAAACATGATCGGCTTTTAACTAGGAGGAGTCTGCTGATATAAGCTATACCACCAAAATCCTCTAGTTTGGATATAGTTATATAGGTGCTTAAACAGGTATAGCTTATACTGATTCAGTATAAGCTATAATGGTATAAATGCAGTTGTATCTATGCAACTACACCTGCAATGGGGCTTTTACCTGCACAACTATATCAGTTAAAGTTTTAAAGTGTAGACCAGAGCCTGCGTGGTAATGCTTGTAAATACAGCATCTCTCTTAGCTCCTTAATCTGGTGCTAACAGAATTTTTTAATCTCAACAGAGGTCTGAAAGCACTTCTAAGCTCTGCTAAGGAAACCTGTGCTGCTTGTAAAACATGCAAGTTGAACTTATTTTGTTTGCTCACCCCTTAAAACAAGAAGGAAGCTAAATAATAACTTCTCCCACCACCCCTGCAAGAAATCCATCATAGTAGTGAAGCGAGTTAATCAGTAATGGGTTTCACCTAGCATGTTAATTAAAAAACAGCAAATAATTTTATTATATTCTCCACCCACACCATATATACCTTTTCATAAATCATTTGTCTCCTCAGATTGTACATTCTTTGGGAAAGGAACTATGTTTTCATAGGTGTATAATACTAGCACAATAGGTACAATTGCAATATAAAGACTAAGTAAATACTGTATAATATGGACACATTGCTTTTGATGTCTATTTCACTATTCTGATGTCTATGGTAACATTATGATTATGCACAATAAGATGACTGAGAAACTCTTTGATATACTTGTAAGAAGTTGTTCCAAAAAGTTTAATTATGTTAAATTACAAGGAAAGAGACTGAAACTGAAAAATATATTCCCAAACCTGAGAGTACTACTCCACATGTCCTCCAGGTGTCATTCAAAATATTGTCTGAAAGCAAAAAAAAAAAAATAAAAAAAAAAAATCCAAGCCTGCAAACAATGAATTGGATAAGGGACAATAACTGCATTTCAAAACAGGAATTATACAGAAATCAATTTAATTATCTAAGTGAAATCATGAGAACAAATGTTTTAGTATGTTGCCTATGTCAATAGGTGATCCTGGCAACTGCCCCTTACAAGTCTGGGAAGCCAATGTTGAGAGGATGCTTCGCTGGAACTCTGAAAGGGTTTTTGATAGCACATCAGAGCTAGACTTTTTATTGAAGGAAGCACCAGCCAATGCTTATGGTGCCTGCTCACAAGAATATTACCAGACAGGATAAGGAGGGGGAAAATTGGTCATTAGCCAGTAGGGGAAGCCAAAGTAGAAAGAGTAAGAAGTGATAGTGCGGGATGAGCAAGCATGTCAAACAGAACAATATATACACACACCTCAGTATTCCTTGGTGTAATTCACCAAAGCCAGTTTTACTCATTTTTAGTTTTCAGATGATGACATATCAAAATTAAACTGTTAAAAAAGCACACCAAGCTTTTAAAGCAGCAGATCATCTTCAAATTTGATCCAACTTAGGTCAAAGCTTCTCTTCAAAGACTTCACAGCACAGCTGGTAAGAGGTTCAACCTGAAGTTAATTTATTTTGCATATTGGATCATTTTTATAATTGATTTTAAGGTCAGATAATTAATGTATGATGGTGAAGTGGTATAAAAGGTTTTACCAGGAAAAACTGGGAGAGTTTAATTACTCAAGTGGCAAAACAATGAGTGAACTATGTACGCTATTCTAAATGAGTGCCAATAAAACCCTTATACCACAATGAAGAAAAGGTTTTAGCTATGTACTAATATAATTTAAGATCTCTCCTATAAAGCCAGAATCATTTAGTATCACGAGTAACTGGCACATGCCTGAAGAGGAGAGTAGTTATATATCTAAGTAAGATTTGCCCACTTGGAATCTAGAACAGTCTCTATAAATTCTGTGGACTGAGTAGGAGTGACTTGTAATGTACCCTATCCCAGAAGTAGAACAGGTTGAGGACTGAATAAGGCACTTGATAATTACTGTGAGGATTTCCCTCTCAGAAGTCACTCATCCACATATGGGTAAACAGGTATTCCTTGTCTTCTCACCTGGTCTGCCACTACTGCCAAGTATTTTGTTAGCAGTCAGGGCTGTTTTGTTAATAGAGCAAAAGTATCCTGTATTGGCAACTCTCAGGTTAAGAGTTTCAGCAAAGTAATCCTAAATTTCTAGAGAGAGGATGAGGAAAACTTGTGTCATCAATCTCAATTTGAATGGGCATATAAATGTGTTAGTTGCCTAAAGTCCGGGATTGGACATCCTTCTTCTGGGAGCCATTTCTTCTAGGGATAAGGCAGAAGCGGGAGTATGTATCTTTCCCTCTGAACTCCGCAGGTGGTATATGTATGGCTCATAGTTGAAGAAAGGAATTAATGTTTCTCCCCACCACCACCCCACTGTTGTTCCTCACATCCCTGAAGAGAGATGGGGATTTTATAGAGTAGCCTTTGATATCAGTTTTCAGTACCCATTGGTCTGAGACTCTGAAATAATGCAAGCCCATGCCTGAAGATGATGGGAAAGGCAGCGAACAAAACTGGGGTAAAGAACAATTACCGTGACATTCCACAGGGTACAAGCTGGACTATTGAAAAGGGGTGCCCCCCTTAATTCTCTAGCCTGGGGTGCCTCTGACACTGCTTCACTGGTGAACAACCACCTCACCAGGTTCTGCTTACACACAGCCTTCAGCCTATAACTTGCTCCCAGCTACATAGTATTGAGTGCTACTAGCCACTCAAATTACTCACAGGGTGACACCCACATATCCCAGTCCCAGCCTTGTTTCCTAGAAATGTGCATCTTTCACTGGTCAGTATTCTCCTGGACAGTGTGAGCTCATAGTAAGTCCGTCATTGCAACATTAGCTATTAATTATGCACCAGCCTTGTTTATCAAGTAGAGGTTCCCCACACACTTTAATCCAAACACACACTGGTAAAAATAAAATAAGTTTATTAACTACAGATAGATAGATTTTAAGTGATTACAAGTGATAAGGCCTAAAAGTCAGAATAGGTTACAAAAGAAATACAAACAAAAACACAAGCGAATGCCTAAACTTTACCAAGCTAATAGGCTTAAAAGCAAAAGGTTTGTCCCAGTATAAGCTGCCATACAGTTCACAGACTGTGTCCAACTTGGAACTACTCCTCCCTTTGTTCAGTTCTTTGATAGTCCTTGTTGTCTTGAGCAAAGATGTGGAAGGAGGAGAGGGGTCCTGTGGAGATCACGGTCTCATTTTTATACCCTCCTCTCTTTGAGGATTACCCCCCCACCCCACACTGCTGGGGTGTAGACAAACAGTCCCGGGTATGTGAGATTTAAACCATATCTGGGATAAAACGTAAATTTCTTGTTTACACCTCCCCATTACTGAAGAATGGCTCTTTAAGTAAGTAATAGGTATCAACAGTCAAGTGGGCTATCTGGGGTTGCCAGTGTGTCTTTGTCTCTAAAAACAGGTTTGTAGGTGTTACTTAGAATTACAACACATTTCAGTAATCGTACAATAGAAACTCAACTTCACAAATAATGTTGAAACACAGATTTCAGATTCTAAGTTTTCAAATGATACCTCACAAGGCGTAATTTGTATAAACTATAAGCATATAAAAGTGGTGAACATGTGGTACAGCGTGTCACACTTACCTTACAGTAACTGTAACCTTACAGGTTTCAGAGTAGCAGCCGTGTTAGTCTGTATCCGCAAAAAAAACAGGAGTACTTGTGGCACCTTAAAGACTAACAAATTTATTTAAGCATGAGCTTTCGTGAGCTACAGCTCACTTCTTCGGATGCAATAACTTTGAGATGTCTGCACATGTGGATCCCACCCATGGTTTGTGGTGCACCAGTGCAGTAATATGGAAAATTTTCACTAGTACTGTCCAGTGGGAGTCATGCATTTGCTCATGTCCTCACGCTCCTCTTCTCCAGAGGACTTAAAAGCACAGCAACCCCAACTGTCACTTAGTTCTTTCACCACCCAGAATTCATAAGACTCCAAGCTGCGAGGAAGGAGAGCAAGTCATGGGATCTATATGTGCAGACATCTCAAAGAAACAAGCTACTGTAAGATAGGTAACAGTTCTTTCTCTGAGTACTGCAAATGTGGATCCCACTCAGGATGATTAGCCAGCAATTATTTTCCATGGAGGTGGGAACTAGGAGTTATTTGAAAAGAGACTGTACAACTGCACTTCTGAAATTGGCATCAGATCTGGAAGCAGTCACTTAATAGCATTCCATGAATGTATGAGCTGAAGTCCAGGCAGCTTGATCAGTGGTAGAAATGCCTTGCAAGCTAGTCGTACCAATTTTAATACCAACACATTTATGTGTAATGGATTCCTGATTGCACAAGAGGCCATGTGTCTGAACATGATCTATATGAGCTCCCCAAGCCTTCTTGGGTGCATCTGTTATCAGAGTTCTGGGCAGTATCAGAGAAGCAAACAGAATTGTTGCAAATACCATTTTCTCAATCATTCTACAGAGGACAGAATCTGATTTAGAACTGTCACTCTCAATGGCATGTCATGAATTATTGGTTTGTAGAACAATCTGATTCAACTTAAAAAAAGATCTGAGGTGTAGTCTAGTGAATGGAATCACAAAAAATACAAGGTGCTCTATGGCCTAAAAATTTGAGACATCTTGACAGATGTTTGAGGGCATTCATGAAGATAGATTTGAAATAGGACAGCTAATACTCCATCCAGAGAGAAAAAAAATTCTTGCTGCTAATGAGTCTAATACAGCCCCCCAAAATTCTACCAATTGGGACAGAACCAGCTTTGCCTTTTTTTTTTAAATGAATCCTCAGACAGACCTAGGCATGAAAAATCTTCCTTACTACCATGGACACCTGTTCCCAGGATTTTCCCTGTATAGTCCAATCATCTAGATAAGGGTAAATGTGTAAATCCTGTTTGTGGAGATGAGATGCTACTACAGATAGGCATTTGGTAAATACCACTGGGGCTGATGAAATTCCAAAGGGAAGTACTCTGAACTGGTAACAGTTACCTAAAGCTACTAATCAAAGGTACTTCATGTGTTGATTCATACCCCACACAAGAAAATACCCTCAGTTTACAGGACACTTAATGAGCCAATCCATGGGATCTAGACCAGGAATAATCTAAGCAAGAGTTACCATATGAAATTTGGCAAGCAGCATGTATTTGTTTAGAAGCCTGAGATCTAGGATTGGACACCAACCTCATTTTCTTCTTCAATATGAGGAAACAAAGGGAATAAGAAGCCTTCTATAAATTCTTGAGATTCTATTGCTCCTATATTGATTAGGTCATTATCTCTTGACGCATAGCACTCTTGTGAAAATGGTCCCTGAAGAGGGATCAGGAAGGGGTAAGGGTGGAAGGGACAGTTAAACTGAAAAGCATAACCATCCTTGATGATTTGAAGCATGCATTGATCTGTGGTGATTCCCATCCAAGCCTCTTGGAAAAAGAATAGATGGGAACCAGAGAGTGACGAAAGGGTATAGATCCTTATAGATTAGTCCAAGATCCTCTATCAGAGCTGATATCCGTGTCTGTCCTGATTTCAAGGTTACCAAAAAGGATTATTGAGCTGATCTCTTCTTCTGGTAACTCAATCTAGTCTTGGCTTGATCAGAAGACATCTGTTGATGAAAATATGAAGGTGTAGTATTCCTTTATCTCAAGGAAGAAGAATGAGGGCAAGATTGCTTCCTTTTAAAATCTGGGATATACAGGTCTGTCGCATCTTACGCGCATTTAACATGCACGATTTCAGCTTTACGCAGTCGGCAAAAACAAAAACAAAAAAGAAAAACAATTTTAATACTGTACCTGTAGTGCGGGCGATTCTGCCCACCATTATACTCAATGTAATTTTGACTATACGTGATTTTCACTTTACGTGCTGACTGTGGAACCCCCAGTGTAAGATGCAACAGACCTGTATAACCCTGGTAATCTGCAAGTAAATCTTGAGTCTTTCAATGAATGAAGAGACTCATCCATTTTAGCACTAAATAAATTCTGCCCATCAAATGATGAATCTTCAATGGTTGTCTGTAGTTCTTAAGCAACCCTGATGCAGGTCTCATAACAACAGTTATAGCCACTGAATGGACACCTGTATCAGCTGCATTCAGTGCAGCCTGAAGTGAGGTTTTAGCCATTAACAGACCTTCACAGATTGATCTAAAATTGCATTTAAATTCTAAAGGTAACTTGTTCCTAAAGCTAGACAGTCTGCCCCACTGAAGGAAATATTTAGATAGCATGCTGCATAATTAGGCTGACAAATACATACATTTTTCTCCCAACAATGTCTAGACTCTGATTCTCTCTTTAGGTTTTAACTTTCCTATTAGTCTTGATTTTTCATTTGCAGCAACAACAAGTGAATAGAATCAGATGAATATAGAAATACTCAATCTTTGGAAGGTATCTGACATTTACAACCTGCACATTTTGAAGTAGCTAAAACCAAGGGAGGAGTAGCCCAAAGATCCTTTGCCAAATCTAAAGTTCACTTATTTATAGATGCCGATTGTAAAAATATGAAAGCTTATATGCCTTCTCCTGTACCATTTCCAATGGGACTTCCAGCATTTGTGCCATGGGCTTCAACAGTTCTTGAAAGACTTTAAAATTGTGCATTCTCACAGGTATAGTAGAATGACAGCCTCAGCAGGTGAGGGATAAGAACAATGTGGGGATCTAGATTAATCTTCTTGATGAACTGGTGCCTCCTCGTCACCAGAGAGCTGATGGTCATTGTTGCCATAACCCAAACAGGCGAATGAGACATCTGAGAACTAAAAGTAGGGGATCTACAAGGATTCCCCATAAACTGTGGGTGAACTTGTCCTGAAAACTATGGGTATTGAGACCATGACTAAGCTTCAGAACAAATGGGTGAGACATATACACCTACTTTTGTGGAAAGCAAAGAGAATGAGGTTCTTGTGTACTGCCTTCTGATTTTTTCTTTTTTCTGATTTACTCTTCTCTTAGGTAGTGGGATGGAATTTGAAGAAGAGTCAGAGTCAGAAGACTGAAACCCCTCCATTGATGAGGTAATAATTGAAGATTTTAAAAATAGAGTATGGCTTCTATACTCAGTCCCACTGTTATGTTGATGAAGAGAACTTTCATTATAGGTATTAGATACTTTTTGAGGAAGAGATTTTGATGGTACAGAACTAGAAGTCTCTAATAATGGAAACTCAGGCTCCTAAGTTTCAGGGTGGATACAAATGAGCCTTTTGGAGCTGTGAAATACTCAAAGAACATCTGCACTGACGGATCTGTAGCCTCTTCTACTTAATAGCCACTGCCAGGAGAAATGTTTTGATCACAAGGTTTCAACAAATATAGGACTGGGGCAGACTGTGATGGGTGTACTGGTGCAGAGGTAGATGGTGCTGATAATTTCTTTCCCATGGACACAGTATGCTCATCTATCTGTTCTCTATGTCAATGTGGCACTGAAGGCTCTGGCATCAAGTTCTTCTGTATGGCTTCATTGATTCTTTTGAGGAAGCTCTTCTGCCTCCAGTAACTGGATTTAGTGAGTGGTGCTATAGAGTCCATGTCTCTCACTTCCCAGACAACAGGGGTCCCTCTCTGCTCTGAAAGCATTTGAGAGTTCTTCTTGAGCTCAGAGACACACCCCTGGGCACTGCAGCACTGGCAGGTTGAGTCTGCAGGGAAGAACTCTGTCTTCGTTCAGGATCTGAAATGTAAGATTTATGGGCCTCCTGCCTCTTCTAACTATGAACCAGAGGTCTGCTCACCCTACACAGGCTAATGAGGCAGAAGCTGGGTGAAGCACAGAAACAAGGGGAACTAAGTCCACTTGGGAACTGAAGACTAGCACTGGCATATCTGCAGACAAAAAACTTGAAGAACCTCTCCCACTTTATAAATACCAAGCATACCCTATTGAATTTATGACTAATACGTTCCCTCCCCCAATATTCTGGTAGGAAAGACAGATTATATTTTAGATCTACTTTTCCTCTTTTCATTGTCCATTAGAGGGCATGCTTGATTTAATAAAAAAGTTGACCAAATCTTTTAAAACTGTGGCAACACAAGAAAAAAAAACAACCTAAAACAATGAATTTGCAAATGATGTACAGGACAACACCTTCACTGACATAAAAGGGAAATTTATTTTATAAACTATGTACAAAACAACAAAATGTTGACCTAAAATATGGAAGCAAAAGGGAAAGACACCATAGTCAATGAATGTTTATTTACATAATGATTTTAGACTATGCCTGTGAAAGCAGAAGTCTCTCCAGAGCCCTTTTTTGCTACAGAACATAAATTTCTCTCATTGCAGGCAGTTAACTCACAGTTCATATCTGACTTAATTAAAACAAGGCAAGTACCATCACTACATAGTAAGCAGGACTTCTCTGTTGATCCAGAATAAGTTAAGAGATTATTTGCACATGGAATACTGAGTTGCTTTAGGAAGCTATGATGAAGCTCAGAGAGACCTGCTACCCTCTCAATGAGGGACAATATTAATATTGATTACATAGTACATACCTGCTTCACTTAAAACTTAATTTCCTGAGCTATTAATATTTTGTTTCCACATTCCCATGTATACTTCAGCCTCCACACTGAGAAACATCCAGTCTTTTTTATATGATCTGCTTCCCATTCAGAGTATCTAAAAAGTTATCTGCAAATATTCTGGTCTGCAGCTATAAAGTAATAAATGCCAATAAAGTATTTTTTATAAGCAGACAACACACTGACAAGCTTGGCTATTGGGACACTCAAATCAAAAGAGGTAGTTTTATAAACCATAGCTCCTGGGGAATGGGAGTAGTATATCCCAGTGTACACATTTTATGAAATTGTTCCTGAAATGGTCCTGCCACTCATAAGCATGCCAGTTGTTGGGTTTTTCCACACAGCGCCACCAGTTAAATATGTACCCTTGCTTTTGCTGTTGATACCTGTGTTACTTCCTCAGCTTTTATGAGGCTGTTCTTTGAGTTTGGCTTCAAAATGTGACGTCCAACCTAAAAGAAAAAAAATCAAAATAATTTTAATTCAATAAAATGTCTAAGAATACCCAACAGGGAAAGAATAAAATTTTCAACATAAAGATACTGCAGGGTGGAAGGGCTGTTGGAGTTTTCCCCAGCTGGGGAAAAATGAAACCCATGAATGTTTTGTGAAGTTGAAACAATGTACATGAACAATCACTTTCATATGTGTATTTACTCAAAACACAAGAACATTCACATTGTTCAAAACAAAAAGGTTGAAGTTCCCAGTCTAAATAAAAAGGCCTACTGTTGCTTGTGTGTCTGACCTTAGATATAGATAAACTCAACAACTTATTTGCTTTTTTAGCAGCAAAAATTTTTTGAATAGAGTAGTGCAGATGTGTGCCCCCTCACACACAAGCAGTTGATTGACAAGCTGGTTGGACAACAGGTCTTAAAAGTTGACAAATTGAGTTCAATCGTCTTCCATTAACTTACTTTCACAGTTTTCCAACAATTTGACACAACCTTTTCTGGGATCAACCAGTTCTGTGACTTTTGTATTTGGGATCAATCATGTTGATTACTTAATGCAGGGGTTCTCAAACTGGGAGTTTGGACCCCTGAGGGGGTCGTGAGCTCTCAACCTCCACCCCAAACCCCGCTTTGCCAACATTTATAATAGTGTTAAATACATTAAAAAGTGTTTTGAATTTAAAAGGGGGGGGGGTCACACTCAGTGGTTTACTATGTGAAAGGGGTCACCAATATTAAAGTTTGAGAACCACTGATTTAATGGAAGGGATCTGTAGTATCTCAGAAATAAAATGCAGATTTTGTCTCTGTAGTTCCAGTTTTTATTTTATTTAATCATCCTAAATTTTTATTGAGACTGCAGCCATTGCATCTCTAATCTTGTTCAATTGTTTATAAATTTAACACTTAGCTGTACAGTTGTGTAAAATGCAGACTATTTTGATATTAAATTTTCTTCATGTTCAGTACAAATTTCAAAACACACACTTTTATGGGAGAAGACATAAATATAGACAGTCTTCCTGAGACGACTTAGCTTCACTGGAAAAGTGGAACATCAACCCTTTCTTCAGTCAGCCAACCATGAATACAATGGTGGCTGCGACAGAATTTCTGATGTTCCACAACATGCTTTGGAACTGTGTTAGATATTTTTCAAAATGAGATTTAAAATAAGGTTGCTGAACACCAATACATTAAAGGTGAGATTCTGTAATGCACCTCTAAGAGGCACTGCACAGAATTTGCAGGCCAAAAGAGGGCAGGTGGTGGTGGAGGAACTATACTGGGTTTAAAACACTTTTGTGCCCTCCTAATCATGAGCTACCAGTGGCTAAACAGGTCCTGACATAGCCAAGCCCGCAGGGGGCTTTGTGTTACGTTATATTAGCCTCTGCAGGCTGCTTTATGGGCAGAAATATTGCTCAGAATCTGTGCAGCACTCCCCCAAACACAGCCCTCCTACTTACAGCACAGATCCTATTGCCAGTACTTACCAATGGTCCCACAGTAAGCCTTATGGCCATCTTCCACAGTTCCTGCTGCAGGGGAAATGATGATTTTTTACACCACTGTAGCCCCTTTACCCAGCCTGGGGGGGTGGGGTGTCCGTCCCCCCAGGATTCTCTAATCTTTCACTGTATTTTAATTTTTTGAGCAAATGACATAGGTTTGTCAGACATCTCTCTGCATTCTTGGTTTTTAAAGATGAAAAATCAGTAATGCTAATGAGGAACACTTTCAATACATGCATGCTTGTAGTCATTATCAGGTCATTTCTCATGTTTGATCAATTATCTTGTTTAAATAGAAGTGTTGATTCTTTTAGCTCTTTTATTCTCTCTAGTAGCATACATAGAAACTTAAATCAGTCCAGAAGAGTACATTCAAGGCAAAAAACTTCAACTGGTTATATCAAGTGTTCCATTTGTGCTAGATAGAAGATAATGCTGATAGCATAAGGCAGCTGCAACTTTCTTATCAAGTTCTAGACTTTGCCATAAACAACTTAAAGGTAATCACTAGCTGATCTTTGCCTTTTTGGGGGTGTTAAAGATTAACAGAAATTGCTCTTGAATGAAGCAGATGCTGGTAAAGTAATCAAATTATCATTGCTACTATGTTCAATTATGTTCATTGTTAACGTCTCACTCACACTGCTGTAATCTACTCTTCCACTTCAAAAGCAACTTTGCCACTGAATAAAACCTTCCAAAGACCGTGCAGAAAGAGATTATCTCCATTTTTATCAGAACATGAGTCTTCTCTATCTTGCCACTTGACAATGAGTATATTTAACTTTAGAAGGAATTCTGTTTTCATTACTTCAGTCAAGTTAGTCACTTGATTTCTATCACTTCCTTTGATGATAGGTATGTCGAGTCACAAATTTACATGTTTGGTAACCAACTAGCTTTCACAGTATTGATTTCAGCTTTCACTTTTATACTAAGAATAAAAAACAGGCACTTATTTTTTTTCAGTCCTCAGGGTTGATTTCATTAAGAGCTAGTCAAGCTTTCCTCTAGTCACATTATCAGATGTTTTGCCCATTTTCCACAAATTTTAAGCTTTTAACAAACTAAGCCGCTATCAGTTCACAGTTCCACTCTCTTCTCTTCAGTGTTCCATGATAGTTAATTCCACTGACAAGCCACGCCACTCACTCACTGGTTTTCCATGATTCCAGCATCTCGAGACGACCAACATTCCCTGATAGCCTAATACTTGTGTGTACGTGATGGAAAGCATGAGGAGGGATTTTTGTTTGGGTTTTTTGGGGAGTGAGAGTAAATAAAAGCTTACCAGAGGGGCTTCTGGACTTGAAAAGGGGGAGTTGTCACAAGATCGGTTTTCTTTGTCCAATGAATCACTGCCATTTTGATGTGCAAATTTCTGCTTTAGAGCCTGAGCTATTAGAGCTGCTGGATCCCACTGTGAACTCCGCCTTTTTCTTGTCTTAGGAAGAGGTGTACCACCAGGTGACCTACAAAGAGCAAAGACAAACTGTGTTCTGCACATGAAAACTTAATGCAGGTCCTGGAGAGTAATTACATTATCCTAGTGTGATCTAGACCCTAGAGCAGCTTCACATACCATTCAGGTTATAGAAACATAACTTAGCAAGTAATTTAGCTTGCTGTATTCTAAAATGGCTTACCATGACCAAATATGAATAAAAGTAAATGCAATAGTGAGAAAAAATCCCTGCCTACAGTCACAGCAAATACTTACGTTGTTCATAATACCTCTAATATTATTTCCTTATTCAGACCTATAAAAATACAATTTTAAAAAGAAGTCTCCATTGTACTACCAGATACTGCCGTATCAATTATGATCTATCACAATGATCCCTTCTGGCCTCAGAATCTATGAATCAGGGGAAAAAAAGTTAATTTAATGCTCACAAAGTACTTCACTGTCCCTATTTGTTTTCAGTTCAACAAAAAGCTGTAAAGTTTCTCAAAAGACTTTACAATAATAAAGTAATATGGTCTGATGCAAGACGTCAGTTAAAAATTCAACTTGCAAATATATACATGTTCATCCAGTCAACCACACAAGGGCCCATTTGCAAACAAGGACACTTCAACAAAATATCCACAACCAGCAACTGGATGCTAAATTGGCACAGATGCATCAGTGGTTGGTTTTGTTCTCAAGTGTGCATCTGAACTTCCAAATGTGAAGTTAGAAACACTATTAAAATATCTATATGAAAGCCCAGTCATGTATTATTTATTAATCCAAAGCACTGAGTAAATCAGCCCTGATTTTTCAGAGTACCTCAGCTCTGCCCACAAGTTCATGCTCAAAGATTGCAGCTTTGCCTACAAGTTCATGCTCAAAGATTGTAGGTTTGCAAATGGAATTGAAAGTTTAATTTATAGCATTTGGAACTAGAAAGGGACTTTAGCCATTGCAATGACTAACTTCTAGACATCCTGCCACCCAGTGGAATTTACAGCAAAGTTAGGCTCCCCACACATTGTATAGGAGAGTTATATAGTAAGAAATGGATTCTCAGAAGCCGGCAAGCTGAGCAGGGAGATGCCTAAGCTAGCCAGAAGTGAAATACCAAGGAAAGTAATGGGGCTTTGGGCCCAGATGCACAAAGGGAATTAGGAGTCTAACCCTCATTGATCTGGGCCTCACGTGCCAGAATGACTGGCCAAAGGAAGGCACCAATCTCTGCTTGGGATTCTCTGTAGTGAACCCTTTCTTGGAGTTAGGCTCTTGAATGAGGTCAACCCTCTCCTGTGAAATATCAGAGATTCCCCACAACTGGCCAAAAGGCCAGTGGTTAGGGAACTCACCTGGTATACTGGAAACTCAAGTTCAAATCCCGACTCTGCCTGATTTGGACCAGGGACTTGAACCCAGGTTTTTCACATCCCAGGTGAGTGCCCAAACCACTGGGCATTCTGAATCAGTCAGCCAGACAGAAAAATTCCTGATCTGCTTGCCCCTGGCTGCCTTTTGTGTAGGTTAGGTGTGCTCAACACATACCTACCAGATCAGGCCCTCCAAGTGAGATAGATGATGGGGGGCGGAGGGGGAAAACACACCTAATGTGAGAATCTCGCTGGGGTTAGGTGTGCAAGAGGGCTCCCAGAAGCTCAGTTGATGCAGGGCAGTGTCAGGGCTTAGGCAGTTTGAGCACACCTACCAACAGAAACGTAGGTCTTTAAGGGATTTAGGTGCCTACAGGCTTAGGCCGCAACTGAGCAGTAGTTTTGAGAATGTTAGTGGTGGTGAAATGTTGGCCATAGGCTTCTAACTGCCTCTTTAGGAGCCTAAGCACCTTTGTAAATCTGGCCCCTAGTACTTATGTGGTGAAATCACATACTGAAGACACGTAAAGCCTTATTAAAATCTGCTATCCTAGAAAATCTGCCCAATTATTTGTGCCAGTTATTTCCAAATATGAAATTTAAAACCACATTTTTTAAAAAGGGCCTTTTAATAAACACTTGGTACAATATGCTCGGTGAAATTCTGGCCCAATTGACAACACTCATTGACTTGGGCCAGGATTTCACCCTCTGTTCTTATTTTATAGATATAAAAATAATTACACACACACACACTAAATTTTTTCCTCAATAGTGATCTCTAAACAGACATTATCCTACTTCCTTAGAGTATATTTTTATTCCAGTTCAGTAAATGTGTTTATTTAGTTTCCTGTGTATCACATCTAAAAGAGCAGTTTGGCTCTGAACACAGGATATCAGTCACACAAATATTTAATAATCATATGTTTTGTAATCACATAAGTTTAGCATTTTGACCAAAACCATATAAAAATTTAAAATTATTTGTACCAAACTAAAGGACTTGGGTCTAGGTTCAGTAAAATCTTCAGTTAAAATATACACATGCATTATAAATGTTTGAAGACTTCAAAGTTAGAATTAACGTATTTTGGATGTACTGTTAGTTTTCCAATATTTCCCCAAGGAGTTGTCCTTTTACAATGAACTCAAAAGTTTGTTTGTTCAGATCTGTTTTCCTCCACGTTTAGCTGATTTTGTAAGTGAACTCCAAATAGCCCCAATCACAAAAAAAAACCAAACAGGAGACAAAAGATTGACCGACCTATGCAGGAGACTACAGTTTTAAATTAGACAATGCTTTGCTTTTGTATGTAGTATATTTTCACTTGATACTCTAGTCAGTGAAGATGTAGCACTCCTTAAGGGAAAAATTGCCTGTTCAAAATCTCTCAGGGTACATCTACACGACAAAAAACCCCAAAACAGTGGCAGTTAGTGTCAGAGCCCATGTCAACTGGGGCAGGCTCGTGGGCCTTATGCTACAGGGCTATAAAAAGCAGACTAGAGAGTCCCACTCAGGCTGGAGCCCAGGCCCTGAGACACAGCAAGGAAGGAGGGTCTCGGAGCCTGAGCTCCAACCTGAGCAGGAGCATCTACACTTCTATTTTTAAAAGCTCCATAGTGCAAGCCTGAGTCAGTTGACACCTGTGTGAGACTCACTGCCCATGTGGGGGAGGGGAGTTTTGCTGTGTAGATGTATCCTTAGGAAAATGTTAATGACAAATTACATGCCTAACAAGTCTTGTGGATAGGGGAGAAGCAGTAGATGTGGTATACTTTGACTTTAATAAGGCTTTTGATACTGTCTTGCATGACCTTCTCATAAACTAGGGAAATACAACCTAGATGGAGCTACAACAAGGTGAGTGCATAATTGGTTGGAAAACTGTTCCCAGTGAGTAGTTATCACTGCTTCACAGTCAAGCTGGAAGGGTATATCCCACAGGGATCAGTTCTGGGTCCAGTTCTGTTCAATATCTTCATCAATGATTTAGATAATGGCACAGAGAGTACACTTATAAAGTTTGCAGACAATACCAAGCTGGGAGCAGATGCAAGTGCTTTGGAGGATAGGATTAAAATTCAAAATGATCTGGACAAACTAGAGAAATGGTCTGAAGTAAACAGGATGAAATTCAATAAGGACAAACGCAAAGTACTCCACTTAGGAAGGAACAATCTGTTGCATATATACAAAACGGGAAGTGACTGCCTAAGGAGGAGTACTGCGGAGAGGGATCTGGGGGGTCAGAATGGATCACAAAACTGAATGAGTCAACAATGCAACACTGTTTTGCAAAAAAAGCAAACATTATTCTGGGATATATTAGCAGGAATGCTGTAAGCAAGACAAAAAGTAATTCTTCTGCTCTACTCTGTGCTGATTAGGCCTCAACTGGAGTAGTGTCTGCTGTTCTGGGCACCACATTTCAGGAAAGATGTGGACAAATTGGAGAAACCAGAGAAGAGCAACAAAAATGATTAAAGGTCTAGAAAACATGACTTATGAGGAAAGATTGGGAAAAAAATGGATTGGTTAGTCTGGAGAAGAGAAGACAGAAACGGAATAGGATTACAGTTTTCAAGTACATAAAAAGTTGTTACAAGGAGGAGGGAGAAAAATTGTTGTTCTTAACTTCTGAGGATAGGGTAGGAAGCAATAGTCTTAAATTGCAGCAAGGGCAGTTTATGTTGTACATTAGGAAAAACTTCCTGTCAGGGTAGTTAAGCACTGGAATAAATTGCCTGGGGAGGTTGTGGAATCTCTGTCATTGGAGATTTTTAAGAGTAGGTTAGACAAACACCTGTCAGGGATAGTCAGATAATACTTAGCCCTGCCTTGAGTGCAGGGAACTCAAAGATCTCTCAAGGATCCTTTCAGTCCTACGATTCTATGATTCTATTATCTCAGGCAGTTGTCAGGAGGACCTGTCCATTAAACAGGTTTTCACCTAGCGTTATCTGCTGCTCCCTAGATACTGTGGTGTTGGCATATTTTTGGTTTACATTTAAATCAACTTACTTCTCAATAGTTCGCAGTCGGATTTTGTTTATATCCTTCAAAACATCCATCATACTAAGAACACCCTGGGTCTTCTGGTGTTCAGTTTTGTCAACAGTTGTTGAGCTGGTCTTACTTGCAGCACGACGTAGTTTAATAAGTTCAATTGCTGAATTACTGGCATCAAAGCCAGATGGTGCTATAGACGGAAGTGGGGGAGGTGGAGGGATTACAAAGTGATCTGGTGCGTTGAACAATGGCGTAGAAGTCATTGCTGGCACTGGGAAAGAACCACTTGGAATGCCAAATGAATTCAAGACATCTGAACCTATCAAAGAAAATAAGTATTATTTTTTTAATTAAGAAAACGCGTTACTAATATTTGAAAGTTTGAGAAGATCAAGCCAAGTCCAAGGTGTCTGAGCTATATTGCAAGATCCTAATCTGGGAAGGACTGTTTTTTCTTAAAACGTCAAACACCTAGCACAACATGGTGCTACCAGAAATAATTACATAAAAAAAAGAAAGAAAAACTGTTAAGCGAAAGTTATTTAGATTTCAAAATCAAGTACTCAAAATTTAGGAAATGCCAGATTTAAGATGTCTGTGCAACCTTAATTCTGTCCATTTGTACATCCAGCCTGTGCACTGAACGAGGTAGGGATCCTGTTGGGGAAAAGCCATATGTGGCCATGTAATTAAAAAGAATATCATAATGCATACAAACAAGCCCCAACTGGTCTCTCCCTCCACCTGCACAATTTTCATTGATACAGTAGCTTCCAGGCATGCCCAGTGCAGAGCGTGTTGCTGTTGAGACACGGGTCCAGCTCTTTAGAATGTTTTGTTCAGTTATTTTGGCAGCATACCTAAAATTGTACTAAGTACAAGGGAAATGGTAATTAACAGTTTATAACTCAGCTAAACCTATACAGAATTCCATAAGACCAAGAAAAACCCTCTAGCCCAAGGGCCTTTCCCCTGCCGCATTATAAAGACTCGCTACAAACAATTTAGATGTTAAAAGCAAAAAAAAAGTCAGAAGAATCTTTTATAATGCAGAGTGCTAGGCAGGCTAAATATAGCGTTGCTCCTTGCTCACCCTTATAATACAAAGGGTGAAGCTATCGAATTGGTGGCCCAGGCACTCTCCCAGGTGACACCGCAGAATGATACACATACTCTTGTGGGCTTCACCAGAAAAAAAAAGATGATTTAAATCAACTCCATTGAAGGTGATAAATTGTCCACAAAGTGAGGAGAGTGAAAAAAAAATTAATTTATGAATATAAGAAAGAGACAGACAAAAACAATCCTGCATTCAAAATACTTTTCACTTAATTCACAGAAATTTAGATAAAAAGTAAATCATGGGATAAGTACTACAGGCATAAAACAAAGGAAAGCTCAAAGTTTAAAGACTGTAGTATAAAAAAAAACAAGCGTACCTGATTGATTACTATTTCTTGATCCTTGCACTGCAACAATTGCAGCAATCTGGGCACGAAGAAGGATTAACTCATTTTCAAGTGCAGAAATTTTTTTAATTGCTTCTTCATTCACAAGATTTTCTCTCTCTGCTCTACTTTTTAGAACAGTTGGCAAGGAAACTATTGCTGGAGATACATCATGATCAACTGTAATTATTTCCTTTCCCCTTGATTCAGCCCTAAAAAATAAAAATGAAATTTTTAAAAGTTTCAACAGAATAGTAACAATTTCATGCCCCTCACAGGGAAAAGAAATGGGTTAAAAATGCATTTTTTAAGTTACTGGCACAATAAATTGAAGTTATGAAACACCATTGACAATGACATTAAGTTTTAATGTTTAAGAGCTTCACCTCTTTCACAAGCCATTTTGCATTACATTGTTTTATAAGCACTAAATTTTGAATTTTAAGTATTACATTTTTTTTTAAATGTTATCAAGTTTATCACCAATAAGAAGAAAAACCCCTTGAAAATGCGCTATTTAGAATACTTGGGCAATTTACTCAGGAGCAGAGATTGACCATTACACAATGGTTATGCTGAATAATTGGGTTGTAAAAAGAGGGAACAAAGAGCACTTTCTACCTAGATACAATCAGAAGGGGGCAACTATAAATTTAGATGCATGAACAAGGAAGTGAAATGGGTGTAGAAAGTGATGAGACACACCCAGCTAGGATTCCCAAGAGTGTTAGTAGCCCCAGAAGCATATGGGTTCAGGGACAAGACAGCTGCACTGTGCGGAATACTAGACACACATTGTAGCCCTTATGGCACATAACTAGAAAACATTAAACGTATATAAACTGATAATGTGTCACCTGCTTGAGTAGATAGCCTGAAATAAAACCTAAAATGGTGTGACCTGCTTCATTCATCTCAATCAGGGCCCAGTGGGTTTTCCAGCCAAGGAATCTGGCATTTTTCCCAAGATGCCATGAAATTCATCATTTTGCTTTAGGCAGGCATGTAACATTTTGTCTTCTGTGTCCCTGCCCCACCAGGATCTACCCGCAGTTTTCTCTTGCTCAGATTACTCAACAAGGAAAAGTTAATTTGGATTACAATGCATGCTCCCTTCAAGTATTCCATGGACCCAGAGCTGGAGTTCATCTTGCAGTTAGAATGGGGAAACTATATGAGTAGGCTGATGAATGAGGAAGCCTAGAGAATAACACAGTCAAGACCCAAGAAACTGGGGAGATAAGCCACGAAAGCTGGCTACAAGCTCCTCTTTTCTTTGGCAATTAGGTCCCATTTACTGCATAGCATATATAGCTGTGTGTTGCTGTCTGAGAAAGTCATATGATCACCTACAGAGCCATTTCTAATAACTAAATTGCCAGATCATAAAAATTATTCTCTTTTTCTATGATTTGTGCAATTCTCTCAGTTTTTGTAGTACAGAGGCAACATGACATCACTAACAGCTTAAATATTGTGGTAAGGAGAGGCATTCGAACTGCAATATTCCTTCTAACCCCAAAAAAGCAAAACATACCAGCCAATTCTGATCTCCCTACTTCATCTTGTAGTGTCACACCAACAAACAAGATCAGAAGACGACAAACCCATGTAATATAAAAACTAGATTTGCAATATTCAATAAAAATACCAAATGTTAATTGAGCTGTGGGTTAGTCGTTTGAGCACACTAAGCAGCATAAACAACTATAGTCTAGCTCTGAAATATCCACTTCCTCTGTGACCTTGGATAAAAGTCATTTAAAAGGGACACGCTCAATTTTGTGTCTATTAATTATTTTAAAAAGTTAAAAATAACTTCATGTGCTATGCCTGTCCAAGTTCTGCAACAATATTTGTTGCTTTACAAATTACATTTTCCTATTTTAGTAATTATCTTCCTTTTGGACTGCATGAAAGCAGAAAAAAATAAATGAAAGAAGAAATGGTGAAACAGCCTATACACAAGGCAAACAAACTTAAAAGACTTAAAACTTTTCTTTCAGTTATCATAACAGCAATGGTAAAAATTTAACAAGACTGATTTTGAGTTAACAGGAACCTTTTAATATTTCTGTCCCAGTGTTCTCATCTACAAAAAGGGGATAGTGTTCATTACCCAAAAATAAGAGGTTAGAGGTGATAATCTCATGGAGCGTTAGGATTAGATTCCATCAACATTCACCCCACACCCAAAGGCTTTGTGAATGAAAACACAACGTGCAAGTGCCAGGAACATTCCTGGCACTGTATAATAAAGGGAGGAAAGAACTCCAAGTCTGGGACTCCTTCAATCTATGTGTATGCTATGTAATGCTAGCTAAAGGGTAGGCAAGAATTGCTGGGGGGTGGGGGGGGAAATCAAGAGAAAGAGCTATCTTCTAAAGTGTCAGTTTTGCTAGGGCCCAGAAAGGTTTAGACAATTGCCAGTATCACAGGCTATAGAACCTGAATCATTCCTACCAAAATAAGTACAGAGCCTTTACTTGCCTAAATCTAGCAAAAGATTCTCCCTCATCATTTACCACCCTCAGAATATCACCAAGAGATGGAACTACAGGGTTTGGAGTTGTACTTCGTTCGTCATAATCCAAAGAATTCCGGTCTTGGACCATCTAAAAGAAAAGAAAGAAGTCAGCCCTCTGCAAAGTAAAGAATTTGAGTTTAACAATAAAACTTCCTCAAATAAGAGGGACTCAGTATTAGATAAGTGAAAGACATTGAACAGAAAAGATGCAGTATACCATAATCATGAAAGATAAAAAGATTAGGAAAGCCACTGTCAAATTTAACGTAAGACTTCTTGCTTAAATAATTAAATGTTAAGAGTAGCAATAACCCACTCACCTGAAAGTGAGGTCTTGGACAAGGTTCTAAAGAAAGAACTGTCCCAAGTCTACGAACAATGCTTCGCGTAGATCCATATTCCTTACTTTGCCAAGCTGATATAATCTAAAAGTTAAACAAAAGAAATCTGGGTTTTTAGCTCAATGGAACAAAAATTTATATTTTTCAAAATCATTAAGAGATCGTACCATACATGATCTGACCGTTACATACTTATATTGGTCTACAAAAATGTTTGCTATCTTAATGGATCAAGGCTTCAGAAATGGCCTCAGGAGGATCTCTCTTCCTAGACCAGTTTTTAAGTTTCTGGGATGTACGTGGTGATGTGCCAGGACACTCTACATGAAAACCAATAGGGGATGAAACTAACTATACCTCCTAGACAGGAGAGTATCTAGAAGGTCTGTTGGAGAACAAAGGCTCGACCCAGAACAAATGAGTCAATATAGCCTGTATCTGGATACACAAACCACTGCTAGCAAAAATAGGTGGGGAAAGCATAAAAGAAAGTTTAAGATACCTTCACCTGACATTTCCTAATGATAGCATATACCTGCTGAAAGTGCCTTCTTGAGAAGGGGGTTGAAGGAAGACATGTTTCAATCATACGGCCAATGCTGCTATTGTCTATATAAGCTTCCCACCTTGGTATGAACTGCCAAAAGAAAAGGCTACTGTCAAACCAGAGAACTTTAAACAAAAAAACAAAACAAAAGTTAATCAGTGTAACCCTGTCTACACTAGCACTTTTCCTACAGTTGGTCTAGCACTAGTGCAGTTCCACCAGTAGCAACAGTGCTGTAGAGCAGGTAGTGACATTTTTACTACCACATTATTTAAGTTTGCACATAGATCTGAGAAAAGCTGAGCAAACATAAGTTCTTTGAGGTTAAAACTTGTGGCGCTACAATTAGTACTGGACATTTTCAGTGTAATACACACCAAAAAGAGTTGCACAACAGTCTGACACATTAGGTTTTCTTAGCATTATGGTCCTGATCCAAAGCTGGTGAGTCCCTGTGATTTCTATTGAAATCCATAGGAGCTGTATGTGCACAGCACCTCCCATGATAAGGGTCTATAAAATATGGAATTAATTGCTATTTGGAAGTCTTTACATGCTAGTTAATATATGAAGGCAAAATGTAACAGACAAGTAAAATCATCAGATGGGCCTTATGGCTTGTCTACAGAAGGAAGTTTACCAGAATAATTATACCACTATAGTTAAGTGTACACAGAGTTACTGGTATGTGTATAAATTATGCAATTATCCCAAGAACATATTACCCCTTACTGCAGGACACATCCCTCATTCACCATCAGCACACACGGACAGAAATCTAACACAACACACGCATTCACCTATCCTCACTCATGCTTACCAGACAACCATGAACTTGAGCAGCAAACCAATGGATCAGCACTAGTAATATCAGCTTACCTGATCAGCTGGTACACCAAAGTATTCTAGAAGTTGCCTTATGAGATTCAGCAGCAGAGCCATTTACAGAGCAGTCTGAGAATTCAAAAGCTGGTTATAAACATTAGTTTCATATATATCCCAGAAGAGTTCAGGATACCCTTTCTACAGCTGCAAATAGAAGACAGCATCACTTCAAGACAAAAGACAAACTCCTGCTCAGACTTCTCCATACACGAAGGGTTTACTTCTATCGCCACTGACCACAGTGAGAACAGATTCAAGCCCCAAGGCAGCTGAGAAGCCAGAACATCAAATGCTAGACCCCTAAATAGACTGTCATCACTTGAGACCCACTGATCTTAGTCCTGAATCTTGTTTTAAAATCAGCAATATTTGAACAAGGAACGTTCCATTGTTTTAGATGCAATTGGAGGGCCTCTCTCCTCTAATGATTTATCAACAGTTTCCTTTGTAAAGAAATGGGAAGTTTTGGTAACGGAAAAGCTGCTCAGCAGTACTGTGAAATGTGGTTACTTTCCCTGAATTCATAAAAGCCCCCTCCCCTCCTCCCGCGCCGGCCGCGGTGTGTTTGCTAGCGAAGAACAGGAAGCGCTCACTGAGCCCGCCTGAGGACAGGACTTTATTCTGTACGGGGGCGTTGTGTGAACGAGGTGCCCCGACACTGGAGCAACACGACAGCTCCGCCAGGCGAGGGCCTCCGCCCCGGGGCTGTCAGGTCGCGCTGCGAGCCCCGCGGGCTCCGCCAGGCCGGTCCCTGGGGCCCGGCTGAGTGAACCGGCCGGTGTCGGAACGGCTGCCAGGCGCTTGCGGCCCAGCTCGGTGGGATCGCGGGGTCCGCCCAGCCGCGCCCTGAGGGGACAGGGCGGCCACACGCCTAGGGCGGGGCCACTGCCCCCTACACGGGCGAACCCGGCCCCGCTCCAGAGCGGGAGCAGCGAGACCGCCGGGGCGCCCAAGGCCGACACGTCACGCAGCCCCGCCCATCGGCTCTGGCCCGGGGACCCCGCCAAGAGCAGACCCTAAATAACCCGCAACCCAGCGCCAGCGCCAGCGCCGCCACGTCCCCTTCAACGGTTACAGCGCCCGCCCGCCCAGGGGACTGACGCTAGGCGCGTGACGCGACGTGTGCGGCCCCCTCCCCTACTTACTCAGGCTCGCGCTCCTCCAGGCCTCACGAGGTCCTTCCCGGGGCCCGCGCCCCTCCCTCACCTCGGCCTTACGCCGCTGCAAAATCAAATCAAAACTAGCGCCTCGCAAGCCGATTGGGTAGAGCGGATGGGGGCGTGACGCACAAATCGACCCAACAAGGGCTAGGGGCGTGGCAGACAGCGAGGATTCTATGGCTGAACCAATAGGAAAGCGCGGGGGGAGGAGGGTGTTCCGCTCGCTGAGGCTGGGGCGCTCTCCTGCCTCGGTCGAGCCCGATACGTTCTTACTCTTGGAGAGACGCGGGTTCCGCGCCCGCGCCGCTGCCACCGCGGGGCGGTGTCTGGGAGCGGCTGCCCGCTGTGCCGCGCTGCCCTCGGGGCTGGGGTGGGAACGGGGGGACGCCGCGGCTAGGAGGTCAAGCACAATGTCAGGCACCTGGCACATGCGTGTGTGAGCCACTTTCGGGCCACCTCCCTGTATTAAAAGGGGAGCGGGAACTTAATCCAGTCCCTCTGCAATGTCTGTGCCTGCCAGTTACAAGTCACGTTACTGGAGCTGGCATTTAAATACATAACATCTGCAGTTTGCTTTGTGCATTTCCTGGCACTTCGCATATAGGAAAAACTCAGCGTTTCTTTTGTATAGTCAGATTCCCCGGTTCCTGACGTGTGAGCACTTCATACAGCAGCCCCGGAGAGAAAAATACAATCACACGTCATTGGCACACCAATGAGACACAACCAATCTTGGGAGAAAGGATGGGTGAGGCAGGGGTTGGGAGTTGAGCAGTACCTGACACTACTTTTATCTCATTTTTAAAAACTAACTTTCAAATTGATGTCCCTCTGACTTCATACTAGTGAGGGTGAGGGAAGCAAGTAGGATCCCTTCTACCTGTCCTCTAAAATTTCAGAAATAATCTTTGTGCATCTAGCTATATGAAGTAAATTGAAAAAAATTGTCTTACCCAATCTCATACAATTTCACACCCACTTTTCTAAAGGCGTGTTGTCAATTTTACAATGTATGATCCTGATTCAGCAACTGGAGCTGTTCATTGGATGCAGAGTTCTTTGTGAGCAGATCCAGTTGCAAAATCTAGTAGCTTGTGAAAGTGACTGTCTCCCAAAAAACCCTACTCAGTATAGGGTGACCAGTTGTCCCGATTTTATAGGGACTTTGTTTTATATAGGCACCTATTACCCACCACCCCGTCCTGATTTTCACACTTGCTGACTGGTCATCCTAACTCAGCTACTACCTATTCCAGCATATGCTCCATTCCCAAATGGATCCTTAATACAAATATCTATTACTACTGTGCCCTACCCATCTAAAAAGCGTGACCTTTAATAGGTTTTTGTTCATTGGTACTTGCTCAGAGTAAAATGCACGGTACAAAAGAACTGCAGTTCTCCCCCATTTTACCTTGCAGACTACCCTTCCAGTTGAGGCTAAGTGGACCAGTCCCTTTGAATATTCCTTTATTAAAAACAGCCAGAATGGTAAGTACTGATTTTTCTGTCATGCTCTATCACGCTCTTATGAAATTTTTCAGTTCCTAAATCTAATACTACAGAAGTATTTTTTAAAAAAAATGAGTAAAACAAACTTCTCTGCGATCACAATTTTATATAATTTGTATTTTTAGATTATGGTAACTGCTTCACAGTACATAACAAGCAAGAACAGCTAAAGTGTGTATTAGGACAGTTTTTCATATCCATTACATACTTGCCAAAAAGCATTATAAACTGTCTCTTTTGTTTGCAATGGTAGATGAGATTATGATTTACAGTATTTCCATTACAATGGAGGCAGAGTAACACCCTAGTCTCTTTTCATAGCTACACCAGTACAAGAATGGACACTTTGAGTATAGCAAACCAATTGTAGGATTTGTCCTCAACCTCATCCAACAGAGAAGTGACTATGAAAGAAAAAGATGCCTTCTGGCCTCATCATGTTTCTGGACCATCCAAACATACAAGTTCTGCATTTAGCTTTTCAGGTAATTGCTTTCTTTGTAAAAATTCCAACTTTGTATATTCAGTTACAATCAAACGACAGTATTTAGTGAATTGGTAACTGAAAACTTACTACTGTAATTTTCCCTGACTTAGTTTAAAACATAGTAGCAGAATTGCTTCTGTGGAAGTATATCTGTTTAGGGGAGGAGCTTTACTTTGCCCAGATGCAAATAAATTCATCTGTATAAAATGCTTGCTCCATATTCTAGCATAGAACATGTTATGTTTTTTTTCAGATATGTAGTCATTTTAGGTGTCTCACTAAATAAACATTTGTCATACAATTTTAATGTCACTTTAAAAAAAAAAAAGTCAGTTATTCACCAAAACACAATCCACAGATAATTAAAACTGGCCTTAGCTGTTACCAGATGTTAGTTTCTGATGAAGACAGTATGCTTTTGCTGGGAAAAATGTTTGAGATTGTGTGCCTCATTGATGGTACTGCTGCATGTAACTTGTGTACTACTTTGTGAAAATATTCTTCATTCCTAGTGCAGTCATTTCAATGCTAACTTAGTTCCTTACCTTACTGCCTTTCTGCTTCCAACTATGTGCCGTGATGGGAGCAATGCATGGCAACTGCTGCCATCAATGTCACTTGGAGAGTATAACCTAGAAACACTTTTCTATTTATGGCTTTGAGAAGATATGGAAGGTTGTATAGGAAGAATTACTTATTTGAGAACTTCTCAGCTTTCTTAATGATTTACAAGGCCATGTAACACTGTTTTCTTAGACAGGATTAATCCCCTTTAATTTGTGATGCATAATGAAGATCTCAGATGAGAGAGGAAATATTCTTGTCACTAGCACATAAATTGCCTTTTTTAAATCGTATAGTCTTTAGGAGCTCAGCAGGGAGGCTTCAATTTTGTAATGGTTGTTTTGATCTGGTGTTCTAACAACCATGTAATAAGGAACTCATACTTCTGAAAGACAGCAACTGGAGGTAGTCACACATTGTGCTTATATGCTTCATTCTCATCATCTTGTTTCTCATTTTATAATCTTTCACCTCTATTTGTGTATGGAAGAAGTGGGGTAGGGGAAGAAATCAACCACTATTTCCTGGAGCTGATTTTGAAGTCATGTTCTCATGCAATACCTATTGCAGTATATATTAGGTCAATGATTCTGCCAGCCTGTCATTCAAACTTGGGTCTGGATAAGGCAAGTCTCTTTCTTCTGCACATCATCAGATGCTTACTTGTTATATGCTAGCATGAACGACTGGAGAAAGCAGACACCCATGAGGTCCAGACATTTCTGTATCAGTGACAGCATGGAACCTTCCCACCCACCCATTCTTGCATCACTTAACCTCTTGCATGGACCATTAATGAGAGTTAATTAGTAAATTACTATTAAATGTCACCCTGCTGCATAAGTGTTTATTGGTCAGTTAGTCAAAGCACCAGAACTTTATTTCTGCAGTCTGACTCCTGTCACAAGCTGAATTTCAAATTTTAAGGTATAAAATTCTACATTGTCCACATTGCCACTCTTAAGTAAAAACCTTTGTTTGCAAACTGTTAGTATTCAAAATATTTTCCATCACTTTTGCAGGCACTTCATTTTCTTTCAGAATGTTCTTCCAATTATGTAATTATATAGTTATGAACATCAGAGTTACAAATGACCAGTCAACCACACACTTCATTGGAACTGGAAGTAGACAATCAGGCAACAGCAGAGACCCCCCACACACACACACACAAAAAGGCAAATACAGTACAGTACTGTTAAATGTAAACTAGTTTAAAAAAAAAAAAAAGGAAAGCATCATTTTACTTCTGCATAGTTTCAACGCTGTATTAAGTCAATGTTCAGTTGTAAACTTTTGAAAGAACAACCATAATGTTTTGTTCAGAGTTACGAACAACCTCCATTCCCAAGGTGTTCTTAATACGGGGTTCCACTGTATGACAAACAACTGTGGTATGATTGAAAGGTTGGAGAACTTGAAGAAAGGTAGTAAGCTTGAGTTTGCAACTTCTGAGCTATGACCAGGATTAACACCATTTAAAATAAAAAAAAAAAATTCATAGCTTTTTTTCAAGTTCTAGCATTTTAAACTCACTCATGTATTTTAAAGAACAAAGCGTAAGTTTTAATACTTAAAATACTCTAGGCTCCAGTTTCAATTTGTGAATGAAAACTTTAAGAAGTTAAAAGGGTTCTTATGCCTATTAAGGAATAAGTTAGGATGGGGAAGGGGTAAAGTTGTGTGGGTGAGGATATGGTTAGCAAAAGGGACTGGATGTTAAATGTGGGTGGACTTATCAAGCGTTAGAATTTAGACACTTCTGGAAAGTGGGCAAGGCATCTCAGCATCTTTGTATATAAGATTACTTTGAAGATTAAAAATAATGAAATAGCTATTGAATTCATGAGCTGAGTCATCTGACCTGTAATAAATGAGGAAGCTGGTGATCAATATTGCAGACTGGTGTTTAGTGGTCACCAGCATCATATCATATTGTCTCCATATGCCTAAAACTGAAGAATTTGCAAGGAAATGATTGGAGGGATAGAAGAAGAAAGTTCTTTTAAAGTAAACAAAGTAGTGGCAAGATAATTTACACCCCTATAAAAGTGCAGAAAATCAGTTTACTTAGCTTCAAGATCAAAGTGTCTTTGAATGAAACCAAGTGGAAGAGAGCAGAGTATTGAGGGTGATTTCCTCCTGGGTTCAGACAGGAGCGCAGGGCCTTAGAAGCAACCTATGCCCAAAACCTGTCATCCATTGCTATTCTGGTCAATGGTACAGCCAGGGGAGATTTTCTGCTCTCTTATTCAGTGGCCTGAAAATAAACTGAAAATCCTCCTCCCTTTTATCCAGAAGAATGGGAAGAAGAGACAGAAAGGGAATTGCAAACTAGCCTCAGATGGAGCATGCAGCTTCCATGTGAGGTGGAAGCAGAGAGATTACATCTAAAGCTGAATGTGGCTTCAGCAGTCTCCGTAACTGAAGTAAAGAGCGAGAGAGAGACCACTGCATCTCCTCCCTCTTCTGCTAAAGATGACTAGACATCACTGCTCCTAGAAGACAAGACACAGACCAGAATAAAGAATTCTTATAAAAAACTGTCCTAGCTAAGCCAGGGGTGGGCAAACTATGGCCCTGGGGCCACATCAGGCCCTCCAGACATTTTAATCTGGCCCTCAAGCTCCCTCTGGGGAGCAGGGTCTGGCACTTGCTCTGGCACTCCAGCCGGGGAAGCAAAGGCTTTCCCTGCTCTGCATGGCTCCTGGAAGCAGCATCATGTCCCCCCTCTGGCTCTTCCACGTAAGGGCAACCACAGGGCTCCGCACGTTGCCATCGCCCCAAGCGCCACCCCTGAACCTCCCATTGGCTGGGAACTGTGGCCAAAGGGAACTGCAGGGGCGGTGCCTGTGGACGGGGCAGCGTGCAGAGCTGCCTGGCTGTGGCTCCGCATAGGAGTGGATGAGGGACATGCCACTGCTTCTGGAGCTGCTTGAGGTAAGCGCCGCCCAGAGACTGCACCCTGACCCCTTCCATCGCTCCCACCTCCTGCCCCAGCCCTGATCCTCCTCCTGCCCTCAAACCCCTTGGGTCCCAGCCCAGAGCACTCTCCTGCACCCTCTAACCCCACCACCTGCACCCCCAGCTGGAGCCCTCAACCCCTCCCTGCACTCCAACCCCCAATTTCGTGAGCATTCATGGCCCACCATACAATTTCCATATCCAGATGTGGCCCTTGGGCCAAAAAGTTTGCCCAACCCCCTAAGCTGTGACCACCATAGTTAAGATGGGAGATGTTTCCAAACGTGGCAGTAAGCAAGGGTAGGCTGACGACTACTGCAGCCTCCAGTTCAACTGTTGACAGCATTTCAAAAGCTGCTTTGGGATGTGGCAAATCAAAAGCTAGCAAGCCACCAGTAGTGGTTAAAGGGACAGTAGCAGCAGAGCAGCTTATGGCTCAGGCCTCCCCAAGCTAGTTGGGGTGGGTTGGGTTTGGGGCAGGGCAACTCCCAAAGCAGCTGGATTCTATAGGGCAGAAAGAATTGAAGAAAGTTTCCAGTAAGCAAAAGAGCTGCATAGTACTGGCTGTTTTGCGTTTTTCCCCAAGACTGGGGAGTTGAATGCAAAATAAACACTGAAAGGATCTTTGAGCTGGTGCCTAGAGAAAAAATTTGCAAGATCCTGCCTCTAAGTCTGCAATTGGCAAAATTACCCCAGATGTCTCCTGAACAGAATAGCCTCACTGTGATATTATAGGACAGGAAGCAGATCTGGCTTTATTAAACTAGTGTGTAAGTGTTGTCCACCACTAACTCACCCAGACTGGTCTACCTTAATTCAAAATTCAATGTAGTGACAAAAAGTCTCTAGTAGGAAAAACTAGATCAGTGGTCCCCAACTGTGGGACTTGTGGGAGCTATGGCGCCCGCCAGGGCATTTATGTGCGCCTACCTAGTGCCCAGCAGGGGAGGGAAGCCACGGCCCCGCACCTGCCAGGGACAGAGAACTCCGGGGCTGCGGGCACCGGTGTTCTCTGTCCTTGGCAGGTGCGGGGCTGCGGCTTCTCTCCAGCTTCTCCAGGGCTGCAGGCTGCGGGCGCCAGTGTTCTCTGTCCCCGGCAGGCGCGGGGCCGCAGCTTCTCTCCAGCTTCGAAGCCGCCTGCCGGGGACAGAACTCCGGGGCTATGTTAAAGTAAGAATAATAAATATATCTGGACCAGCAGTTCAACAATGGTTGACTTTTTTAAAATAAATAAGATGAAAACTGTTCGTGATATTTATTTTGTAAAAACTCCTTAATTTTTCTTACAGCTAGATAAAAAAGAGCAAATCCACATGGTAAGATGAAAGAATAATTGCTGAATAATTTAATTAATACCTTTTACATGTAAAATTACCCTTTTTATCTTATGGATTCATATATTATGTAATATTAAATGATGTTTTTCGTATTATTTAATGTACAAATACAAAATAAGCTTTGAAAAATTGTTGGCGCTCACCACACTCTTCTGAAAACAAAAAGTTGGGGACCACTAAACTAGATAATTCTTAGTACTTTTCCTGTAGATGTGATCCCAACAATTGTCTTCAGCTTCTAGCAAGAGAAATACAAATGTATTGAATACTCCTCGTATGAGCCAAACAGAGATTCCAGAAGTATCCAATTAAAAGTTCAAAGCACAACTCTTCCTTAACAGTTCCAACAAGAATGCAAAGACCATTACTCTTCACATTGAAGGACTAGATAATGTGGTAGGAATTTAAGTTTTACTCAATGCCTTTTATCCAAGCTCAAATAATTGTCTTTATATCACCACTCCTAATTTTAATTGTGTAATTTCTCATGTGGGTTCTCCAAGGGAATCTGCAACTGAAATCTCTAGGAGAATGTCTGTTTAAAAAGTATCAGAGGAGTAGCCGTGTTAGTCTGGATCTGTTAAAAAGCGACAGAGTCCTGTGGCACCTTATAGACTAACAGATGTATTGGAGCATCAACTTTCATGGGTGAATACCCACTTCGTGAGACGCAACTGCATCTGACAAGTGCATCTGACAAAGTGGGTATTCACCCACGAAAGCTTATGCTCCAATACGTCTGTTAGTCTATAAGGTGCCACAGGACTCTCTGTCTCTGTTTAAAAAGTTTTCTAGAGGGGTCAAGTCACAGAATAATTTGCCACTTCCTATTTATTCTGTAATCCAGAAATACTTACTTCAGGTTGGTAGTGGGCAGCTCCATTCATACCATACTCAAGGGCAGTAGGCTTCTGTTATTCCAACCCTCAGGCTGGTCCACATAGAGAAAGGATGTTATGATGATAGACTGGGATTCAGAAGATCTGAATTCAGTTCCTATCTTTGCCACAGACTTCCTTTGCAACCTTGGGCAAGTCACTGTGCCTCAGTTTCCCTTCTGTAAAATGGGGATAACACTTTCTTCAATCTGGTCTATTTAAGTTAATAAATCCCTTTAAGCAGGCACTCTCATGCTGTGGATATAAACACCAAGCAGCCGTTTCAGTTGGGTCATCTAGGCACTACTGTAATACAAATACAGGAATTCCTCACTTAAAGTCATCCTGGTTAATGTTGTTTCGATGTTAAGTTGCTGATCAATTAGGGAACATGCTCATTTAAAGTTGTGAAATGCTCCCTTTTAACGTCCTTTTGCAGCCTCCTGTTTTGTCCACTACTTGCAGGAAGAGCAGCCCGTTGCAGCTAGTTGGTGGGTGGTTGGAACCAGGGGGGACCTGCAGTCCCACTATCAGCTCCCCATTCCCCTAAGTTCCCTGTGCAGCAGCTGTCCCTCTTCCCATTGCCATGTGCTGCTCCTGCCCTCTGCCTTGGAGCTGCTCCTAGAGACTCCTGCTTGCTGCATGGGGGGAAAAGGGAGGCTAATGTCAGGGTGTCTCCCCCTCTCCCCTGCTCCTGCACCCCGCTTACCCCATTTTCCATAGAGCAGGGGGGACACATGACAGAGGGAGGGAACCTCTAGGAGGTAGCTGCTGTCTCAGGTCTCAGCAAGCTGATTTAATTAACAAGGCAGTGTACTTAAGCCTGGGGTCAGCTACTTAAAGGGGAAATGCGCATTTTTCCTCTCACACACAGGGTGTGTCTGTCTGCCCTCCCTCCTTTCCTGCTGCCTTGTAGAATGTTGTGAGAGTTAACCCTTCAGGACTCAGTCAATTACTAGTTCATTTAGCAGTAAGACATTCCCTGGGAAATATCCCACCCTCTGACTCCTCCACCTCAACCAAGCTTCACAATCATCATCACTGTGTACCAGTATTAAATTGTTTAAGACTTATTTTGTGTGTGTGTGTGTGTGTGAGTATGAGAGAGAGAGAGAGAGAGAGAGAGAGAGAGAGAGAGAGAATGAATATAGTCTTGTCTGGTGAAAAAAGTTTCCTTGGAACCTAACCCCTTCATTTACATTAATTCTTATGGAGAAACTGGATTCGCTTAACATCATTTCGCTTAAAGTTGCAGACCTGTGAAGAGGAGCCATCTCCCTCCCCCCCCCAACTCTCCCTAGTTACATTAGCAAAATTAGATACTACATCTCTATGCTCTTATTACCATTGCTGCCAATAAGGTGACAAATGGAGCGGAGATCATCTTGTGGGGAGAGGACTATTGCAAGAACGTGTGTAATAAGCAGTATGTGGTGTTTCTATAGTTTCTTTTAGAAAGAGGGTATGATATTCCAGGACAGAGTGAAGTACAGTATAACAGCATTAACCTGATAGAATCTTTAGACCGTACACATCCAGTTGTGTGGATGTGTAAGAAGAGAAGGTATTTTCCTTTTCACATGGAAGGTTTGCTTAATAAATTAGCCAACTAATTCTATGCTGAGACATAGCCACCGCCCCCCCGTACTATAGTACTGAGATCTGTATTTCACACTAGCTCTTTAACATCTTTAAGTTGGTGTAGATGTTGTATATCCCACTATTAAGCTCTCCAGATACTACTGGCTTACACAGCATTTAAAACACTTTATATAAACAAACAGACATCTATATTGCTAAGTGTGTGCTACTGTGTTATTCTAGGAAGAAGAGATAGGCGAGCCTTGATACAAATCAAGCTTTTACAAGCCTTCTTTTGACCATCATTGTACTGCTGGCTTCTGGTTTGTAGGAAACTTTTCAAGCCCTGTATTTATGGAATTAAGCAGGCTATGTTATAAACAACATAACTGGAAATGGTTTGAAAGCTTCCATTTAATACTTTACTGCTAGTTCCACCTTTACGTTTCAATGTTACAACTTGCTTTGCTTTAACAAAATGCACTCAACACAGCATTTTGAACCTGCATCCTTAATCTAGTTGTAACATTAAGATTATTTTTAAAATTGCGAAACTTTATTTTAGTCCTTAGCTTCTGCTATTGCTGCAACAAAAGAGCTAGAAGCACAAGTGATTATATGCGAGGCTGGAAAGGAAGTAAGGCTCAACTTCAGAGAATTAAATTAAATGAAAACGCTCTTACTGTTTTAAATTGTTGATGATCTTAAAATCTAATAGCAAGTTAGTTCTAATTTGAAGTTTAGTGCTGCAGTGTGTTTTTCAAATGTTGAAGGGGAATGTGTTTTAGAATTTATCATTGCTATCTTTAACCTGTTTCAGCTTGTTATATGTTAAAATGTTCAAGTTTCTGTAAGATGTTTAGAGCAGGAAGGCACAAATTCTAACATTTCATCCCTTTAAAAACTTTTAGATTTTTATTTCATATAAGACTGTAAACGTAATAGAGATTTCACACTTGCCAGAATATTTACCTGAAGAGGAAAGCCCACGTAAAGAAATCGAAAAGGCAGTTTTATGAACTGGAACAAAGACTGACACAAAGGGGCAGCTGGATTAAAAGTGCCACAAACTTTTTGACTAAAACTTTCTATTGGTAACCCATGAGTCACCAATTAAAACAATTAAAACATACTCTTGAGAATGTCATTTTGAGTTAATCACTGTGCTTGAAAAGTTTTAAGATAGCAATTAGTGCTCCATTCACAAGACTTCACACATTATGCATGCAAAGTCTGAAATATACTAAACAGATTTTCTTAAAAGCAACTCTTTCCCCACTAGTGGTTTACCTTGTTCTGTCATATGCAAAAATGGAACATGCATTTGGAATGTAGGACAAATCTTCCGGTTACAGTGTATAGAAGTCAAGCTACTTTTTGGGCTGTTGCACAAACAGTTGAGGCATTTCCCCAGTAGCGGTATATGGACGGAGAAACGTAGCACCTGTTATGCTACAGCTATACTTGTCAGATTTAGATCTGTTCAGAAGAGAGCTCCCATCGTGGGGGTGGTCTAGAAATGTGAATGTATGACAATGTTAATACAGGTTTGTATAAATCTCCATCCACATTCATTTTAAGGGATATTGAAATACTTTAGCTCTCAAATATGATCCACAGCAAGTTTTCTGCAGTTATTAAAACAAAGTGAACTGCATTAGTCTTGTAGTACAGTTCCCATCAAGCTATGGTTAGGATTGCTTTAACAAGCTAGAAGACTATTTTCAAATACATTTAATTTCAGTCTGTTCACTGTGAAAAGTGCTTTATAAAAAAGACTGGCTTAAGGTAGCAATCTTTTAACACTACTTTTGGATGGGTGGCAAAACACAATAGACTTTGCTCTGGTTCATTACATCTAAGGAAAACACTAACTCCATTGTGATTGAGACTTGGTACTAATTTATAAAAAAAAAATGCTCTTCCAAGATTTCAGGTATGCAGAGCTATAAGTTTACTTCAGAATAAAACACAGCGTCATAGGGGAGAATCAAAACTTTTGAGTTGCACTTGACCATATCTTTTGGACAGAGCAGAATTACACTGTATATAACAGACAGTAAAAGTTCTTAAAAGTTGATAATTACAAATATCATTTTACTTTCTACCTGTACGATCGGCAACATACAGTTTACTATATCAAGATCTCTAAAGGCTTAAAACAAAAAACAATCCCTCTAAACTACTTTTAAACAGTAAAATTTAAGTAAAATGCTTACATTCATTTGACGACAAAAAAATATTAAAAATGCTGTGTGGGTGGTGCAAGGGCTGCTTTTTCAGCTGGAATTTTTCTTCATATTACTCCTGTAGAAATAAAGAAAATATGGATGAGTTGCCCCCATTTGTCCATTATCGCAGATACATGAAAATAATTTTTAAATGAAAATTATTTTGTCAATTTTATCACTTAGGGTATGGTGAGGAAGGAAATCTGTTCTTCAATTCACCGACAAGCCAGAGTTTTCTACCTTTTCTTCTTTGCGTCTGTCCTTTTCTTCGTTATTTTCCATTGTTTCTTCTTCATCTTCCACAAGCCCATCCCCTTGGTATTTGTCATGTGTCCACTTTGGACTGCTACCTGATTTTTTGAAGTTAAACCGCCCTCTGCCACGCTGGAAAGTGCCACGGCCTCTTCCTCTTTTGGCCCAATAATCCACACCATCATCTCTGTCATCATGCTATGGTAACATAGGTCAAACAGAACAAGGATGAGCTAAATGGATAACATTCTTAGACATTTGTACTGCACCTATCCCCATAACATGTAGGCACCTTAACTTCAATGCACTTTCAAGTGTGTTTTATATATAATCTGTACAAGAGGTTTTCCAGGGAATACTCTAGTAGTTTACACCCACAGTTTAACCTACATTTTATAATTGGTAAAGTCTGTCCTCATGCTGTAAACAAACATTTGAAATAGTTTTAGAAATGACAAAATTTTCATTTATTTGTGAAGAGTCATATCTCAGAGGTCTTGTCCTATGTAGGACTACTCAAATTTCCACTTAAAAAGGTGGGCAATAAACCAGTTACTTAATGAGATTTACGAGCTTTTCCCTTGCCACTCTATTTTCAGTCTTCTGTGACCATTGGAAGTACTGCCTTTCACAGGCTACTTGATTTATCCTGCTGCTAATGGCAGTAGAGAGGGGGTGGCTCAATAGCTTCCACACAATTGAAAACCAGAAGCTGACTCCTAATTAATAGGCAAATTCCTCTAGCCTCTCTTACTACAAACTTATTTTTGTTGATTTTATTTTAATATCACAAAAATCATATTTCATATTCTAGAAAGGCCAAGTGGTTTCTTTTAAGCAAAAGTGGTAACATAGATGTAGCACTCTGAGAACCTACCTCATTGTATAGTAAAATCACATTTCGATGTGATTTTAATAATGCAGTTTTCCCCCATTCAGTATGTGTAACGTTATTTGAAAAAGTGCTTAACCCTTGAAATTTAGTGCTACTTTTGAGGATGACAGAACATCTTCCATTAGCTGCTTGACTAGAAAATAAGGCTTACAGGTAAATCCCAATCTTATAAGTCTTCAGAACCTTAATAAAAATTGAAGTTTTGTAAACAAGTTTTGGTTAGGAGACCATGTTCAAATTGAAAAGCAAATCTGGATTTTTTGGGAGGTGGGAAAATTCAGGTTTACTTGTATGAGATGAGAGCAGAGCAGAGGCCCTAGGTTTCATATATAAAGACTGGTAAACCCTTCTATGAGGAAGAAACAAAGCTAAAGTAATCTAAGGACCCCAAAAGAGTGCAGTGAAGAAACAACACTAAAGTTCCTCTTGCCTAAGCCCATTAAAATTCCTTCCAGAATTACTGGTGGAGATATTCCTGTATAAAACTTATTACTCTATAGTAATTTACTGACTACAGTTCAGATATCACTATACAAATGTAGAAAGTTTATCAGAAATGGACTTGTGATTTTTAAATTAAAGTGTTAGTATTTTATTATCATTTGAAAATCCACTTACTAAAGAGAGCTTAAGCAGCACAAGCAGAAGAGAGGCTGCATATTCAACAACTTAAGTAAGAGATAGAATCATAGAATATTAGGGTTAGAGGGGACCTCAGGAGATCATCTAGTCCAACCCCCTGCTCAAAGCAGGACCAATCCCCAGACAGATTTTTACCCCTGTTCCCTAAATGGCCCCCTCAAGGATTGAACTCTCAACCCTGGATTTAGCAGGCCAATGCTCAAACTCAAATGCTGAGTTATCCCTCTCCCATCACTGCTATCTTGGTCAATGATCTTAATTTCCCTTCTTTTGATACCAGTATGGAAAAGTAATATTTAACAGATGTCAGAATACTTTAATGCATCTCACTACTCTACTGAGAGTAGCAGGGCTGCTGCTACCACAGCCAAACCATGTGCACTGTGCTGCCTCCCCCCTACCCCTCCCAATATTGTATGCTGCCATCTACTCATGACACACCACTTTTACAGGACTCCCAGCACAGCTGAGGCACCAAGCATCACTGTCTGCTTTAAATCCACTGGGGGAAAACACTTGAGTTGGTTTGAGTGGTCTGTATGTGTTTGTTTTAACATTTTAGGCTGTGTGTGGTAGGTTGTCACTCATCCTTATTCTCCACCCCAAATATGGGAAAAAAAGCAGGAGTGGTGGGGGATATCCTCCCGAAGTGACCTGCTACTGTTGCCTACCACTCTGCTGCAGAAGGATAGAAAGGAAGCAGGTACTGGGCCAACTAGGACCCTGATGCTCTCATAGTAATAATATGCTAAAGTCATTGATAGCTACCAGTACAGAAGCAGCACGCACATAGAGACTGCCTCCTTAACATCAGTTATAAAGTATGCTTTGATAAAAGATGCATGCATTATATATAATAAGTTTTCCAGCACCCACCAAGAAGTATTTCTTGCTTTTTGGGGTATATTCAGGATCCCACTCCTCTTCCTTCGGTCTCTTTTGAAAAGTAGCATTTGAGTTGCTGGGACCAGTATTTGTTCCAGCAAAAACTCCTCTGGCTCTTCCTCTGCCCCTAATTCGAAACTGATCAACCAAAGTGTTTATGTATTTAATCAATATGCATATAATCACAAAGCAAATATTCAAGTTCAACTGTATTAACCAAAATGTTATTTCTGTATTCTTTCCTCAATACATAAAACAGCAGTTTAAGAATTCACATGTCATACTTTAAGTCTAATGTACTAAGTGCTCACTTTGAGCTAACAATCCTCTCCATTCAGCTGAAGTGCATTCAAATATGTTTATGGGATTTTTAGTATATGTTTACCCATAATGTGAAATTGAGGGATCTGATTGACCAAAAAGAGGGGAGGAGTGCAGAAAAGAACCCGAGACCTGGACAGTTTAATACTACTTTTTATCTCTGAACAGAATTAGACTAAACAGACTAGCGGAGGATTCACAAGATTTATCAAGACACTGAAAGCAACAAACTAAAATGGAGACATTTGAGAATGATAATTTGAAAAAAGTGTTGGATATATAATATTAAAGAAGACTGTACAGCAGGGGTGTCCAAAGTTTTTTGGGGGAGGGCCAAATATAGAAAAATAAAGAAAGGCCCGGGCCACACACAAGAGGTGTACGGCCGGGCGGGCCGCACCTGCATGACGCATGACCGGCGCGGTCTTCTCGGCTCGGGCTCTCTCCGCTGGCTGCCCCCGGCAGCAGGGGGGCAGGAGCCCGGGCCACCGCGCGAGCCGCCTGCGGCGGCCGCGGAGCAGCGGCGGGAGCACGACCCGCGCGCGCCGGCGCCGCGCCGCCGTCCTCGCCCCGTCCGGGCCGCTCCGGCTCCCGCCGCGGCGCCCCAGGCAGGCATGACAGCCCGGCCGCGCCGGGCGGTGCTGCTGCCGGGCGCGGCGCATGCCGCAAAGCCGCTAGCTGCTAAAAAAACTGACCGGTGGCCGGGGGCGGGCGCTGTTGGGTTAGAGGGACACCCCTGCTGTACAGGAACAGAAATGGGGGGTTTTAGAAAGGTAATCTGGAATATATATGTAATGTATGTGTGTAAATGCATAAATTTAGGAAATACTTTGGCCTCTCATATCCTCTGAATCCTCTTCATTGCAAAATTAAGACTATGACAGGGGACACTGTCACTGTGGAGGAGGAAATAGCATTTGGGAAACAGAATGTTGCTAAGATCAAAGCCTAAATCAGCTAATTCCAGATGCTGAAATTCCATCGATCATATGAGTTGGGCGGCTATGGTGGCTATTTTAGTAATCCTACATTACAAAGCAGTCTAGGTAATATAGCCCATAATCATGCTACTGTTGTGGGCCTACCTGCTTCAGGGCATGACAGAAAAAGAGGGGCAGACTTTTAGCATAAAGACAGCTCCCTTTTCAGTCTGGGAAGAGCTCGCATGAAGAACCTTTAAGGGACTGTAGGGTCAGAAAATGTGGCTGCAGGCTTCTATTCACTCTGATAGAAGAACAGATATGAATGCTTTCATTATGTTTATGGGTTTACATTATATAAAACGTGTGTCTCTGTCTCATTTTGTTATAAGTACTGCAACCTGCTGGTGGAAATCTCAATCATGATTTTTGGTGAATAGGCATCTTTTAGTTTGCACCTAAGCAAATCTACTCCTTTTTTCGCCAGCCTATACCATAATAGCCCCAAACGGAAAAGGGAAGATTGTGTTGCAAATTAAAGGTTTTTTTAATCAAAAATAAAAACCGTGAACTGGAATAGCCTACTAAACTAGAAGACAAAGACATTTCACTTTACCTGTACTGGTAAAAACTAGTATAGTTTTTATACCTAATTTATGATTGCAGACAGACAGCGCAAGCTAATCTGTCAGGCCTGTCTAGATATCTCGTCACAATAGTCTCAGGTTGGTCAATAAGCCTATATATAAATATCACTGTGTAAAAAGGGTAAATCAGTAAGGAGTGCCATTATTTCTTATTTAAAGCATCCTGCAGGTTGTTACGACACAATCATCGGAAGTCAGACATGTCAAAGACGCATTCAATTACCAGCACATCTCCCTACCTAAATTACATATGCTGCAATGTTTCTTCCAGTACATTTGTCCAATTTAGTTTTAAGACTATCAACCCTTGATACATCTACAAGGTTTATTAGGAAACTCTTCCACAGTCTAATATCTTACTAACAGGAAAACTTCACTGATTTTCAGCCCTAATCTTCCCTTTCAATTTTATCTCATTATTCCTAGCTATACACCTGTGTATCATGCTGAACTCCTCTTTGCCCTTATTGACTTATGTCCCTTTTAGTCATTTTGTAGCAGAAATATACATATTTAATTTTTTTAATCTTTCCTTATAAAATCAACGTTACCAGCCTGTGAATATTTTTGTTGTTCTCTTTTTAGTCAGGAGGTGCCTAGAACTGAATAGTGTTGCATGTGCATCACAGCACAGTTGTATAGAGAAGGCATAGTAGCACCCCACTTTGATGCCATTTTATATGCAGCTGAACGTTGCACTGGCCATTTTTGTAGTCATATAACATTGCTTGTTTATGTCTAATCTATTGTCTCTTTCAGCATAACTGATTCAGTATTACGGGTTACAGTAAGGAGTTTAGTTACTCCCTCCCAAAGAATCTATGTTTGGAATTTTCCCCCAAGATGTAGCTTGCAATGTTCAGTTATAGCTCCTAATGTTTACTTCCTGCCTATATTCCTTTCCTGACTAGGTCTTTTTTTTTTTTTTTTTAATACTGTTTTTTGGTCCTCGCTGGTGTTTGCACATTTTCCAACTTAGTATCAGTGAACTACATTAACATGCTGTTTACATCATTTTACTGAGTAGTGAATTTTAAAACCACTGTCTGTGGACTTCGGTCAACACACTTACAAATCACAATGCTAACCACCTTTCAGCCTTCAACCACTTAGCTTTGCTGCTGACTGTAGTCCAGTCCAGGACATTCAGAGAAACAATAACAAACAAAAGCAAGCAGCCCTGCTTTCCCCAGCACAGATGCTTCATGGCTGTCAGGTGTATAAATTCAGCCATGTACGAGTTTGTGGATAACAACAAAATTGAAGGGGGAGCAAACACAGATGGGCAGAACCAAACTGCAAAGTGACCTGGAAAAATTGGAATCACTGGGGATTACAGGCAACAAATAGCAAAATGTAGCCTTAATAAATTGATATTAGGACATTTAAAATCCTGCCCCAAGTAAAAGAAACCAACTACACAAAGTAGCAAGAAATAAGCAAGCAGCGACACGGATAGCATTAACAAGGATTTGGGGTTTTTTTCTTGTCTTTATTACTGTGCTGATAAGACACTTCTCTGTAACCCATTGCTATTGTTGCTGTGAAGGAAGTCTTGGAAGGAGAGTTGTCTAAAAAGAGCTTTCTCACTTCTGTGGTCCATAATATGAAAGTGTTTGAGGTTTCTTATTCTGAATAATTAACAAAGACTGCACTACACTACACTAATAGACACTTCAGCTTGTTAAACTACTGTTAATTACCTTTTGTTTTTCATTTTTAGCTGGTTTGAGTAATCAAAACGTTTAGATCCAAGCAACTCTGTACAGCATACAATAGCAAGACATGATACTTCTAAACTGAAACACTGCACATCTTAATCTTGGGAAGATGGATCCTAGAGTCACGCCAATTACCTAACACTGCTTTAAGGTAACAATAGTATAGCAATGAAAGGGAGCAGAGAAAGACTTACAAAGGTGCCTCTCGGCCTGCTGACTCCTGTAAAACCTGAATATTCTTTCTGCTCATGGTGGGTTTTGAACTCTTCATCTCTTTCTTTCTTGCCATCTTTTTCTTCTCGTGAACTGGATGAGGCAGAAGACGGGGATGAAGATGAGGAAGATCGAGAACGGTCTTGCTCTCTTTTTTGTTTACTGAAAAATAAAAAACATACTTTGTGCTGTTTTAAAAATAGATACCCTGTAGCACGCTACACTAAAGGAGGTCTCTGTTTATGTAAAAGCTACTTCCCCCTCAGGTTATAAATCATCCATAAAATATGTATTTCAGATTTTAAGGTGGAGTATAATTTCACTTTTCATCCTCCTTCCATATCTTTTAAAATATATTGTGCAAATACTACTGCTAATTAGTTGGAAACCAGTAGACTGCAAAATTACTTCTCTGGTTTTTGATTCAACGAAGAGTGGCCTATTTAACTGCCATTTTTGGGGTAGCAAAAGGGAAAGAAGAAGGGAGGAAAACCCTTAGAGCAAAAGTTATAAATTTTAAGTTAATTGAGTTTCCACATATTGTTGAAAATAGCAGATATATTCTGGGCATCCCTGTGTGGATGCCAGTGGATGACAGTGTGGATACCAGAGGAAGAAAGGAAATGGGAAAAATGAAGCACAAGTAAAATCCATCATATGCCCAGTGTAAAGCAAGAGGAAAAAAAAAACCTAATGCAAGACTCTGTATTGAATAACCCCATATTGGCAGTATTTTGACCCAATTTACAAGATTTTAATACAATACCCAATAGGTCATACCTGAAATCTCTTACCACAGCTATAAAGTATCCACTGAAACATAACTATTAAAAACTAACATTTTTCTTTAAAAACAGCCCACTGGCTTTAGAAAAATAAATACTTCTCCCTTCTCACCCATGTTAAACCTAGACATCAGTAAAAATTCTCATACTCTGGGTGTTATGAGTTGAAAAAGTGCGGAATCAAGCATAACGAACCAAAGTTCTTACACAAACTGTTTACAGAAATGTACTGCATTGAAGTCCAACCTCCTGATGTAGCCTGGATAATAGGACAGATTAATTTGTCATTTTTTTTTTCAGTGTTAGCTTGCTATTCCAAAGTTTTTGTCCTCATCCACCATAAGCCGTGTAAAAGACAGATAATACATTTTTGCTGTAAAACAAATAATTTTAATTGTTTAAATTTAAATGTTCCATTACACAGTGAAAATTGAAAGCAATTAAGCTTACAATTACAAAAGGCTAATTAGAAACTAAAAAACCTACTTAAAAAGTTCAAATATTTACCTGTCATCTTTGTAAGATTTGTAATCCTTGTAATCTTTTGGAGTTTTCTCCTGCTTTCTTGAGCCACTGCTTTCCCTGGAACCTTTAGAGTCCCCTCGTTCTTTACTTCGCTCTTTTCGACGACGGTCAATGTCGTGCCGAAGATCAGCAGAATCGCATCTCAATTTTTTATCTCCCTGTGAAAGGAAGAGATTTCAGGAACAGCATTTTAAAATGGAAAAATCCAGACGAGATAGAAGCTGGTCTCCCATTTGCACTATCTCCAAATTCCTAAAGAAGTAATAAAGTTTGCCTTGTTTCAACACTATTCAGAACATTCAGTCGATTTTTAATGACAAATTTGTTTGACTTTTATATGTCTATGCCTGATGATTTTTTTAAACTATCTAGGAATTTAGCTTCTGAGAAGATGTTCTACCAAATCACCAGGGAGATCTATTTTTACAAGCGAACTGTTAGGTTTGTGTGGGTGGATTAATATTTAGTACAATTTATTCGGAAGAAATGTGTTATTAGGACAGCATAAACAGCTGATTAATTCAGCTACAACATCTGCAAATGAACTGTTTTCTTGATTTCTAGTCCTTGGGTCTGCAAAGTGCTGCAAAAATCAGGAAAACTGGAAGGAAACATCCTAGAATCTAGGCAAGGAGTTGCTAACGTATTTTGTCCAAGGCCAGAGATGAGAAATAGTCTAGGTCCAAGTACTTTTTGGGCTAGAAATACAAATCCAAAGAAAAATACTTCACCTTGAAGTTTAGACTCAAAGGGAAATGCACATTATTTTACTAAATCTAGAATACCAATTTAATATTAACTCAGAACCTACTTTTTGAATTTCTTCTTTAAAGACTCTCTCTTCACCTGCTAAACGGGTATGCTTCCTCAGGGCAGTTGGAGAGATGTCAATCCTCCTAAATGTAAAATAAAAAAAGTGTCTAGCCATACATGCAGGGGATCATTTATGGCTTCCTGTGTTTCTTTTGGACATTTGAGAAAATGAAGAAGTCAAGAGCTACTCTATTTTTCAGCAGCCTGATCTTTTTATTTATAGTATTAGGTCTCTATAATCACTTTAAATGTATTCAGATAATGAAAAAAGCTGGTTTTGCCCAATGAAGTACATTAAACACACACATGTGCAATTATGACATTTTGCTTTTCCCTTATTTTTAAAGCTGTAAAAGCCTTAATGGATTATGTATTTCAAGAGCTCTGTAAAAGTGATCAGCTCATTAAAACTACCTCAAGCTAAGCAGAAGTTAATAACATCCTTTTAAAAGTAGAAAATAAAAAAATAGTTCAAAAAAATATTTCTTTGATGCAGAATACTGACTATAAAGCAAGTATTTTTACCTCACACATGTAACATACTCAAAATAAGGCATGCAGCCTTTTATAACTAATTCCAGTGGTTAGCAATGATATACATATGCCCTACCTTTGCTTACCTTTCAGGCACTAACGCAGCTCAGGTTTTTATTTTCAAACTACTGTAAATTATTAACGCAGTTAAAAAGTTAATGATGAAGTCACAATATGAACTAGCTCACATATGCGAATAATAAGCACTCAAGTGATTTTTTTCCATCTTCAAAATACTTAAGCCTCAATGCTCAATACTGCATGTGAGGCAGGTAAGTATAGCCCAAAAGAGATACAGAGGCAGACAAAAGACTTGCCAGAAAGCCACATATAGAGCTGAAGTTGGGATTAGAATCCAGGAGTCCCAAGATCCTAGTCCTGTGCTCAGACCAGTTCATGCCTCTCTCAGGTGAAGAATTCAGGGGCAAATAGAAAAGCATTTACGGGTTCTTATAAGAAATATAATTCATTACTTAATTGAAATAAGCAGCATCTAGTAATGCAACTGCATATACCTGTGTATTTCTGGGCTCTTTTGCCGGGTGCAATGTTCTTCAGTAGCTTTTTGATACGCAGTGAACCTCTCATTTAGGGTCATTCCAGCTGACTTGAAGTATTGTTCTGTTGGTTACAGAGGAGAAATTCTGTCTAGTTAGTTAAATTCCACCTACATAAGTATTTCCATTTCTGACAGAAAGATACATAGCAGGCAAAAAGAAAAGAAAATATTTAAAAAATTTATCAGAAGAGGAGGCAAATCTGTTAAGCGGATTTTTCCCACTCTTACCCTTCTTGTAGCCTCAACGAGCAGATAATAGCAGCGCACAACACCACTGCAAGCTTCCTCACAGGTATGCCCTGCTAGTACTAGAACTAATTCAAGCACTATAAACTCAGAGTCAGATTCTTCCCTTTTCACTGACACATTTTCCTCTGATGGAGGAAAAGGAGCAGCTGTTTAGGTTTTCTTCTTTACACTTTGCCCAGAGGAGCAGATGAAGTTATTTTGAGTCAGTATTTGCAGGGAACAAAGCATTTCCAAATAAATTTAATTTTTAAACTTGACAGAATTAGTTTTGATATAAACTATTTAAACAATTTATGCATCAAGAACTACATGTAGACTTAAACGTAAGTTATTTCTTAAAATAATGCAACTTTTCCTTTAGAAACAGATGATAAAATTATTGAAGTCAATTAACAGCCCTACAGCTGAATATATTCATTTAAGCATCTGGCATCTTGGCAAACCTGACAGCTTCTCTAACAAATAAATTTTCTTTTGGCTTTTGAGACTGTTAAAATTAGTAACAGCAACACTGAATTTTTAAAGACCAGCTCAACAAACGTGTTTAAATGTAAAATAGAAAGACGTATAAAGTCATGAACTATGAAATGTTACATATGAAGCAAGCTATCTGCTTAACAGGTCAACATACATCTGTATCAACTTACCGCCCAACATCCAGCACATGTCTCATAACCAATCATTAAAACTTGAAACGGCCACTACAAGGGTAGTGCCTCAATCATAATTCCATCAAACCCAGGAATTTGAGCTAGCAACTCAGTTTTTATGCCATTTTTGCCAGGAAGACAGAAGGTTCAACTTTGCCTGTTTTTGCATCTGTATCTTTCAACAGCTATTTTACTTTTGTAACATGGATTTTGCCATTTCAAAATACATTCCAGGACCTAGTTACAATGAAAAAGAAAACATCACTGGGCATTTTCAGCTCTATATTAATAAAGAGCTGTTCAGACCAGTTGCATCACACCAATAATGAATCATAACTTTAGTTCTTTAAAAAAAGAAAAGTTACTAAAATCCGATCACAAAAAAGTAATTTTGAAGTGTGCAGAAAGGCTAAAAGTTTTAGAAACAAAATATGGTATACACACATCAAATAACTTGGCCACCGACTGGTTGATAAACAATTACATTTCCCAGCCAGATGTTAGACTTCACCTATCATATTTACAGAGACAGTTTAAGTGATCTATTCAGTCATCAACATACAAGATTTAGAAACACTGCCCCCTTCAGGCCCCAGTCCTGCAGCATGTAAGTCAATGGGCGTTTTGCCACTGACTTCAATGTAGGATCAAGCTCTAAATCCCTGACATATCAAAAAGAGAATAGATACTTTGGTTTTAAATGTCAGTATGTAGTCAGCTAGTAATTAGCAAAGGATTATTTTATTAAACAATCTTTATAACTGCTCTACAAATCCTCTTTGCACAAATACTTATTTTGCAACCAACTCAAATTTCAGACTACTACTAAGCCTTGGTCCCTTTAGCTATTTATTATGTAGCACTTTTTTGGATGTTCAGCACACCAACTTAGCACATCTAAAGTATCTTAATAATGAATGCATAACTATGGTTAAATTAAAATTGGTCATCTGATCAGGTGGCTCTTATTCTAGGAAATTTTAAAAACTCAATTCCCTCTTCTGTTGTGAACGCCAACAATTTTCATCACCAAGGTCTTTTGTCTTAATTAGTTCATTAAGAGAGATGAATAAGACATATGTTTGGCAACAAATAAATGCTTTGCTAAAAAAAAAAGTTGGTGCTCATTTCAGAAACTCTAAATGTCCTCACATGTTAGACAAAAGGGCTATACTCAGCCAGACAATACTGAGTCTCTGACTAATAAGCCTGCAGAGTATTTTATACTTAATTGTGATATAGGAAATCATCCCTTTACTGGGATGCTTCCCAAGGAACTGATTTAGCCTAATGATAATGAATGGTAATAACTGCTGCTCAATCAGAAAAGGATTAGTATATAATCCATTTAAGAGGGATGACTTGGACAGTGCCAAGTATGAAATTCTATGCTCCAGTGTCACAAACTGCCAAATAAAGAATGAAAACATGATGAAATTTCATCAGTTTTATTTCTGTATATTTATTTCACATCGTTTTTATTCTTTTCATACTTCAAAAAAATATTTTCTGAAGAGGGATACTGGGATGTCCCAATCCAAGGATTCTACAGTATTTTCACATTATAATTTGCCAACAGAAATCACAATCACTAAACATGAGAATTAGCAACCTCAAAGAAATCTAAACATTGGCCAATATACAGTTTTTTAAATATAGAACATTTAAACTTGAGTGCAAAAATTCACAAATTGTCCACAGTTTATTTCACTGTATAACACAATTTATCAAAATATACAAAATTGGTTCTTACTGCTATGGTTTTCTGGGACTAGCTGTGCAGTCTTTTGGGGAGTTATTTTAAGAAGAGCTCTTCTCAAAAGGAAAAAAGTGTGAATCAATCAGTATGAAGAAACAGAGAATTGAGTTGTCTCTTTACTAATGACATTAAGCAGGTTTATCTGTAATTGACCATTTTTCTAAATGCCGATACTGGTATTTGCTGTGGTAAACTGAGTACATACCTTTAACATGATGAACCAAAGACACAATGTGCTGAATAAATGACTCTGACGTGCTTTTGCTGGCCTGTGGCAACTTAATGTGGTCAAAGATGGATCGGAACTCTTGCTCCTTCTTGACAGAATGGACAAGCGTACTAGCAAGCAGCCTGTCTTTAGTCAAGGAAGCAGGTCTAAAATGCATCAACAAGAAAGAGAGACAAAAAGAAACCAGTGGTTTAAATAATGTCTAGGTAAACTCTGTACACGGATGAGGAAGTGTACTGTGAATTGGGATAATTTACCTATTGGAATCATCAAGAGGGACCGGTGCCATTTTGAGCTTAACTTCAGGACGATGGGAGTCACTGGCTATCATTTTGATCCTAAGTGGGCTCTCCTCTCGGAAGGTGGATTTTTCTCTCGCATCCAGATTCTTGTGTAGAGGGGGACTGTAATCAAAGAGTTCTTTGAGCTTTTCAGACTTTACCTGCTCAGGTGACTGAGTTTCTTTCTTCACCATTATTCTCTCAGAACTTTTGTCGTCTTCCTTGTGCTTATCTTTTGTTGCACTAGGCCTTTCCACTACATAGCCAGTCTCTTTAAGTTTATAACTCTTGTCTTCTCTAAATCCATCACTCTCTCTATTGCCCTTCATTGAAATTTTAGATTTGTATTTGGTTCCTTCCTCCTCAGCATTCCGGTGAGATGCAGTAGCAAAATTTTTACCCTGATCTGCGAGGACAGATTTTCTGAACTGTCCATAATCCTCTGTCTCCTCTGTCTCCTCCCCTTCAGAGTCACTAAACTTTTGTTTCCCAGCATCTTTACCAATGAAATAATCTAAAGCTTCCTGATCCTCCCATTCCCTTTCTCCCTCTGTCCTCCCTTTTTCTGATCCTCTCTCCTTCTGGGCCTCTTTCTCCCTGGTATTACCCCTATCAAGCAGGTATACTCTAGACTCTTCATCTGTGTACCTGTGGATAGCAAAGAAGAGGATGGTAACTCTGGATTGCATTCATTCCAGTTCATTTGCATTTCACTTCAGAGTCACCTCATTATCACAGAATCACCAACACAAAAACAAATCCCACTGAGTAATTCAACTGTTCAGCATATACTTTTTTGCACAGCATTATTATTCATCCACAGCCACTTATGTGCTATCCTTTGAAAAAAAAAATTGAAAAAAATCCCTTTCTATATAAATTCCTAGAAATTGACTACTAGAATTTTTAAAACTAGGGGTTTGAGGCATTTTAATTTGGTGCCCAGCTTCAAACACTTTTATGCCTGTCATTCTGTCTGTAGGAGAATCATAGAAAGTTTAGTATTTCAGTTTGCATTTTACCCTTGAATCCTGACATTTCAGGGACAATTCTTTCAACAAAAGTAAAAGGAAACCATTAAAAAAGAAAAAATGAAAAACCATTTTCAAAATCTTGCTGTGCTTGTAACACAGGGATCCACAATTCTATACTGGTATAAGTCATTAGTCACAGTAAGGCCTTGTCTATGCTACAAAGTTTTGCCGACAACACAGGGGATGCGTACACACTACAAAGTTGCTTTTGGCATCAAAATAAAACCATCTCAACGAGAGGCATCAAGCTTTTTATAGCAAAGTTAAAGCAACAAAGAGTCAGTATAGTCACTACTTTGTTTTGTCCACATAACTAGCTTCCACCATGTCATGAGCGCTCTGCTCACTGTTTTGATTTCTGTTGCTCTGCAGGCATGGGCCCCTCCCCTTTCAAAGCTCCAGGAAGTATCTGACACCTGGGTGTACTGCTCTGTTTGGGGAAGGAAGAGCAAATCATTAAGGTGGAATGCTCCTGTTCTGCCCTGCACTAGGAACACAGGGACAGGCAGACTACTGCTGCTGCTGGACAGGGAGGCAGAAGGGGCAGGGGGTGGCATTGCTGTGCCGCTTTGATATTCCTCACAGAGCTGCTCAGGATGCCACTCCCACAGCTGAGAAGGCTGTAGAAGAACTTGGAAGGGATCACAGCACCATAGGCAAGCAGAATAGGCTGCTTCAGGAGAGACTGCTGTGGCAAACAGATGGGGGGCTGTTGTGTGTGGGGAGAGTGTCCCCCTCTCCCTGCCTCAGGATAAGTCCGTCAGCCTGCTGTCTCCCCAGCCACAGACACACCACTCTCCTCTCCCTTCCTCCTCCCCCGCCCCCCACTCTTCAGTTGAAAAAGCGGTGGACAATCTATTAGGATGCCTCTGGAATGATGGAATTGAGAAACCTGCATTATGTGACACTGTACCTGCCCCAGGAGGAATTGAAAACCCTTCCCAAAGCACCTTGCGGCCAGTTGCACACTGGGATAGCTACCAGCTACCACAGTGCACTGCTCTCTGTGTCGATGCAAGAGCTGTTAGTGTGGATGCACTCTGCCGACACAAGGAACTAGTGTGGACATGCAACAGTGATTTTAATTAAAGCAGCATAACTTTTGCCAACAAAACTTTGTAGTGCAGACAAGGCCTAAGACTTCAGGAATACTGTGAACAACTATGTAAACTGACTTTTCAATCCTCTGTGTACACTGGGAATTTACACTACCGTAGCTACATTTCTCAGGGGTGTGAAAAATCCATGACCCAAGACGTAGCTAGGCTGATCTAACCCCGATGTTGATAGTGCAAGGTCAACAAAAGAATTCTTCCATCGACCTACCTACTACCTCTCGGGGAGGTGGATTACCTACACTGAGAGGAGAACCGCTCCCGGCAGCGTAAGTAGTGTCCACGCTGAAAATGCTACAATGGTACAACTGCAGTGTTGCTGTTGTAGGATCTTCAATGTAGATATAGCCTCAGGGAGGTGGATTATCTTCGCTGATGGGAGAACCCCTCCCTTTGGCATAGGTAGCGTCTACAGTGAAGTGCTGCACCTGTGCCACTGTAGCAGTTTAAGCGTAGACCTACCCTAACTCCTTTAACACTGCTGAGTGCATTTAAAAATTAATGCTTATTTCATTCAGCTCCCACTATCTCAATACAGTATTTTCATGCTAATAGTTTCTAATATACTCACTGGCAGCAATGTATTTGCTTAGGGAAAAATCTGAATCCCGGTGCCTTTATAAGTACATTTATGAATAGCAAATCAGTAACTGAACAATTTAATTTCAGTTCCATAAACAGCAAAGATTTCTACAGCTATATTTTTCTTCAGAGTTCGAACTGAAGAAACTGAAATTAGTGAGGGGAGGGATAGCTCAGTGGCCTGAGCATTGGCCTGCGAAACCCAGGGTTGAGAGTTCAATCCTTGAAGGGGCCATTTAGGGATTTGGGGCAAAAATCTGTCTGGGGATTGGGTCCTGCTTTGAGCAGGGGATTGGACTAGATGACCTCCTGAGGTCCTTTCCAACTCTGATATTCTATGAACGATTGATAATCAAAATAAAAAAATCTCAGATGTCAACTTCATAAATATATGCCTAAGCATCTGATGTCAGCTGGAAAATATGTAAATACATTATGTTTTAATGTAGTCCAGGGGGTTCTCACACTTTTGTACTGGTGACCCCTTTCACACAGCAAGCCTCTGAGTGCAACTCCCCCTTATACATTAAAAATACTTTTTAAATATATTTAACACCATTATAAATGCTTGAGGCCAAGCAGGATTTGGGATGGAGGCTGACAGCTCGCGACCCCCCATATAATAACTTCGTGACCCCCCTGAGGGGTCCCGACCCCGTTTGAGAACCCCTGATGTAGTCCTTCCTCCATGTAGACACAGTTAAGTTCAACAAACCAGTCCAAGATTTGGACTCCTCATAACTCATACAGACTTAAAGACATTTTCTGGGGGAGGAGGAGGAGAGAGGACAGTTTCGTTCTATGAGATATGATAGGTCAGTCTGAACAGAATTTTCTTTTTAGCAAATAAAAATCAGAAGACACCTGGTATACACTATACTCTTCCCATTTACTTTTTAATTATGAAGCCATTATAGATACTACTAGTGAACAGAACATATAAAAATACACTGTAAAGGAAAGGGACAAGGATACAACTAAGCCAAGAACTTATAAATATAATAAAAGGGAAAGCTCTTCATGTGTTAAGCTTAAGTATAACTAGACAGAAATTGATAAGCAGTCATGGCTGTTTCATGCAGCAGTCCAGGAGGCTTAATCGTAAATTAAATGAAGATGGAGCAGGGACATTTTAAGATTCAACATGACTTTTACAGATATAGTTCTTACCTTTTTAGAAACTTTCCACCCTTTGCAGTTTCCTGTTCCCCAGCTTCAGGATAAAATGAGCGCATTCGAGCCTCCTCACGTGGAGCACTCTGTGAAGGAATTGTCTTTCCAGGGCTTCTCCTTGAAGGGATGTGATGCAATGGGCTATTCTGAGAAGGACTGTAGCGACTGGAACCATTTCCAAGGGAACCAGAGCCAGACCTCTCAGGGCTATGTTGAATGGAATGTGAATGTTGAGGTGTGTTTTTAGCTGAGTGAACTGTGCTGAGCAAAGGGGCATCAGAGCAAGATGAACTCTGACTGGGTGGGGAGGCAATAGAAGGACTATGGGGTGACCTTGGACTGTTATCATATGCCGAAAGGCCAGGCCAAATGTCACCGGAAGCTGCTGATGATTTGTTAAAGTCATCAAGGGACTCAGATGGGTCATGTTCAAATGTATCTTTCTGTTCATCCTGTGATTTACTTTTTAAAGGGCTATCTTGCAGAGGAGCTCCCTCAGTTTTCTTAGCCTGCTTTTCCAGAGAGCCACGTCTTTTGGAAGAGACAGGCGATTTGCTGTATGGGGATGAAGAACGAGATGAAGAGGACCTTGGAGACCTGGAAGATCTGTAAGATCGACGAGATCTGCTCCTGGACCTCTGGGAAGACACAGACCTTCGCTTTGGACTTCTGGAACGTGAACGACCCCGCCTAGGGCTTCGGGAGTGTCTTCGATTCCAGACAGGTCTGTAACCTCCACGATGATATCTACCACCTCCTCCTTGATAATACCCTCTACCTCTTCCTCTGTAACCATAAGGGCGTCTCATTCCTCTATTATTTCTGTAATCTCTGCGATAATCTCTAGAATAAACACGATCCCTACTGCGAGATCGTGAATATGTCCTGGACCGAGACCTAGAACTAAAGTTAAAAGAAAAAGTTAGAACATGACCATTCAAAAATCCTTTAAGATAAATAACTATACTAAAACCCTGATGTCAAATGCAATTTGTCGGTAATACACTAAAAGTACATGAGAAATTAACTTTATAATTCATCTTTATTGATTATGTTGCGTAATCTGTCAAATAAAAAGACCAGCAGTTTGATGCTGCAAATTAAGTCAGTGCTATAGGTTATTTGTGATTTGAAAAGCTATATGTGAGAGAGAGTGACAAGCCATTAGGAAAGGGACCACACAAATGAAATACCATGTAAAGAAAAAAAAAAGTCAGGAAGCATAATTAGCATTCTTGTTCTACACCTTGAAGAAGTTTAAGGGTAAAATAAATGAGGCAGTATATGTTTAAACCAACAGTACTAACATCTAGTTCATCTAAGATGAATTAAAACTAAGATGAACTCAAATAAGATGAACTAAGGTCACAAATTCACTTTTGTTGAAAACCACATGTAAGTGGAGAAGATATTAAAGAAAAGAGCAACTAAACAACACAATATTAAATCAAATTAGCCCAAAGAACTGTAAATTAAAGTACCATCAATTTACCTGTATCTCTTTTTTCTAGAATGTGATCTGGACCTTGACCTAGAAGTGGACTGAGATCTGGACTTTGATCTTGAAGAATGAGATCTAGAATTAGATCTACCCATTTTCTTCAGTGGATTACTTCTAACCAAAAGAAAGAACAGTGAAAAAAAGTCAAAGGAAAAATATTTAGATTTCATATAGGCCAGACTAGTGAATCTTACTGTTATATCATTAATCAGGCTCTTAGTAGAGAGAGAGAAAGAGAGAGAGAGAGAAATATTTTCTTCTAGTCAAAAAGATTTTAACTATATAAAAGTAAATACCACTTTAGCACTTTGGGGAAGAAAAATATTACATCCAAGACTGACTGGACCATCCTGATTCTTTAAGTTACTGATGCTTAAAAAATAAAAGACTTATCCATTTTATAATTATAAAATGAAGTCCTGCCAGTACAGATACAGCACAGCAATGCAAACTTTCCCAGACTGTTCTGCATCTGTCCCTCAACTAGGAGCAGCAGTAGAGGGGAAACTGGAGATTTTCCTTTGCACACACTATTCAGACACGCATTCGTCTCATGTGATCTCCTATACTTTGCTGAACTTTGTACAATCTTGTGCTTTGCTAACCATCTCATCAGTTTATAATGGACTTAAGATCCATGACAGAGATGGGCTGTCAAGCCACTACCCCAGATCTCGTGTCCTAACAATTTGGATGGAAGAGCTTTTGGGGGGAGGGCGGGAGAGAGACCAGGATGACAAAGAAATCCCCCCTCAGCAAGAACTCAATGATTTAATAGGGAAGGGGAGGTTTTCTGGTCAACATGTTTTTCCAACTTTGGACAAGTGAGATGTAGTAGCAGCTTGGAAGGTGTTTTGTACCTGCAATCAAGCACTGAATGTAAACCATAGTCCAATTTAATGCAATTTTGACAATTTCCCTTTCATCTCACTTTTAAACAAGTTATCTTCATCCTGAGCAATTCAAAATTCTACATGTGAAAATTTTAAAAATTCAGAAGTGTGAAATCAGATTAAAATATATTTTTTTTAAATCTATTCACTGCTGAATGGAAACCATAATATATATGGGAGAAGTAGCATTAAAGAAAAACTACCTTCTTTCTTCAGTTCATAGTATAAGTCTGAGCTACTTCGAAGGCTTCAAACACAGATGACAATTTGCACCAAAGCTGCCAATTTAAGTAAAATATCTTTTACTTTTTTATCTATACAATATGTGCCTTTAAAAAATATTACTGACTGCTGGAAGCACAAAAGCAAGCTACACACCCAAAACTCTCCAGAACTGCACAACCTGATATGTGCTGACCCTTAAAAAAAAAGACATGAAGAAACATCCAGCATTCTGTTTAAGAGAGAGAGTAATTTTGAGCTGTGTGTATTACCCTTCATTCACATGGACTAAAGCTACATAGCCTCAATCACATTTCTTCCAATCAAAGATTTTTTTTTTAAGTTTCATTTTTTAAAAATTTTCTTACAAATTAATATGAAAATTGTTATAGGCTTTAAGTTGCTTAAGAGACAGCAGCTAACTGAATAAAGATTCTTCTTCTTCTTCTTCCTCTTATTCACTCCCAGTGGAGCATAAGGCGTCAACCATTCTCCTCCATTCATTTCGTTCTTGAGAGAGGCAGCAAATTTCATCCCACTTCATTCCCATGCCTTTCATTTCCTCTTCAATGGTCCTTCGCCACGTCCCCAATGGTCTACCTCTCCTCCTCCTTCCTTGTGGTGTCCATCGTAGGGCAATATGAGGGTGTCTATCAGCACCCATTCTCAACACATGCCCCAACCATCTCCACGTCAATCAAATCTCCAGAAATTCACAAAATCGTGGGTAGCCAGCCAGAGATGCCAAATATGACAAACAGGGATCAAAGCCGAAAGGAAGTCCCTGTTTCGATGGAGTCTCTGGTTAAACCCAAAAAAACAAATAAAGATAGCGGTATGGAATGTTTGAACAATGTATGAAACAGGGAGAACAGCATTAGTAACAAAGGAAATGAGAAAATTTGGTATTAACATCCTTGGGATCAGTGAGACGAGGTGGCCGGACACTGGTATGTTAACACTGGACTCTGGTGAGACAATTTTTTATTCAGGACACACAGAAGAATATCACCATGAAGGGGTGGGCATCCTTGTCGACAAACAGACGAGAAAGAGTTTGTTAGAATGGAGTCCTGTTACCTCCAGAATAATAAGAGCGAGATTCTTCTCCAGATATGCGAAGATCACCATCATCCAATGTTATGCACCTACTGAACAAGCCGAGGAAGAGGAAAAAGACTTGTTCTATATCAGACTTCAGGAAGAGATACTTAAGACCCCATGCCACGACAACCTGATTTTGATGGGCGACTTCAAGCTAAAGTCGGTTCCAATAACGACGGGTATGAAGCATGTATGGGGCGGGAAGGAGTTGGAGAGAGAAATGATAATGGTCAACGATTTGTAGATTTATGTCTTGAGAATGGACTGGTGATAGGTGGAACAATTTTCCAACACAAGACAATACACAAGTTGACGTGGATATCACCGGATGGGAAAACCAGGAACCAAATTGATCACATTGCGATCAATCAAAAGTGGAGAGGGTTGTTGTTGGACACCAGAGTATCAAGAAGTGCAGATGTAGGTGGCAATCATCACCTTGTATTGAGTAAGCTTCAGATAAAACTGAGAAAGACGAAGAAAGTTTATGGGCAACAAATTTTCGACTCAAGGAAGTTGAAAGAACCGTCGGCAAAGGCACAGTTCATACTGGAGCTCTCGAAAAAGTTTCAACTTCTAAATGATTTGCGAACTGGTAATATAAACACTATTTGTGACAACGTTGAGAAGGTATATGCGGAGGCCAGCAAGACAGTGCTTGGCTATAAGAGAAGAGAGAGGAAAGTATGGATTTCAGATCATACATACAAACTCATTGAGGAGAGGAAGATAGCAAAATTATGTATGCTGACTGGAAGTGGTGAACAACAGAAAGCTGCGAATGAAGAATACAGGGAGAAAAACAAGGCTGTGAAGAGAAGTGTTCGAAAAGATAAAAGGGATTATATTACCAGTCTGTCAAGAGAGGCACAGTCAGCAGTGGTGCGGGGCGACACAAGAACTGTGTATAGAACCACGAGGACTTTGACAGGAGGGTTCAGCAATAGGTCAACAGTGGTGAGAGGAAAGGATGGGAGAATATTGATAGAAGAGAAAGAACAAATTAATCGATGGGCAGAGCATTTTAGAGAGACTCTAAATAGACCAAATCCTGAAGAGGTAGTTGAAATAGAGGAAACGAGTTTTCAGATGGAGGTAGAACAAGGGCCTATCACAGAGCGAGAGATAGAAGAGGCCATTAGACAGACAAAAGAAAATAGGGCACCAGGCGAAGATAGAATAACCGCAGAAATGCTAAAAGCCGACCTGAATATGAGTGCCGGGATTCTAGAGGAGCTATTCAACAAGGCATGGGAAGAAGAGAAAGTACCTGAAGCATGGAAGAAAGGTATCATTGTGAAATTACCAAAGAAGGGTGATTTGTCTTTGTGTGATAATTGGAGAGGTATAAACCTGTTATCAGTGCTCGGGAAGGTTTTCTGCAGAGTCCTGTTACAGAGAATAAGACAAGCAGTAGAAGAGGTCCTGAGGTAAGAACAAACAGGATTTAGGAGTGGGAGAGGATGCGTTGATCAGATATTTGTATTGCGTATGATAATGGAACAATCCCTTGAATGGAACTCGCCACTGTTCATTAACTACTTTGATTTCGAGAAGGCATTTGATAGCGTCCACCATCCATCTCTCTGGAATAGCCTAAAAACATATGGATTCCCTCCGAAAGTTATTAACATCCTCAAAGATATGTATGCCGATAATAAGTGTTGTGTTCGCCATGAAGGACAGCGGAGCGAGTGGTTCCATGTGAGAACGGGAGTTAGACAAGGATGTGTTATTTCGCCCATCCTATTTCTTGTGGTTATAGACTGGGTGATGCGGAAAGCCACCGAAGATAGGCCAAGAGGGATCGCATGGGGACCCTCTGGTCATATTGAAGATTGTGACTTTGCGGATGACATCACCCTGATTTCAAGCTCTCAGATGGACCTCCAAGAGAAGACTGATAGAGTAGGTAGAGCAGCAAGGTGCGTGGGAGTTAATATCCACGCCGGTAAGAGCAAACAATGAAAGTAAAAACAGCCAGCTCGACGACGACAGTAGTATGTGACGTAGAATTGGAGGAGGTGAACGATTTTAAATATCTTGGTAATTACATATCGGCTGATGGTAATATTCAGAAGGAGATATCTACCAGAATCGGTCTTGCAGCAACTGCATTCTATAGACTTCAGAACATTTGGAGGTCGGCCATCTTGCAAATGAAAACCAAGGTAGAGATCTACAGGTCGAATGTCCGCTCTGTGTTGCTTTATGCGGCGGAAACATGGAGGACCAACAAGAAGATAGAAAGTCGGCTTCGGGGTTTTGAAGGAAGGTGTCTTAGGCGAATTCTTAACATACACTGGCCGCAACGTATCGCCAATGTTGAAGTGAGCCGATTAACGGGCATTAACAACATACTGGATGAATAAAGATACCTGGGGTATAATTCAACACTTTGCAACTGATCATTAGCCGCGAAAACTGACAATCCTGGCTAGATATAATCTCAAAGAAACATCAGCCATGGGGGGGGGAAAAAACCCACACAACTTAGTTCTTTCCTGTTTAGAGTTTCAATCTTCCCTATGTTCTGTTAAAAACAGAATAATTTTGTTTCAATATCATTTTCCTTTGAAAATAACTCAACCTGAATTGTATTCATTTGAGAGGAAGAGTCAGCTGACGGCGGACTTGAATTGAAACTCCTGGCAAATAGTTTGGAGCTTCTTGTTTTAGGTGCCTCAGAGTCCAAAATCAGCAGTGCTATACAATGATTTAAAATAAATTAAAGCAAAGGGATAAAATGTATTGATACTGACACTTTATATAATCCTTTTGTAAAAGCCTAAAGCTAACCTTTATCTATTATTGGCAATACAAATGCAATAAAACAAGGATGTTCTGTCATGCAGCTATGTATATTTTTCAGATGTTGGAATCAGTCACACACACACACACACTATATTTACCGGTATATATAAAACAAAAACTTTGTTAACTTAGTTAAAGTTGCTACTGTGCATATACACCCTCCTCGCTCTCCACAAGGATCTTTACCAATTAAAGAAACCTAAGCACATAACAGTAAAAAAGTGAACTGTTATAAGTAGGTATATAACACTCAGTTTATGCAATCTCTTAAATTTCACTGAGACATTTTACACATGTATATTTAAAAGATTATGAACTGTAAGCATATTTAAATGTATACGTACCTTAACATTTAATTTTCTACTCTAATGCTCTGTGTGTGTGTGTGTGTGTGTGTGTATATACACATACATATATCAGCAAGCTTAAAGTTAACAGCTTGTTGTTAGTTAACAGAAAAAACAAAAACATGGTCAGTGTAGAGCTTAGGAGCTTGACAGGGATCCTGATTTCCACTTCCTTACACTGCACTGCAGAGCTCTGGAGCTTCTTAGGTTTATTCAAGTCTGCAGCTCCCCCTGCCTTGCACTGCTCTGAAGAGAGTAGGCATAATCCACAGGGTATTCCATTTCTATTCTATTTCTCCTGGCCCAGCATACACTTTATGCAATGCAAGCTCTTAATATTTAAAAATTGGCATGTAACACTATGTAAGTTTGAAGTTTTCCAATGAAGTGTGTTGTTTAAGCTAAGTGGACTCAAACATATTGCATACTTTAAAAAGCATCCATAACAAAACTTTCATGCCACATTAGAATTCTTTTAAAGTTACAAGGAGAGTGAACATAAGGCTACCATGGTTCCATTATAAATAAATAACTGCTAGTAAGTGGCTCGACATTCAGGATAACTTTGTGATTTAAACAGAGGTTGATGAGTTTTCTTTGTAATTTGCAGAAAAACACCCACTTGCCATTCTGAAATAAATCCAAAGCTACAAAACAATTGTGTATAGAACTAGACAAAACACAAACTTGCAAAAGCCAGAACTTTAGTCTTAACTCCAAAAAGGCAGTCCTCTAATGCTTGAGCTTCAGGGAAACTTGTTTACCCAGATGAAATGTAGGTCTCATATGTTCTCTCTAAGCTACTGCCAGCGATCTATGATTAAACTACTCATACGTCAGCCTGGTCTACACTTAAAAATTATATCGACCTAGATTCATCAATCAAGTCTGTGAAAAATTTCATACACTGTGTAACGTAGTTAGGACGACCTATCATCCACCGTAGATGCAGCAAGGTTAAGACAATTCTTCCTTTGACCTAGCTACTACCTCTTGGAGAGGTGGTTTCACTACATCGATTAAAAAAAAAACAAAAAAACTTTTGTCAATGTAGGAAATGTCTACAGTGCAGCAGCATAGCTGCAGTATGGCAGCTATACCACTGTAGCACTTGTGGCCGTACTCTAACATTTATAATTTTCTTCAACTCTACAGTTAAATCTCACTGAAAATTCTTTCACAGGCTATGTGGAAAGTTACACAGTATTACATTTTATGACCAGATTTACTAATTTTCTTCAAAGTGAATAGAAAAAATTCTTATTTTTCTGGTAAGCCTGGCAATTTTCAAGTCAAATCAATTTTTCCAGCAGGACTAATAGAGAGATTAAAAATAGAATTCATAACAGAACCTGATTATTTCCATTTTAAGGATGCAATCTGTTCATAAATTTTCACTGTGACTATTTAGCATTACTGATTATACATTTACAAACTACATTCTAGGGGTAGGCATATTCTCAACTGGACATCACATACACAGAACATTTTACTAGATGCAAAATATATTGAATACTGAAATTTTAGAAGTAAACATTTTACCCATACATTCACAAATATTGTAGTCTCTGGAGGATGAAACCATTCACTGTACATGTTTTAAATAGCCAGGTTCAGATAAGACTAGAAATACAAAAGTGACAGAAATAAACCAAGTGTTAATCTTACCTTAGGCCTCTAGATGTCAAATCAATGAAGTGATTTTAAAATTCTCAAAATGTGCTCAGAAATATTAATTCCTGTAAAACATTAAAATTATTTTGAATGATATGCATATTCAGTTTCCTAAAAAGGCTTATCTGGCACAATTTTGTTCAGAAAGGTTTGTTTAACAAAATATGTGTTCAAAAATATCACTGAGGAAAATGCTATGTAGACAGGGTCTAACCGGAATCCTCTTTTTAAATGACATCAATGAAAACTTTATAAGGAGGTCTCTATGCAACACCTAATAAGGCTATTAGCCATATATGGATACATTAGATATGTATGCATGCAGAAATGTCCAAAAACATGTACAGACATTTAAATCCCTAATATTTTCTCCTAAAGTTTTCTTTTACAGTCTTATGGGAGCATAAAAGATATGGACAGTAATTAATCTGCTACCCACCATGTTTCATTGTATAAGGAATTTTGTTCTTTTACACAGAAGGAATCAGAATGTCAAAAAGCATATCAGGAGAACATTGCACCAGAATTCAGCATTCCATGATCTGTATTTAGAGTCCATCACAGAAAAATTCTACACAAAGATTTGGGTTTGTACAAACCGAATCACATTTTAGTTAGTATCTGGTATGTCAGAGTAAATTAACTTGGTCTCAAATTAGGTATTTTTACAGCCCACAGCACCAAGGTATCTGAGCACCTCACACCCATATGTAAATTAAGAGCTCACTATTACCCCCACTGAACTAAATAGGAATTTTTCCACAGGTCTTCAATGTTAAGTAGGATTGATGCATAAATGCTTCTGCATCCCAACATTATTTAACAATTTGGAAAAAAGGCACTCAAATAAAAGTGTCTACACATGGACCTATATAGGTATCATTCACCAAGGAAAGACAACCAAATAGATTTTTTCAGACCCCTTTTTTAAGATGAGACCAAATGAGGGGTTAGGAAGAAAAATTTCCACACAGCATAACAGGAGTAACCTTGAGGTCTCCAACTCCACACCCATTGAGAGTGAATCATCCAGCAGAATCAAGCGGATGCACCCTAGATGATCAGTTTTCAGCAAGTGGAAGCAACAAGGGATCTGGGTCATTCCCACTATCATTGGTACCTTCTATGTTTAAAATATCTGTGAACATGGAAAAGGATGAGCAGAAATGGTTCTCACCCCACCTGCCCAACTCTGGTTGAGTATTAATTTCACAGGCCTTTTCTACACTACTGAAGCTAACTTTTTTAATTTGCTTCAGTCAGCATAGTTGTGTCACCAAGGCAGACAGAACATAACTTTGTCACCATTTTAAAGACACTTCTATACTGCATAAAAGTTTTTTAAAAGATATTTAGGAAAGTTATGCCTATCTACTTTGACAGAAAAACTGTGTTACCAGAAACAACTGAAACACCCTCCTCCTCTCCACCATTTACAGAATGAGCAATTTCAGCAATGTAGTAAGGACTCTGGCCCTTGGCTAATTGTTATTTTAAATGGTCCCAAGGAGATTTTGAAGTTAAAATCTTATTTACATTAATTAGATGGCATGGGTAGGGATAATTCACATATTGTTGTTTGCAGTGTTGTTGTAGCTATGTTGGTCCCAGGATATCAGAGAGGAAAGATGGGTGAGGTACTCTCTTTTTTATTGGAGCAACTTCTGTTATGACAAAGCCAATCTTTTTCATCAACAGAAGTTAGTCCAATAAGAGATATTACCTTACGTACCTTGTCTCACCAATTCCCATTTTTCATTAATGTTAGTCTACAAAAATGCATGTATTTTCCTTTTTAAGGTTGTATCTTTGAAAGCCAAGTATTTAATTAGCTTGCATTATGTACAAAACAGCAAAGTTTACTATAAAGACCACCCCCCCCCAAAAGTCCACTTTTCCTCACAACATGATTTTTCAATGGCATTACATATGGTTTCACGGAGACTACTGTTTTACAACATCTATTGTATAGGGTATCTATACCCTATAAATGTAAGAGAAAACACCCACTTTTTCCTCCTCTTCTACCACGGCATAGATGCTTAAAAACAAACTGGAATCCATTTAAATAATCTATATAATGGTGAAATGCTCATTACAATAAACAAATTATATGTAACAATTGCACAAATTTCTATAAATACATAATGACACTAAGTTTGTCCAGGATAGCTTGGGAATGTGTGTGGAAGAGACAGGGAAGTTAGTTATTTGACTTGCTGTGCAGATACAAAGTTTAAAATAGGTTTTCTGTTTTCACTATGATATATGAAATTAAGCACACTCATTTGTTGCTTTTGGACACAATAAATTGAAAAGATTTGGGGATTATACATTTGCTACTTTCTCAATGGACAGAATTTATACCTCAGGGGTTCTAAAACTGGGGGTCACAACCCCTCAGGGGGTTGTGAGATTATTCCATGGGGGTCACAAGCTGTCAGCCTCCACCCCCAAACTCTGCTTTCCCTCCAGCATTTATAGTAGTGTTAAATATTTTTAAATGTTTTTAATTTATAAAGGGGGTTGCATTCAGAGGCTTGCCGTGCAAAAGGGGTCACCAATACAAAAGTTTGAGAACCACTGTACCTCAATTTGCAACTGTGTGTATATTTTCAGATTCTTCAACATTGTGAGATTGTTCTTGCATACACACATATTTTCAGAGCTATCTGAATGTTAATACTCCTGGGGGGATGCTGTGCCACTACGTATGTGCAGAATTCACGTCCCTGCAGATTTTTTTCTCTACAGAAAATACATTGTCAGAGAGGAACTGCAATTATGCCTTTTGCCACCAGGGGCTGCTGTGGCACCAAAACAGAGGGCAGCTGGCTCCCCCTAGCAGTCAACAGCCCATAGAGAGAGAGCAGAGGCTGCTTTTTTCACAGCAACATGCCTGCAGGGCCAGGTATGTGGGAAATGGACAGAGCAGGGGGGTCACACACACTGGGATTCAGAAGGGTTAGTGGGGGGAACCAGACTGGAGTAGAGGCTGAAAGGGAGTGGGAGTGCGGGACCACATGAGAATGGGGGGATGGCGGGGGAGCTGAGTGGGGATGCAAGGACACAGGGAGGCAGTGCATGGGGACAGGGGTGCAGGGACCCATGGGGGTGTGGCAGATGTGCCTGACAGAGACTAGGGGTCAGCTGGGGTCTGCATGGGAGAGGCTCCCCAACAATCCTCCCCCCCAAAAAACAACAACTGTTCCATACTTCTCCCATCCACACCCAACACTTCAGTCTCTCACCCAGGCTCCTTCCCAGCAATTACATCCCTCTCCCTCAGCTCCTCTGTTATCTGACTCCCCCCACAACCTTCTGCACTGCTTCTGAGGGGTGTGCAAAATGTTTCTGAGTAATAATTCATTTAAACTACAATACAAAGTTGTGTGTTAATATGCCTAGTAAGGAATCTTGTTGTCAGTAACATTTCCAGCATCTTTTTTGTTAACTGTATTGTTACAGATGTACTTGTTGACAGGTATTTTGAAATATATCATCAAAAATTGAAACTGGAGTGTTTATAAGGTCATTTTGACAAATAAAATATGTAGAATTTTTAAATATTGTATGCAGAATTTTTAATTTTTTGGTGCAGAATTCCCCTGGGAGTAAAATGAAAATGATTGTCTTTATGCTATACAGACAAAACATGTCCATGTAAGAAATACTGTGATATGGAAATTAAAGTGAGACAGTGAAATAGTAAAATTGATTTTCTCATGAACTGTTTGATTTGAATCATTATTTCCCTAAAGAGAAATGAGAGGATATTACAAAAATATTTGTACATTTTAGTTAATAGATGTCATGTTGGTAATAACATTTCTTTATTCTGCTAGTAATCAATACACTATAGATATTATTACACACAAGTAGAAATATAAAGAGAAGCCTATGTTTATTTAATGTGCAATTAGGAGTCAACACCATAACGTTTTGAGGAATCCTGCCAGCACATAACTTATATCTGATGGTAATGTAAGTCTTTTAAACAGCAAATCTCAATAATTTCGAGCTGGTGCCAGTCTGGATTACTTTTTCAGAGCAAACACTATCATCCTCTTAGAACAGTGGTTTTCAACCTTTCTTCATGTGCAGACCCCTAAAAAATTTAAAATGGCGCTGTAGACCCCTTTGGAAATCCTAGGCTATCTGCAGACACCAAGTTGAAAACCACTGCTTAGAACATAAAAACAGCCATTTTATGCAGTGCCAAGGAAGTCTCTGTATCAGAGGGGTAGCCGTGTTAATCTGGATCTGTAAAAAGCAGCGAAGAGTCCTGTGGCACCTTACAGACAAACAGACATATTGGATGCATCCGACGAAGTGGGTATTCACCCACGAAAGCTCATGCTCCAATACGTCTGTTAGTCCATAAGGTGCCACAGGACTCTTTGCTGCTTTTAAGGAAATCTCTGTTTCATGCTCCCCTGCTCTTTCTATAGTGGAAGGTAACTACTCCTTTAAAGAAGGAAGAGTTGGGCTAAAAGTTTTACTTCTAAGTCTCTAATCGGCTATCAGAGCTATACTGACTTGACAAATGCTGCAGGTGCAGTAAGCAAACAAGAACCTAAATCCTGCTCCATTAGGAGGAGGGATGGAAGGGAGGCGAGTGTTTACCAAGTGAACAAAGCCTAAGGACAAGACTGAAATCTCCCTTTCCAGCTTGGGCGCTTCCTGCATTTGGTGGCACCCGAGTCTAATTACGGGATCAGGTTCCCCTAGCTCGGGTCGCTCTTTCACAAAGCGGAGGAAACAGAAAAATGCAGGCTTAAAATAGGAAAAACGGACTATAAAGGCGCCGAGCCGCATTGGCCGAGCGTGGAGCAACGCAGGACCCGAAGCAGCCGCCTCTCCCCGCGGCAGTACCCGCCCCCGCAGGGCGCCCCCCGCCCGCTCACAACGCTGCTCCTGCTGAACTGGGCACGGCTCCCTGGGCCGCTCCCGGCAGGCGCTGGCTGAGAGCACGGGGCCTGCCAGGCGATAACGCGCCCCCCGCGGCCCGTCCCCTGCGCTTCCCGCCGGGCCTGGCGCACTGCTGGGGCGGCGGCGGCGGCGGCGGGGGGGGGGCGCTCGCCACAAGCACCGCAGCTCGAGCAGCCCGCGGCAGGCCCGGGCCGAACGCGCGCGCTCCCCGCGGAAAGGGGGGGGGGGGCTGGCGCCTCCGTAGTTTCTTTTCCCCCTCACCAGCGGCCTGGCCGCGCGAAGCAGAAACACAAACCCGCCGGACACTGCGCGAGGCCGCCAGCGGGACCGCGCGGCTCCCAGTTCCCTCCCTGCGGCCCGCCTGGCCGAGCCGCCCTCTGCCCTCACCTGGCGGGCGGCGCTCCCAGCTGCCCCGCTCCCTTATCGCGGCTCGGCGGCCATTTCCCGTCACCGTGAGGAAGAGACTGGGAGGGGAAAACCATAGAGAAGAGACAGGAGGACTACGGCAGCGCGAGGCGAGGCCACGTCACTTCCGCTCAGGGCTAGGTAAAGTCGCGCACTCATTAGCCACCACCATGTTGGTCTCGGGCTTCCGGGGGGGGGTGTCGGGTCTCTGCCCACAGTAAAGATGGTGGCCACTGCTTCCTAGTTAATCAGGTGACGGTAAACTCAGTCACGTGACACCCAGGAGCCTGTGTTCGTATCCTGAGACAGCGAGTGACCAGAAAGGGATGGGCCCGAGTCCCGCCCAGCGACCTGCACCGACCCAGGGAAGGGGCCGAGCTCCCGCCATAGCGCCAGCTCGGCCCTCGGCAGCTCCTAGCTGAGCGTAACCGCGGGGAAGGACTCCGGCTGCAGCGTCCTGTCCCCGTCCCCCATAGAGTGACCTGCAGGGGGAAGCGCCCCCCACTCCTAGGAGAGTTAGTTACCTGCAGGGGGAAGCTGTGCTCGCTCTCTCTCCGATCCTATCAGTTTTACAGGAAGGAACGAGATCTCTTAATAGCAGCGCTTTATTGCAGTAGCTTTTGCAGCAGATGTTTTTGCAAATGGCTTTGTTGCAATACACCAATATAATATATGAGGAGAGGGAGCTGGAGGAAATTTACCTTAATGGTTCCAGCACCTCCTGTACAACAAAAATGTACTGTGACTGCTCATTGTGATACTTGAATGTCGGTAGTGCATTCACATGCCACAAAGTTGATACATAATAAAATAACACTAATTTGGTGGGTTTTTACTTTCGCCCATTACTTCTGACCTTTGATTCCTCTCTACAGAAAAAAGTTCCCTCACCCGGCCTTTTTTCTTTACTAAGGACATTAAAAATAATATTCAGTCTTCTCTCTATGGCCTTCTTACAGGTTCTGTTTTATATAGATTCCATCATCATGGTTTCATCCAAGTTCTTGGTGCACAGAAGAACAGTTATCAGAGAGGTAGCCGTGTTAGTCTGGTTCTGTAAAAGCAGCAAAGAATCCTGTGGCACCTTATAGACTAACAGACGTTTTGCAGCATGAGCTTTCGTGGGTGAATGCCCACTTCGTCGGATGCCGAAGAAAAGTTGTTCAGATTGAAGGAATAGTCTATATCAGAGGTTCTCACACTGTGGGTTGGGACCCCTCAGGGAGTCATGAGGTTATAACATGGGGGGTTGTGAGCTGTCAGCCTCTACCCCAAACCCTGCTTTGCCTTTAGCATTTATAATAGTGTTAAATATATTTAAAGTGTTTCTAATGTATAAGGGGGTCGCCCTCAGAGACTTGCTGTGTGAAAGGGGTCACCATACAAAAGTTTGAGAACCACTGTTCTATGTATTAGCTAAGCTCTTTTACATATTCACATTTCCAAAGTGGAAAGGGGAGTTTCTGAGGGTGTATGGGCAAGACCTTTCTGAGGTCTAAAAGCAGTGTTGTCCTGGTATGGTATGGCATGGCATGCTGCATTGCAACATTATAATGTGATGATGTAGCCCCACTCCCAAAGATATTACAGGGCGCAGAGATTGAGTTTTTCTCATTTTATTGATACCAGTGTAAAACTGGAGCAACTCCATTAAAATCAGTGGAGTTACTCCAAGTTTACTCCATCGTAACTGATAGCAAAATTTGAATCTGAGCTGTGTAAGGTTTAGCTCTTCCTGTACAAAAGCCTGAGACTAACCCTTCCAGCTATGTCATTTCATGTTCTGATTGTCTTTAGTCTCACAAACCAAGTAGTATTAGGCTGTGTCAATCTATGGATTGGACAAATTACAGGGAAAGAAGTAAAGATGATTCAGTAGATGGCACTCTTTCATCTAAGTCAGCTCTCAATGAATACCTTGTCCTGCTTCTAGTGGAGACTAAGACTATGCAGGTAGAGGAGCTTGTCTCTTTAATGTATATATAAATTGAAATAAATACAAATAAAGCCCTTTCCAACAACAGTAATTTAAGAGCCGACGGCACTTTCACAGAATAGATATATTAGCCCTGTGATTCTGGTTGGGTTTGGGTAATTACATTCTACTTTCCTAAATCCCCCCTGAAGTCTCAATTGGATATATTCTTTTTTAAAAAATCCTCAGTATATTCATGAGAGCTATGTAAATGAATCCAAGTTAGAATATGGGCTATAGAACTGTTTTGTTTTCTCAGCCATTTTGCGTTAGAGATATATACTCATTTTAAGAGCCCCAGAGGAAAAGTGGAGTGGGAAAGTAGGGCCAATAAACATTTTATAAAGATTGTAAAACAAAGAAATTGGTTGTTTAAATGTTGGTACCTTGAGTCCAGTAGTCATTTTTTTTATAACTTACTTTTTTTGTTTAGGTACTACTTTATCACTGCCTGTTTCTTGTCTTTCCTGAGTATTTACCACAGCAACAGCATAGTTTATGCAATTTAAGATTGTAGTCTTTAATCATGATGACTACGTCAACAAGGCCAACAGACAGCTCTCTGACACCACCTACTGAAAAGAAGACCCCACACCACAATTCACACAGGAATTTAAAGATACCATCAGCTACCTCCAAACAGCTCCAAGAAAAACTCTACAATCTCATCGTCCACATACCCAGACCAGGGAACCCAGGCAGACCCATCATGTCTGAAGGAATGTCAGGAACCATCCTCAATCCACTCACCACACAAAGGACCAGCTTTCTCCAAAGCACTACTGACTTCCTCCAGAAACTCCACAACATTAACAACTTCTTCCCCCACCCCAGAAAACCATCTTTGCCACCATGGATGTCACCTCCCTATACACCAATGTCACTCACCATGATGGCATTGTTGCCTGCCTCAAATACCTATAAGATAATGTACAGTGTTCAGAAATCCACCCAAAATCATTGCTAAACTCATCCGTTTCATCCTCACCCACAACTTCACATTTAACAACACACATTTTGTCCAAATCATGGAATCAGCCCTGGGTACTAGGATGGCTCCCCAATATGCCAGCCTCTTCATGGGCCTCCTCAGGGAAGAATTTCTGAAAAAATGCATCATGAAACCAGTGATATATCTGAGATACATCAATTACGTTTTCATCCCTACATCAGACAACCTATACTCCCTCATAGATTTCCACCACAACTTGAACCACCACACGCATCCATCAAACTCCCTCTAGAACACTCCATCACCGCATCAACTTCATGGACACCATGATTATCTTCAACAATGGAATCCTACAAAAGACAACAGAAACTCCTTGCTTAACATTGTAGTTATGTTCTTGAAAAATGCGACTTTAAGTGGAATGAATCCAATTCCCCATAAGAATTAATGTAAATGGGGCAGTTAGGTTGCAGGGAAATTTTTTTCGCCAGACAAAAGACATTATATACATATACAGTATGCGTTTTAAACAAACAATTTAATACTGGACTCAGCAATGATGATTGTGAAGCTTGGTTGAGGTGGTGGAGTCAGAAGGTGAAAGAGGGTGGATCGTCCGGTTGCTCCTCTTGCTGTTCTTTCCAAAGTGCCAGGGGTGCTCAACTCCTGGCTCTGTCTCAGGCCTGCCCCCACTCCACCCTTCCCCCAAGGCCCCACCCTGCCCTGCCTCTTCCCACCTCTGCTCCACCCCTCCCTCCAAGCACGCCACATCCTCCCCACCTTGCCCCCTAGCCTCCTGAACACTGCAAAACAGCTGGTTGCTGCAGGCAGGAGGTGCAGGAAGAGGGGGGAGAGGCTGCGCACCGCGTCCTCGCTCCTCCACCTCTCCAGGGTCTCCTCTCCCCAGAGCCTCCTGAACACCACGAAAAAGCTGACTGCTACAGGCGGGAGGCACCAAGAGGGAAGGGGGAGTTGCTGATCTGCGGGGCTGTCGGCGGGTGGGAGGCGCTGGGGGGGGGCTGGAGGGGAGCTGATAGGGTGTCTGCCGGCCCACCCTTGTTCCAAGCCCCCACGGATAAACAACATTATAAGTAAACATTGTGCAACTTTAAATGAGTATGTTCTCTAATAGATCAGCAACATAACAATGAAACAGCGTTAACCGGGACAACATTACATGAGGAGCTACTGTATATACAAGAAACCCATAGCTCACCCTTACTTCCACAGATCCCTCCCAGATGCATCAAAAAATCTGTTATTTGCAGCCAGGTCTTCAGAAACCACAGAATTTCCTCTGAAGAAAAAGTCCAGGATACACACCTAAACACATTTAAAACTGCCTTCACTAAACAAGGACACTTCATCAAAGGAGTAGATTTCACTATGGAATGGGCCACCCAAATACCTTGGAGAACCTACTTCAATACAGGGAAAGAAACAAAAACAAAAAACCTCTGAGCCCACATTGGAATCCATACAAGGCATCTTGCAACAGCCCATATTTGATGGGGGACCCCACACCGAAAGAAATCTTTCCTGAACACTCTCTTCGGCCTAAACAACGGCTACCTTGCCAAGCTCATCGTCAGAAGCAAGCTCCCCACTCAAAAGCTCATCATCATAAGCAAGCTCCCCACTCAACCAACTCAAAGTGGTATCAGACCCTCACAGAATAATGGATACAAAACCTGCAGACATATCTCCGCTGCTGTGTCAAAAAAACCAACCATATCACCCATGGGTGAACAGTTATCTTCAAAGAAATCCGCATAACACCTTCAAAAGGTGAGTCTGGGAACTTAAATTCATAACTTTGCTACACACCAATCACCATTGCCTCAACGGGGACTCTTGTTTTATGGCTCATTACTACAATTTGTAATGAATCAGCCTGCCTGCTACCCTTAATTGCCCATTTCTAACCCCTTATGCATAACAATCTAATCTGTAATTGTCCACTTCTTTTCAACTGGCATCCTACAACATGTGTTACCCCTTACGCTTAACAATCTGTGTCCCACCTTGTATTTAGGTTAGACACCCTGATTTCCTTCCCCAGACCTGAAGAAGAACTCGATGTAGCTCAAAAGCTTGTACCTTCCACCAGCAGAAATTGGTCCAATAAAAGATATTACCTCACCTATCTAGTCTCTCTGTAAACCATTTTGAACTCTTCAGATGGCAGGTGTTATAGAAGAGCAAATGTTATTAATTAATACATTATTGTATCTCTTTAAAGTCCTGCTTCTTTTCTCACATAGACACTTTAAAAATGACCTTAAAACTAATCCTAAATGAGTGAAACTTAGCACATCTGCTCACCAGGGTTGAATTAGATACAAAAGCGGAACTTGATGGATTCTGAGGGTGGGGTTGTTATACCTCACATTGCTGTCTTGGGCATGCATCCTAATAGCAAAGTTTGAATAGGCCAGCGGAGGTAGCAGCAGAACACAGCAGTGAGTCTCTGGGTTCTGTTGCTGCAGGACAGATGGCCCATCTCCTAGAAGATCCTTACAAGGTGGATTTATCAGAAGAGAGGAGGGAGCAGACAGATATTCCTAGCCCTGCTTCCCCCATCCCCTAAGAAACAGTAATGAAGGGAATTGGCCAGCTGGACACTCCTTGAACATCTTGCAGGGAAGTAGCCAGAAGACATCACTGGATTGAATAGCAAGGAGATACACTGCCTTTAAAAGTCTTCCTCATAAAGGCTAACTAAAAGGCATAGGGAGGCCCACGTCTGTTGGGGATATAGGGAGCCATGGGTAGCTCTTGATTTGGACTGAATGGTATACATTTTTTAGGGGATCTAAATATCACCCAAATAGCTATATCCCTACATATCCAAATAAAAACTCTGAGATACTGTTGATAGATTTAAGCATAATAGACAAAGGGAGGGATTTCCAAAAGCAAGAGATTTAGAAGTACAAGTTCTATTGAAAGTCAGTGGGATTTGTGCTCCTAAGTGACTTAGGAATTTTTGAAACTCCTACCCTAAGTATAAAAATGAATCTTTAAAGCTTACAATAAAAGGCTTCAAATGCAGTGGTCTATGTATCTATGACAGATGTATCAAATACATTGATATAGGAAGTCTGGCTTAAGTGACCACTCAGCACACCAGCACAAATTCATTGCCTAACAAAGAGGTCTAGAATCAATTCAGATTTTACAGGAAGCCCCTGGAATATTTAAAATATCATATCTTATTTTCATTGGTGTCTTTAATAAAAATGTATCTGTAGAGGAGAAGGCACTTGCACCTACAGCAGTGAAATTGCATAAAGGAATAGAGAGGAGGGAGAAAGCACTCTCCTGCCTATCTGTTCTCTCTTCCTGCACAGAGAAATTAATAAAGTAGTTAATTTTAACAAGAGAAATTGGACTTCCCCTTTCCCTCCCCTCAGGATGAGCCTTAATCACTTTTGATTTACATACAGTCTATTTTTTCACCTATCTTTGCCCAGATTTTGTTTATCAGGATATAAAATATAATTCTAAGTACACTTCTGATATTTGTATTTACACGTTTTCTCATTTTTTTCATTCTTCATGACTAGGACATTTTATCTGAAGCAGTTATGAACTCTCTGCCTAGCCAGATGGTGCCTTTGTTCCTGTCTAAACTTCAGTCGAAACTGGAAAAACCTGTTGATTTTTTTTTTTGGGTATACCTTTCCTATTGGCAAAAGATATGTAGAGAAGGTGGTGCCTTGCCTTCAGCTGTGATGTCACTTTACATAACCACTGCCTTCTTTGTCCATTATTCCAGAGGCTTTCACTGGCCTCTGAGTTGTGAAGGCTTTGATAGTTGTTACAATAAATTTCATTTGTTATTTATGGAACAGTTTTGTGTGATCGCTTTATTTTTCTTCAACCAATGCAGAGAAACAATGATTTGTATGTGGCTCTGTTCCAGCCTTTAAACTAACATCTTATAGACCTCACAAGGAGCGTACTATTGACAGTTAAGTTTTGTTGTGCCATGCAGTTTGTTTGCACATAGGAAATAACTTAGCAGTTTTGCAGTGGCTGTAGAGTGTTATGACAGTGTTGGGTAAATCAAGATCTGTAACACACACCAACACAGGAGCAACAATTTAATGCAAAAAGTGGTGAAGGTGTAAAGAAGCTACTCTTTCCATCTCTCTTCCTTTTTCTCTCTTGTTTTGTGTTGGTATCAGAACAAGTAAAGTAAAAATGGCTCAGCTGTGTGAAAAGTGTGTGAAGTTGCTTCAGGACTTTGTGACCCTTGTGAAGAGGATGTCCTCAAGTCTGATACAGAACATTAAGGAGTATTTGATTCTGATAAGTGAATGCTCTTGCCTAAAACGAAAGACCTCTGAAGCCAGACAGCTATACAAACCTGTCCTTCAGCCACACGAAAAGGAGATGGTGCGAGAGTTTCTACAGCACATTGAAACAGGTGAGGGGCAGTTATTTGGGGTGATTTTTTTCTACATAATGACAATGGACTACTGATGAAACTGCTTTGTTCCAACTTGGGTTTGTGCAGTTCAGTGCTGTGGTACAGGGATACAGCTACAGTGCTTTTCCTGCTGTATTTGGGAAACTGAGAGTTCAAGTGGCATAATAAAGAGCTGCATTAGAATGATCAATAGCTTTCCACTGTGACAGAGCTACAAATGCATAACCTGATTTGTACACGTTTCATAATTCAGAGTCTTCTAAAAATTAAGACTAAAGTTTATCTGGCTAGTGGGAGGGATCTGAATCTTTGCTTTGTCTCCCCTTCCCATTTATTGGAGTTACAGTGCTGGAAACAGAATGATCCAGCTCTTTAATCACACAACTACAAATTAAGTCCAGGAATGTGACAGGATTTTAGAGGGTGCTACTGTTTGATTAAACTGTTCTGCTTTGGTACTCACAGAATATGTTCATTTAACAACTCCACTCTATTCAGTTAGATTCACATTAATTTTCTCATACGTTTACCACATAATCTTTGTCGTCACATACTTTATCTGATTTATTCATTTACCAGCTAGTCATCTTGGTGAGGGTCTTTGTGTTTTTATGTACAGGAGTTGGATTTGTGCACTGTAGCTGTATCCCTGTACCACAGCACTGAACTGCACAAACCCAAGTTGGAACAAAGTCCTGTATTTTTTGAACAACAAAGTCAGCTGGGATTCTGCTTTCTTTCAAAAAGAACAGGAGTACTTGTGGCACCTTAGAGACTAACAAATTTATTTCAGCATGAGCTTAATTTGTTAGTCTCTAAGGTGCCACAAGTACTCCTGTTCTTTTTGTGCATACAGACTAACACGGCTGCTACTCTGAAACCTGCTTTCTTTCAAAAGACCAACCAGCTCTTACAGGAATAAAAATATTGAGAAAGATTGGGTAGATCAGGTGATTTATGCATTTTCTCAAAAATAAAGTTAGAGGTTACTATTATTGTCAAGGTTATTTTCTACTGGAGTCTCCTACCAAATCGTCTTTAGGAAGAGACCAAGTATGGAATATTTCAGCTCAAAGAGCTAAAAGACAAAGGATGATTTATTATGAAATTTGCATTAACTGCTCTGACTATAACAACACTCCCTTGTTCTTTTTGGCACAGTATATTAATCCCTTGTTTGAAAGATGCTATCTTTGCTTCAGCAATGGACTAACACCACAAACAAAGATTACTACATCACCTTTGTTTGAGCCAGCAGCTAGAAAAGCTCATAAGTCCTAACATCTGTCCTTAATTAGCTATTCAAGCAGAAAAACAGACACAAATATGGTCCAACTGTTATTCAAATACTATATCTGTAATATGACTGCACATATCTGTGACAACTTGTTTCTCTACAAAGGCCACCATGCAAATAACTTTGATTTGCATCAGGTGGGCGTTGTTGCTTCTTGTTTCTTTTTTATTCTTACTGAGAGTCACAAGTAGTGGCTGGGCCATCTGTGATGGTCCAGAGAGGTAGCAGCCTTGATTGTGGACTGCAGCTGACCTGAGAAGGGGCGAAGGTGGCTCAGGTTACCAGCGCCTACTGATTTTTTGGAGGGAGCTGGGGATTGGAGCAGTCCTTAATGTAAGCTACAGCAGCATACTAAGGATCAATGCGCTTTATAGAGCTACCCAGCAGTGCAGAATAACCAGTGTGCATTATGCTTCTGTGCTTCTCCCATTTCTTCCACTCCCCCCTCCACTGAAAATGTGTCTGATACTTTAGCCACATGATACCCAGTAATTAGCATGGGCGTGTAACAGCTAAAATATTTTACATAATCTTTTGAATACTGGTATGCAAATTTTGTATTTTCTTAACTTTGCATTTTCTGGCTCCTAGTGGCTTTATGTTTAAAAATAGTTTATACTGAATTTTCTTAGTTTAGAGAAGAAAAGGGGAATGTCCATAGAAAACTAGCTTATGAGAGCTATAATACTGTTTTCCATCTTCAGATCTTGACATGCTTTACAAAGTACCATTCTCTGCGTAGGGAAACTGACATACAGGGATAAGAGTGACTTGCCCAAGGTCCCACAGAGTCTACTGCTGAAGCTAGGACATGAACCCAGGTCTCTTGAGTCCTACTTCAGCTCTATATCCTGTAGCCACTTGTTGTAGAAGCTAGCCTGGGAATTGACAGGAAAGGTTTCATTTCACTACTTTTGTGCTATGAAATTGGATGTGGAGGGAGGAGAGAGCTGATGTTGTTTCATGTTAGCTGCAATTGGTGGCTTTTATACTTTCATTCTTGTCATAGCATGGAAACCACTTTCTTCATGTAGTTAATGACCTGCTAATGAAGACTTTTCTTTTTTGTTTGAGCTGAACTCTGTGGTCCATTCCATTTACAAAACAACACAGACATCTCTAGTTCCCTCCAGTCTTAATTCCACTTCTACAAAACCAGTGGCTCTTCCCTGCCTCTGTAGAATCCCACAGGATCAAATTCTTGGTTAGCTGCTCTTTCTGTCTTCTCCCCATTGGTCATCATATTTATTTCTTTAACCTTAACTATCACCCATATTAATAATATGCAGCTTTATTGGCAGCATTTTCTTTCTACCATAGTTATTGCAACTCCCTTCTTTATGCCTGTCTAGATGAAAGCTCATCCCTCCATAGGCCAGCATATGTAAAATTCAGTTGTTTGGCTTCTCATGTGTACAAAAATGTGTGACCACATCATTCTTATACAACTTAACTGGCTTCCTATTCATCAGTTCAAAATTACCAAAATGTATAACATTTCTTATGGCTTTTCTGTCTTTCATAGATTAACTCTCATCTCTGCTCCCAGATCCCTCTGTTCCTCTAGCAGAGGTCTCCTCTCTGTCTCTCTATATAGTTACACCACCAATGATGTGAGAACATTTTATTTTGCAATTCCTGCAATCAAGGAAAACTTCCTGTATCTGTCCACTTGATTAATTCTCACTCTTTAAAAATCTAAGATAAAAATGTGTCTTTCTCCCTTTGCCCCAACCCTTCTCTGTGCTGTTGCTTAATTCTGTACAGTGCTTTTCGTTATAGTCTTCATCCCAAAGTGGCAATACAAAATATGCTGGTATTCAGGGGTGGCTCTAGACATTTCGCCGCCCCAAGCAGGGCGGCATGCCGCGGGAGGCGCTCTGCCGGTCGCTGGTCCCGCGGCTCCGGTGGACGTCCGCTAGTCCCGCGGCTCCACCGAAGCCGCGCGGGACCAGCGGACCCTCCGCAGGGCCGCCTGTGGAAGGTCCACCGGAGCCGCTTGCCGCCCTCCCGGCGACCGGCAGAGCGCCCCCCGCAGCATGCCGCCCCAAGCACGCGCTTGGCGTGCTGGGGTCTGGAGCCGCCCCTGCTGGTATTGCATTCATAAAATATGAGCCTTCTATTTCCATTAATGTGGATCTAGCAAGGCACAAAATGCTACTCTCTCTACTCTTCTCTTTTGCAACATAAATACGTATTGACAGAGGGGCCAGTAGAGTTGTTTGTTTTTTGTGTGCCAGGGATAACCTTGTCTGGGATGATCAACCATGGAAAATCTTTCAGATTAATTGTTGCAATACTACTTATCTGGAACATGCATGGATTTGCTTCAGATAATGCTAGCCTTAATTAGTATCACATTCTACATACCTTCAGGTGGGCCCATCCTGATGATTCAGTTAATTAATGATTGAACATTAACTATGGGCCAAATGCTAAGTCTTTATTCACATCATGATAGTATCTTTGGGTAGATGGACCCCTCCGGGCATGGATTTCCTGCTTCACATGCAGAAGAAGGGACACCTATTTCTGCAGCAGTATTCTTTCCACCTCCCCTAGATGTCACAGAGGACTGTCTTCAGGTCCTAGGATCCATTGGTGTGTTAAGTGCAAGGAATGAGGGTTGGGAGGTGGTGGGGAGAAGTGAGTAGGCCAAGGGTTTCTCAGCACCCAGTAGAAACATAGGAGAAAACTTAATATACTCAGAAGCAGTTATATTAACTTTCTTGAGAAGCCCCTTCCTCTGTGATGGGATCCTTGAAGTGGAGGCCTATGGGCAGGCACCTGCTGAGGAGTCCTTAGCAGTGCAGCTTCTTTGATGCTAGGCAGCCAGGGCAGAGCTGCAGGGGTTCTAGAGCTGCTGTGGAGGCACAGTACTTCTGCAGCTTTGATGAATTCCCAAGAGCCAACCTGTTTGAGTAGAGCTGTGGTTCGTGCTGCATGTGGCTAAATCTTGCTGCCCTCACAGAATGACATGAGGAAATTCCACAGGGGAAACCTTGGAGTTTTCCTCCTTCCTTAGCTCTCTCTTGAGGTTCTACCTCAGGAGGGGATGATCCAGTCTTCAGATTTTGATCAGGCAAAACTCCCAAAGAAATGGGAGTTTTGACTTCATGGACTGAATAAAAACTGAGGGCCAAACCTTCTTCTGAAGCATTTGATACTGGCCACTTTTGGAGATGTGATACTAGAGTAGACTTGCTATGTTAGTCCATGTGTTTTGGGTTGCCTACTGGTTTAAATCCCTGGGAATTCTGAACTCCTGAACACTAAAGCTTTTCAGGATTAACTAAATCTGTGCTGTCATTGTACATTCTACAGGTTTTGAAATGTCACCATTTGGAAAAGACTCCTTGGAAGTTCTGAGGACCTTAGCATTTTCAGAAAACCCTGGTTTACAGCAGTCTGCTGCTCTGTATTATTTGCATATGAGTCAGCACTGTAAGTAAGCTCCTTCTGGTGCATTTGAAGATTTTCATAAATATAACTAAACAAAAAGTATTTTTCCCAAACTGTTAAGCTCTTTAACGAATTTGAGATTTTTTTAAATCTCTTGTTGCAAAGGAAGTGCTGTCATAGTTTCATATGTGCAGAGTCACTTGTGGAACAAGTGGCATCTGGTTTTATTGTAGGCAGATGATACTGGTGCCTATAAGAGACATAAAGTCACCTTTATAACTATGACAATTCTGTAAAATTTCAACACAGCCTTTATAGGGTACGGCCATAGAATATGAATTGGGTGTACTCTGAACTGCCCATAAATTACACAGCATAGGATATCATGAGAGAGAGCAGAGGAAGTGTCCTATTGGGGCTATACTGTGGAACCCCAAGAGATAACTACCTAGAGGCCAGATGGTAGTGAAGATTCAGGAACAAGGCATTTGCAATGGCTCTTCGATGGCAGTTTTTCAGATGGTCCGTGAACAGGGAGCAGGAGTCAGCACACAACTGTCCAGCAGAGATTGTCCAGCTGGAAGTTGGATATTGAGGTTTCTCACATCAGGCTTGATGTGAAAGGATTCAGGATTTTGAGTTGTGCTTTAAAAATACGGGGAGGGAAGCTATCTGAGAGGTAAGAGACAAAGTAGGGACAGTGGAGGGGAACAGTGAGTAAATATTTTTTCTATAAGATGAGTATTCAACGGTTTGTACATCAGAAAATGCATCAAATTCTCCCCTTGGCTACACATGTGTAATTCCCTTGATTCCAATAAAGTTACATCATTAGAGAATTTGGCCTGATGTCTTTACATCATATGTTTCTTACTGTTTCATACAGCATATGTTTCTTACTGCTGAAAAGCACACAGTCATCCAAATTAGGATCCGATATGGGGCAGAAAGACTTGTTTGGTAGCTAGACATTAAAAGTAATTTCTGTTTCTCCCCTCTTTCCCCACCTTTGGCCAATAATATTTCTAAAATATCTGATTATTAAAGTGATAGTGAGCAGTTTGGCCTGATCTCCTTAGTGAGACTGGAATATAAATGCACAATATTTGACTATGGTAGCACCTCAGCCTGAAGGTACATGAAGAAATGACAAAGGGGAGAGACTTGTTCATTATTTCTTCTCATTTCTACAGTGAGCACCCATCTCCCTGCTGAGCATTTGGAATCCTATTATGCTTTACTGCAGTCCAGTGACATGGAGGTTCAGCAGATGTCTTCCTTGTCCCTCGTAAATTTTTTGCTGGAAGGAAAAAGTGAGTAAATCAAGAGATCTCTGCTCTTGGTGGAAAAAGATTTCTCTGTTCACCAAGACCCAATTTACATTGAGAGTACCAGTACTTGCACTGGGTTTTCATCACACCTGACTAAGAATACTGCAGCTGTCTTTTCAGCAACAAAGATAGTTTTTAGAATCAAAGTCTGACTTTTAAATAATGCTTATTTTTTCTGTTACAGCTAGCTGGATCTTATTTTCAATCTGCTTTGGGGGGAAAAGATTTATTTTTTTAAAGATTCACTTATTTATTTATAAAACAGGACTAGCTTCACTCTGGCTGGTCCAGGGAGTTATAGATGACATTGCCCTCCACCAGTAAAGCTCACTACACTTTATGGGTTAGCAGGGCAGAAATTTCATCCACAAGGTGAGACAGGCAGTGGTACCACTGCTGCCCTCCCTTGGAGCCATGCCAGTTTAGACATTCCATTACATTACCCTGGACCAGCTAGTATGAATCTAGCCCATTATCTTTGGTGACTTGCTGTAAGTTATGGAGTGTCACTATTTGCACATGAATAATAAAAATTATGGGGCTCAGCTAGAATCTATAACAAGGACCTCTTATAATTTTTCATTTTGCTGAAGTCACTTCACAGAATAATACAGTGGCAGGTTTATATTCAGTTATAAAATAGTAGTAAAGAAATCTAAAAAAACTGATCACCTGAACTCTCGAATAAAACATTATAGCCATGCTAAATTCATTTTGCAGAAATTAATATACAGACTCCAAAGGAATCCAAGAAGGTATAATTTTTGCACCTATAAAGGATGTGTTAGCTAGTCACCATTTTATTTGTTTTTGAATAGTAAACAAAGAACAAGTTGTCCAAATTGGTTTACTTGAGCCAATTCTGGAGCTGCTCGAGTCAGGGGACTCCACTGTCCAGTGCAACTCCTGTGCCTGCATAATGACTTTGGCTGTCTCAGGTCAGTACAATGTCTTTTTCCTTTATTCGCTGTAATGAACAAATTCAATTCGTATGTCACACCACCTGCATGTGAAATAACCACTTGTGAGTAGAATAGTCACGTGATGCATCCGGTAGTTTCACTATTCACCCACGATAAAGTTAATCCATTTGACATGCAAGGTTAGTGCACTTCTGGAAGTTGCTCAGAGACTATGGTGATGTGGGTGATACAAGAACTCAGTACCTAGAATATAACCTAGTGCTAGCTTACAGACATCCAATATCTTAAAGGGTTTATCTGAGAGAAACTCATACAGTCGTTTCCCTTTGAATGATGCTCTTCATGTAAGACACTTACTGTGCTCTACAATCCTAAAATAAAATTAGCATGGAAGCACATTCAACCTTTAAGAGAATCATATAAAAAAATTAAAAATGACTCATCTAATTCTGAGTTTAAGAACTGTAGTGCACCCTCCCTAAACTGGCAATAAGCTCCCAAGCAATGAAGCAAAGTGAAGCTGTCTATAAATATGACAGCAGATGATACCTAAGGAAGCTGAGATATCCAACAATTACCAGCTTTAAAGAGTGGCCAGGAACATAAGCAGAAATGAAATCCATTAAGAAGAAAGAGAGCAAAAGGTCAGTTCTTTCCAAGGTCAGCATAGGATTTCTGAGTGAAAGCATATACATAACACCCTCTGAAGCTACATTTGAAGTCCTCTGCAGATGCTCCAGGTTGTTGTTCCCCACCCTAGTTTATCAGTCAGTGGCTTGAAGTAATCAGTTCTGGAAGTTACTTCACCTTTGAGTTAGAACTCTCCATTGATTCCATTATAGAGTTTTTGAAAAGTGACAACATATTATAGCACAAGATTACTAACCAGGGTTAAAAAAAATGGCAAAGATGGAGGACTAGATTGCAAAAGGGGTTGGCAACAAAGTGCCTCTAATTTTTTACGTCCATGTGCGGAATGAATTTTGTTATGTACACCAATATGGAGGTGATGTGTGGTGGGGCCAAGGGGTTCTGAGTGTGGAAGGAGGCTCAGAGCTGGGGCAGAGGATTTGGGTGTGGGGGTTGAGGGCTCTGGCTGGGGGTGCGGGCTCTGTGGTGGCACTGGGGATGAGGAGTTTGGAGGGTGGGAGGGAGCTCGGGGATAGGGCAGCGAACCGCAGTCTGTCTGTCGCCCCATCGCCTGCACCCAGGAGTTAGAGGTATGTGTATCCCCATCTCCAAGTGCTGGGAATGGGGCTGCACCCCCATCCCCCTCACTGCATCCCTCTCTGTCCCAACCCCCCCCACTCCCATCCCCCTGTCACTGCACCCCTCCCTGTCCCAACCCTCCCGCACTCCATCCCACTCACTGCATCCCTCCCGATCCCAACCCCCTGCACCCCCATCCCACTCACTGTATCTCTCCCCATCCCAACCTCCCCAGGCCCCCATCCCACTAACTGCATCCCTCCCTGTCCCAACCCCCGCCCACACCCCTATCCCCTCCATCACTGCATCCCTCCCCCATCCCATCCTGCCCCCCACACCTACCCATCCCAGCCCTGTTCCCCGCTTTCCCACCCATCCTCTCCACCTCCCAGAGCCACCAGCCCCATGTCCCTCACCCCCAGGGGCGGCTCTAGACATTTCGCCACCCCAAGCACGGCGTCATGCCGTGGGGGGCGCTCTGCCGCTCGCCGGTCCCGCAGCTCCGGTGGACCTCCCGCAGACCGGCAGAGCGCCCCCCATGGCATGCCGCCCCAAGCACACGCTTGGCGTGCTGGGGCCTGGAGCCGCCCCTGCTCACCCCCCACATCCCTGCACCCCATTCACCTCCATACACTGCTGCACTCGCATTATGTCCCTATACACACCTGTGCCCCCCACATCCTCATGCACCTATAGCCTTCTGCTTCCTCCTGCATCCCCATCCACCCCACATACCCCCCACACTCTCTCCTTCACTGCCCCCTCTCACCCCCACCCTGCTCTCATCCTTGGCCTCTTTCCCTCCCCATCCTCTCTCCTCCACCACCCCCATCTTTTCCCCCCAGCCCACCCTCCTCCCTCCCCAGCTGGGTGATTTAGGCAGCCCCTGGAAAAGAGTATGAAAAAGTGTGTCTGTATAGGCAAGTGCATGCATGCATGCATTGTATGTGTGTAAGAGACTGTGTATCTTTGTGTAGGGAGGTGTGTGCATTGCTGCATGTGTTATACCTGTGCGAATAAAATTTGCAGCCTAACTCTTTGCCTTTTATTCCTTTTGCTGGCTTGCATGCAAAAAAATGTATGACATAAAATGTGTGTATTCATTTCATAACAAGTTTTTAAAAGAGAAGGGAACTCTAAAAGAAATGTATTATTTCTTAAGAAGTGACTGTTGTTGACTAGTAATTGCAAAAGAGCCAATGTATCATCCATTTCTCCCCACTTTTGTCTAGCTACATTAAAAACTCTGTTGCAGACCCTCTCTTTTTGTGTGTATGTCCAGCACCTACCACCCTGGAGTGCTGATCTTAGTTGGGGTCTCTAGGCACTGAACAACAATTGTAATAATAAATAATGTGGAAGTATATGTGTTAGTGCATGCTAGATGTGTACACATGAATACATGTGTGTATCTGCATGTAGGAATGGGAGTCAGTTTCTACAGATTTATTTATATAGGTATATGGACAGGTGTGCATTTCTGTGGTTGTGCTCTATGGATTTGTATTTGGGCTTCAGAAGTGGGCCTTTAATGGACCTATTGCAGTTGTGATAATCATAGATTATTAGGGTTGGAAGGGACCTTAGAAGATCATCTAGTCCAACCTCCTGCTCAAAGCAGGATCAATCCCCAAATGGCCCCCTCAAGGATTGAACTCACAACCCTGGGTTTAGCAGGCCAATGCTCAAACCACTGAGCTATCCCTCCCCCCTCAATGTGTAGTCCTAATTCCACACACAAAATTACAATAACTTTAGTGAACAAAAACCATGGAGTTGGTTACGAAAAATGGGGAGAGGGAAGGGAAAGAATCATGAAAACCTTTGTGAAATTTCATTTTTTTTTTAAATTACCCTTTTTGACTGTTTTGCTCCTGGCTCTAGAGTCTTGTAACAAATAAAAGCTGAACTTAGCATAATACATCTGTCAATACATCCCTCCCCATTTGGGCCTTGCAGTGAAAATGAGCATGTGGGAGAGAGCAAGCAACAGATGGAGGAGGGATGGAGTGAGAGGGGGCAGCGCCTCAGGAAGGGGTGGGGTAGGAGCAGAGCCTCAGGGAATGGGCAGGGCAGTGGGCAGGGCAAAGCTATTAATTTTTCTGGAATTTTAAAGTTGCAACCTGTTGTATCAAGCAGGCAAAGTACTAACAAGCTTCAACAGGACTTTATTTTTACAGTGGAAACCTCTTTACCAAGCTGCTGCTGCACACTCTGTAACTCTCACTCAGCCTCCTCAACTCCTCCCCTCTCCTGTCCTTTCAGACTCCCAACAGCCAGTGCTCCCAGTTCTAATAATTACAAGCACATCTAAACACCACACAACCCTACCGGGCCAGGGGAGAGGTGCCTCTCTCTGGCTGCGGCAGCTCTGGGGCTGGGGCCGAGGGAGAAGTGCCTCTCACCAGCCACAACAGCTCTGGGGCCAGGGCCAGGGGAGAGGCACTTCTCCCCCCTGCGCACCTGCATGGCCCTTGATAGCTTGCTGCACGGCCGCACAGCTTAGAGGGAACTTAGGTTGGCAATGCGATATACTGCTTTTACCTCAAGGATTCAGATTTATATTCAGTTCTAGCTGGTAGTATTTATAAGTTGCTAACATCTGTTCATTGTTCAGGGCCTATGTGATACAAGATGGTGGACATCACAAAACACACCACAATGGTTGGCACTAACTGGCACTGTGGTTAAAAGTCTCAATAGCTTTCCAGAATTGACATGTTCCCGTGAAATTTTTAGATTAAAAAAACCAAAACAGCATTTTTTGATGGAAGATTGTCATGTCAAAAAATTTCCAGCTAGATTTGTTCATGAGGCCTGCACTCAGGGCTGGTTCAAACAAATCAGCCCCCATCCCTTGAATTCATTCATTTTGGACCCTTACTGCAAAGCCCAAAATTCATTGTATAGTCATCTTCTCCTCCACCTGCCTCAAATTTCTATGCCATTTCAATTCAGGGGTGGCTTGATACTACAGAAATAGAGGAGAATTGGGAATACATTCAAAAGTGAGGGGTTTGTGGAGATAAGGAAATTGAAGATTTCCTATCCAACAGTGGTTTGGGAGTGGGATAAGAGAGAAACCTCAGCCACATTCATGTAAAGGAAGAGACAACCCCAATTCCCTCTGGGGTCTCAAGTTCTTGGTCCAAATTCATTTCTGATGTAAGCTTATGAAGTCAATGAGCGTTATTAACACAGAACTCTTAGTTAGAAGGAAACCTGGAAGTAGGGTCTGACTATGGGTTCAAAGGAACCACAGTTCAAGAATCAAAAGGGGTGTATGAAAATACAGGAATATTGCCAAAGCAAGCAAAAGTGATAGAACGAGATTCATTATACTAAGTGAAGGTAAAGCAGCCAACAGTAACTCTAGCATAAACAGTAGGCACAGTAATGCAGAGCAGAGAGAATATGAACTGAATGTTCACAGCAGCAGTTGAGGGAGACCTGGGCATTCATGTTAGGCTGAGTAAGGAGAATGTCTCACGTGTTTTCCTTACAAATGGTGGGACCGCATAGTGCTGCAGGTCGGAACATAGCTGTGTGATGCGAAAAAGTAGGTGATTTCCTTGACAAATACATGTGTGCCAACACCAGTGAGCGGAAAGACCCTGTATGCTTTTCCTCTGTGGCCTGCAACACGTGGCTATGTCCTATATGTGTAGACCTGCTGTTTGTATAGTTTTTCATATAAAAAAATTTTTACATAGTATTTTTTATTTTTTATATATATATAAAAACTGGACTTCCTGGTCAGTCATGCTGGCCAAAGGAAAGCTGGGTATAAAAATGGTTTTGATGATAAATCCAATTTCATAGAGTGTCTCTCTTTCTTTGTTGCCAATAATTGTGTGCACACATCTCTAGGAATTGTAGTGCCAACAGAATTTTCTAGTGCACAGAAATGGTTTACATTGGCAAACTGGAACTAAGAGTTGTAGGTTGCAAGAAGAGTTCTTTAAATCCAGGCGCTAACTGGAGGAAGCTATTAATTCTTCAATGCTGACGTTAAGGAATATCTGGATACATAGTCCCTTTCTAAAAGCACAGTAAGTGGGGCCTGAGCAATGGCACCTATAAATGGACTGAAATTACTCTGGTAAGCAGGTGGTCCAGAATAAAAACAGTCTATTCATCTGCAGCTCTTATGGAGATTAGAATAAAAAATTAATTCTCTCTCAATGGGATGCATATCTCCGTCCGTCCCTGTGATAAGATTAGCCACTTAGCTAGAGATCAGCCACAATGCATGAATGATACCAGCACTGGAGCGAGGAGAGGAGAAAAGTGAGAAGAATAAATTATATAAAAGTACATCCAGCAAGCTCACAGTTATAATCTACACCCAAGACTGCACAGCATCAGTTCAGTGGAGGAACTTAGTGAATGACCCTAGCAAAAAAGAAAACATGGCTTTCTTGGTTATGGGGGTAATTATATCATAGGTATTTGCTGTGGTCTTTCTATCTTCCCATTATGAGAGATGACACACCAACCATTCTCAGCCAGGTGGGAGACTTCAAGATTAATTTCCTCATGCTCCTGTTCTTCTGTCTAAATGATAACTAAGACAACCTGGGTGATCGAGGGCCCAAGCACTGGCCAGGAACACTGAACACTCAGCCACTGAGCCATCGTGGATTTGAAGTCCTTTCAAATCAAATTTTAAAAAGACAAAGCTTTAACAAAGCTTTGAAGAGACAAAGTGTTAACTATGCATTGTGAATCTAATACAGTATTAACACCCTTGCTTTCTTAGGAAACCTCCCAGCAAGGGATCTAGATTTGAAAAATTTCCCAAGGAGCCTCTCTTACAGGAAGAAAAGAGAAAGGATTTTATAAAATTATCTTGTCCAGACATGAATTTCCTTCCCACATTCATAGATACACCTCACACTGTAGTGTGTGAAAGAATGGAGGAGGAGGTAGTTTCAAAATTCCTAACCTGTTTAAATCTTTCTTTTGCTGAACTAATTAGAGCATATATCATGCCACACTATTTGTCATGATATAAAACTACAGGAAAGGATTTTTGCTTCTACTGATTGAAGTACAGAAAAAGCATATATGTACATGGGCACACTGTAAAAACAATGAGAATATTTTTGGCCTTTTAAGCCTTTGGGTGAAATGGGACATAAAGAGTTGCCCTCACCTTTAAGGAACTACACATCCATACTAGAGAGTTCCTAGCCTCCTTTCCTATATTAGCCACTTTGAACCAGCCAGATCCTGCAGACCTTACTCAAACAAAACTCCAATGGATTTCAATGGGCATTTAGCCTGAGTAAAATGTTCAAGATTTGGCCTTAGTTTTGTTCTTGTACAAAATATTCTGAAAAATCAAAAGAAACATTGAGTGCTATTTTCAAAAGCATTCAATATTGGCCTCTCTCTACTCGCACTGAAATTCCCAACAACTTCACTGGGAGGTGAGTAAGAACAATAATGAATGGTTTTCAAAATCACAAGGACCAATGTGCTTGTTTCTGTACAAACACAGAATAAAAAGCTGCCTTATCCCAATGAGTATACAATCTAAGTACAAGACAAGAGACAACATGGGGGGATTACAAGTAACAATGGAACAACGTTGGTCAGTATGATAGGCAATAGTCTCAGCACAATAATGGCCTAACTTATCAAGTTTTTTATAGGCATTACAGCAAAGGGGAGCTATTATTCTCTCAAGACTGAGTTGAGGAAACATCGTACAAGGCCCAAAATATTTAGTGTATGAATATGAAGTGATTAAATATGCCAAAAGACATAGCCATCAAAGTAGAATTTTTATAAATTAATAATAAACGCCTTACACTTTTATAGTGTTGTAGCCGTGTTGGTCCCAGGATATGAGACACACAAAGTAGGTGACATAATGTCTATTATTGGACCAACTTCTATTGGTGAAAAAGACAAGACTTTGAGCTCCACAGACCTGAAGAAGAGCTCTGTGATGCTCAAAAGCTTGTGTCTTTCACCAGCAGAAGTTAGTCCAATAAAAGATATTATGTCACCTACTTTGTCTCTCAAAGTTTTATAGTACTTTTTATCCAAGGACCTAAATATTGTACAATCCTTTTTTAAAGCCTCGCAGTACTCCTGATAGGTCAAGTACTTATTTTACAGACTGCTAAATATAAGTGCTGTGAAACAGGGTCACCTTACTTAATTCCACTGATGGGGCTAAATTCTGTTCTCATGACTTTATACATCATTGGTAAGGATAAGATTATGTCACAGAGGTCACAGAAGTCATGGATTCTGTGACTTCCAGAGACCTCCGTGACATTTTCTACCTCAGCCCCCAGGTGGCGGGGCTGGAGCTGTCAGCTGCCACAGGCAGCAGGGGGCCCCCACAGCTCCCAGCCCTGCAACTCCAATCCTCTGCAAGTGGCAGGGCCCCAGAGCCGTCTGCTGCTGCGGGCAGTGGGAGACCTGAAAGTCCCTGCAGGTGCTGAAGGACCCTGGAGCTCCAAGTCCCCAGGGGTGGTAGGTGCTGGATCCCCTGCCCCCCAGCAGCAGGGCTCAGGCTCTCATTCCCCCTCCCTTGCGCTTCAGTTATCCCGTCAGCCCTTCCCCCCATTATTTTTAGTAAAAGTCACAGACAGGTTGCAGGCTTCCGTGGATTTTTGTTTATTGCCCACGACCTGTCCGTGACTTTTAATAAAAATAACCATGACAAAATCTTAACCTTAAGCATTGGGGTGGCACAGATAATCCAAAAACAGAATTTGGTTTACTGTGTTTATCCTGCTAAATTAATGAAATCCTACCTACAAACAAAATAAAGGTTTGTTTGCCAATATAATACTTACAAGATCATAAATACCTTGTTAGAGCACATCAGGTTTGTAAGGTAAATTTGACACATTTAAAATTCTGCAGTTAGTGTCTCGCTTTTTGAGCTCATGGGATTCACTCAGAGGATACTAAGGGACTTTGACAAATAGTAAAAATTCAGATAAAAATCCCAAATAAAGTCAGTTTTAGAATTCCTTTTCAGAGTTTATTAGATTAATGTGAAGACATACAGGTCTGTCACATCTTACGCGCATTTAACATGCGTGAATTCAGCTTTACGCGGTCGGCAAAAACAAAAACAAAAAAAAGAGAAAATAATTTAAATACTGTTCCTGTAGTGTGGGCGATTCCGCCCGTCATTACACTCAATGTAATTTTGACTATACGCGGTTTTCGCTTTACGCGCTGACCGCGGAACGTAACCCCAGCGTAAGATGAAACAGACCTGTACTGAAAAGACACTCTTTTTATCTCTCTCTCATTGTATGTTTTCCCCAGAGTCCAACCGAGAGGCCATCGGCTCAGCGGGAGTTATACCCTTGCTGGCACTTGCCAACTCCTATGATCCTAGAGTCCAACAAAATGCAGTTGGAGCTATTCTCAACCTCACACGATCAGGTACTTTCAGGTTAATGATGTATCTACAAATTGCCAAAAGCAACTGCCCTGTAACTAGAAACAGCCTAATTTTATGAGGGATAAGATGGGATAACTTTGGAATCCTGATAACATATGTCATTTTTTTGATAAATGGCATTCATGATGATGACCTTGGCTGAGTCTCTACATTCAAAAAGCTTGGCCTCTGGCAGCTTATACAGAGCCACCTGTTAATAGTCTGTAATTAGCAAGGGCTTGATTATCAACACAGTTGAACTTGAGTGCAAACTATTAAGTCACCACTCAGGAAACTGACAAAAATCAGTTGCTTAAAAGAAGTGACCATTCTGGTAAAAGGAGAACTGTACTCAGGACACTTTGGTGTACTTCGGGGTAACCTCTTAAAATGGAAGATTACTTAACAGTAGTGAATCATGGTATAGGTTTTAATGTGTATCTTATATCCCAAACCTGGTGTTGCAGGGTATACATTAGGATAAATATTATGGGCCTGATCCTGTTTCATGGGACTATTACCATGAACTTCAGTGGGAGCATGATTTGTCCTTCTATGTTAAAAGGCAACATTACTGTTCATTAATTCTAAAACAAAAACAATGGAAAACATTATGTCAGAGGTCAATCCCATGCACCGCTGTGGCTGATCTGTCCCCTTTAGATGAGGTACTGGGGGAGGGTGAAAACTTTGCCTGTTGACTCTTACAATTGCACATTTTCAATTTATTGTTTAAAAAGATGTTTTATATGAAATAGACAGAAATGGCTTATACTAGTGGGTCTGATCTTTGCTTAGCACTTCTAGCAATTTTAATCTTTAATTAAAAAAAAAAAAAAAAGAGGAAAAGCCTGCTCAGGTGGCTTTCAGGTCATTATGGCTAAAATGATTTTGCACTGCTGTTCTGCTCCCATACAGACTTTGTCTTACTTGGAGTGTTAATTACAAGTTACTCTCATTGGGGTACGTTTGGATGAACCTAAATCACTCAGCACTGTCCAATGGTCCCTTTTTCTCAGAAAGCCTTCACAATGGTGCATCCATTTGATTGTATGCTGGGGAGGGGGTGATCCTTGATCCTTCCACACCCTTTCACATACTAAAATTTGCCCTCTTTCTCACTTTGCAGAACAGATCCAGCAAGTCCTGTGCAGGGAAGGAGCCCTCCCTGTTCTCATCCTGATGTTAGAATCTCCTGACTCAGAAGTACAGGTATAGTTAAAACAAGACACAAATTTTAAATAATAAAAGCAAATTATACAATCCTGGAGTTAGCATAACTATTAAAATTCAAAAATACAATGTAAGGACTTAGGGCTTCTCCAGGCTTTTGGGAGTAGAGGAAAAGAAGGAGAAATAAGGAACGCATGAGGTTTTTGACTTTCTGTTTTGTTTTTACTTCAGTGAACCAATAGGTAATGGTGTCACAGTGAAATGCTGAATAGTTGTATAAACACTGCTTTGGGCATGCAACATAGGTCCAGCTGTGATAGGAGAAAGCTGATATGAAAATACACACATAAAGCTGTTGTGAAGATACCAGTCTTCTCTCTGGCAGAATCACAGATTTCATGCTTTCCTGTTATCCTTTTGCATCAGAAAAAGTTAGTGGGGAATCATTAATTATTATGCTAATTATTAGTTATTATATTACAGTGGCACTTAAGAACTCCAGTCATGGACCAAGGCCCCATTGTGCTAGGCACTGTGCAAAAACTCAATTAGTTTATCATCTAAGTATAACACACGAGACAATAGGGTGGTACAGCCGACAGGGGGAGCACAAGAAAAAAATGAGACAGTGCAGGTCAGCAAGATAACCGATGGTATCAGAATACCAACTGCCAGTCAGTTGTCAATTTTTATGTAGGTATCAGTTGTACCTTTGAGGACATCAGACATACATCAGACCAGTTACAGTTAAGCCTGGCTCTCTTTACTTGTACCTCCATATTTTTATTTTGCCTTTTAAAGCTTTCTAGTATTTTGGATGTGTGATTTTTAAAAAAGTTATTCTTGTAGTTGGTTATGTGTATGGGGTGCATAGCCCACAATGGGGGTTGCCCTACCTGAACCCAATGGGTGATGTATATGAGTATCTCATGATGATGCACACCTATGAAGAGAGCTTTGTATTAATATAATCTGGAGAAAGCCAACAACTAGAATCATGGACATTAAAGATGGAAAGGATCTGTTACATCATCCAGTCTGTCTCCTGGTTTTAATTAGTATTTCATCCAGTCTTGTTCTAGATATCCCAAGAGATGGGACAGGTTTTTCCTGATATGCATCTTAATTATTCCCTCTCTCTATTTTATCCCATTACTCCAAATTATACCTTCCTGTATCTCACTAAATAAGCTTTGGTGATTACACCCATCCAATATCTGCAAATGGTTATACACCATCCTCTATAGTACACACTGGGAGAGAGTCTCCCTTCTGACTGATCTATGCTTGATGTAGGAAAAGCTGTGGGGTAGGAGGAGAGGGGCCGAGGTAGATTCAAGCCACACTTGTGTGGCCCATTGTCAGGGCCCATTTGTATTATGTCTTTATCCTCCTTGGCATCTGCTTATTTCAGTAATGTATCTCTTACTCCTGCCTAAATTAGACAGACCAATGTTTATCATTATCTGTGCCTACACTAGGAATTGGAACTATCACAGACAATTTTCTTCTATACTAACTCTCCTTGGACAGGAAATGAAAATAGTTCAAATAGTAGAATAGCTCCAAGCCTCCAACAACATTGTTTTCAATACTGTTTCAGAATTCTACTTTGAGCAGTGGTGCAATTTCCTGGTGTGTACAGGACTTGAGTTTAAGGTCCTGCACATTGTTTTCAGTCCACAAGCCAATTTGAATTAAGATTTTGTGAGTTGCTATTTCAATATCTTACTAAAATCTAAACATATTACATCTAAGGCATGCATCCTTCATCCACTTACTAGTAATTCTATCAAATTGGCTCCTACCAGTGCTAAAAATAAAAATTTAGCAGGACAAATGAGAGCACTTGTTGGTCTAATTTGCTAGCATATGGAAGCCCTCTTGGAGAAAGGAAGGCCAGCCATGGTATTCCTTGAAGGGATTTTGCTCATAACTGATGCTGTATTCCTCATTTGCCAGTCATTTTGCTTTGGCCATGCATTCTCAACATCAGGAGGCTTGAACAGAAGGGCGGCAGTCAATATAAGCCAGTGCCTTCCACAAGCTTCTGTCTTCCAGTCATGGAACGTCAGTTCAGACCTTTTGTCCACATAATTGGTCCCAACTATTAGGAAATACAGTCTGAGCATTAATACCTCATCTCCCTAAAGTCACATGTCAGGAATCTGTTTTGAAGCATCAAAGGTTGGATACAGTGAGGTTGCCCCTCTGTAACCCCCTCAGCAGTATTACTGCCCTTAAATTTCCTTATGCTCAAGGAAGTATTTGAAAGACAAGATGGAGCCCTTTTACCACCCAAACATTATGGTGGAAGGTTTTTTTCCTGATCAAGAAATGGAAACAACCAAGCAAGCAAGAGAACGAAAAAACAAAAAAACCACAACAGATTGCTCCATTCCACAAAGTCTGCCAACATGCGTTAATTTCTCCTGGGAGAGAATTTCTCTGCTCCCTCCCTTTTTATATTATACAAATAGTTTGGGCCACATTTATCCCTTCTACAACTCTTTAGAGGCTGTACAAATTACACCAGAGATTAATCTGGTCAATTGTCGTTAGTGACAGCCAAAATATTTTTTCCCATTTCTTCAGGAAGAGTCTCTATGATTAAACTCACTTTGGGACAGTAGAACATACTTCATCATTTGGCTTGAATATGTTCTTTTTTTTTGCTTTGCTGAATGTGGCTGTACCTGTCTAGTCAGTCAGTGCAAGATGACTGCCTTCAGTAATGGCATTGATGCCTTTGGCGGGGGGAGGGGGGGGGCGGAAATTGCTTTTCTCCTGGGTGTGATGCTACTGATCTCTCTTGACATGTCAGCACAATCATTCAGAGTATCTTCAAAGAGGCGTGCAGGCTGGTATAGCCTCGCCCCATGAACAGTTCTATCAAACGTAGAATGCACAATTCCTAGAATTTTCCAGATGCCTGCCAAATACAGTCTCATACAGGCGTGAGGCAAGCTTTTATATGTTGCAGCAGAGCTCGGAGACATGCCTCTTCCAAGCTCTTCATCCCTGTTCTTTATGTCTACTTAACATAGCTACTGCTAGCAACTCAAACTCGAATTTCTCATATAAATAGTTGCTAATGTCTTTAGTCTTAGATGAATATTTCTGCAAGGAAGCATAGCATACATGTTAAAGCACAGAATTGGGAGTTAAGAGGTTTCAGCTCTATTCCTAGATTTGTTTGCTAGGACTGTTGAGGGTCTTGTGCGGTGGATGCTGTATAAATACATTCCATTATGTCTAGCAGGAAACAAACTAGCAGCTGCTCATGCTGCCATGGCCACTTTGCTACTTTTAGCACATTAGCTCAAGCAGAACTTGTGTGTGTTTGTCAATCTGGACTGGGGAGTGCCCTCCCAGCCGCTGTGTAGACACACACTGATATAACCCAGAACGGAGAGAGTTTTGTGTGTCCAATGGAAAGTAACCCTTGCTTCCCTGCATTCTTCAGTCTCCTTTGAATTCTGCCTATGGCTTGAGCAGCTCTGGTCATATAACGCTGGGTGAGGAGCACAATGTAAATATATTTCATAGCTCTGTGGCTATGCCAGGCTGTCAATGTGTACATACTGTTCTCTTTCAGTCACCCCGTTGCCTGTGTGCATCTTTTCACAGCAAGAGCACTAGGAAGTCCCCCTTGTCATGCCTGAACTACCCTTTTTGCAGAAATGACACCCCAAATGCTGGGATTTGCCAGTAGAAGAGGGGCCATTATGATTGTGGGTTCTGACAAAATATTTCTTCCCTGATTACATCTAGATTATATTTTGGACCTTTATGGTCTTGCTTAGGGCTATTAACTAGGCTCAGACACGAGTCCAAGGGTGTGGCCAGAAAAAAAGTGCCCCGCTTAGAGGGAGCTGTAATAAAATGGACAGAGGAATTTTTGTCTCATGAATGCGCTCCACAATATTTGCCCCAAAGGACATTAAGCTCACTTCCTGTACACTTTGTTTCTTAAAAACAAAGAGACGTGAGTCCTGCACATGGAATTAGAAGCCAGGAGCTTTTGCATTCTTATCCCAGCTTTGCCACCAACTCCCCCTGTGGCTTTGGGCATGTCACAATCTCTGTCTCAGTTTCTCTCCATTCCCCTAGTCAGCCAGATGTGAGTATTAATACCTACCTACCTCAGAAAGGTGTTTTGGGGTTTAATCAATTTTTGTAAAGCACCTTGAAGTTGAAAAGTACACACTTTTGTTGATTTTCACTGTATTGAACAAACACTGTCACAGTGACATCTTCTCCCCATCCCCTTCTCTGTTCTTGTCAGTATTATAGTTGTGCAGCTTTAAGCAATGTGGCAGCCAACTCTCAGCACCATGAAGCCATGTTGCGAGTTGGGGACAAATTCCTTCTGCGGACACTCATTTCTCTCCTGTCTTCATCTGTGGACAAGGTAAAGTGAAAAAGATATAGGAGGGAGGTGTGTTATTGTACAGCAGATTTGCTGATCATTTTCCTGAGGTTTCTTTAATTAATTCTGTACGTTACACTCAGCGTGAAGAAGCTATGATGCAACTAGATTGCTTTACATTGTAATTAGGGAGCCCCAAGCAAGTGCAGGGGAGACTTTGAAACTGCACTTTACTACTGTAGATCCCACAGCATGCAACTGAGGCACTTTGCTAGATGTGAGAATTTTAGCACATTTCTGGCAAAGTTATAATTATTGATTGCACTTTGCTTTAAAGATGGAAACAATGAGTTGGGCCTGAGCTGCAGAGTTCAGATCTGGAACCAAGTGATTCCAAACTTCAGGAGTGTTCACCTTCAGAGATTTGATTTTGCTCATTATAAGAGTTACAGGCTGTCACAGACCATAGCGAACACTCCTTCCTGGACACACACTAGGACTTCTGTGAGAGGAGTCCAAGCCTCTGCCATTCTGGGTACTCAGAGTGTTTCAAGGTTCTGAACTGGCAATTCTCAGGATTTATAAAATACATCTGTAGGGCACTGAAAGTTAGCAGAAGGCCTATAAGGGACATAAGACAATAGCTCTAAGTCAGCCTTGCCTTTTATCCCATCTCACCTTTGACATCTATCCCAATCCAGCTACCACAATGTTCATGTCGCTAATGATTACTTGGAAACATGTCTTACTTTCTTAGACCAGAAGAATATTGATTTCTTTCAGGGGAATACAGAGAAAAAGCAAACCAAATAAATTCAGTGCATTCATAGCTGCACCCCTTGACTTTAAGTTATTTCCATCATATAAAGGGTTTGCACTTTGCTTCAATGGTTCTCAGTACTCACACTATACAAATTGTTCCAGCACCCCTGTCTATTCTCTTCATTGGACATTCCAGAGGTAAATCAACACTGAGAATGTACTGTTAGATTCTGGGCAGCATGTGGAAATCCTCTGGATATTGTTAACCTTCTCAACAGTAATGAGTACTTACTGATTAACAGGTCTGTGTGGTGGAAAATTAAGATGGTGTTAATTCATACCTTTACGTACTGGCCTTCAGCAACCGTTTTTGGAAATGAAATCCCAGAATAAACACTTCGTAGACAGTGTTTATTGGGTTTTTTTAGACAACAGGATCAGTTACTAGAGTGCTCACTCTTTTTTTATTGGCACAACCAGGTTTCAAGCCAGGCATGTGTTTGTCTAAGGAACTTGGCCACAAGTGGTGAGTAATGTGTTTGGGAAAAACACTTCTTTCTTTTTTCCCCCTCTCCCTCCCTCCCTCTCTGGGAAAGGACAGCAGGTTGGGGAATTTCCTGCTTGTTAGGAACCCAGTTATGGCTGCCCCACCGGGGTGCAGTACAGGGCAAAGGGAGCCCTCTCACTTCCAGCACACCTGTCTAAGCGAAACCTATAATTTATGGGGTTGGGGGGTTGTGTTAGCTAACCCTGACTTCAGTGCTCACAGGCCCAGAGATGAACTATCTTGCCAGGATGTGGACAGAGAGAGAGAGATCCTTTTGTACTAGCAACAGATTAGCACGTTCAGCTTTTTTAAGTGTAGCAAGTCCCACTGCTAGTTATGCTCCCACCAGCACCCACAAAGCATTGAGCCTGAATAAGGGCATGCGTAGACTGGAGAACACATACCTGGGTCCCAGAGCAGTGCAGCCAAGGCAGCGCATGCTTCGTCCCAGGCTGTACAAGCGTATCTGGAACCCTGAGTAATTACTTGTGGGGCTAAGACTTGCTGAAGGGCATCTTGCTGTGGCTTCACTTCTCTGATACCTCTGCTAGCTTAAAGCTACCCAAGCTGCAGCCCCCTGAGACCGGGCAAACTGGTTAAAACTATAGTAAAGAACAGAATTGTCAGACACATAGATGAACATGATTTGTTGGGGAAGAGTCAACCTGTTTTTTGTAAAGGGAAATCATGCCTCACCAATCTACTTGAATTCTTTGAAGGGGTTCAACAAGCATATGGACAAGGGGGATCCAGTGGATATAGTGCACTTAGATTTTCAGAAAGCATTTGATAAGGTCCCTCTCCAAAGGCTCTTAAGCAAAGTAAGTTGTCATGGGATAAAAGGGAAGGTCCTCTCATGGATCAGGAACTGGTTAAAAGATAGGAAACAAAGGGTAGGGATAAATGGTCAGTTTTCAGAAAGGAGAGAGGTAAATAGTGGTGTCCCACAGGCGTCTGTACAGTCCTATTCAACATTCATAAATGATCTGGAAAAAGTGATAAACCGTGAGGTGGGAAAATTTGCAGATGATACAAAACTACTCAAGATAGTTAAGTCCAAAGCAGACTGTGAAGAGCTACAAAGGGATCTTATAAAATTGGGTGACTGGGCAACCAAATGGCAGATTAAATTTAATGTTGATAAATGAAAAATAATGCTGTACAGGGGTTTGCCTGGTGCTCATCCCTCTCTGGGATGGCGGGGAACTACCCCGCCTCGCTAATTCCTTCCACTTGCTGACGGGGAATTAGCCAGGTCACGGGAGTCTCTCACCACGGAAGCAGTACAGGCAAACAGACAGTTATTCTTGCCTGGCCCCTGGTCAGTAAAAGGCTCAGGTCCTCAGGCACACGCTGACCAAACAGTTTATACAATTAGCAAGCCCAGGCCCAAGGTCAGGGCGGGGCAACAGAGAGTCAATGGCTTAGGCCCTCACACAGGGACTGAGCAAAGGCAGGTAAACAACAAGCCCAGGCCCTCGGCTCAGAGGGGCCTGGGAGAGGGGGAGACTGACACCCACAAGTTGGGTGGCAGAAGTGATGCAGGCCCTCCCACTCCACTGCATCCCAGCCTGGGGCCCTAGCAGCGGCAGAAGACCCACTGCCGAGTCAAGGGATCCTGGCTGCAAAACACTGACATGGGCTCTGGCAGTGTTGCAGCCAGACTAGGGTCAGCTGCCCCGGGCTACTTCTGAACTCCCCTTCTAGAGGTACCTGAGTTCAGATGGTGTCCTCAGAGGGGTCAAGCACTGTGGCGTGCTCTAGGTAACTGGCGAGGGGCAGGCTGGGCAGCTCCTCCAGGCTCTGGTCGGTGTCAGGCGTCGGCAGGTCAGGCCAGTCCTTGGGTCTGCCATAGTTCGCCAGGATCTCCCAACCGGGAGCTAGGCGACTGCTCTCCAAGTGAGCTCTGGAGCCCTCCTTTTCTACTTCCTGTCCTGTGCCTGACCCTCTGGGAGGTGGGCTCAGAGCTATCTGGCTCTGCCCACTCTGGTGTCCAGAGGGGCTTGTCCCTATCCGGGGCAGCGGGGAACCACACTGCCTTGCTACAAACGCACACTGGAAAACATAATCCCAACTACAAATATAAAACAATGTGGTTTAAATAGCTGTTACCACTCAAGAAAGAAATGTTGGAGTCATTGTGGATAGTTCTCTGAAAACATCCTCTTAATGTGCAGCGGCAGTCAAAAAAGTAAACAAAATGTTGGGAATCATTAAGTAAGGGATAGATAAGACAGAAAATATCATACTGCCTCTATAAATCCATGGTACACCCACATCTTGAATACTGCGAGCAGATGTGGTCACCTCATCTCAAAAAAGATTTACTGGAATTGGAAAAGGTTCAGAAAAGGGCAACAAAAATGATTAGGGGTATGGATCAGCTTCCTTATGAGGAAAGATTAATAAGACTAGCAAAAAGAATGAGGAGTACTTTTGGCACCTTAGAGATTAACAAATTTATTTGGGCATAAGCTTCCGTGGGCTAAAACCCATGACAGCTTATGCCCAAATAAATTTGTTAGTCGCTAAGGGTACGTCTACACTACGGGACTATTCCGAATTTGCATAAACCGGTTTTGTAAAACAGATTTTATAAAATCGAGTGCGCGCGGCCACACTAAACACATTAAATCGGTGGTGTGCGTCCATGGTCCGTGGCTAGCGTCGATTTCTGGAGCGTTGCACTGTGGGTAGCTATTCCCTAGCTATCCCATAGTTCCCGCAGCCTCCCCCGCCCCTTGGAACTTCCGGGTTGAGATCCCAGTGCCTGATGGGGCAAAAATCATTGTCGCGGGTGGTTCTGGGTAAATGTTGTCAGTCACTCCTTCGTCTGTGAAAGCAACGGCAGACAAGCATTACGCGACTTTTTCCCCTGGATTGCCCTGGCAGATGCCATAGCATGGCAATCATGGAGCTTGTTTTGCAGTTTGTGACTCTCACCGTATGTGTACTAGATGCCGCTCACAGAGGCGATTCAGCAGCGCTACACAGAAGCATGCTTTTGCTTTTGCATGACAGCAGAGATGGTTACTAGCCATATTGCACCATCCAAACCCTTCCATAAATTGGAACTGAGGATGATCATGGCTACCAGTCCTTTTGTACCATTTGCTGCTAGTGCCCCTGGCCGATCAGCCAGGGCGCAAAAGCCAAGATTGGTTACTAGCCATATTGCACCTTCCATCGTCTTGTACCATTAGCTGCTGTCATAAGTGCTGGCCAATCAGCCAGGAAATTGGGAATGACTCCTGAGTCAATCCCTCCTTTTGGTATCTAAAAATAGAATCAGTGCTGCCTAATATAGGCAAGTGTGCTAGAGAACCACCGTATCATAGAACCAGAGAGCACAGCTGCTCTGTGTCAGAGCCTGCAGAAATTATTATCTGTATGCTATTCACAGGGGGTGCTCCTGTAACAAACCCATCTGTTGATTCCAGCCTTTCTTGGCTACCGTAGCATTGTCCCCCCACTTGTGTGATGAATTAATAAAGAATGCAGGAATAAGACACACTGACTTGTTAGTGAGAAATGAGTGGAAGGCAGCCTCCAGCTGCTATGATAGTCCAGACAGGACATTAAGCAGTGTGTAGGAGAGAAGCCCAGCATCCCACTGCTAGTCCAGGGGCAACTGAATCTTTTCTTTACACATGAAGGGTGGGGCTGATGGAGCTCAGCCCCCTGTTGCTATGATGAGGATGGTTACCAGCCATATTGCACCATCCATCCACCAGAAAAAATTAGGGCCAATAGGCTGATGATGAGGATGGATTTCCAGCTTTTTGTACGATCAGCTTATGCTGATGATGAGGATGGATTTCCATCATATTGTACCAGCCCATGGCGGGGAGCAAGGATGTTGGTGTTGAGTGCTGCACTATCGCGTCTATCGGCAGCATTCAGTAAAGATAGCGTGCCGTGTAAAAGAGTCAGAGGCTTGTTTTACCTTTCGCTTCTGGGCATGGGTGGGGGGTGGGTGAGTAGATTGCCAAGCTAGGCCCTGACCCGCGGACACTGTGTTTGACCCTAGAAGCATTTGGAGCTCAGCCAAGAATGCAAATAATTTTCGGAGGCTGCAGGAACTGTGGGATAGCTTCAGTCCTCCAGTCCATGCGCATCCATTTGATTCTTTGGCTTTCCGTTACGCTTGTCACGCTGCAGTGCGCTGAGTCCCTGCTATGGCGTCTGTCTGGAGATTTTTAAAAAAGGATTCTGAATTTCATCTTCTGTAACGGAGCGCTGATAGAACGGATTTGCCTGCCCTTACAGCGATCACATCCGCATGGTCCATGCGGGAGCTCTTTTATTTTGATTTCGGACTGCATCGCCACCCGTGCTGATCGGAGCTCCACGCTGGGCAAACAGGAAATATTCAAAAGTTCGCGGGGCTTTTCCTGTTTACCTGACCACTGCATCCAAGTTCAAATTGCGGTCCAGAGCGGTCACTGGTGCACTGTGGGATAGCTCCCGGAGGCCAATACCGTCGATCAGCGTCCACACTAACCCTAATCCGATATGTTAATACCGATACTAGCGTTACTCCTCTCGTTAGGGAGGAGTACAGAAACCGGTTTAAAGAGCCATTAAAATCGATATAAGGTGCCTCCTAGTGTGGACGGTTTTGGCGTTAAATCGGTTTTATGCTCCTAAAACCGATTTAAACGCCTAGTGTAGACCAGGCCTAAGGTGCCACAAGTACTCCTCGTTCTTTTTGCTGATACAGACTAACACAGCTATCACTCTGAAATTAATAAGATTGGGATTTTTCATTTTGGAAAAAAAAACAACTAAGGAGGGATATGATAGAGGCCTATAAAATCATGACTGGTGTGGAGAAAGTAAATAAGGAAGTGTTATTTACTCTCTCCTAACACAAGAACTAGGGGTCACCAAATGAAATTAATAGGCAGCAAGTTTGAAACATACAAAAGGAAGTATTTCCTCACAAAATGCACAGTCAACCTGTGGAACTCTTTGCCAGGGGATGTTGTGAAGGCCAAGGCTATAACAGGGTTCAAAAAAGAACTGGATAAGTCAGGGATCAGCAACCTTTGGCACGCGGCTGGCCAGGCCAAACACCCTGGCGGGCCAGGCCAGTTTGTTTACGCCAGTTCGGCTGATCGCGGCTCCCACTGGCCGTGGTTCGCCGCTCCAGGCCAATGGGAGCTGCGAGAAGCCGCGGTCAGCACATCCCTTGGCTCACGCCACTTCCCGCAGCCCCCATTGGCCTGGGACGGCAAACCACGGCCAGTGGGAGCTGCGATCAACTGAACCTGCAGACGCGGCAGGTAAACAAACCGGCCTGGCCCGCACGTGCCAAAGGTTGCCGATCCCTGCGATAAGTTCATGGAGGATAGGTCCATTAATGGCTATAAGACAGGATGGGCAGGCATGGTGTCCATAGCTTTTGTTTGCCAGAAGCTGGGGATGGATCACTTGATGATAACCTGTTCTATTCACTCCCTCTGGGGCATCTGGCAATGGCCACTGTCGGAAGACAGGATACTGGGCTAGATGGACCTTTGGTCTGACCCAGTCTGGCTGTTCTTATGTTCTTAGAATGTCTCTTGAGATTGCTTCTTAGGTAGTGTGCCACTGCCGCCACCTCCTCCTGAGCATGGCTTTGCCTTTCATGAAGCATAATTTAGCCCTACATATTTGCCATCAAACCCTATTTACAGGTATGATACATGTTTTTAAAATACACATTTGGGCTGGAAGAAGGGGAAGGGAAGCCTCACGCCCTGCTATGCAGCAGTGTCCTCTAGAGCAAGCCTGTGTCTAGAAAGTCTAGGTGGGCTTCTTCACATACAGAATGAACATACTAAGATCTCATGGCAGCTTTTTGCACTGCTTGTACTAGTCCATAAGTGTAACTGTCCTTTATGGCTTCAGTAGAGGCTCTGACTCCATCTGCTGGCTGTCTGGAGGATACCCACACTGCCAGAAAAGTACTAACACAAAACAGATACCAGGGATAATGAGTGAAGTACAGTATAAGAACCTAAACAGAACAGAACTATCCCTACCAGGGTTAGCAGGAGTTTTACTTCCAAACCCTGTAACATTTGCACATTGCTTTCTGTTTGTGTGGCAGAAGGCCACAAGAGTGTTGGCCAATGAAGGATGCAGTGACAATTTCCACTAGTCTTTCCCTAAAGAAATAGCTGGCAATCTCTGATAGGAAAGTGGTTGTATTTCTATGATGGCATTTACACTGCATATAGTTTATGAAGTGATTTGGAGCCTTCAGGATGAAAGCCACTATGTAAGTGTATATTTTAATTATAAATTTCTCTGCAACAGTTGATCACTGTAACTAGCTGTCTAAAAACAAGCATTGGTCTGTGATAGTGCAGAGGACCAGTTGTACATGTATCTAGTAGATTACAATTGTTTTCATCCTCCCTCTTCCTTTTTGAAATGCCACCTATTCCCATCCCTCATTCAAACATTCCTAGTGCAATTACTGTTCCTGCACCAGTCATGCCCTAGATCTCTGACGTGTATTCAGGGTCGTCTTTTCTTCATTCTGTCACATTAGCTTTTTAAATCATAAACAGGTGTCATTTTAATTTGGTTTTACAAATATTTTAGGGCAATTCTCATAAGCAGTTTCTTCTGTATCTCCTCTGTACCATACATCTAAAGCAAGTACTTCACTAGTACTTGCTATTTAGTATGGTGCAATTTAGTTCAGTCAACAGGGAACTAATTTTAAGAGCTCTCCTCTCTGATCCACTCATTTTGCTCCCGCAGCTCCCAGCCTGCCTTCAAGTTTGTTACTCCAGGACTGCCAAGCTGTGTGTGTGTTTGTGGTACAACAAATGAGCCCTTTCCCTTCTGTGTCAATATGTCTAAAGTCACATGACCACATCTCCCAAATTTTCTCTCTTGGGAAGAGATCTTCTTCAGTTATTTTACGAGACTGAAGACCAAATTGGAGCAGTTTCTTGGCTTCCTTTCAAAGGAGGAAAAGAAATATCATTTTGGATGCTTTGGGACAGAAACTAGGCATGTCCTTGACAAGCGTCTTCAAACAGATGGTTTATTTATTGATTTAAAATTACAAAATGGGAAGTGTTCTTCCAAAGAATCAAGGATCAGAACCTTGTCTCATTCCATGCATTTGTACCACTCTGGCAGTGGCAGGCAGCGCTAAGGCAATGGGAAAATTGTTTAGACAGGCTCTGTCTCTCCAAATACCCCGCCCCCGCCACCACCACTCACCCACCCAGAGTCCCCGTGAATGAACTTTAACTCATTCCAGCTAAACTCATTTAAAACATGGTTTGGTTGACCAATGCAAACAAGGCCAAAGTGCTTTCAAAGCTATATTCAAATCTGGGTCCATACTACTCCTCCAGACACAGTGCTGGTAGAGGGAGACAGAACAGATAATGCATGATTTTTATAACCTGGAAAAACACAATTCGGCCCTGCCTGGACAGGGATATATATATATCACCATTCAGCCATAAGTCTGTCTAACATTCATGAAAACAGCACCATAATTGTGCCATACACCTTCTAACAACGTTTTACGCCACACTGAGCTGCTTTGTCATTCTTCCAAACAGTGAACATTCAGGCTGACATCATTGCTATGGACATCCTGCCCAAGCTGCTCTCTCTCCTTGCATCTAGCAATTCAGATGTTCAACAAGCTTCTATTGCACTGCTCTGGATATTATCCCAACACCCAGCCAACCAGGTAGGGATGATAGTTGCTGAATAGCAGGGGTTCTTGCCACTGCCTGGAATAAAATTGTTAATACTCCTAACTAAGTAATGCTACGGCAACAATGTTAATGTTGCATATAATGAATTACCGATATAAAATACTCGATGTGCAAATCTCCATAGAAAAACAGAAAGGGCCTTCCCAAAGAGATCAAGGGTTAGCTACTGCAACTGCACCTGGACAATTTATCGGGATAGTGTGGGTTGAAGGGGACCCAGTGGACATTGAGTTTAGTCCTTTGTGTTGTAGAGCAGCTGTATAAGAAGAAGGTCACTCACACCAGCCCACACTCTACTGACTACTACACTCCAAGCATTGCAGGGCTAGTGACTTAGGGCTTGTCTATACTGGCAATTAACAGCGCTGCAACTTGGGGTGTGAAAAAAACACACACCCCCTGCACACAGCAAGTTGCAGCACTCTAAATTGCCAGTGTAATCAGTGCCCCAGCACTGGGAGCCACGCCCTGGTTGAGGTGGTTTTTTTAGCGCACGGTGCTGCCTCTTTACAGCTAAGGGCTTTTTTTAGGCTGAATGGCAGGACACAGAATAGTATGCTGAGAGATAGAGACCATCAGGTTGGAGAAAGAAAGCTACATCTTATCTACAGGGCTCAGCATAGTAATTTTGTTAGGGCTTGTCTACACAGGGACACTCAGGAAAGTTCAAGTGAATTGATCTCTTTTGAAGAACCACTAAGCTAAAGCAAACAAGGCCACTTTACTTCTGAATGAGAGCATCCACACTGGGGTTTAAGATGTGTTAATTGTCCCTTTGGGGACAAACCATTAGTTAGATGTGGCTATTTTGTTCAAGGTAAACGGCACCACAAATGGTGAAATGTTATTGCTAATGCCTGAGAACCTGAAAGCAAAACTGATTAGAGGTAGATTATAAAAACAAACAAAATAAAATGCTGACCACGGTATTTTCTTTGTCCATGCAGAAAGAAATGCAAAAGTAAACAAAGTATAAGATAGTGAAAAGCAACATCTGTACAATAATTTCCATTACAATAGCTGATGGTGTCAGTAGTCACAAGTAAGGAAATTTTAATATACGATTTTTAAGCTAACAACCTCTTAAATCAGTTAGCGTTTAAGGATGTCAAGCAAAAAAAGTGAAAGCCTAGCATATGATGTAGCTTTTTACAGTAGTGACAAGATAATCTGACTACCCAAGGCTTGTTTTAGGGGCTTTTAGTGGCTAAGTAATGAAAGAAATTCATGCTGTCTTGAAACTCCCACTGGGAACTGCAGACCTGCTGCTTTGTACATCAATTGATCTTGCACATTCAGCACAGCATGGTTAAAATTATGCCTCCTACAACTTAGTAGTGTGCTGGGAAAGGCGAGAAGGTGCACTGCCCAAGCAGAAGTGCCTGGAGGCATGATGCCTTTGAAAGGCATTATGCCTTTGAAAGGCATTATGCTTATTATTTATTTGAATTGCATTAGCGCTGGGGATCATAGTCATGGATCTGGGCCCCATTGTGCAAGGCACTGTATGCACAGAATGAAAAGTCGGTCCCCACCCCAAAGAGTTTACAATTTAAATAAGTGAAGTCAATGGGGTTACTAAAGTGCTACTCAATGTGAAGAATCAGGTCAGAATTTTATCTCAGTAATAAAGCTGTTAATTTTCCAAGAAAGCACCTCTTGCAGTTCAACCTTCCCCTTCCCGCCACCCTCCCAAGCTATGCATACAATCTATCCCCTTCATGGCTTCTAAAATGTATGTCAAGTATTTCAGTCAACCCCCCAATCACATCCTGTCTGCGCACAGCTGGAGCATCCAACATGACCAGAAGTTCAAAGTGGTTACATCAACAATGAAACGGTCAAACCATCCAGCAGGGGAAGGGTAATATGTGGGTCTGCAATAGGACACTAAGTGAAATGTCATCTCTGGTGAGAAGTGTTTGCATTCTGAAATTTATTTTAGTGAGCAAACATCACTGTCACTGATTGTTGAATGTTGCTGCATTGTGAGTTTCAACTCTGAGTATCTAGACAAGGGTCTTATCCATTGTCCCTTGTTTCCCTCCCTCCCCCCTCACCGTTTCTAGCCTATTTTTCAGCTCTTTTCAAGGCTTCCTTCTCTGGCCCGGTCTGAATTCTGAGTGAATTAGAGGGACTGTTCCCTGGGAACAGCAGTAGGAAAACAAACCACAGAACAAAGCTAACATTTACAAGTAAATGAAGTAATGCTTGAGTCATTACAAATACTGGCCAATATACAATAGGGTAAAATTTATCTGCCCTTTAGTTACCGTGGATTTGATCAGATGGAATGTTTCATGGAGCCTTCATTCTTTAATAGAAAGCCTCTCTGTGATTCACCGGCTTGGCCATTGCATTGACTCATGGTGAGCATGCAACATAACACTGTATTAGCTTCCCCAATGCAAAGAGAATTCTGTTCAGTTCTGTCAAGAGCAATCCAGTCCCAAAGCCCTAAGAAAGAGGTTGGGTGTTATAATAAAGGGCCTTTTCAGCATGAGGTGAAGCCATGTTTGTTAGTGCAAAGGATTAGGGCTCAGAACACCTGGGTTCTAGTCCAGTTCTGCCACTGACTAACTTGTTCTAGGACATAAAGTAACTTTGATTCTCTGCATCTCAGTTTCACTGTCTGTAAAATGGGAATAATATTTATCCTTGCTAGTACACTTCACTAGATGATTTCAGAGTTCTTTACAATGGCCAGGTATTAAAATGATAAAAACGATTGCTGCTAGAATGGTTTCTCTGACCAGTGTGGATTAGGATCTTTTTTCAGTTCCAGCTGTTTGAGTCTGGGGAAGAAGTTTGGCCAATAGCTCATCTGAATCTGTTCACCCATCTTCTACTGAGAATGCTACGTCTGTGGCTCTCCCTCACTGAACAGAGGATCGCAATAATGAACTTGGAATGAAATCTGTGTCTCACACACATAATTGCAAAATACTGCAGGCCCATCAGAATTTAGTGTTCTAATACCTGCCATCCGATGGGATAGTGATCAAATGTATATCCTACATGTATGAGAAAGATTGGCAGTGGACCCATTCATGTACTTTAAGAGTTCATTTTTGGTCTGTGCTCAATTAAAAGGGCCGAGCTGCTTTTTCTGCTGATGCAAGTTGGGAGTAGCTCCACTGAAGTCAATTGGAGTTACACAGGTTAAAAAAAAAAAAAAAAAAAGAGTCAAACCTACAGTATCCAAAATTGTCTTTACAGTTAATTGAACGCATTCTAGCTAGCTAAGATTAGGTGAGTTGTGTCTATGAAGAGAGGGAAAGACATCGCTAGAGAAATTCACAAGCATATATCTGTACATACCACACCCTGATTGAAACCTAACATGTAGACATCTGAGCTTGTTAAGCCATACTTTGTTCCCCAAGTTTAACCATCGTGCTGAACTTTGGATTTGTCTTCTTTCATGTTTTGCTTCAGCATTTCACCTTGTGACTGTTTGGAATGGATGCATTTGAAGATGTCAGTCAAAATAAAAGTGAAAATAAAATACTCTTTTTGTAACAACCTACAAATCAGGAAAGATGCAATTTAAACTGATTTTTAAAGACATCTAACTTTGATGCTGCTTCAAGGAGCCTGACATTTCCAAAACTCCAGAGTAATGTCTTTCATCTCAGTATGTATGCCGGGTTAAAAATTTAGTACATCCTTGCTAGCAAGCCTCAGTTTCTAAACAGTATGAATAAAGAAGTACATTAGTGACTACACAAAGTACTGTCAAATGCCCAAAGCAAACAGACTGAAAGAACAGAGAAATGTTTTATTTGCTAACCTTTTAGCTACACTATGATCTTAGGTATTGCTTGCAACTATGGGTCGGATCCAAAGCCGATTAAGTCTGTGTGAGAGTTTTCCCTCCAGTTCACCTTACTGAAAAACAATATATAAGTTCATATTAATACCAGGGAGACTTGGTGGCCAGCAATTCCAAACTTGGAGCTAGGGTCCGATCCCACTGGCATAAGAGAAGCCTGGAAGTTCAGCAAGGGGTAAGCTTTCTGAAAGGCCTTTAAATATCAATAGGAGAGCAGAGAAACCAGTATACAATTTTGAACAGGGTCTTTTTAAAAGGAATTTCAGGAATGTGACTTTAAAAAGTGCCTGATCACAAACTGATTAAAAAAAGTAGTCTGTTTAAAACAAATCAAGTTGACCATATCTATCTAATGTAAAGATTGCTGAATGATCTACCTCTTCCATTCACCATTACCCAGAGCACTGCCCTTCTCATTCATAATCACATGCCTCCCTTTGATTACTACAGCTATTGCTTAGCTGGCACTTTAATATTTTAAAAGTATTTGATGGGATTTGTCAACTGGAAATGAGGAGTATCAGCCAGTACCATCGGACCATCCACCTCTCCACAGACCACTAGCATGTGTTATGTGTAACAGGAGTGGTCAATGGACCACAATTTGAGAACTACAGCTCTAAACTACAGCTAGTTTAAAACAGCTGAAAGTTGAGCTGGGGTAGTCCTACCCATGACATAACATGGAGTCACATCACATGCTTTAGCACTGTCATTATCAGCAGTGATTGAATGGCTTGTTGCTCTTGCAGGACGCTTTAATGCATGGAGAGGTGCTGCAGAACCTGGGGGTGCTATTGTTAACTCACCAAACGGACCCAGGGATCGTTGGTCACACTGCCTGTATCATCAAAAATCTGAGCCTTTGCAAAAACATACAGGTGAGTAGCAGTTTTTCTTCACAGAATTACACACTGGAAGGCTGCACTTTCAGCTATGTCAGATAAGAGTTACTCACACCAAAGAATGGCTTTTAAAATCATAGGCAAAAAAAGTCTTACACTCTGGGCCTGCACCTGTTCCCACTGAAGTTAGTGGCAAAATTCCCAGGAGTGTACAAGTGGGCAGGATCTGATGCTCCACATTAAAAGTTGTCTTTTATCTCTGTTTCCGTTGTTACACAGTATTAAATGTTGTGGAAAATAAGAAATATTTAACTTGTCATACAGGCCAGTGATAGAGTCTCATGGTTTTAATAGCTACATTTTTCATCTAGGGCAGTGATACTCAGACCTCAGTGGTTCAGGATGCAAATTCGTGATCAACATTACCCAAAAGAGCCACAGTAGAGTGAATTCATTGTTTCATTTGCTATATAAAAGGGATAGATAGATAGATAGATAGATAGATAGATAGATAGATAGATAGATAGATAGATAGATAGATAGATAGATAGAACATTATTCTCACAGCAAAATAACTGACCAAGTATTGTTTTGTCAACTTGAATTAGTTAATAACATAGTAGAAGCAGCCTGATTGCTTAATAATTAAATCACACAGTGTTTCAATATCTTGTATTGCAAAGAGCCGCAGGAGACGCATTAAAGAGCCACTTGCGGCTCACGAGCCTCAGTCTGAGTATCACTGGTCTAGGGATATGTATAGCAGGGAGATTTCAGGCACAGAGAGATTTAGTGACTTGCCCAAGTCACCCAGAAGGTCTGAGGCTGAGTGAGAATTGAATCCTCATCTTCCAAATCCTAGTCCAGTGAATTAACCACAAGACAATCCTTTCTTTTTACAATGGATGTCTGTGGCTAGATATTTGTGGGGTCCAACATTCATCTGATTTCCCTGTGTTTGGATAATATAATCCCAGAATTCCATTCATCCACTGCCTTGCTGCGAGGCCAATAAAGTACACAAACCCGGACAAAAGAAAACAGAGCCTTGCAGGGGTGCTGGAACAATTTGTATAGTGCGAGTGCTGAGAGCCATTGAACCAAACTGTAAACCCTGTATATGATGGCATCCACTTCAAGCCAGCCTGTCCTCCCGCACCCCCAGTTCTAGCACCTATGGCACCTCGTACCTCTCAACCCCTTCCCAAAGTCCTACTTTTTTCCTTCCAGAAACTTTCCTAAGTCCTCCTTCCTGTCCAAAAGCCTACACAATGCCAGACTTTGTAGTTCTCCTAGGTCGGTGATTGAGGAAATTCAGAAACAAAGCTCGCATAGGATGTCATGGTCTCTTCCTGGGGCCTTCAGTGCTTTGCAAAGCTTTTGCACCACTCTTCTAATAACACTCATCTCTTCCCATGAGATGAGGGATGCTTCAATACATACAATTTTAGAGTTACTCTGTGTCTATTACTTTCAAGTAGGTAAGTGTAATTTGTACTCTTCTGATTGGAAAAGCCTGTAGCACCACATTCCAATAAGTCTTCTAATTACACAGTATAAATTAACATATAGCAAATCCCATATGCCCCTTCAAATTCCACAGCTTCATGCTCATAAGCCATGCTGTTTCTTGATAGCTAAACAGATGAGCCATTGAAGATTAGAAGCACAGGTTTGGGGTGTTGGCATCCATATGAGGAGAGATTTAAAAGCCTGAGATTAAAAAGAGGCTAGCATTGATTATTCAAATGGAAAGAAGAGGTATATAAAATAATGTGTTACTTATAACTGCCAAGTTGCCTATAACAATCTGCATTGCCAGATGCATCTCCAGTTCTGATGAAATCCTCATCCATGCATTCATTTCCTCACCCCTTTACTACTAAGGTTCAGTTCTCTTGGACCACCTACCTACTTTTACAGGAAAATACAATCACATTAGCCACATCCTCAAACAACTCCACTGGCTTCCCATTTGATCCAGTTCAATGTTTTTCTTGTTTTTGAAAGACCTCTCTGTGCCTGCTTTACTCTCTCTGTCCTTCCTTCAGTTGTGTTGCACTAGCTTCCTTTCTGTCTCTGCACATAATCTGATTAGTTCTGGTGCAAGAGCCTTCTTCTCTGCAGCTCTGAATTTTGGACACATTTTCCTGCCTCGCTGACTCATCTCATTTCAAACCTGGAAACCTACCTTTCCTTCCTTTTCTGCATCTTAACATCTCCTTCCTGCTGCTTTCATTCTTCTTTTAACTTTATAGAGTAGAGCATGGGATACAGCTTATGAGACAAACAATGCAATATAAAATAAAGGTGTATTTTATTAAAAATAGAAAAATTAGTCTTGCATTCCTCTTTCCTGTCTTCCATAACACGAGAGCACACTCATTTAAATTGGAAGATACACGTGAAAAAAAGACTTTGATATAAACCTATGGAACTCCCTGTTGCTGAACATTAGGAGGACAAATATTTTAGCAAGATTAAAACAGATTAGAAATCTGAATGTCTAACAACAGCCTCTTAAGATACAGTATCTGACAAAAATAATAAGGTTTCACAAGCTTCATGCTTCAAGGCAGAAAACTGATCACAAGTTAGGGCCGAAAAGGCAATTACCCCCAACTGCACATTATGAAAATCAGTTTCCTTATGATGAACCCAGCCAGACCAGAGTCCAGTAGTTCATAGTGTGTGCAACAAGCATTGAAGTTACAAATCACCAAAACCACAGCCATTCTAGGTAGTTGTGCTAGACCTATAGCAGACAAATATATGCCTCTGAACTGAAGTCCTGGAGGAAGAGTAAAGGAAGGTCCTCATTTTCAAAGTTTGCATGTCACAAGGAGATGTGTTTATATCATTTTGAGTCTAAGCATTTGTTATCTGATGAATAAGGGGCTCATTTAATGTTATTGTCCACCCCAAGGAATTGCCCCCAAACCAATTAAGGGTCTTTGTCACAAAAAAACAAAACAAACAAAAGCCCTGTTTATGCCAGCAGGGTACACAAGTATTGTGGCTGAACTTGAAAAGCAGCAGGGTCTTGACTAACCTGGTCCCCCTCACCCTATGGGCAACGAAGAAACAATTTATACAAAAAGTTATGTTCAATGGCTTAATATACATTTGCTTTGCCTAGGTGTAACCAGGGGCTGCTCCAGGCCCCAGCATGCCAAGCGCGTGCTTGGGGCGGCATGCCGCGGGGGGCGCTCTGCCAGCGCCCCGAGGGCGGCAGGCAGGCTGCCTTCAGCGGCTTGCCTGCGGAGGGTCCGCTGGTCCTGCAGCTTCGATAGACTTCCCGCAGGTGTGCCTCTGGGAGGTTCGCCGAAGCCGCGGGACCAGCGGACCCTCCGCAGGCAAACCGCCAGAGGCAGCCTGCCTGCCATGCTTGGGGCGGCAAAATCCCTAGAGCCGCCCCTGGGTGTAACCCACTTTCCTGACTGAGCTGTAGAGAACGTCCCCCTTGAAAGCCTTTTCCTGCATTCTGCAGAAGATTTGTCTTTCTGCCTGAAAGGGTGCCGGCCCTTTTTATGAGTTCCTGATTAGGTGATAACTCTTGTTACAGACTTGGCTGAATCCCCTTTTAGTGCATGGTCACCAGTCTGTTGTAATGGAACCAAGCTTTGGATCCCATCAGCTACCAAGCCAGCAGGGTTTGGGCACAGTCCAGACACTGTTTCTAGCTCTAGGTTGCTAAAGTACACTCGCTGTCAGCCTTCCTTGAGAGGCGGGACTCCCCAGTCCAACTGCTCTAGGTGCTGAAACCCGTGATGAGACTTCTCAGACTTCCCCAGTCACTTACTCATGCCCCCTATAGTTCCACAGTTTATAGTTTAACTTCCCAGGAACTACAGGGCAGAGTAAGGAACACAGGCTTTGCACAGGAGTCGCTAAAATCACAGTAACTTTTATCCTTGAAGAACACAGGAGTTACAGATCTTACGGAAAAATAACAAAAAGCCCATACATGCTCGCCCCTGAGTCTATGCTCATGCCTATTTGAGAGTCCTAGGCCACCCAGTATGTCAGCTGGATAGGCCTCTCCTGCAGTCCTTCTGTTGTCTGGCAGTGGTCCACCATGAGAGAGAGGGAAGCTGGAGCAGATTCTGCCCTTCGATAAGATTTCTGTGTTCTCTATTATGTGACTAACTCACATGCTGTAACGCTCCAGTCAGGCACTTACCAAAGTCCAAACTGGGAAAACTACACTGACATGCTCAAAATGTAGGTCACATGTTTCACAATGATGGTTATGCTGTCAAATGGAGGTCACATGTTATTACAGACATGTACAGACAGATACCAAACCATCACAACTCTCCCCACTATCATTGTTTTATGTGCAGTGAGGAATCCAGATATTCTCTTGTTACCTTCTCACAGCTGAGAGAAGGAACTTCTGGCCATTCGCATGTGAGGAGCTCCACCCTGTAGGACCCACCAAATCTGACCAGGATCTGAAGGTTGGAATGATGGTTCCTCAAACCTCTTCCAGTGGTCTGAACCTGTCCTTGTGGCCTAGCCATGCCAATGGGATTTCCTTCCAGTGAGAAAATTAGGACAGAGGGTGGGTTTCATGGCCCTTGGGTTTAGAAGAACTTGTATCCGAGGAAGAACTTTTATTAAAAAGTTTCATAGGATGCTAGTGTTACTGTGTATGCACTGAAGTCTGGTCCTAATGGCCCAAAACATCACAATAGCATTAGCATCCTATGGCACATTTACTAATTTTTTCCCCTTGGATACACAGTTCTCTGCAACAGGGTGTCCTAAATCCTTCTAAGCCCCAAGGGCCATGACACCCTGGAGGTAGTTATCACTGGCTGAATAAATGTGTTAATTTTTTTAAAAGCTTTTTTCCCCACACTGCACCTTAAAGGAAGTAGATGCACAAAAGTATGTTTAAGCAATTCACAATGTGATATGACATTGCAAGGTTTGGCTGCATATGGAGAGCCATCATGTCACACCCCAGAGAAGTAATACTCTCTTGCTGTTTGGCTCTGGTAAGACCACACCTAAAATATCTTGTATAGATCTGAGCATTTGAATGCCAGAAAGTTGTCAAAAATGTGGAGGTAATGATGAGAAAACAATAAGCTTCTGTGTTGCATGGCATATGGTAATTCAATATATTGACTTTTTGGTCCACATCAAAACATCAGCACACGATGACCTTGCAATAAAACACATCCTGACACAATGACTCACAACATGAAGTTTTTTTGGCTCTATAAGTGATCTGAGGTCCTGTGACCATCCCATAGACAGAGCTTGTGTGACAGCTCTGTCGAAATCAGTATGGTCCCAGAAAATCCAAGATGAGTATCAAGCTTGACCGCTCTCCCACTAGCACAATGCATCTTGTCTATTATGGGTAAGCAGATGGCAATTGTTAGCACTGGCCCATTTTATCCTCAGTATTCTATGAATTAGTTCATGTTTGTGAAGTCCTTGGAAGTTACAAAGCACTGTAAAAGAGCTAAATATCATCTCTTTCTCATCACAGGGAATCATGGAAAGTCCATGTGTGGAAGGACTCCTCCAGGCTATCCTGTTTACTGAAATTCAAGAAGAATCTCTTCATTACGTGACATGTTCTCTTGGTGAGCTGGCAAAGCATGGTAAGGGAGCAATCACATAGCAAGCAGTCTAATCTCACAGCATGCACACATCTCTCATTATTGCTAAAAAGAGAGGAGCGCATGCACACACACAGAGAGCCCATTTTTGCTCCCAATAAAGTCAATGGGAGTTTTACTATTAACTTCAGTGAGCGTAGACTGATCCCACTGGTGGGAGAAATAGGCCCTACTGTTTGAATTCTTGTCTATTGAACCGTTTCAGCTTTTAAAAACTGCTCTGATCACAATTCACTTTGTCTAATATTGCTAGTGTAGCTGGCGTATGTGTTTTTAATTGTAATGATACTGTGATTCCACTGGTTTGTGACCCTGATGTATTTTTCCATTAATTTCAGATAATTAATTTTATAGCAGCAAAGACCCACTTAGCAAGAGGAAAAAGCTAAAAAGCAAAGCGACTTTGCGTTTGCTTTTTTAATGTTTGCATGTGGATTTTGTGTACGTCAGAAGTTCCAGATGGACAGTCCTGGAGATGAAAACCCTCCCTTTAGCCTCAGAAGGGCAGCAGTGGGTGCGAGAGGAGCAGTACATGCTTTCCCACCCTGCCCCTCAATAGGCCACAACCATGACCCGCAATGAGCACCTTTGGGTTGGGAGGGTATTTCAGTCTCATGACCATTCAGCTTTTCTGCCTCCCTGCTGTGACTACCAGCAAGGTTGCTGATTGGTGGGAGTTAGTTTTGTGAAGTGGACACTTATCCAGTGGTGACTGGGCAGGTTGAGGCCACCATGCCAAATGGCTTTGTTTCACATAAAGTGGTATGTGTTCTGAACAGATGAATCATATTATAAAATGTATCAGCCTTTCTATAGGCCAAATTTTCACTGAATTCACAGCCTGAAGCTGTGGGTTCTAGGTACTAGGTCCCAGAAGTTGCTTTTCAAAAGTACTGCATTCATTCTGGTCCTCCAGCTGTGCAAAGGGCGTTGGGCTGTCCTGTTTAGACAGTCTGGCTTTTGGCCTTCTGGTTGATGCATTTCTAAAGCCCTTGGGGTTTTTTTACAGCTTATTCACATGTCTTTATGTAGCCTTTTTGTTGCTTCCTGTCTCCCAGAAGGTGCCACATTACACTTGCTAGAATGGATGAATGAACCCCTGATAAAGCGCCTAGTGAGATTGGCTGGGCAACGGGAACATACAGAGTCATCATTTCAAGCTGCCTCCATTGTCCGACACATGATATGTCATGGTAAATGTTATGCAAAGAGTTTAATTACATTTCTGACACATTTATATTGTGTAAAGTGAAATGTCAACTGTGTCTTTTCAAAAAGGGTTTGGCCTTCAGTCACTAAATAATCATTAACATTTTCATAGCACACTTCATCTGATGTCAAAATGCTTCACAAATACTGTTGAGTCTCAAAATACCTTGGTGAGCTAGGTAAGTATTACTGCCCCTATTTTATAGAAGGGGAAACTTGGGCTCTGAAAGATTGATTTAGCTGTGGTCAAATAGTAAATCCATAGCAGAGGCAGTAATAGAACTCAGGGTACTGATTCCTAGGCTTTACTCCATGGAACCATACCAATTTACACCAGCAGAGGCTCTGGTGCTTAGTCTCCTGCTCTAACCACTACAACCAGCTGCTAGTTGGTCTTGCACATTCTGCAGTGGTTATTGTGTGTGTCACTGTGAGAAACATGATCAAGGACCTTGAAGCAGGATGGGCAAGAGGATGGGATGGTGTATGGCATTTCTCACCTTTGGGGGGAGGGGAAGGAGGAGGGGAAGGAAATAATTTTGAACATAATCCAGACAGGAAATATCATCAGTCTTCTTTCTCCCTGCCCACCTACAAAGTACTCTAGTCTAGTCCATATAATATGGTTGAGGGTAGGTAGCAGAGGAGTTACGTTATAAATATCTTCTGTTAGAGTTGCTATGAGTACTTCCACCTTTTCATGTTCTCTGTATGTATAAATATCTTCTGTCCATATGTTCCATTCTATGCATCTGAAGAAGTGGGCTGTAGCCCACAGAAGCTTATGCTGAAATAAATTTGTTAGTCTCTAAGGTGCCACAAGTACTCCTGTTCTTGTTACAAAGAAGTTATGTCAGAAATTATTTGGCTCAAGAAGTTTAACTTAACTCCATCCACTGACCAACAGAGCCTTCTTGAGCCAACAAAATTACCTTAGTTCTGGAATAATTTAACACTCAGGAAAGCAGACCTCTGAGAATTTATCCAGTAATCTCTGAATTACAATGAGGGATAATGAAAAGAGCATTGCATTATCTGCAGAGAATAGATACCTGTGTGCCCAATATACTTGCTCCATAAAATTTAGATCTTTTCAACTTGCAAAATAGGATTTTTTATATATATATATAAAAAACAGAAATGGAGCAAGAATATTCAATGTTTTTCGACACGTCTCTCCAATGAAAGGAGTAGTTAAATTCCAAATTCTCTCCCACTCTGACCTGACAGATATTAGAGTCTGGAATGAAAGGTTCTAGCAAGGGAAAAAATTCAAACCTACTTCAATCCCCACATCAAACATCTTACACTAAAGAAGAATCTTATTCAGAGAAACAAATGCTGCCTGCAAGCACTAACCATGCACAGAGCTTTTGAAATATTTACAGACTAGGTGAGTGTGTGTGAAAGGCTGATCAATAGTTTGAGAAGTCCATAAATAGCATGTAGACTCTACAAATACCATACATCAGGCTCCCAGTGCAGCAGCCTGGTCAGTAGAAACCTTACATACAATTTAACTGCAATATCATGGACACTAATGGGTTTATAACATGTGGAGGCTCTTTTATTGTCCATTAAAATTGGAACTTCGCATGTAGTTGGGTAGGGGAGAGGAAATAGCTGAGTCAACACACATTTTGAAATAGTATCAAATTCCTCATTTGATTAAAAATGTTGCCTTATGAAACCTGTAACAAATAAGTGCTCACTTTAAATTGTTTCTGCTTCTCTCACCCTACTCCCATTAATGTAGATAAAGTGATGTCTCTGCTGAAATGCCACATGGAGGAAGTCCAGCACTACCTCATGAATTTTCTCAACCACCAAGAGATTCGCTTTCAGCAGCTGGGTATTTCTACGCTGGGCAAATTACTGGAAGGTATGTCCCTTGATTCATCAGTTCTCAATACCAGTACCTAGACTGCAAGGCACAGCTCAATTCTAACTGCTCATATCCAGGCTTTGAAGGATTAGATTTTTATCAGTACATGTCGATTTTGCTGTGCACACACAAACCAATGAAAAAAATTAGAGATGATAATCAAAATTTACAGATAGGGAAAGAAAAAAATGCGGTTTGAGAAATTATTGGAGTTTGATTTAAGGAAATTTACTTTGTATATTTTGACATGTGATATTGACAATTTGTGTTTTAATGGTTATAAAGTTTTAATGTTTTGAATCTCAATGGCGACTGTCACTAAATAATAACTGTCTGACCCTCCCCCATCATTTCCTGCAACCGTGAAAATTTAAATAAATAAAAATAAAAGGTTTAAACCTAAGAATTTTGCACAACTCGAACTATAAATCAATAAGATAAAAAAGTTAAAAATAAACATTGATATTATCTGTCAAGATTACCAAAAAATAAAAATTGAATTCTGCCAAGTCCACTGACATCAATGCAATACATTCACTGCCTGGTAAAAAAAAGCTTCACATACAGTAAATGTACCTGACAGTGCTCCTGCCTACTGGGGATTAGCTCTATTCACCAAATCAAAAAGAGGAGAGAGAGAGGGGACTCAGGGGTAGCAATTACCTTGGCTCTTTTAAGACACACTTACCAAAATGATTTTTCTAAAATAAAGGCAAACTGGTGCCGTTTTACTTTCTGAAAATCGAACAGGCTTTATTGGGAAAGTATAGCCTGTCACTGGGAAATAGGAGCTCTGTGCATGGCTATTTGTCCAAATGGAACTGGACTAGCTCTTTGTCTTAGAAAAATGTCAAAATGTACAAAGAACACACCTAATAACCTCCTGGTTAGTGCTTGTTCATTAAATTTTCACTCATTAACAGTAAATTATTATCCTTTAGCACAAGAGATGAGAGCATGAATAATGGTCTGTCTTTACCACCATTTTGCTTCTTTATGTATGGACATTTTTCCAGGCTGATGGGCCTAAAATATAACTTGGCTTAGCAACAAGCCTTTCTCCACGTCTACCCAATTATGCAAAGCGAGAATTGCAATATGCAGAGAATTCAAACTACTTGGCATGTAGACTGCTGAAAGGTACCACTGTTCTGTTCTCAAATGTCTGACCAGGAATGCCTACCAAACCAAATTAAAACTAGCAGGCCTCATATTTTAGGGCTACTAGTTTTGATTGAGCCTCTTAACACTTTTCATAGTATTTTCAGGGGATGAGGAAGTAGAAAGAAGGTGAAAGAATTGCTGTCAAAATAGTAAAAAACAAAAAAAATAGGAACCGTCAGCCAGTTCAGCGGCCTAGTTGTTTCCTCCTTCGTTGTTTTTGGGAGACTGTATTCAACACTGGACTCAGCAGTGCTCATCTGAGCACTGAGCATCTGGATCAGCAGAAAGTAGCACACAAAAACTTTCCGTCAAAGGCGAGGAGCTAACGATAGAGTCATCATTCTCCCTTGTGTGGTAAGGAAATATTGTTTACATAGTATAGATTTTACGGGAAACTATAGCACATTTGTATCATGAATAATGAGTCAACTGTGTACCTTTCTATCTAGCGTGCAAACAAAAAATCTGATTTCTAAAGAAATTTAAAGAGAAGAACGTGTGTGTGGATAGAGCACTTCAGTTATGTGGGCTGGACAATCATACCCTGGTTTTCCTCTGTTCTCAGATCCAGAATTTTCATCTGCATTCAGCCAGAGTCAATTAATGGAACATCTTGAGCAAGTCCGTCAACAGACAGAAGAAACTCAGGAGCTCCTTAAGATGGCTACCAGCCACAAAGGCAGTTAACATTTTATTTACTCACCTCATGAAATGCTATTCCAGCCTGCAGCCTGATCCCTCAGAAAGAGTAACTTTTTTTTTTATTACTACTTCTCATAGCCAATATTTTCCTACCACTTGCAGTTCCACCCAACACATAATGACCCGGTGGAATCATGTACTTTATACAACCTTAATGTTTTGATAATGGAGTACGGTCTAGAAAAAGGTTTGAAAAAACATGTCAACTTACTCTATTAAAATGTTTAATGGCTACACCTATATTCCTGCCATGTACATGGCTGATAAAATACCCAATATTGGCTAAACTTTGCATGCATCTTTTTGAACACACAGTAAGCACTCTGTGTGTGTGGTTTTATTTATGTAAAAACCAGGTTTTATTAAACACACATTCCTCCTAACACATTTATATATGCAAACTATGCTATGCTCTTTGATATTAACAATATTCTATTACTATTCAGTGTGTGTATTCATTATTTCATAGTATCCATATCACTAAAGTGCCTGGAGCTACCTAACTAAAGAGAAAGAGAACTGGAATTAGAATATGAAAGATGTAAAGGGCAACACATTCACTAGTGAAGAACAGTGAACCCAGAGAAAGAAAATGATACTAATTAGTAATAAATAGAGTAATGAACTCACTGGGGTTGGGTGTCATCCAAACTACCACACTTTCATACTACAATGTCAGGATAAGGGGCCTTAGGGTAAATAACAATCATGCCCATTGTATGGATTATGTCTGAAATATAGCAGTTAACATGGACATATTGTCTCCCCTTCCTAAAAATAACCACCACCCCAAACAAACAAACAAAACCCCCACCCTGTAGCATGTCTAAACAGAGCTTTTTCAGGAAAATGTAACATGCACGAACTAGTCTATTTAATGCACCAAAGGCATTGCTATATTTGTGTGTGAGTGTTAATTTTTTTAAAGAATGGGGCATGGAGAGCTTATAAAAAATCACTGGAGATCGATGACAGAATTCAAGTTGTCTTGTGTTAGTTAACTACTATGATTTAAGGCTAAATTTTGCCTTCACGTAACTGTATATAAATCCCACACAAGTCTTTGTGGGTTGCATCTGAATACCTGAAGGCTGAATTTGGACTTGAGTGGTTAAGTAAAGTCTGGAGTTTTACAGATATGTCTATGCTTAAGCATGTCATAAAATTAAATCACCCAAGCATTTACTAGACAAACTGAAATATACAGTTGGTATCGGAAGGTTTATAATCAGTGTTACATTTAGTGGTGAGTGTTCAACTGAATCACTGCTAATTTTTATGGGATTATACTGGAGAATTAGTACATTTGTTAAACCCAATAGAATGGCCAGGAATCATGCTATTTTGTTAGGAATGGTTCCGTTGGACTATGCAACTTTCATCTTGCAATCAAAGAACATGCACAAGAAGTCAATTTTCCATGGCATGCTTTGGGTAACAAAACCACAATTCCAAAATTGTCACTCCAACATTTTGAAAGTTCTTAATTGAAGTATAATTTTGGAGAAAACACCCTCTTCCTATGGCTTTGATGTAATCTTTAGGACTGTAGTATATCCAGCACCTGTTTGGACCACCTCTTAGCAGGTATGCACACCCAGAGATTTAAAAAAGGCTAAATGGTACCAGTGCTTTTTAAGCTGTGGGAATAACTATACTGGATGAAGGGATGTAAGAGTTCTGTGCACTGTTCTGCTGAACATCTGCTCCCACACGTGTTCAGGAAAGTTTATCTTTCTTTTGGGATTTGCAGAGCAGTGATCCAAAGACAAAACTGGTACGCTGGGGTGTACTATTCCTTTGGGAAAAGCAATCTGTGAGTTCTGTGAGTGTCCAATGGAAGACTGGCAGGATACTCCAGGGGGAGGCTCGGGGGCTGGAGTGTGCCTATCACTAACCTACAGAGGGACACCAGAGTCTGCATAGACTAAGAGGGGAGGGCTTATGTTGCCAGTGGCTGGTGGAGTTGGGGAACTGACCCCTAGCAGGCACAGAGAAGGCTTCCTTATGCTACAGGCAGGTGGTAGAGAGGAGCCTTACAGCTCTGCTTACCCCTGGGAAGCATCACATGAGCTGTCATTGCTCTTACATGAATTCCCATGCATGACAACTCAGGTTGAAAATTTTACTGAGAAAGCTGACTCTGTGTTGACATTCCTGGAAGAGGAATAGCTTGAAGAAGAATATACTTGAATCATGGCTTCCTTCAGAAAAGGGAATTTTTCATGCAACCCTATTTGTTTGTGTAAGAGGAAGAACAAAATTATTCATCTTTTTTATGGTTAGTACTAGCTAAAGTGTGAACAAACCATTCTCCCATGGCTGGTGACTTGCTCTTAACTTTAGGGTGTGATTCAAACAATCATCATTGTTCCTTTAGCTAGCAAAACTGGTGCAAATGAAGCATTGCCAGGCATGAGTCCCTGTGGTGAATACCACTGGTGGAAGGGCCTTTCTGACAGGTGTAGACCCAGCTTTGCAGGAGCACCTGGCACAGGTGATGCATTGGGGGTGTTCTGCAGTGACCTGGGGTGGGAGTAGGGCATGCCTGGTGCAGTCCCTGTTCCCTGGCAATTCTCCACTGCCACATGGCTCATGGAGGATATGGCAGTGGGGGTATGGCTTAAAGCACCTCAGAATGCTGGCCTAACTTGTACCAGGAGCTGAACCAGATCCAGAAGCCCCCATAAGTAGGGGAAGTACAAGCTACCTCCCTTCAGTCTCTCTGATGACTCTAGCACCAATGCTGGGATGAGTTGCCCCATCCATCATATGACTTCTGCCTTGTGACCATTACTACAGCCTTAGTATTCCAAACTCCACTCCTCACCATGCCTTCAACCATCACCCCTCCATTAAACTCTCTCTGGAATGCTTCTACACTAGCATCAACTTCTTGGACACCACAATCAGCTTCAACAATGAAACCCTCCAGACAGCTACATACAAGAAACCCACACATCGCCATGCCTGCCCTCACGGATCCAGTAACCACCCCAAACACACCAAGAAATCTTATCTCCAGTCAGGCACTCAGATACCACAGTATGCTCTGAGGAGTAATTCCGGGATATACACCATAACACCTCCTTCACCAAACAGGGACACTCCATCAGAGAAGTAGATTGCATCATGGAATGGGCCACTCCAGTACACTAAGAGAACCTACTTCAATACAGAAATAAATTCTCTTCTGACTGCACACAGGAATCCATAGAGGGTATCATCAGACTCCATCTTCTGGCCTTCAAACAATCCCCAACCTCTCCAAACTCATCATCAGAAGCAAGCTCCCCACAGACCAAGACACACCAACTCAAAGCGGCAGCAGACCCTGTCAGAACAGATGCAAAACCTGTAGACATATCTCCACTGCTACCCACTCCCCACAACACACCTTTCAAGATATATGGGCCCAAAGACATGCCTATCACAACATGTGGTGTACCTCATGCAGTGCACTAAATACCCCAATAACAACTACATGGGTGAAATCAGACAATCACGATGCTCTCAAATGAACTCATGCAGGAAAATGATAAAAGACAAAATCACCCTATCACGCATGGGGCAACATTTTCCACAAAGCGATCACTCTATATCTGACCAATCCGTGCTCATCCTCAAAGGAAAACTGCACAACACTTTTTCAAAAGATGAGCCTGAGACCTTAAATTCATAACTTTGCTAGATACTAAAGAACATGGACTGAATAGAAACACTGTTGTAATAAGCCATAAATCCAATCTATAACCCACTAACAACCCTCCCCTTCCTTTCCTCCCTATTACTAGAGGAGTGTTAATGGGCCATTTCACCTTGAATGGTCCCTTGAAATGTATGTTAACTATTTATGTTAAACAATATGTTCCACCTTGTATTTTAGCTGTGACACTTGAAGTATGTTTACCAAACCTGAAGAAGAGCTCTGTGTAAGCTGGAAAGTTTGTCTCTCTCACCAACAGAAGTTGGTCCAATAAAAGATATTCCCTCACCCACCTTGTCTCTCGAATTTCCTGAGAGCAACACGGCTACAACACTGCATATGGTCAAATAGACATTTACCAACATTTGTCGATAAAAATCTAATCCTTCCAAGCCTAAATACAGTTCACTTTGCAAACTTGTGATAAAATTAGAATCTGTTCTCTTATCTGTTTTTCATAGTATCACAGAAATGTAGGGCTGGAAGTAACCTCGAGGGGTCATCTAGTCCAGCCTCCCATGCTGAGGCTGGACCAAGTATATCTAGACCATCTCTGACAGGTGTTTGTCTAACCTGTTCTTAAAAAACCTCTGATGAGAGATTCCACAGCCTCCCTTGGAAGCCTAAACCAGTATTTTTCTATTTTATTGGGAATTTTACCCAACTGGAAACATTGTTTGGCAAGAAGTAAAATAGGGCATTTCCTGTTAGGAATGAGATGAAAAAGTGAAGAGAAAAGAATGTAAGAAACTGAAACTTGATGACTAAACCTGCATTTGTGATGCAGTGCTTAATGTCACGGACAAATTTGCCACAGAGCACTTGATTGTGGCACTATGAACAACTGATTGAGGCGATGAGGTGAATATTTTCAATTCCCAACAATATGAAAATGTATGACTTCCCACTTCATAACACTTGTTATTATTGTAATGTAAGTAAGACTTTTACAACTCCTAATTCTACCATCCTGGAATAGTCGAACAGCCCCTGACTGTGCAGATGGTTAAAACCGTTACAGTAACTGTCTACAAAGCTGACACCATTATATCCCATGCCCACCTACATTTGATACTATGGTCTAGTAACAAAAACAATATTTTAAAGAAGATTGACTTTTTCCTCCATTTAAATGTTTTCAAATGAAGGGGGTCAAAACCAGGACTTCAAATCTCAAACCCTATGAATTTTTAGTCAGCAATTCTGATCCAAATGCCCAGATCTGAATCTACCCTTCTAGTTTTGATTCCAGGTCAGACCCTACAGCAAAAAGGGCTTTTTTATCTAATTCTGGTTTAGATAGAGAATACATTTCATGAGAACTCTTTGCTAAACTGGAACTATAATGAAAAGTACTTAAAAAGGCTTAACTTTAAGCATGTTCTTAAATCTTACTGATTTCAATGCTGCATCAGAGTTTCTGGTCTGAAATCTCATGGGTACTGTTCATGTGATCTCAAGACCATCAAATTTGAATCCTAATCTAATCCCTGTTTTAAACATAATGTGAAGCTAGATCCAAATACCAACTCCTTGGTCCATCCCTACTTGTAAATGAGCCTGTGCTACTTGCCTAATAATCAGATGAGAGAAAACCAAACAGTCACAAAGAAGTGAAGAGTAGCTAGAACAATTTTCAAGCGTAAACTGCTCCCTGGATAAAACTAATGTAACAAGATAACCAAAATATAAAAGGTACAAGTATTCCAAACAAATTTTATTTGGTTCTTACATACTATATAGATTAAAAGAAATAAAACCTACGTATTTTGGACATATTTTTAAATATAATGGTTATGTACATGGAGAACTGTAAAGAAAGCAGAAAACGAATTTCACTAGATCACAAACTATTTCTAAAACATTCTGACTGAATGGCTTTCCCCCCCTATATAATCAGGGAGATGAAGTATCATCATATGAATTTCCAGTAGATTTATCATAAGAACATAAGAACATAAGAAAGGCCGTACCGGGTCAGACCAAAGGTCCATCTAGCCCAGTATCTGTCTACCGACAGTGGCCAATGCCAGGTGCCCTGAGGGAGGAAAACAACAGGCAATGATGAATCTCTCTCCTCTCCCATCCCATCATCATCCTCTCTGACAGAGCTAGGGGGACACACTTCTACCCCATCATCCTGGCTAAGCCATTCATTGGACTTAGCCACCATGAATCTCAGTCCCTTTTTTACATATTTTTTATAGTCTAGCCTTCACAACTCCTCAGGTAAGGAGGTTCACAAGTTGACAAGTGCGCTGCGTGAAAAAAACTTTTTTTTTTTTTTTTTTTTGCTGCCTATTGCTTTTTTTTTTTTTCATTTCCTGACTTGTTCTGTATGATGTGAAAATAAACTTTAAACTTTCCCTTTCCACTTTCTCAATCATATTATTATACCTATATATCATCCCTTAGTCTCTTCTCTTTTCTCTTTTTCAAGTTCCCTCCTCCTTAGCTCTCTTAATCTTTCCTCATATCTCTCCCCCCTAATCATTTTTTTTATTTTTTCTTTTTTTTTTTCTTTTCTAGTGCTAGATTTTTGTTTTTTGAGGAGAGGAGACTGTACACAGTATTCGAGATGTGGGCGTATTATGGATTTATTATATATATATAATATATATTATTCTCTTCTCCTATTCCTTTTTTGATTTTAATAACATCCTTTTTGCTTTTTTTGCTTTTTGACACTCTCTGCACATCTCTTCAGAAGAACTCAAGAACTCCTCCCAACTTTTTTTTTTTAACTGAGCCATTTTAGCTAATATAGCATTGTATTGTGTATTTTTTTTTTTATTTTTTTTTTAATTATTTTATTTTTTTTTTATTTAAATTTTTTTTTTTTGTTTTTTGTGTTTTTTTTTTTTTTTTCTTTTTTTCTTTTTCTCTTTTAACTATCTTTCTCTTTTTCTTATCATCTTCATCTTCTGCCACCTCACTGTTTACCCTTTTCTCCAGATCATTTATGAAATTGAATTTTATATAAATTAGGAGGACTGACCTGGGAGGAACTACCTGACCCTCTCTCACACCTGAGTTACCCATCCATTCATTCTTCATTATCCTTACCTTCTCCTACTTCTGTCCCCTAACCAGTTCCTTTTTTCCCCATCCACCTTTTTCCTTTTAACAGCTTTTTTTTTAGTGAGAGCTTTGTTGCTTTTTTTCCTGAAAATTCTCAAACCTTTTCTGAACTCTAATCCTCCCACACATGTCCCTTGTCATGTGTGTTAATAGATGTAGAGAAGAAATCGATTAGAGAAGATTACCAGATTTTTACTTTAACCATGTTTTATTTTTTTATTGCTTTTTGTGTTTTTTTTTTTTATTATTTTGTTTTTTTTGTTTTTTTTTATTTTTTTTTTTAATTAATTTAACTAATTTTAGCTAGAATACTTAGTAATTGCTAGCTTTTTTTTAGCCTGGCCGCACACATTATAGTTTCATTGCATTTATGGGGAAGCAGGTCAGTTATAGTTAACCGGTTAAAAACTTCACATTTTCTTAACTTACAGTTCTTTTTCTTCTCTTTCTCTTGTGTTTCTTGGTTGGGTGGTTGTGTTGACTTGTGTTGTCCAATCTCCTTTTTGAGAAGACACGCTCCCTGTAGCTGTGGAAAGTCAGCTCTTCAAAACATTCTTCACAGAATTCTTTCAGTCTTACCTTAAACTGAGCTTTCCTTTGATAACAAACTTGCTGCAGTGCTGCTCATTATGGGCCTGATCCAATGCCCAAAGGAGTTAACCAAAGGAACCTCGTTGGGGCAGATCCCCAGCGGGTGTAAAATGTCATAGCTCCCTGGACCTCGATTTACCCCAGCTGAAAATCTTTCCCATTGATTTCAATCAGTGCCCCAGTAACGTCTCTCATGCACAACACTTAAGTAGTAATTTCTGCCCTTAAGAGCGCTGTTTATAAAAGCAAAAACAAAAAAAACCCAAGATTTTTCAGTCAAGCTCGGTAGCAGCAAAAGTGACAAGTGTGGAATACTGGAAGTGAAAAAATCTATGTCAGTGGACTAAAGAGGAATGGTAAGATTCAAGTCATTATCCGGTGATAAAGTGTACTGCATTTTTAAAAAAATGAACAAACAAATAAAAAGAACAAACATGCATCATTTTCCATTTGCTCTGAAATGAATCCCCTCCCCAACACCCCTTCCTTTCTTGCCCCAAAATCAATATTCAAGTTCACACAGAGTGTCACAATCTGATAAGGCAAAGAAAGATCCCTCCATTACTGGAAACAACAGCAATTTACAGGACTCAAAAAAAGATTTTTCTGTGTGTCTGCATGTGTACCTTTTATCATACCATGGACATGAATGCAACTAACAAAATCAAGTTTGCAATATTGTTTTACCACATTTTTCTAATTTATTCAATTAGATGATTTATTTTTGTACCGAACAAAATTCATAAATACATTATCTAGGAGAACAACAGGTTTTCGTCTTGTCCATGAAAAAATAGCGCTTCAAATTTTCACATTTTAAAACCTGTTCTGCTTTGTGTTTTTAAAGAAAATGCAAGAAGATCGTAGTGACATTTGAATTTACAGAACGTCCATGTAGAAGTTACATTTACAAGAACCTGATACAGAAGCCTATATTTTGCCTCCATAATTAGAGTTCTCTGCAATAATATTTAAACCAACAGGTTTAAATGAAACTTCCCATTAGCCCTACTTGTAGAGCAATGAGATGTTTATTTTTCAAGTATTAGATCCGTAAAACATAGAAGATTAGTCGCCAATTTTAAAACCAACCACCCATCTTCAAAAACAAAAACAAAAATCAGGCCCTTTATCCCAATCAGCTCATTACGGTCAGATTCCAGTGCCTTTTGTCTTGAAGAATGCAGAAAATATTGATTTGCGAAAAGGAGCTTGTTGGAAAAAAAGCCATTTTAAGTAATGCACATGAAGCATGATTTTCTAATGGTGAAAACTATTAGATAGAAAGATAATCCATGTCTAGTCTCCATCACTTCTTCTGCTGGTTTTACTAAGGTCCTTTCAAAAAAGATATCCACATTATTTTTTTTTAGAAAACGGGAGAGAGAAAATAAAACAGTCCTTCATAGTATGGAAGGAACTCCATAGGCAGCAGAGATGCTTACTTCATCTTTGGCTCTTCAGAAGAAATGGTCAGATAACTTCTATAATGAAAGGCAGTAAAAAGGACAGATTAGCAGATGGGAATAATTTTTATCTAAAAAGCCGATTTAAACAGCACTTTCATTGGCTGATTCTTTTGCTCAAATTTTCTAGACATGGAAGAAGGAAATAATGCAGGCAACTGATTTAGCTTGTGATATTTACTATTCAGTTCATACCCAATATATACAAAATTCTAGTCTGCTTCTTTACAGAGATCTACGGCGACGGCTGCTGCAGCCAGACCTTCAGTATCAATATCAGAGATAGAGCCTCCTGGTCATCGCATTATTAGGGAAGGGTATTCAGTATTCTTATGTATAAGGCAGCAACCATTTCCCCATTCCACAGAGAACACCCCACGAGAAGGGTACAACTTTCCATTTGGATAGTTGGAACATATTGCTGGATCAGAATGCTAAGCCAATGGCAACTAATTATGTCACAGCAAGGTTCTCCGGTTCATGCTGCTGCTGAAGCGCATTGTGCAAACATTTATAAAACATCCTCATGAGCAGAACTGGGTGAAATTTTTCATTTGAAACCTTTTACAGCAAAAAAAATGCAGATTTTAGCCTTCAGCAACACAAACATTTTTGTGAATTTGTGTCAGTTTTGCTGAATTGTTTCAGTTAGAAAGAGCAAAAATCTGAACAAATTGAAATGTTTTGATTTGTTTTGGTCAAAACAACTTTTTGTTTATAAAAGTAAAGTAAATTTAGAAAGATATAATAAACATTTTAAAATGGTCAGTATCAAAATGTAACATTTCGATTTGTTGAAACAAAAAAATTCAATTTTGTTAAAACAAAACGTTTTGTTCAACCTGCGTGACAGACTGAGAATACGTCATAATATTTTGTATGAATATGGTGTGCCTCAGTTTCCCTTGTGTGGTGCATGGTTAACTAAGTGGGGAGGGGGAAAGGTTGTTTACTTTTTGCAGAGACCCAGAGATCCAGGTGTGACTGACCTAGCTGCCTCGGGTCTGGGCCCCCATGCCCATGGAGAATCTGAGAAGACAACGAGCACTCCAATTGCCTAGACATTTGGCACCTAGCAACTAACAACCACGGATGGCCCACCCTCTGCAGGAAGCCATCTGGGTGTGACCAGCTGGAGAATAAAGGGCTAAGGGCGGGGGGTGGAGCAGGTAACAATTTTTGCCCCGGAACAAGGACAAAGGAGTGAGGAGGGGCCTGGTGGGGTTGTTAAGTGTGGGCTGCTGGAAACAGGAGAAGCTTCTGGACTGGGATCAAGAAGGGGTCAGAGGGCTCTGGACTGACCCAGATGGACTATGCTGTAACTTTCTGTTCTCTATGTTAACTAAAGACTTTCTATGCCATGTTCCAGACCTCTAATAAACCCTTCTGCTTTTACAATGCTGGCTAAGAGACACTCCCATTTAAGGAAGTTGGGGGTGCATTGCTCCCTTTGGGTGTACAAGTCTCTCTCTCAGAGTGGACTTGCTGGAGGGAGCTCACAGTGTGAAGCAGGGTGTGGAAAGCTCTGAGGCTCGGTCCCAGGAGGCAGGGAAGCCAAGTGGCTTACCCTAGTGAGTGTGTGACCCTAAGGGGGCTGACACAATGAAGGGGTCCTCCCAGGGACAGTTCCTGAGCTGTTCAAGAGCAATAGACCTGTGGATCTGGGACAACCTGAAATGATTTTTTTTTTTCAGAATTGCAAGTGAACTGAAACATCTGTTATTCACACCCCTATACGCATGAAGCAAAGATTTACTAGGAACCCCTTATTTCCCCTGACATTAGGTTAACAGTCATGATTCACATAACACTATGCCCGTATACATGGCTTTGCAAACACAAACAGACATGCTCTCTGCCCCAAATATTTTACAACCTAAACTGCTTAAATTAACCATCTGGTTATGTACATCAATTAGGGACTCCGTGGTCTCTCTCATTTACAAAATGTTACAAATTCTAATGGTCCAAAGCAAACCTACCTGCTGTTTGAGGTGTTTGAACATTATCTACCTGAGGCAATGGCCCCAGAGTCCCCTTATCTTCAAAGGCTAAAATTGGATTCAAAGGAATTTCAGGGCTATTGCTTCCATCATTGTTCAAGGCATCCAATGTGGATGGTTTAGATCCAATGGGTAAGTTTATGATCTCTTCAAAGTTGTCATTCTGCATAGACACTCCATTTTCATTTGGTTCTTTTCCAGAATTGAGATTACTGGAAGAAAAAATATAAATAACAATCTTACTAATAATGTATGTTATGAGCGTACTGGGACACAGCTGGTCAAGAACTGAAACTAAACAATCCACACACATTAGTGATCATTTGTTTTCATATACTGTAGTATTATTCAGTATGTACAGTATTTGGGGTAGCAGCAAACAAATGAGCTCAGCATTCGCTTTCACCCTTATTAGAAGGCCACATTTCTTTTCTCCCTAAGAAATAAGAATTTTTAGGGCCAGATCCAAATTTAGAAAATGACTCTCCACTAGCATATCCGCCACTTGAAGATGGATGACACTTACATGTACGTGTTCCTGTTGATCTATCAGAACCAAAATAATCACTTTGAAAGAAATGCATTAAGTAAAAGCAACATTATAAGTAGAAGAGAAGTCTGCATTCATCTATAGTGATTTATTGTATACTATACTGAACATTAATTGCAGAGCTAGACATCAAGTTACATAAGCCATATCTAGCGGTAATCTGCACTCTACTTTTGTTCAGGACGTGTCCTATTTCAGAATAGGACTGGTGTCCATTAAGCCTGGTGATGTTATACCCTTGTATTACTCATTACACAGAATGCCATAATTTGCTGCACCATAGTATCAATGGACATATCATGGCTACGGCAAGTGACCCACACAAAAAAGAAACTGAAGAGAAAAAATGGTAGTACAACCCTATTCATTTACCAACCTTTAGTACTTCTGAGGTATTTATGTGTTACCTTTCTCTGCTCTTTACTTCTCAGATATCTTGAGACTGGCATTCTCTAAGACTGCAAGTGCCTTTTCTCTTCATAATATCAAGTACTTTCCTTTATAAGACCTGCAGAATCTGAGTATATCTTGCCTTTCCCTAATTTTGCAGGCTCAGCTCTTGTCCTGCTGCAACCTTCTCTTTCTGACCGACCTGACATCTGCTCCCAGTCCATCCAGATATGAAACTCATTTATTGTGTCTGCTGCTTTGACCATCCAGCCCTCCTTCAGATTCATCATCTTCTGCAAGCGCCTACTCCTTACCTTCCAGGCCCTGCCCATCTTTGCCCTATCCAACCCCTCTGCCCTTGTCCTTGTTCACTCCGCCCAAGCCAATACTAACACCCTCAGTGTCTCTCACTCAGATCTGGGCCTTCTTTCTGGCTTCCCCATATGTCTGGAACCCCTTTCTTGACTGTGCCTGCCCTCTCCTCCTCCAAGTCCCCCAGTAAAATATGCCTCTTCTTTGAGGCTAATAAACCCTAATATTTCCTTCTAAGTAAATGTATTAAAAATACCAAAAATCCCTGATGAACCTTGATGACGCATTAATCATTCTCCTAAGCCTCCATGTTATCTTGTTTCTGTAACTTCTCTCCTGCTTAACACACCTCAGTGTCTGTCACCATCATGCATTATGTTTTGTTTTAACATCTGAGTCTGCTGCTCTCATTTGCACTGAGTGGTCCCTCACTCCAGGTAGGAGGATTATGGTGTTATTCATTGTGAAAATGGCAGCACTGGGGCTTAAATTTTCAGCTCCTTCGGGCACAGGCATTGATCTTTATTTGTCCATAAAGCATCATGTAAACTTACAGTGATAGTATAGATTAATAATAAAACCCTTAATAATTTAGGTCCTGGCATCCTAAGGCACCTCCTCTCTATTTGGACCATACTACAGCTGTTGAGATCAGCTCGAATGCCTTAGCTGAGGGTGCCCAGATTTGTATGTCAGGGTCTGACATCTCTGGAATTTCTTTTACTCCATCCAGGTCTAACAGGGCTTATCAATTGTCTCAGGCCATTTCTGAGCAGGTGGTTCAGTATTACAGCACATTTTCTGTTGACTATAGATTTGAGAGTCTTTTTAATAACTTCCAATTGGCACATGTTTTATTTTTTATTTACTGGCTTTTCTGTGGTATTCAGCACCTCCCAAACATTGATGAATTTATCACCACATCCCCCCGAAAAAGTGAAGTATCATCATCGCCATCCTATACATGAGAAACTGAGGCAGAGAGATGACGTGATTTAACTAGGATTACACAGGAAGTCTGGACATCAGTGATTTGAGCCCAGATCTCAGGTGCCAGGCCAGTGCCTCAGCCACAAACAAGCCATCCTCTCAGAAGACCACCACCTTCCTCACTTTGTTGGCATGGTAGGTGGGATTTTTAAATGAGAGAGAGTGCAGCCTAGTGGATAGAACATTGGACTAGTACACAGCAAACCTGGGTTCTATTCCTGGTTCTGACAGTGGCTGGCTGGAAGACTTTGGGCAAGTCACTTCCATTTTCCATGCCTCAGTTTCCCCATGTGTAAAATCAGGATAATGATACGGATCTTGTTTGTAAAGTACTATAAAAGAGCTAGGTATTATAATTAAACGTGCTTAACTGTTGTCTTAACTCTGCTCCCATTAACTGTGAATGACTTGAATGGGAGCAGAGTTAGGCTAATATGGAAAGCACTTGAAAAATCTCATTATATATTTTTTGGTATATATGCATAGAGAAATTGATAGGAACATAAAGCAAACAGATTAAAAACTGCAGTGACACTGATAGTGTCATTGCAAAATAACATCTGGCCTCTGGAAATCCACATTAGGCCTCTAGTTTAAAAATCACTCAGGAGGTATTTAATTCTTACATTTATTTTAAGTGAAAAGCAAAAAAATTAGTACTGGCACAATTATGGATGGAGCACTTCAGAAAGCAAAACTGCATTAGATCTGGACACTTCAGTACCAGGGAGACAAACTGGAGGAGGTTCAGAGCTGATTGGGTGATGGAAGGTCTGACTTCAGAAAGATTAAAGGAGCTACTGTAAAATATATATTGTTTGGCTAAGTGATTATGGTTGGACCTGATAGATATTTAAAAGTATATGAAAGGAATAAACATGAATGAAGTGGAATTACTTGGGATTTAATTATTATTTTTTGGATCACTCATCTAGGATCAGTGCCTCAAAAAGTTTACTGGTCCTTAAAGCATTTGTAGTGATCTGTCAAAATATTTCTACACCTGGCTGCGCTAGGATCTTAGGAGATACTAGACCTTAAATAATGACTGTCGCCTGAGTTAACAACATTATTTTGGCAGAGTCATCAGAAGTAGAGATTAATGCTTTCTTGGATGCCGGATTCCAGATTTTTGGATAAAGCATTAGCTCTATCGCTACCATTTCCTGAGATAGCAGGCTCTCATACCAGGTCAGTAATGAGGAGGTGGAGATGTGGGGAAGGCAAGATAGTCATCAGAGTAAAGGGGTTTTAAAGGGTGATATATCACAGCATGCCAGACTGAGAAATGAATACTGTATATGCTCTGGAAACCCAGCAGCATTCTTTTTCAGCTCAGACAGTTCACAAGACTGTACCCTTTCTACTGTCACTGGTCCCTAGTAGTGCCTTTTTTGAGACTGCCTTGGACTTAACATGGTAAGAACAAAGCACTGGCCCAGTGCAATGATCTGTGAGGGTGGTACACGAAGGTAGCAGGAGCACTAATATGAAATAAAAAAAAGAAAAAGACTGAACAGCATAATTCATTAGGCAGTAAAATATTCTCCCAAGGTAAGGGGCAGGTATGACATAATTTGGGTAAAGAACTAGAAAATGTATTATAGGCAACAATCTTTCCCTGGCAGGGAGACGGAATAGGTAACCCAATAGGAGTTATCTATGTTCAATTTCTATGATTTTATGATATCGCTTATGGATACTGTTCAGTGAATTAAGCGGGGGGGGGGGGGGAAGGGCGGGGGGAAGCAAACTTTGGTGCCACAATTTGGAAACCCTGAGGGTGGGGAATATATTTTGGAACTTTCTTGGATTTTGATGAGGAATCTGAAATTTTTTTTGTTTGCCTTATATATTATATTTCAAACCACAGTTTTAAATCTATTTTCCCAGTTCAACAATACATAGTCTGATTCATTTAAAAAAATGAATCAAAAGTAGATAAAACCCCCTGACATAAGAACATAAGAAAGGCTTTACTGGGTCAGACCAAAGGTCCATCTAGTCCAGTATCCTGTCTTCCGACAGTGGCCAATGCCAAGTGCCCCAGAGGAAGTGAACCCAATAGGCTATGATCGAGTGATCTCTCTCCTGCCATCCATCTCCACTCTCTGACAAACAGAGGCTAGGGACACCATTCTTACCCATCATGGCTAATAGCCATTAATGGACTTAACCTCCATGAATTTATCCAGTTCTCTTTTAAACGCTGTTATAGTCCTAGCCTTCACAACCTCCTCAGGTAAGGAGTTCCACAAGTTGACTGTGCGCTATGTGAAGAAGAACTTCCTTTTATTTGTTTTAAACCTGCTGCCCATTAATTTCATTTGGTGACCCCTAGTTCTTGTATTATGGGAATAAGTAAATAACTTTTCCTTATTTACTTTCTCCACATCACTCATGATTTTATATTCCTCTATCATATCCCCCCTTAGTCTCCTCTTTTCCAAGCTGAAGAGTCCTAGCCTCTTTAATCTCTCCTCATATGGGACCCATTCCAAACCCCTAATCATTTTAGTTGCCCTTCTCTGAACCTTTTCTAGTGCCAGTATGTCTTTTTTTAAATGAGGAGACCACAACTGTATGCAGTATTCATTATGTGGGCGTACCATGGATTTATACAAGGGCAATACGATACTCTCCGTCTTATTTTCTATCCCCTTTTTAATGATTCCTAACATCCTGATTGCTTTTTTGACCGCCGCTGCGCACTGCATGGACGTATTCAGAGAACTATCCACGATGACGCCAAGATCTTTTTCCTGATTTGTTGTAGCTAAATTAGCCCCCATCATATTGTATGTATAATTGGGGTTATTTCTTCCAATGTGCATTACTTTACATTTATCCACATTAAATTTCATTTGCCATTTTGTTACCCAATCACTTAGTTTTGTGACTAAAGACATAAATAACCTGCCATTAATGGTGTTTCAGCTGCATGAACTACTATTTTTCTTCTTAATTCTGGGATGCTTTCTGATATAAGTGGAAGATTTCCACTTGCATATGCCATTTTAAAATCTGCAGTCTGCCCAGCACACCATTTCTAGGTGAGAAAGAGTAACATTACACTTATTTGAGTGAATGATTTGTAACTATGAAGCTCTTGACACAAATAATACAAATGATAAGTCAAATTTGAGGCGAGGTTCCTTTATGCTGAATATCACCTTATTACTCAGTGAGTAGCCCTAACGTGATAGTCAACATGAGTAAGGGTGGCATAATCAGGCCCTTAAAAGTACTTTCAAAAGCTGGATGCAATGGAACTCAATTTAATGTCCATAGGCAGTATTTGGGCATGTAGCAGTTAGTAGATGTGATTTGAGAGATCAGCTTGAGAGCACTTTGAAAAGCTGGACTCTAAATGTGATGAAACATTTAAAATGAGCACGAGTCCCACTTTCTGTCTCCTTCCATGAAACAAAACTGTTATAGTGTTTATGAATGTATAAATTAGAGCTATTATCTATCAGTAATAATTACTGATTAATTAATATACAGTATAGTCAAGCTACAGCACACCATAGCGTTTTCATTAGGGCTTATAAAAACTATTGATCTTCCAGGGATAATGAAGTCCTAGCAGGATAACAAGATCAGCACAGTTAATTAAAAGAATCAAAAAGAAAGGCAACTGCCTTCTTCTGATAGTATTCCTTTTATTTTTCTATTACTTTGTATCTATTAACATGGAAGCCGGGATTTCACTGGAGTCTTGGTCCCAGCACACAGCCTGAGTAAGCTAGTGCTCCTGTGAGTGAGTGGGGGAGGGCACAGATCAGAGGGGCAGATCAACCAACTTATCCCTCCTGCCTAATCTGCCCCGCAAATGCTCCATGATTCTTGACCTGGGCTCCAATAGCAAACTGGAGAACTTCCACAGCTCAGTACCCAGGAACCCAAACCTCTAATATTTAAAACCATCCTATTTATAAAGGCCATATCCCATCCCCGAGTCCCTCCTTGGGGTACTGACCCAACTAATATAGGAGGCATTGAATGGGGAGAGGCAGGATGTGTTGCACTTGAGATTTAAGCACCACTAAGCAGAGCATGGAAGGGTATATTGGGAGTGGGGAGGTGTGGTCAGTAGATGCACAACTGTGCAGATGAGCCATCAGTTAAACTGTGAACCTCTTGCAGAGAAGTGGAGGCAGCCGTGGAGGCCAAGGGCTATATTAGCAGCTGAAGAGCACTCTCATTTTTACTCCCTGGGCTGAGAGAATGACTCCATCCCCTAGGAACCCTTCAGGAAACTCCCTGGTGCAAAGCCACTTACTCAGATTTTGCCTAGAGAAGAGAATTTGGGCCATCATATCAACCCCCTTCAAACCAAGTGAAAGACCGTTTCGGCAAAGGCCAAATCTTGCTTGTGCAGTGCAGAGACTTAGTAAATGTCCAGAGTCACTCAGCCAAAGCTGCTATGTTGCTGCCTTTCTTTACACAGAGTAATATATTCTTTCTGGTTTTGTTGTTGCAGCTGCATGATGTTTATTCATTCCTTACCTTGGCTGCTCTGAGGTTCTTTCTACTCTAAATATGATGCTACATGACAGAAATTATTAGAGAGGCATATATTATATTACAAACATCAAGGTGCATTTAAGATTGAGAAATAATTAGAATTTAATAGCTGCCTTATACAATTATGAAACAGCTTTATGCAGTTCATCTAGCACAGTTCAACGTTCAGTGTCACTGACAGAGCTTCTCTCAGGAGGGGCATCCTTGTCAGTGTGACAGGAGGTGAAGAATCCCTCAGGCATGTAGAGATATTGAGATTTCCTCCTTTAATTAGGGCCAATCTTACTGCAGAGCATACTGCCCATTAAAGTCTGTTTGCTGGATTTTTCATTGATATTTTGGCTCTAGCTGCATAAAACATGAACTCACAATGGGGTAATTTGGTTTTCTGCAATGCAATATGAGAAGAGCAAGTACTGAAACGGAGAAAAACTGACAGCTCAACCCCACAGGACACCAGCCTTTACTTGACTAAATACAAATGTTTTCAAGCATTTCAAGAGAATTTTTTAAAATGTGCACAACTTGCCCCATGGCTACAGGGACCTGCAACATCAAATGCCTGGCTTACAAAACTATCTTTACAGGGAATGAATGCTTTTAATCAACACAGGAGTACAAAGACAACTAGCCTAAAAGCAAAGCACTCCACACTGCATGCAGGAAAAGTAATGCTGTGAATGCAAAAGAGCTTTAGAAAACAATTTTTTGTAACAGGTGTGCATAGCCAATAATATTTCAATTCTTGGAAAGGAACAAAGAAAAATTGTCCTTCCCCCTTGAGATTTATCATCTATAGTATTTGCTGGCAAACAGCAAATTTATTTTCAAATAATATTGCGAAGACTAAGAGTGCTATGGTTTTACAAATTTCATCACTACAACCGGATAAAAATAGGACACTTCTAAGAGAAATATATTCAAACTTCCTTTTCTGAGCATTGGGGAGAAAAAACAAAAAACAGTGGAGAAAAGAACAATGTTTGTTTTTAATTTACTTCATTAAATAAATGGAATAAATTGTTATTTTAACATCCCTCATCCTCTAAACTTTTTATATTCCTCATGATTATTCTCACCTGTCCATATTTACTGTAGGTTGATGTGAAATGACTATCTGTGAGTGGGTCACTGATTCCCCATTGTGTGGTGATTCTGTCACATGTTGAAGCTGAGATGCCACTACAGATTCTAAGGGAGATGTGGGACTGGTTGCTAGAAGAAAGGAGAAAAAAAAAAGTCCACAAAAATTTAAAGAAAGACAGTCTGCCCAGAAAATAGGATAAATAACCCCTAAATCCTTTGCAGTCAAGAACGCTTTGATCAGTAATAATACATATCAAGTTTGGGTTCCACCTTAACAATTTAATATAACTCAGTCAGAAATGAATAAACAACATTCCAATGTAAAATGTGTTTCTTCTGAACAGCAGTAAATTTCAACTTTTGGTCTGTGTTATACAGGAAGTCAGACTAGATGATCTCAATGGTCCCTTCTAGTCTTGGAATCTATGTAAATGCTGTACATAAACTTATTTCCATGTAGAGAGAGTGTGATGTTTTCAGTCTTCACCACCCACCCACAGGATGACATATGTAACTGCCCTACCTGCAATCTACAAAAGCAGAAACTACAACTTGTAGTTTTATATTTAGGTGGTGAGGAAATTAGGGACATAGTTCATGTCTTCTAGGTACTGCCATGACCCTGCAGCTGCGCATAATCTTACCAAGGACTGTAAAACCCAAGAGCAAATTTTTGAGAGACAAGGATAAAACTTTCAGTCTTAACTCTGGCTTCTGTAGACTTAAGATGTAATATTGTATAAATATATGTGACTTTCATTTTGCTTAGTAAGACATGCTAAAAACCCCTCAAAAATTAAGAAATGGTGCCCCCACCCAACTGTATCAAAACCTAATAGGTTACTGCTACTGAAAGGTGTTTATCTGACAGTCCTAAACTTATCCAAAAACAGGCAGTGTAAGCTTCTCCCCATCATTCTACCAGTGTGCCTCCACTCCTGACCAGAGGGCTCATCACTAGAGGTCAGTCGACAGGATTTTAGACTACTCTTAAGTGCCTCGATCTCATTTGAAAAGGGGATTGAGACTCCTCAATCAGTTTGGCATTGTGCTGCCGAGCACAGCAAATCCTAAACGCCTTTAGGAATCTGGGCCTAAGTCCCTATTATTTTTATTAATAATAATTATACTGGGCTCTAAGACTACACCTTCCATATGCAGATCTTTACAATGTGCTTTACAAATATTAACCTACTATTTATTATTGACTAGACTGAGTGTTTACTCTCAGGCCTGTGTCAGAGCAACTCCAGAAGGAATTGTTACTCAGGGACACTGCTCAGCATCAACTTTCCTCAGGAGGGCCAGCTTTGCATGGTGGGAAGGGAGGGGCCATATGCTGCATCAGATGCTGAATGCTCCCCAGCCAGCCAACTTCACTAGCTGATGCATATGTGTGTGGAGAGGAGGCGAAAACAGAGCCCTTAAATTGCATGAGCAGCCCCTTGTCTCCCTGCACTCAGACTCACAATATGGATAAGCCCTGTGCAGTGGCAGAGAGGGTGGAGGGGATTGGTCACAATAGGCCCTAAATCAATAAATTAAATAGGCTCAGGTAATGACTTTTGCATATTTTATATTTAGTAATACCCTGTATTGATGATTATTTATTCAGCACTATGAAGTGACAAGTACTATTAAGCATTATGACTAATATCAAATTTCAGCCTTGAGCAAATTTGTTTTTAATGACTGAGATAAAATAAAATCCTAAAAACAGGGGTTAATATGGACAACCCTGAGAGAACAGGCTCTTATAACTGTAACACTACTCTAGTAAAATGGTAGAACCAGTACTGTCAAACTTGATATAACTATCATAATTAACTTGTTCATTTTCACTCTAAAGAACATTCCCACACGCGACGATAACACAGACATTTTCTTGAAAAGCACTGAGCTACATAGCTCTAAAGGAAATATTCACAGTGGTAACATTCTAAACAAAAAAAAAATCTTAGAAATTTCTCATTTTGAATTTTTAAATAATTAAAATCTACTCAAAAACTGAGTGAGTCCCTTGTGTTCTTGACATTTATATCAGTTAGCTTGGATTGCAAAATTGCAAAATCCTATCAACCTCAATTCATTTGGCTATGTACTTCTTGTTCTGGGCTAAGAGCAGAGTCAAATGCCATACCTGTTTCTCCAGTAACATTTGCCTTAGATATCTCTCCATTTTGCTGTTCATTAGATTTCTATAGAGGAAACACAGTTTTGTAAATTAAAAGCAGCACTGGAGAAAAGGGAAACACATGCCCAGGTATTTATATGGACGATGAAATGTAGCATATACCTTATCTACAGCTTCTGTGCGCCTAGTTCTTCTCATGATCTCCTCAAGTCGCTACAAAGAAAGTTACAAAGAAGGAAAATGTTTATTGACATTGATTAAAAAAAATCACCCTAAAACCCATAATCTTTGCTAATGTATTCAAATTGGCGTTTACTGAAGAAAAAACCCAACCTCTTGGGACTTGATCTAAATCCCATTAAATCAATAGGAATCTTTCCATTCACTACACTGGGCATGGATCTGACCTTTAGTGAATTTCTGAAGCAATATTTGCAATAACTATGTGTGTCTTTCTACAGTGCACATGCAAATAAACAAACTGCTGAGATATACAGTACCAAGATTCCCTGCATGCATTCGGTTACCTTCTTCCGTTCTAAGCGCTCTTGTTCTTCTCTTTGGGAACGCTTTTCACGCTCTAACCGAATCCGCTCCGCCTCTTCACTCTGGCGAGCTGCTTCTTCTTTCTGAGTAATGGGAAAGGAACAGAAATAGGGACTTATTCACAATGTAATGGCTTATCCACACTGGCATCTGCCTATCTTCGTATGACATTTTAATTTACAACAATCTGACAAGGAACTTTTGGGGTTATGTGATCAACAGAATTTTCAGACTGAAATGCAGGTTTCTTAATTAATGTCTGTGTTTCGCTTTCTTCCCTTAATTTTATGTAAATTAAAAAGCTGGTAATCTTGTTTGGTTCTGTGTCTGTTTTATGATGCATGCATGAATGCACAAAAAATGACTAATGAAAATGCATTTCCTAACCTAGCAGCTAGCAAAAGTGTTCATGAGACTAATGCACTGGGCTGATGAATGCTTTTGATAGGGTCAAAAGAAAGCAGCAGAATTCCCTCCTGTTTTCCAGACACTGTCCTTGCTTAACAAAAGCAATGACAAACAACCATATGCACACTTCCTGTTTTTAATTAAATGTAAGGCTCCCTTGGGAGGTACTGTTGAAGGGCTCTCTCTATAAGATAAGACTGTCTTGTATTATTGGAGGCACTATAATAGTTCCCTAGTTAAGGGTGCATTGAGATTTGCACTTAAAGAGGTTTCATCCTGTTTTATATATGAATATTATAGAGTACATAACTCAATTTACAGCATGTACTCAAGAGTACAGAATACATTTTCTGAAAAAATTCAGGTAAATGTCTTCTTTAGTTTATAAGTTTAATCACTTTAATACAATCGTGTGTGTGTGTGTGTGTGTGTGTGTGTATTCTAGTCAGACTAAATTTATATATTTGTTGAGAGGATAAAATCATTAATGTTTATGAGGCACCCACATGCTAATGAGGGTTAGATAAGTATGTAGATAGAAGAGGAATCTATATCTATATCTTGCATATATTAAATAATTTAACCTCACAACAACCCTACTAAAGCTGGTAAAACAGCATTATTATCCCCATTCTACAGATGGGAAACTGAGGCAGAAAGCTCAAAGACCCAATTGTGATACTCTTACCTTGAGTGGTACCTTCCTTCTTGACTGCTTTCAATAACGCTACTCGAGGGGCAAGGTGCTATTCAACATAAGAGTATCAACATCTGTTCCTAAACCACAAGCCCCACATGGGCAGTATCAGTGTAAGGATCAGAATTCTGGAGTTTTGCATTTCCTTTCCTATGCTAGGTCCTCAGCTTCTCTCCTATAGGCATCCAGAACTAACTCTGAATAGTAAAGTTACCTTGGCATTTAGCATGTTAAAACTGTAGGGCCCAAATTCTCCTGTGGTATAACTCCACTGAATTCAAGGGAGTCACATGACTCGAGAATTTGGCCCATAATATCAAGGGGCTAATTTTCAATTAAAAACCAAACAAAAGCCCTACAGAAAAAGATCCACCTGCTGCTAGATTTTTCCACGGAGAGAAATACATCCCAGCTGTTCTGTACCCATCTATGAAAGCAAGAGTCAGTCCATAAGTCACTTAAATTTGTAATATAAAAAGGAAATCTAGAGTTGACCAGGAGATTAACAACCCAAATCACCACCACACAGCCTGGTATGAAAACTCCACGGAGAAGCATACTTGTTTCTGAATGCGCTCCATCTCCTCCTTCTCTTTCTGGTCTTTTTCTTCTGCCTGCCGGCGTAGCTCTTCTTCCTTTTCTCGCTCCTGCTCTACCTGCCTTCGCTGTCTCTCCGCCTCTTGCCTGCGAGCCTCCTCCTCCTCCCGGCGAGCTCTCTCTTCAGCTATCTTCTGCGACAATGCCTCTTTCTTTAGCCTATGACCACGAAACACAAGTGTAAGAGTGTGGGCGATTCTGGGCCAGGGCAACAGCAGCACCGGACAAAAGAACAATGAGATTTCTGACTCCTAGTGAAATGTAACAGAGGTGAGCGTTAGCGCCCAAAGTGGTGATTCAGTTGGTGAGAGAAGGCAAAAGAAATAGAGTGAGACGTGCATAATTTACGTCCAGAATTACTGGAGAGCTTTGGTATTAAATGAAAAAAGGGAAAGGCCTATAAACCACAGTTATTGGAAATCTAAAAACACTTTCCATGAAGACCCTACTAGCTATAGGTATCATCATCATAGGCAGCATGTGACTCTTTCTTTTGGGGAGGCTTTTGTGAGCACTGAAAGCTCCCTAGAAGTGGGGGGACCCGTCCCCACTCCCCGCTCAGCCTCTTCTCCCTCCCCACTGCTCATCCCTAGCCATGAAAAGTGATGGGGCCATGGGGAGGTGAGTCCCACAGCTGGGCCAGCCAGTAAGAGGCTGTGTGTGCTGATGCCAGAGCAACTCAGCTAAGGGGTGCCAGAAGAGGGAGGGGCCAGGGCCCCATCACTTTTTCCTGCCTTAAGGATGACCAACAGGGGGAGGGGGTGGAGAGGAGCGAGTGGCAGGCAGGAGGCCTTGGAGGAGGGAGCAGCAAAGTGAGGGCGGAGCCTCGGGGGAAAAGGCAGAGCAGGGGCAGGAAGAGGCAGAGCAGGAGCCTCCCCAAGCCTCGTATATGCACCACCCATGATTTCCATAGCCATGGGCAGGATCCTCAGCTGGTGCAAATCATCACAGCGTTACTGATTTCAGTTGGAGACACAGTGAAATTTGCACCAACTGAGGCTCTGTCCTTCATTCTCTTGGTTTAAAGCACTACATGCACATATGAAGAGGTGGGACACATTTGTTAAGAAGTTTTTCAGATTTTTAGTCTCATTATTTTTCAGCTTACGTGACTCATGTAAACAAATCCTGACAAGACACAATTATTCCTTCAGTTTGGATTTTCATGCTTCCTTTCCTTAAGGATTGGTTCTGAACCCTCCATATTAAACACTATGGTAGCTACCAAAATGACATAAAGATGCTAAAATGTATCCTCTCCACTAAGCAGATTTGGGCGTCACCTTTCAGTCTCTTCCCTCTCCTTCCTTTCTTGCTCCTCCCGTTCTCGCTGCTCACGGGCCAGTCGCCTCTTTTCAGTAAGCAGTCTTGTTGCTTCTTCTGGGTCAGTAGTACCTGCCGAAGCCTTGCTAGAAACAGGGGATGGTGAAGTTGCTGGTGGAGCAGGGGGCAAAGCTGGAGCAGCTACTGAAACAGGCAGAAAGGGAAATTCATCCATATAATGCTGTGTCAAAAATAACGACCCCCAACAGTGTATAACTGAATAAACCTCCCTAGGAGGACAGGAAATACAATTTGAAGTATGGGAGCTTTGATTACATAATATTTTCAGGCCCACAAGGATACATGAGAAGAAGTGGAAATCATTAACTCCTGAGGTCCAGATTCCTTCGGAGGGAATTTTGCCCCCATGCACCCACAGGAGCAGTTGCTGTTCAGGTGGAATTCTGCCAGGGAAGAGAGCAGCTTTAAACTCAAACTGGGGCACAACAGGAAAAAGCCTAGGAGAGTTGCTGAATCAGCCCATTTCCCAGGTGGCCTGACCCTGCTTGGGCGGATCCCATTTTTGTATGTGTACTGATCACAGTGCAGGGGTTGTGGGCAGTTTGCAATATTGTGTCCTCCCTTCTGGCCAGCTGTCTGGTCTCAGGGGCCTGAGCCAGGATTCTGATAATGCCATCAGGCCCTTCATTTCTGAAAGTGCCCTTCAATTAAGGAGGTCTTGTGAAAGCCCCCATTAGCACAGCGATCCACATCAGTTTGGCAGTCATTCAGCTGTTACCCACATAAAGATTACTTGGCACATGCTTAGCACATTTCACCCTAGAATCTTAAAGAGCTTCACAACCATTAACTAACTAATCCTCAACACACTGCATGACGGATCTTACACGCACTCTTTACAGATGGGGACACCAAGTATCTTGCTCAAGTTCACACAGTGTGCAAGTGACAGAGCTGGGAGTAGAACCCAGAAGTCTGGACTCCCAGTTCCCCATTCTAATTACTCCTTTGCTCATTCCAAAAATGTTGAGTGAGTAGCCGCCTTGATGTCAACTGTCCACCTACGGCCAGTTGCATACACAACCCATCCCCCCTCCTTCCTCGTAACGCAATGTCATGCTTGTTAGGTGCACCCTGCCTCAATCTGAAAGCTGCATTTGAGTCTGATCTTGAATGTAGTTTTCGTAAGACAATTTTCAGGGGCAACTGTGACAAAGCGAGGTCCTATAACATAACCAGTGACAGAACTGACAGTTCTGGTTTGTGTCCAATAACGTTTATTACTGGAGTGTACTTTTTCTTAAATAAAATATTAGTTCACGTTTCTGTTCGGCTGCCTGGCTTCTGAATACCTGTCACGTCCCCCACAAACTATAGAGAAGATGAATTGAACTTTTTCCTCTAGAGGCCAGGCACACATTATTCAGGGACTGCTATCAATATGTTAGCCAAACTGAAGGAAGCTCACCCAGACAAGCAGCAATGCTTCTGGCAGTGCCAGCGACATGTATAGGGAGATAGACAGACTGACAATGATGTGGAAAACTACAGCTGGCTGTAGGATTTGGGGGTGATGAATTGTTGCCTGACTCTTCCTAAGTGTCACTGACACATTGTAAATGAAAAAAGGAGAGGCTCTGTGATTGGTTGAACTAGGCATTCCCTGCCTGCTGCCAGAGACCTCACTGCCTTGGCGCACCCTGCCCCAGGAAGCTGTCTGTAACAAGAGAAGGGCAGTGAGCCCAGACCTCCATGGGTTGCCTAGAGCAGCCTCTCAGAATCAGCTGCTGGTGGAACTAGTGAGACTTGGTCTTTTAGCGGCTTGAAGGGCCGGGAGGAGAGGCCAATCAGTGCGAGCAGACCAGATAAAAAAGGCCAGTTCTGGGGCAGCCAAGGAGGGGTCTTTCCCCTGTCTTAATCCAAGAAGCCAGGCCAGGTCAGAGCCTAATTCTGACTGCAACCTTTGGCTTAAGTCAATGGAAGGCTTTTGTTTACTTTGTGGAGTGTAAGGCCCCTGTGGATCATCCTGAGTGGAACATTAATTTGACCAATGCAGGACTCCTTTGTTGTAGTTTAAATGAATTATTATGCAGAGTTCCATATTAATATGCCTAGTTAGGGATCTATTTGTCAAAAACCATTTCTGAATCTTTTTTGTTGTCTATATTGTTACAGACATACTTGCTGACAGGTATTTTGAAATAAATGACCAAAAATAATTGAAGCTGGTGTGATTATATTGTGTTATTTTGACAAATAAAATATGCAGAATTTGAAAATATTGTGCACAGAATTTTTAATTTTTTGGCACATAATTCCCCCAGGAGTATTTATTCCATGTTATATTGCCTGTCCCTTCTTGTTCCCTACCTGGGTTTTCCTCTGTATTCTGTTACCTCTACTTTATCCTGCCTTTATCCCCCATGGGCATGTGCTACCAGCATGGCTAAATTGGTACAGATCTAGTTTAATTAACACAGTTGGCATCGTTGCTTCTGTTCATTCATCAGCCAGGCCTTATATCATTGAGATATAACGTAGCTTACCCTCTGGTTTTATGCTAGCTTTCTGAGAAAGATTTCAGCATTTAGCACTAGGGTCCCTTAAAACAACAAGCAGAAACAGAACACCAGCTTCTCCCACTGGTCAATGAAGAAAACATTTATCCTGTTTTTCTTATGATCTTGTATCTGTCACTTGAATGGCTACCTACATATTTTTGGTTGTCTTGCTGCACCTGGATTGAACTGTATCTGCAGCAGTAAAATACTCCAGAGATTAATTTACCAGCAAATTCCTTACCATTAAAAATGAAAGACTGAGTAACCTTATGATTTCATTTTCCTGCCTTGGGCAATGCATCTTTGCATGACACTGAATTTCCAGTAGGGAAATAATAAAAAACCACTAGCAGACCTGGACATTCCCGTTGCCTGGGTGACTTCAGGAGATGGTTTCATGAGACACTCCCTCTAACACCAGTGGCACGCAACAGTTGTTCCACTTTAACAGAGCTTGGAAAAGCAGTTGTATGAGGACACGAGGGTCAACCATGAACCACATTTTTGAGGTGTAAATTGTGCTAAGCCAGGTAAAGGGTGAAATCAATAATGTATCACATGTTCTAAGGAATTTTTAAAGGACTGTACAAGCCAATTATGGAAGGAGAAGTACTGTGACTGATAAAGATGCAATAAACTGGGTGGGAAGGGAAGAGGAAAAGAGAAGGACTCAAAAACATCCCTGATCCTTACCTTGAGCCGGCTCTAATTTGACAGAGAGACCTTCCCCTACGGATTCTCCAGCACTTGCTGAAATTGCTTTACTCTCTTCTGTCTGTTCCTCAGCTGCCTTCTCAGGCTCCTTTTCTGGTCCTTTTTTCTGACTATCTGGTTTCAGCTCTTTTTTGATTGGTCGGATATTGCCAGGGGAGGGAGGGCGCGTCTGAGAGGAGGGCACTTTGGAAGAGCCAGGTGGGGAGGTTATCTGTTTGGGGGTGCCAGGCAAAAAAGGCAAGGACTTGGATGCATGCCTGTTCAACCACAAAGAAAACAGAATGATGGCAATAGGTTGGGCACCCTTCTATTCCCTCTATAGATAAAAGCTGTAATAGCTCAAAAACAAAAACAATCATCACTTCGAGATCTCCCTCCCAACCAACAGGAAATCTGAAACATGTTGAGACAGAATAATATTATTTAGCTGTTATACAGAACTTAATCTTCAAAACTTTTTATGAACATTAACTAATTAATCCTTAATACACATCTGTGAGAAGGGCACTGACGGGATATAATCTTCCTTCCTCCTCTATCCCTGACCACTGAACACTTTCCTTTTTAAAGATTTGTTCATTGTCTGGGTGTACTGGAAGGAGGACAGGAGATGCTGGATATGGTTTAACCAGGTTGCAATTTTATTATTAGATGTCTGGGAGTACCTGGCAGATAAAAATGTACAGTGCAGGTAACTCCATGATCATTTCAACATCTGCCAGGGAGCTTCCGTTAGCACCCCCACCTCTTTCCTCCTGGTCCCCAATCACCCCATTGCTGGGACCTTACCATTCCCTTCCTCAAATGAGGGTTAAAGTGGGCTATAAATGGGGGGGGGTGAGGATTAGCTCCTTGCTGTGCCAGTCATAGGTGTCTCGAATGCCCCTTGTTCTGTTCCTTTAACAAACACCTCCTTTAAATCCTTTACCAAGCCATTTATCTGGTCACCATCTCCCTTCGCTATGGAGTATCTGCACTGGACCTCTGCCCCATACTGGCATAATGAGTTGCAACATTGTAGCCTAACTCCCTTCCCTACTCACCGTAACAAAGCCCTCCCTGAACCTGCTGTGGGGAAGGCAAACCCTCCCACTCCACCTTGGCCAATCTGGTGGCGAGGGAAAGATTCCTTCCCAGCCCCCCTAGAAAGGAGCGACTAGTGCGACTGCCCTCAGCAGATCCTGACCAAGCCTGGTATTTTGCCATTTCCAAGTGTAGGAGGGTGGGTGCTACTCTGCCTGGTCTGGAGGAAAGGGGGTTTCTCCTGCCAGGCTTGCCCTTTATCAACTCCCCAGCCCTCCCAGGCTCCGGGGGAGGAGTCAGCATCCCCACGCTGTCCTGCTCTACTTCTGCAGCAGTGTCCATGCCTCACTACTTCCTCCCCCCTTAAGCAGAACACCCCTTTCCCCAGCAAGCCAGACAATGTCCCTCGCCCCGGCTTAAGGTGTCTTTTAATGGCCATTTTAATCCACGTTTTCTGTTGCTGAGTCACTCGATGAGCACAACAAGTAAAGCTTAATATAGCTGAATCCCAGCATCTGTACTTCACTTACCAAACTGGGGAGAGCGCTAGTGATCTAGTTTTGGGATTGGAAGGAGAGTGAAGTTTCTTTACGCTGGAGGAGAGGTCCTTTTCTCTTTTGTCAGTCTAAGGATCAGCAAATAAACAGAACATCATATCGCACGAGTAATTCCCATGGGCAAAGGACTACACATTCAGCATAGGAAAATGAGAAATCAGTGCTGCCTCAGCACTTTCTACAGCCTAGCTGGTAAGTGTATAAACATGACTCCTGAAACAAATGTAATGATGTTTTATGCCGGGAAATGAGAATTTGATAGTATGCACGCATATTAGTCACTCTGTGCTATCCTAAAATGCTACGGAAAACTTTTCAAAAAATCTTAAATTGATACAGATAGATAATTATCCTTTCTTAAAGTTTTTCTCTCCACTGTTTGCAATACCCATGGAGATGCTTGAAATTAACACTTCATTCACTACAAATGTTGTATTTCTTCAGTTGGCAAACAGCAAGTTGCCATCCCCCATTCCCGACAAGCTCCTTATGGAGCTCAAGTGTACATGGCTCTATTTATTTTGTTTCCTTGTTTATGTGCTAGCACCACAGCTGCCATCATAGGCCTGAAATATGGTTCTTCTCCTTCTCTTCTCTGCTGGCTGGCTTGGCAGCCAAAAACCTCACACTGCTCAATCTTATGCAGAATAGTTATTTTCTTTTTTCTTTTTGATTTCTTATCTCACAATGGCAATTAAAAAATATCTCCATAAGAACTCAGAGCATATTTCCTACTAGATTATAACAGTTTCAAAGTAGATCAAAATTTGGGACCATATGTACTTGTAGGAGCAGCTTTAAATACAAGAAACCCTCAACTTTTAGGGATATTGAATTCAAAATTTAGCTGGCAATTTGTAGAGGAAACAAGACTGGTGCATGGGTATCTATCAAATGTCTTTCTCAGATAGCATCCTGCCATTCATGGAGCAGCATAATCTTGTCAGAGACCAATATTATACTACCATGGCCAGGTATCAAGCACAGCACTGGCAGAGGGGAAGGCACTACATATTGCTGATTTAGTTAAAAGATGTCTATATTGTTTATCTGAGCCATTAACTTAAACTGATTTTATAAAATATGGGAAAAGAAAGTTGAAGAAACAGGAATTTCTTGTGCAATCCCTTTATTTTTTTCCCTATTGACAACCATAAATCCTGAAATTCTTTGGGCAGTTAATCTTAGTGTTAAAAAAAATAACCTTTCCATTAAAATCTTGTTAAGTGTTAGCAAGTGATGGACCCAGGTGAAAATACTTTGCACAATGATAACTTGCCTTAAAAACAAAAAACAAAAAAATCAATGGACAGATGTTCAGGTGGTATAAATCGGCATACTTCCTTTGACTGCCCTTGAGCACCTAGCCCATTAATTGTTAGGTGCACAAAAAATGCAGGATTTGGATCATTAGTGAAATGTCTTTAATGATGTATGTCAGAGTGACACCAGCAGTATTGAAGATGGAAAGAGACTCAATAGATCTGTTATTCTCAGTCAATTAAAAAATCCCCACCATGTACTTTCTAAACACATTTAAAAATAAATCTGATCACATAGACAGCATAGTGGGAATAACTGCTCATTCAGCTACTTTTGCTAATAATAGTATTCACAAATGGTCTTCTTCACCAAACAACTATGTCAACCTTTCTTCTTTTTTCATTATATTTTTTTAATTAAAAAACAACAAGAAGAAAGTCAAGGAAAGTGTGGGCCCCTTACTGAATGAGAGAGGCAACCTAGTGACAGAGGATGTGGAAAAAGCTCATGTACTCAATGCTTTTTTTGACTCTGTCTTCACGAACAAGGTCAGCTCCCAGACTACTGCACTGGGCAGCACAGTATGGGGAGGAGGTGACCAGTCCTCTTTGGAGAAAGAAGTGGTTCAGGACTATTTAGAAAAACTGGACGAGCACAAGTCTATGGGGCTGGATGTGCTGCATCCGAGGGTGCTAAAGGAGTTGGCGGATGTGATTGCAAAGCCATTGGCCATTATCTTTGAAAACTCATGGTGATCGGGGGAGGTCCTGGAAAAATGTAGTGCCTATCTTTAAAAAAGGGAAGGAGGAGGATCCGGGGAACTACAGGCCAGTCAGCCTCACCTCAGTCCCTGGAAAAATCATGGAGCAGATCCTCAAGGAATCAATTCTGAAGCACTTAGAGGAAAGTGATCAGGAACAGTCAGCATGGATTCACCAAGGGCAAGTCATGCCTGACTAACCTAATTGCCTTTGTTAGGGATTTTAAGGGGTCCCACTTGCCCCAGACTGTGTCCCGCTTGCCCCATGTTGAATTAGCTGAGCATAATTAACATTAGGCCATTATAGGTCAGCTTGATATTAAGACATAGGATAGCTGGTATGGCATAATCGAAAGGCCAACAGGAGAAAGGGGAACCAACGCCTACTGATAATTGTGAAACATGGCCTAGTATAACAACATATTAGCAATGGAAAATTAATAAAGAGTCTTGTACAATGTAGCCGCACGTAGGTGGGCGCACATGTAGTTGGGAGGGGGCTTGCTGTGCAACTCTATTGGAAGTAGTTGTATTGGGCAATTTGGTAAACAATAAGGCGTTATTAACAATTAAGATCCAGACCCCCACCCATAGGGTCAGAAGCAAACTGCATCCTAACCCCTGCCTTTCAGGCCCAGGTCTGTTAGCAAAACCCAATTGCTATATAGAACAAAGGTTAACTTCTGCAATTCTTGTCTGTCTATATCAGGGGCATGAGGGGGGGGGGTGATGAAGAAACCAGAGAAAGGGGAACTGAGGGAAGCTCAGCTAGAATGCTGAGCCTTATCCAATGCAACCGCAAAGGAGGGGTCTTACAGGCAGGCAGACTACCAACGAAAACTGCCCAGAAACAATAAAAGGAAACACCATGTATGAAAAAAACTGAAGTAGCTTGCAAATGTCACAACTGATACTCCCAAATAAGGGTATTTTAAGTAAATGCTAATTTGCGGTTTTAAACTTTATAAGCTCGGTAAAATTTGTAACAGGCAGAGGGGAGTTTTAACCCTCTCCCTGCATGCATGCTTGTACTATAATAAAAGTGCCTCAGTGTGTCTGACCCAAAATCAAAGGCGTGGTCAATTTTTCCACGACACCTTCTATGAGGAGATAACTGGCTCTGTGGATGAGGGGAAAGCAGTGAACGTGTTATTCCTTGACTTTAGCAAAGCTTTTGATACGGTCTCCCAGAATATTCTTGCTGGCAAGTTAAAGAAGTATGGGCTGGATGAATGGACTATAAGGTGGATAGAAAGCTGGCTAGATCGTTGGGCTCAATGGGTAGTGATCAATGGCTCCATGTCTAGTTGTTAGCCGGTTTCAAGTGGAGTGCCCCAAGGGTCGGTCCTGGGGCCGGTTTTGTTCAATATCTTCATTAATGATCTGGAGGATGGCGTGGACTGCACGCTCAGCAAGTTTGCAGATGACACTAAACTGGGAGGAGTGGTAAATACATTGGAGGGTAGGGATAGGATACAGAGGGACCTAGACAAATTAGAGATTTGGGCCAAAAGAAACCTGATGAAGTTCAACAAGGACAAGTGCAGAGTCCTGCACTTAGGACGGAAGAATCCCATTCATTGTTACAGACTAGGGACCGAGTAGCTAGGCAGCAGTTCTGCAGAAAAGGACCTAGGGGCTATGAGAAGCTAGATATGAGTCGACAGTGTGCCCTTGTTGCCAAGAAGGCTAACGGCATTTTGGGCTGTATAAATAGGGGCATTGCCAGCAGATTGAGGGACATGATTATTCAGTTCAATTCGACATTGGTGAGGCCTCATCTAGAGTACTGTGTCCAGTTTTGGGCCCCACACTACAAGAAGGATGTGGAAAAATTGGAAAGAGTCCAGCAGTGGGCACAAAAATGATTAGGGGGCTGGAGCACATGACTTAATAGGAGAGGCTGAGGGAACTGGGATTGTTTAGTCTGCAGAAGAGAAGAATGAGGGGGGATTTGATAGTTGCTTTCCACTACCTGAAAGGGGGGTTCCAAAGAGGATGGATCTAGACTGTTCTCAGTGGTACCAGATGACAGAACAAGGAGTAACAGTCTCAAGTTGCAGTGGGGGAGGTTTAGGTTGGATATTAGGAAAAACTTTTTCACTAGGAGTGTGGTGAAGCACTGGAATGGGTTATCTAGGGAGGTGGTGGAATCTCCTTCCTTAGAGGTTTTTAAGGTCAGGCTTGATGAAGCCCTGGCTGGGATGATTTAGTTGGGAACTGGTCCTGCTTTGAGCAGGGGGTTGGACTAGATGACCTCCTGAGGTCCCTTCCGATCCTGAGATTCTATGATTCTATGAACCCAATAAAAAGTGCCGACTGATAACCTTGGAGACTGAAATACTCTATTCACAGGACAAATTTAGCACAGGGCAGCAGCAGTGAAAGCTTCACAGTCCTGGTAATGTGCCATAACCATGATCTGAAAGGATCATCTCAAAGACTAAAAGAGTAGTTCACAGTCTCTATGTCTTGTATTACTCTTAGCTAAGACTACCCTCAAGAAGCATTAGAGAGACAAGGTGGGTGAGGTAATATCTTTTATTGGACCAACTTCTGTTTGTGCGAGCTCTGTGTAGCTTGAAAGCTTGTCTCTCTCATCAGCAGAAGTTGGTCCAATAAAAGATATTACCTCACTCACCTTGTCTCTCTAATATCTTGGGACCAACATGGCTACAATAATACTGCATAGAACACAAGAAGAATGTCAATAGCAGTTGTGCTGATTGGGAGTTTGATGTTTGCCCTTTAGGAAACTGAACTGAAAACAACTGAATTCACAAAAGCCACAAAGCTATTGTTAAATAATTGGTACCAACTAGCATGATGTTAACTGGTGACCCAGAAGTGAGAGACTCCATTACCATTCTCCAGAACCATCCACATCTCTTTTTCATATGTTCTAATGTGTATTTATGTTACACGGTTCTGCTACAGCTGCTAGACTACATACAACTAGCATACTTACCCCTGCTGAGTGTGTGGTCCTCCTACGTCCAGATGTTGTGTCAAAGAATTTTGGTCGGTCTGCTGGATTTCTACAGTTCATGGCCTTGTAGGACAGAGGGCTGATGGGGCTGCAAGATGCTGAACGAGGACAAATGGGGATAACTACGTGTGGGTTGTTTTCATTTTTTTTTTTTTTTTTTTTTTTTAAACAGAACAGTATTGGAGGAGTGACAAAGGAAAGCCAACAGCAGGAAACAGGAATGAGAGAGAATGAGACAGAGAGAGAAAAGGAAGAAGGTATTAATACATAAGGAACATTTTTAGAAGTTAAACCAGAAGCATCACTTGATACTCGTTCATTTAGCCCCAAATATTGGTACATTTCTAATCGGAATTCATATACCTTTTAAATTGAAAGTTAGTAATTTTCATATTTATCAAAGAGGAGAAGGTGTTCAAAAACAAATGGACATCAGACAGTGATATTGCCTTTTATTTTAAAAGTGATGGGTCTGGTAAAGCAACAAACACAAAATTACTTGTGTTTCTCCAGAAATTGAAATGCATTTTAATCTGAAAAAAAAAAATCAGACAAAAGTCTGACTACAATTAGGTTTTCAGGAACTGGTTGGGGCAGGAAGGGGTGGTTGAAAGAGAGATACACATACAAAGACCAAAACATGCCATCATCTATACAGAGAATATAGTTCAGCAGTCTAGCAAAATAATTACATTCCTTCACGTCAAATTGACAAAGTCACATCATGCGTTAAGGATAATTTGTGAACTTGTGATCGCTTGGTGAAATTTACAAGATTTCAGAAATAAACAGACACCGAATAAATGCATGCTTCTTCTACCCTACCCAGAATACACTGTACCACTCAAGCAGAATAGATTTGTAGCATAAAATGCATGTATATTTTTATGTTATCATTAAAATGGATATACCATAGTACAGAGGTGGCCTAACTTACTGACCCGCCGAGCTGCAGATGACAATCTTCAAAAGTTCAAGGGCTGGGTGTGCCTGCCAGGGCTCGGGCTTCAGCCCTACTTCTGCTGATACCCCGAGCCCTGGCAGGTGTGCCCCGGAGGGCTGAAGCCTTGAGACATCCCCCATCCCTGCTGGGCAGAAGCCAGAAGCAATGCCGGGGGGGCACATCGAGTCACATCCCTCCCCCCGATTTTTGCCAGTTTGCTGGCTCTGCTCAGTCACATGGTGTCGCCGGGCCCCCCTCCCTGCATGGCAGCTGCTGGAACCAGCAAGTTGGGAGCTGCAGCCCCGTGGAGAGAGGTAGCAGCAAACAGCTGAGAGCTGTAGGGAGAGCCATTGCTTTTGCTACTGCGGCCCCTCTCTGCAGCTCCAAGCTGTTTGCCATCCCCTCTGCATGCGGTGCTAAGACTTGGAGGGGGCGGGGCGGGGAAGCTGCTGAGGGTAGAAAGGGGGGCGGGCCTGAGGGGCATGACTCAACCTTTTGAGGGGGACAAACCTTTAAATTGTGTGCCTCTCCCCGCTCCCCATCAGCAGGCACCAGTCATCTACGGCAGAATCTCTGAGTCCCACCACCCCACTGAAGGGCAGAAGCCCCAAACTCCCCTCCACCCCCCCCCAATCTGGTAGGTGGAAAATGGGAGGTGTGAGGGGAGCCCCGCAAGCCTCACTAACTGTAAAAAAGCCGTATATGGCTTGTGAGACCCGGTTTGGCCATCCCTGCCATAGTACATAAAAATATCAACACTGCAAAAAATTTATGGATAGCATAAAATATACATGTCTGCAATTTGTAGTAGCCACTGCACTTTAAAAAGTTCCTTCTGTAAGAAATTTTTGTCTGGATTCCTCATTCAAAACCTGCTAATATTATCAATATACTTTAAGATAAACAGCCAGTCTAAAGAAATTTCTAATAATCCACAACTAAATTATTTCTCCCCATTATGATAATAAGCATATTATAACCACTAGTTTTTTCTGCCAAGTTGATTATGATGAAATCAGTATCTGGGATGGCAACTCTTCTTAGCTGTTTGCAGAGGACAAAGTTTATTACATGGAAATGATAGATTATTAGGTTTGTGATGTTTAGAGTACACATGCAAAGAGAATTATAGTGGTGCAAAGTGGACCAAAAAAGTACTTCTTGTAGCAGTCAGAAATGCTGGTCAGAGTATTCACAGACCTTGTTCTGTTCTTATTCTCTTGGCAGTGTGGTTTAGTTCACAGTGAAAACAGGCCAAACTGTGTAATTATTTAGGTGCCTTTCCTGTTTCTCCTCTCATGGTCATTTACAATATAGTGAGAATACTTGTTATTCAGCATGTTACTCAATAGCAGAGACAGAACGCACAGGTTCTCAACAGTACCTTTTTTCCTTTGCATTATTTATAAAAAAAAAACAGTAGCCCCATTTTCCCTTGGAAGAATCTCTCCCAGTTTCTCTCTCAGAGAGAGAGAGAGAGAGAGATTGTTTGTATTTCCATGCATATTATATTTCCACAAAAATGCACACTGCTGTTCTAATAAAGGTCCATTGATGTAGCAGAGCTAGTTATACACCTTTGTCTGGAATGAAGACTAAATGAACTTCATTAATAAAGCAGCAAAGAATCCTGTGGCACCTTATAGACTAACAGATGTTTTGCAGCATGAGCTTTCGTGGGTGAATACCCACTTCTTCGGATGCAAGCAGTGCACTGCTTGCATCCGAAGAAGTGGGTATTCACCCACGAAAGCTCATGCTGCAAAACATCTGTTAGTCTATAAGGTGCCACAGGATTCTTTGCTGCTTCTACAGAACCAGACTAACACGGCTACCCCTCTGATACTTCATTAATAAAGAAATTAAGCTCACTTAAAAGCTATGGCAAGGGCACATGTTTGCTTTATCAGTTAAGATGAGTGTGTTTAATGAAATATTAAAAGGAGACCATCACCAGAGAGTGAATTGCAGAGCAAGCATGAAATGGAGTTTTACACAAATTTCTTTGCTGAATGTCCCCTCATAAAGTACAGGGGGCATCAGCACAGAAATGTGTTTTAACTTTTAAAAAATATATATATTCCCTCTCTTTGAATCAATCCTCTTGGAACTTCCTGATTCTCTGAAGCTATCCTAGATAGTGACATCATAAATATTAGAAGTCAAGCACTTCATTTCATTTGTGATGGAACTGAATGATGCTTTTTGTGGTATCTTCAGTGAACCAAGATGCACTAAGAGCATTTGATAGAAATTTTTTTAGCGGATTAGTTAAAACTTTCTTCTGTGCTCAGTGTTCTCAATAGCTTACTTAGTAAGAGAAATCCGTATTTAACTTGATTTTAATTTTTGCTCTGAAGTTCATCTTTAAGTAATAATGATGAAGGAGCAGGGTAATTTCCTGGGGATTAATGACAGGCTGGGATGAGTTGATGGCTAAGGGCACAGTCATGAGCCATTAACACCAGATGATCATTAATCTCCAGGAAATGCCCTGGACTCAAATAATGCAGTTATTGCTATAACTGGGCAAAATTGGAAAACAATGGGCATACAGAATTTTTTTTTTAAAAAAAAATGGGTGATACAGTTCCAAGTAGCACAGAGAGAACTACCCTGAATACCCTGGCGTATTAACCACTCATGTTGCTTAAAATATCCGCCAATATTACAATTTAGCTTACAATTTATTACTTAGGATGAGACTGAAAATTTTTCACATCTCCTCTAGCAGAGTAATTGCTTGCTAAGTTAAGAGCCTTGCTTTCTCAACTGTCAGCACTGTAACCACTAGCTGCATTTCCAATTTCCTACCTGCTAAATAGAATTTCATGATATTAAGTACTAATTTTACTAGCCTTTGCTGTTAAAGACATGATGCCCCTGGAAAAGACTCACATTGGCTAACTGTTCTGTTTGTAGAATATTACCCACCTTTTCCTCCCTCCACCCCCCAAAGCTATCCCCCTGGAACTGTATACTACAGCCTAATTAAAAATGAGAATTCTTCAGTTAAAGCATCTTTGAAAAATAGTCTTGCGAAACCAGTATTCCCCCTTACCTTCAATATCCTTTATTTCAAATAAAGGCATGTTTATAGGAGGGGGCTAAGAAAACCTGTCTGAACTTAAACGTTCAACAGGTGGAACAGTATGTTACCAATGAATTAAAATCCCATAGCGTGGTCATGAAATATCTCTACAATCTATAAACAGTGCAACTACTTCTTCTCTATAATACACCAGAGAATGACCTGCTTCTTTTCCATCATAATACATCACAACCCTGTTTTAAACATGCCTGTGACATTCTCCTTACTTTTGAATAGTTTTCAAGCTACCTCAGAAAGACATTACCATAATCTCTGTTATTTTCTGCCCCTCAGTGGAAAAGCAAAGAGTTGTTTTGTGGTTGGTGGAGAACTTTTTAACAACAAAGTCTTACTTCTGCAAACACTTACACATGTGCTTAACTTTAGTCATGCTAGTAGATCACTGAAATGGGGGACCTAACTTGAGAAGTAGAACAACAATTTAACATTAGAAAACAAGTTAACTATAACCAGTACAATTTCTCGATGAATAGTAACTTCAAAATAAAATAGTTAATTGAGTCTTTTCTTTCTTTAAAACACAAAATAAAGCAAATAGTTTGAAAAATCAAGTCACTCGTGTCATATATTCAGTCTACCAGATTTTTTTAAAATGGATAATATGCTCTATATTGGAAAACAAACACAGTGGTACAGAATGCCTTTTTTGTAGCAGGGGCAGTACACAGCAGCTCTAGCAACATACAGCGGGCTATCCTGTTTGCTGCATTGGGTCCGCATACTATAGTGGACTATGACGTGCTGCTTGCTGCCCTATGGGCGTTTTCTTTGTTGCACTGGTAAAGATAACGGAGATTGATTAAGCTAAAGAGAGAGGGAGAGAAAAAGAAAGGCATACCAAGAACTGCTATGCTTTTAGGAGCCATTCTAGTTCACTCTATACAAACCTGGAGTGCTTCTGGAGAAACATAAATAAATAAAAGAATGTTTGAAAAGAACAGCTGTGAGAAAACAGTAGGCGTTCACCCTTTTAAGTTTACCTGCATCTCCAGACAAGGCAGCTGTGCTTTTACTTCTGGCCAGGAATGAATGCGTGGGCATCAGCAGTCTGCTAACAATGCTCTTCTCCAATGGACTGAGATTTAGACGGCGAGCTGAATATGCACCATAGAAGCAAGATGTTAGATCAGACACTTTCTACAAATCACCAAACATTGCAGAAGCCGCCTCAAAATACTGCACCCAGCCATACAGGGGCATCTTCAAATTATGATTCAGAGATTAAGAGCACATAGGTCACTCGTATATTTTAGTCACAACCCACTTTACTGCCTTTATCTGTAAATTTTAAACATTTACTCTGTTTGCACTTCTTTTTCATTATTTTGCTGACATAATATGCTAAACTGCTACCAAGTCCTAATATTTTGTTCCTATCCCCGACTACATAGATTTTAACACGTGTTTTTGTTCCCATACTTTTCTAGACAGGAGCAATTATATATACATTAAAAAAAGGAAGCCCGTCAATCATATTAGAAAAAATGTGTTGTTTGCTAGCTAGCACAGAGAGAATACCCTCATAATCCTTACAAAAGGATTTTTTGGTTAGGCCCCTAGCATTTCTCAAAAATCTCTTTGGTCCACTCTCAAATGGGACCACAATTCCCTTAATTATGTATCTAGAGACCAGATACTGCAGTGATGGGCACATCAGAATTTATTACATATACATTGGAGACTAATGATCAATAAATCATAATCATCTTAACACTGCAATGTCAGGTTTTATTGCATCTAAAACATCCATTCACCATAATTTCGTTTTAGGGGTAGCAATAAAGATTGCAACTTGAATTCATTAGGCCTGGTCTCTAAAATGGTAACCAATTGCCAGACTTACACTGGAGACTGAGGTATTTTTTTAAATGTAGAGGGTCAACATTATTAATTAAACCCCTGAACTACTCTTAATCCACTTTGCTCCGGCTCCCATGAAAAGAGAGGCTGATCTTAATAAGTATTATCCTACAAGAGTTTAATTTCCTCAGCTGCCCTCAAGCACTGATTTTTTGTATCCAAAGCTGCTCTCCTGAATTCTGCTAATACAAAAGTGGCACCACTATAGAAATACAGGTCTCACAAAAACAGCAGGCTGTTTGCATAAGTGCCCTTACATAATGAACTACTGCAAAGGCTCTTTTCGATTAATGGAACTATTTCGAGGCTTGCACAGATTACACAAAGTACAAAATACTCTAAAGAGGCCTCCATTAACGTACACCAGTTATCATTAAGCTTGCATCTCAACAATGAGGAATAAACCATAGAACATCATTATTACACTGAAGGGCAGAAAATCATTTTGTTTCCCCTCTGAGCCTGTATGTTCAGTGTGTCCATTATTTTAGCTACTGTGCAAGCCCATGGATTTGTTCACTATCTCTTAATCAAACTCAATTTCTAAAGATTAACTGCATGCTAGCAAAGTACAAGTTTGAGGGAGGTTAAAAGCTGAGGCTAAAGAAATATTGTCACCATAATTAAATCTGAGCAAAATCCCACAGACTATTATGTCAACGCAAAGGGCAGAAGAACAAGTACTAGACACAAAATCGGGACCTACTCCTGATGAACACTTACTTTCAAGTATAGTAGTTACTACTACCATACGTAGTCCTGCTGATCTCAACAGGGCTACACACACAAACATTACACTCAGTGGTAAGCTTTTGTAGGATTGAGACCTAAGAATTCATAGAGAAGAGCATGCACACACACTGTAACAGAGTGGTCTGCCCCTTTATAGGCCAGGGCATCTGGGACTAGCCAGCCCTGTTTCATTATCAGACCCATTTGGGAAGGGCTCAGGTGTTCCCAATAAAAAGTCTGTGAAGATTCAGTTGATGGGGCTGAGGGAAGGAGGTTGGCTCCTGTAGGGTAGCACTGGTGCAGAATAAAAGGCCTCTGGATCCTGACAGTCTGCTTTGGTAGGGAGTTTTGTGGTATATAAAAGCTTGATATAAAGCTGTCCTTGGGAGCCAAAAAAATCTTACCGTGTTATAGGTGAAACCGTGTTATATTGAACTTGCTTTGATCTGCTGGAGTGCGCAGACCCACCCCCTGTGGAGCGCTGCTTTATCGCGTTATATCCAAATCTGTGTTATATCGGGTGGCGTTATACCGAGGTAGTGGTGTACTTTGTTGACTTTTGTTTGAATTAACAAAAATTGTGTCCTGCAGGAAGGGCCTGAAAGATTTGCAGCAGAGCATCAGTCCTCCCTGGGCTGGGGAGACAGGCCAGCACGCTTGCACATGGTGGAGATGCTGGGGAGGGGATGGGCCCATGGAACTGAGACAGTGGCTAGCCTGAGCCCAGACCAGGTAAGGCAGCCCTGCTACATACATACTGACAAATAAAAACACATAACATGCCCACTCACTCATGAGGCCATGTTGTAATCAAAGTCTTTTGAGTATGTGGAGACCCGCAGATTTATCCTCCCATCAGTGCATAGGGGAGAGCTATATGTAGAACTCTCTCATCCCTTAATCAATCAGAGAATACAGACACCCCCCCCCCCGCCCCAAATGCATTTCAGAACACGTTTCTGCACAAAGGAACCAAATATCTGTTTACACCACCAAAATTATAAGTCAAATAAACACTGGCTGTACCATCATAGGGAAAAAACAACAACAACACACAGTAGTTCCATCCATTTACAGGGTAATTAGCTACAATGAACCTGCTTGGAAGGCAAGCAACAACTATGAACTTTCAACACCATAACAAGCAGAAAGGAAGAATATTTGCAATCTACCGCCATACTACCCTTTAATTAATATCTTTGTGATGAAGTTTTAAAAGAGGAGTCATTTTAACCTGATCACAAGTAGGGACTAGGAAGAAGTGAACCAACCACTTTTGGCGGTGCTTTGCAGAGTTTCTCTAGATAAATTAAGTCTCAAGATCCCATTTAACCTAAACTGAGCTTCTGACAGCATTAAAAAAGGCTGAGCAAACCAGACTGGCACTTTTTTCTATTTCAATGGTGTGAATATTTAAAAATTGGACCTTGGTTCTGAAACCTCCTCCAAATCTCTCTGACGGGCGTAATCCAGAAACTTGCATTAAAACTCTCCGGAACTTTGCATCCTAGGTTAATCTCATATTGAAATTATTTATATTCATAGCATCTATGAAAGCCATATTTCACCTTTAATACATGTTCTAATGGCCATTAGGGTAAAAAGTTTAGCGGGAGCGGCCAACTAAACTATGGCCTCTGGGCCTAACATGGCTCATGGAGCGGCAAAGAGAGGCTTGCAGCCACCTTCTTCTTTAACGCAGAGATGTGGCCCTGGATACTACAGGACCCAGCATGCAGTACAATACCACGGGGGCATGGATCAGCGTTCACATTGCAGTGTACTCCTGATCAGTACCTAGCCCAAGCTAGGGAAGCTAATGATCCAACCAGCAGACCAAATTCAGTTATGAATCCTGGTCACACATCATGAGGCACCTTGCACATACACTATGAAGTTCAATGCCAGGCATTTTAACTGTTCAGACCTGTAATCTACACAGGTTGCACCTCTAAATTAGAGGAGAGGGTAGATGTAATCAGCTCAATTTTATGCAAAACCAGGTGTGGTCTTTGGTGTCCTGGCAAGTTGCCAATGCATCCTCGGGGGTGTGTGTGGGGGGGAAGTGTCAAAGGTTAGCCACCTCTTGCGCAAAGCATAAGCAACTTTTTATTTCAAGACTTTCAAAACAATTATTTGTGGGGCAAAGAAAACAAGAAGAGAGGCCTCTTCATGGGCGTATCCAAGATGAAGTTCGAAAGCATAAACCTTTCCAATTCTTCCACTTCTTTTATTGAAAAACTGATGACCTGTCCTGTCAAACCCCAAACGTTCAAAAAAGCAGACGTCAGGCCCCACAGCATCGTGAGATATTTTTTAAATCTCATGATTTTTAAAGAAATACATGTTCAGGGTGGATCAAAATCTATTAAAAAAATTAAAGCACGGGTTTTTTTTTATTTAAATCAGATGTTTTGATTTAAATGATTTTTTAATTTTATTTAAATTATAATGTTTTTCATTTAAAAAATAAACCCATTTAAAATGAAATCTGAACTTGATAAAAAATATGTTAAGGCCTAAACTTATAATCTTTTAAAACATTTAAATCAAATATAAATATGCTGAATCTGTGAGTCTCTATCAAAAACTTTGAGTTAAAGTCTGCTTTTCTACATACAAAGTCTGAATCAGGGAGAAAACATCTAATTATAGAGATTAAGCTTTATAAATATGACACAATAGGTCTGCCTAAGTGACTTGAGAGACTATTTTCTCATTTTCAAGAGAGTCAGGCAAGTTGGAACTTAAGCTCCAGTCACTTTCACTTAGGCACATTTGAAAATTTTCCTAGGCTGACCTGAAACAATTAGTTAATCCCTCTGGTTAATAAATCATTTAGTTGTAAATATGAAACATGTTTTGATTAGAGAAGTTTATGTATCCAAAACATGTAAGGTTGTTTTAATAAAAATGAATGTGATATGCGGTTTTGTGTGTTTAATGTAATTCCAGTTAATATCCTAATGCAGCTTGACACAAATCATGTGCAAAAAATAATTATACAGTAAATTTATATCATTCACCATTTTCTAACATACCAAAAATGTACAATTAATAAGACTGTTAATAAAACTATTAAGCTACATAATTGCTTAAATAAATGTATATAGTTATAGTGTACCCTACTAGGTAGGAAAAAAGATGCAATTTTCTTAAACATCTCTGGTATCAAATTTAGTGTAACGACTATTACTTGTAAATCAACATGTTTTAATGGTTATATCAACCAATGAGAATGCAACTTTCTTTAGAAAATAACTGAAGTGCAAATGGAAAAGTTGATTTAAATTAATTATTTAAATTGAGGTTTTCCACTTGGTGGTTTAAATCACCTTGATTTAAAATGAATCCACCCTATACATGTTGGGTTCTTTTTATTTTGAAGAAAAACAATTTCAGAGAGGATGGCCTTGCAAAGCAAAGAACGTGTAACTCCTACAGAACCTAAAATAACATCCAGTTAATGAAGTTTTCCTTGAAGAACACTATTTAATTTTCTTAAATGTCTCTGGTATTAACTCCCTTGTTTGAATTATGTTAATTATTCATGTTTAGTGCAAACAAAGTACAGTTTGAAACCCGTTTTAGCAGCCTGACTAGTTTTAAAACTGTAATAAAAAGCTGCACAATAATGCTGAACTTGAAAGGGAATGAATAACATTTTTTAAAAAGTCTTGTGGGCAAAGTTAAATGTCCATTAATGAAAACCTTTTTCTTAGTATGAACTGAAAAGTCCCCTGTTCTTCAACCATTTAAAAGATACTACTTAACAGAAGTCATGTCCTTGGTGGCAGATATAAGCCACCTACGATAAGCTCATCATACTCCAGTTCCAGGCATCATGCTTAGGATAAGGGCAAAATCTGCCTGGGTGCACTGAGGAAGATGAAGAAGGAGCCTCTTCTTTCTCTTGCACAGCACAGTTCTTTTAAGAGCCTTTCTTAAGAGCTAACTGGAGAGGCCACTCTGTCTCTCTAAAGTTAGGGGCTCAGCTGGGTTAGGGTGAGCCAATGCCCTGGGTACCTGCTAGCAGGCTTTAGTGGAACATTCACTAACTTTTTACAAAAACAGATTTAAAGAGCCTTATACAGGATGCCAGTGTTGCCCTGTTCTCTGAGATCATCCGTAAGTGTTGGCGAAGGGCATAAGGGCTAAGCCCTATTTTCATGAAAACGGCTACAGCTCTTTTAGTGTTCAGGCAGAGCAAACACTGCCTCACCATTTAGGGTTTTAGCCAGAAGACCCTATGCAATAAACTGCACGGGATGGTACTTATTAGACTAGCTTGATAGGATGAAAGGCTTTGTCAGCCCTGAAGATATTGGAATCTGTGATTCCAAGGAGTCTAGTATTCACACCTGTGCCCTGAAGCACTACAACTTCTTGCCTGGAGGATTTATTAGTGAAATGTCTCCACCCTGGGGTAATGTACTGTATACTCTACGCACGCAACAACACACAAACAGATCTATAAAGGCACCCGCTGATCACAGGTTCACTGAGAAACCATGTGCCTTAAGAAAATCCTAGAGTAACAGTAATACTTGGCACTTGTACTGGTTCCGAATGGAAAGTCAACATTTACCAGCAGCTTGCCAACAACACGCAGTGGTGTCAGAGATACAGCAGTATTGCCTTATACTTAGCACAGGAAAGTAATATCTGAGATAACACCAGGTGGGAGCTGTTGGTAAATGCTGTGGGGAGGGAGTTATGGCAACTACTATGTACAGTTCTTTGTATTCTCAAAGGACTGTACAAACCTCAATCAGAAGTCTGGAGAGTCCTGTGGAAACTCACTTTTTGAAGAGTCGTGTTTCCTTTATTTTAATAATTTATTAATGAGGATAATATAGCTTAGTCCTAACTTTTGCAAAAGTACTACACGATATCTCTGCACAGTTAAGTTCTGTGGCCTTGTTAACCAGCCCCCTGAAAATAATGTATTAGCCTTTTCAACCATTTTTAAAACATTAAGACCAGGTCGAAAAGTAGACAGATGACTGAAATGAATATGCTCTATTATCCACAAACCCATACAATCAGTTGTGACCACAGGCACAGTGGGTGATATTCCACATAATTATCATGCACATTCCACTACTGCCACTGTTTTGTCATAACCCCTCAACACCACCCTACAAAACAGAGCCATCACTTGTAAAGAATGGCAACAGTAAATGCAAAAAATCTGAAAGGATAATGAAATTTATACTGACTGGGTTTCAATAGCTGTTGGAAGAAACTATTGTTCTGGAGTTACATAATTTCCTAAAACCATGACATACTTCCCCCCCAGATCAGCAACCTCGGCAATTATTTTAACCCACAGGCAAGAGTTTATTGCTATTGCCCTCAAATCTTATCAATATGGTGTGTAGTATTAAACATATAGAAACAAACAGACATTATATACAGAATCACGCGTACAAACATGAACTCATTGCAGCACATTTTGTTAAAGAGCTACAGATAGAGGCTTTCCAATCAGTTTCACGATATAACAAACTGTATTCTTTAAAATATCTCTCTATATATTATATTTTCTGTGCTCATATACAGTAATTCAAATTTGGGATGAAATGCAGGACGTCCCTTTTGTCCTTTGCTGGGAACGGGAAATGATCCTATATAGAACATTTTGTCAAAAAGCTTGGTCCATTTCTTTTCACATGAAGTTATCAAAATAACTTATTTTATAAAACTCATTTAAGATGAACTTTGTCTTATAAATCCTCACAATTTAATATTGCATGTTGTGCTGTTGATTAAAAGTCTGATTGTTAATCTTGTTTGCAGATCTGAAAATATCAAGGCATTTCTTCCAACAGAGCAACCTTCTAAAGCTAAAGGAACATAGAAAATCAATAAACAGACATTGTATGAGCAATATCTAACTGCTTAGTTAAATTTAAATAAATCAGCAACATGAATGTACTCGCTACTTAAAAGCTTTGTGAAACATGTTTCCAGAAGTTCAAGAATTGGAACCAAAGTACACATGAAAAGCAAAATGGGCAGCATGACTCAACATAAATAAATGTATAAAAATAAAATGGTTGCATGCGCTATGGAGAGATGTGTTGTTTCTGTAGTTGCCACTCATTTACTAAAAACCTGACAGAAGCACCGCTTTTACCACTTGCTAAATGAAATCGTTCAGGCAGGTTCTGATCTTTTAAAAATATAGTTCTTCTTGCAAAGAGAATGTTCATTTACTTCTTTCAACCATTTGAAGTCTTTTCATTCCTCTTTAAATAGAAAATGACTACAAATGCTCACTGTATCTGCAGAGATTGTTAAAAACAATGAATCAATAAAGAACACTTTTCTCTCTCTGTCTTTCAACTGTACCTCTGTCTGGAGAATTTAGTAATGTTGCAGATGAGGAGGAGAGCCGCTTGTTAATGACTGGATCAACATGTTTCGAGAGGTTCATTGTTGAAACAGACCTCCTGTCTGGATCTAAAACAAATGGAGATAATGCTAATTGACAGCCCACATGCAATAATGCAACTTCCTAGCACACTAACGGGAGGATAATATAGGACTAGAGAATTTCTGCTCTATCACTAAAACTTTAAAAATAGAAAGGACTTCTCAGTGGACATTTTACAGATGACTTAAAGACTTGGCACAAGACTATTTCATTTTAATTGCAGGTAAATAAAGTGATACCCTGGATGTTTTTCATTCACTCAAGCTGTGATCCAAGGTTTCAGATGGAAGATCTGAATGGGCAGCTAATAAACAAGATGAGATTTTAATGTTCACTTCACTGCACTTGCAGATAGGTTTTGCTCTAGGCTCAAATGAAATGGAAAATTACAGGGAATCTGTATCATGTTTAATGCTCTGGTCCATCTTTTCAAGACCAGGTTATAAAGCAAGAAAGTCCTTAGCATCACTTGAATCACAGATGCTATTCAGCAGGGTACTGTTGCAAACCAGAAGATCAATATCCAGAACATATAAAAAGAGAAGACACAGTAGAGGAGGAGGAAAGCGAGCACACGAGACAAATGAGGGTGGGCACAAGAGGAATTCAAAGATAAGGCTCAAAGCCAAAGGGTTCTATATAGGTAGCATACTCCATATCAGAGAAAGTGATTTTTCCACCTACACTGTTCAAAGACAAAGCTAGTCAGTCCTAAACTGCATGTGATTTAATGGACAAAGAAAATAAATGCTATGTAGAAGACTAAAAAAAAATTGTAATACACATGCTTTGTATATGACACCAAAGGGCTTTATTTTGCCTTTCTTTATGCTTTGTGGCTTTCAGAATGCAGCATCACACTGCATCAATCTCCTGTTCAAGTGATGCAAAATCAGCATTCCCATCCTGCTAAGAATGTGATAGATATTTCAAGAGTACTGAAAAAGTGATTGTACACAATCCAAAGAGGTTGGCAACAGCAGAAGAAAATGAGAAACTAGGACCAAAAAAAGCAATGTATAGGCATTCTCTGCTCCAAAATATTTTGGGGGGAAATGAGTGCATGAATTAAATCTCTTCCAAGGTAGATTTTTGTTTGGGAAACTGACAATTACTCATAAGAACAGCAGAAACTCAGTTCCACTCTTGCTTAGACTTATGGCCCCAATTCACCAAAGCACTTTAAGCATGAGCACCCATGGGAAAAAAATGGTGCTCAGGCAGCCCCCCTATCAATGCCTCTCCCTCCCTCCAGCGCCTCCTGCCCACTGGCAGGCCTGCCAATCAGCGCCTCCAACTCCGTCCCAGTGCCTATTGCCTGCCACGGATCAGCTGTTTTGCAGCATCAGGAAGTAGGGAGGAGTGAGAGCACAGCACGCTTGGGGGCGGAACTGGGCGGGAAGAGATGGGGCAGGAAGAGGCAGGAAAGGGGTGGGGGTGCAGCAGGGGTGGGAAGAAGCAGGGGAAGGGATGGAGTGGGGTCGGGGCCTGGGCAGAGCCAGGGGGTGCACCCCCGGGCAGATTAGAAACTCGGTGCCTATGAGTTCATCATTAGGCTGCAAAGCACTTAGACCCAGATTTTAAAGGTATTTAGGCGCTTTAATACTGCTGCACCTACAGTGTTGCAATACCTAACCAATTCAGGAGCCTAGGTCTCATTTTCAAAAGGGATCTAGGCACTTAGGAACCAAAATCCCATTGACAGTCAATGAAGTGTTGTTGTAGCCATGTCGGTTCCAGGATACTAGAGAGACAAGGTGGGTGAGGTAATATCTTTTATTGGGCCAACTTCTGTTGGTGAGAGAGAAGCTTTTGAGCTCCACAGACCTGAGAAAGAGCTCGGTGTAGCTCGACAGCTTGTTTCTCTCACCAACAGAAATTGCTCCAATAAAAGATATTACCTCACTCACCCTAAATCCCTTCTGAAAATGAGACTTAGGCTCCAAAATCAGCTAGGTGTTGCAATGCTGAATGTAGTAATGCCTAAATACCTTTAAAAATCTAGGCTTAGTACAGAATGATTTCCAGTTGAAGTCAATGGGAGTTTAACAGGTTCTTAATTGCTTTGCTGAATCAAGGTCTATATGTCCAAATAACCTTGACAATATTGACGTGGACATTTTCTCAGAGATTATCTACGCTTGAGTAATGCTTTCATTATACTGAGTACATCAACATTCGATACTCATGTTACCACTCACATATATGTAAACATAGTTGTTGTGGACAAACTGGTTTTGCATGAAAATCCCCACTAAACATTGGTGTAGGAGTTCCTCATACCAGTGGTGAAGTATAGAGGACAGGCCTTGGAGATGAAAGGCAAAAGGATTTTTTTAAATTTGATTTTTCATCCACTGCCACAGAGCAATTGGTTTTATCTTTTGCTTTATATAATCTCAGCAGGATTCAAAAAGGGCCTAGATGTTCACATGGATAACAAAAATATCCAGAGTTAGAATCGTTCGTGCTAACAGAGATTATTGGAAAAGATAAAACCTCATGTTTCAGAGTTTAAGACACTCTCTAACCACTGGGAATAGGATGAAACCTTCATGGGGGGCAGATTACCCCACATCTGCCTACTGTGGGGTTTCTTGCACCTTCCTCCAAAGCATTTGTTGCTAGTCAGTATTGGAGATAGGATACTGGACTTACTGGGCATTGCATCTGATCTAGTATGGCAATTCTTATGTTCCTTGGTGCCTCTCCAATAGCATTCTCCATGCATGGGTGCAGTGCAGAACTAAGACCTACTACCTTGTTCTGGTCATGTGAGAACACAGTGTATGCCATTACACCAACAGCATACACATGTAGCTGCCAAAGAGGATGTGTAAAGAAAGCATAAGCATTTTAGAGATGAGAAACAACAGCAGAAAGAGCATCTACTCGAGAAAGTCTCTCTTAAATCAGTCCTGCCATCCAGCCCTCATAAATCCATACAGTCCGTAAAGACTAATTTTCAATGGATGCCATTCACTTGGAAGAATTCTGTGTGAATGTCAGTTGCATACAAAACCTGTCAACATAGAATAGGCCAATCACCATTTGTTGGCTAGAGTTGTGATAACATGTTTTAAAACATTATTTGAGCAAAACTGCAGCCAATGCAACTGAAATGCTGCTGAGAAGAGATGCAGAATAAATATAAATCAATATCTTTCACATACGGTATGCAAAAGGTAAAACAAAGCCAAAATAGTGCCCAAAATATGTACTCAAATTAGATCTCATTGAATTCCAGAAGATCATTTTTAAATGGTTAATATTCTTTGTAAAATTTAACCCAAGCCAACATGATACAATCTACTGTACACTGTATACAGTAGTTTAGTGAATTGTGCCAAATCCTTTAAGTCAGCCAGTAATACTTCTCTGTACTTAAACACTGGGAGTTAACAACTGTTCTAGTCTATGTAGTATGACGTTAAGCATGCACTGTCTCTAAATGATGTTGGTTTAGAGGTCATCAGGTAGTTACTAGTCCTATTTCTTGAGGCGCTAGCTACACGTGGAGGAATCAACAAACCACAGTGATTCATGTACCAGGTTTTCTAGCACCACCCAGAGATCTGAAGTGGTGCTCCAGGCCTGCTAAATCGAGAAAGGTGAATGATGATTCAACAAAATAACCTAGGGACAGAATGCAAGACAAATGATTTTTCAAAAGAAAGAAAAATAAAAAGCAAATGAGTTATACAAAGATAAGCAAAGCAAGAAGAGGAACACTTTATGGAAAAGTAACTGTTTATTGAATTTTACAGTATAATAAAATAGATGTAATCCGACTGTTTCTTGTCCTTTTTTGGTGACCAGATTGGTAAACACATTATTCCTTCTAGATAAAAGAATGCAATACTTATTAAAGTGTATGCATTAAAGGAAGAATAGATTTCTAATATATATCCACCATTTTCTGGTGCAAGAATCCATCAAGAACACATCTGAATTCCCTTCTTCAGTTTGAGGTGTACCTTAACAGGGTACATATACATTATTAATCAGTAAATGCAGTTTCATTTAGAGAAGACAGTTATGCGATAGATCTTCAACCTATAACTTGTTACACTTTATGTTTTGCCCACTTCCAATTTCTCAACATCCACCAAACTTCTGTGTTCCTGTTTTGCCAACTAAGGTACTAAATATAATACAGCAGGTTTCAAAGAACGTTTTCCCTTCCTATTTGTATTTTCATCTTAAAATTTTTATTTTACAATTTCCACCAGAAATTCTTAAAATAATTTTCTCTTGCTGTCCTATGGTACCTAACACTTCCATGCAGTAACTTGTGTTTGATTAGTGACACAGCGCATGCACACACACACAAGTGCACACAAACACTAGCAAAGCAGCAGAAGTGAGCAGTTTCAGATATAGATGGAGTTACAGGGTTAGTCAATTCCTCAGTGATGTTTAAACTGTAGCTGAATTTCCCCTTGCTCCCCCTTAGCCAAACACAGAGTTAAAAAACATGCCCATCTTCAAAACAATGCTAGGATCATGAATAAAGAACTTGAACTAATTAGCACTGCATTACCTTCTTCTTTATGGGAACAAAGTATATCATACAGACCGGGAGCTTGGATGAGAAACTGGATCTCCCCCTTTACCTGTATTATTAACGCTGCTGCTTCTATGAATGGGTCCTCCCCAGGACCACCTGTTTTGCTTTTGTTTGGGCTTCTGGCTCCTCTCGATTGTACGGCGTACGACAGCTTCATGTCGTTCCTGCAGCACAACAGGAGAATGTATGAATATGTTTGGATGCTGCTGGGTTTTTAACGAACATTCGCATCACACTGCACGCTGACTTCCACCTGGACAGGTCATCTTGGAGTCAAATGCAAATTGATAGGCAGCGGTTTGTGAGAATTCCACTCAAGGAACTGAGCTAACGTCAAAGCAGGGCTTTATGGTAATTACAAAAATGTAACTGTGAAAACAGGAGGTCTGCTTGAGACCAGTAACAATGCGCATATTATTTGTATAACAGTAGCTCCTAACTGAAACTGGTGCCCTCTTGTGCTAGGCACTGTACATGAGAGAGTCCCTGTTCTGAATTTCTTACAATCTAACTGGATGTCTATGCTGCAACCGGACCTTTGACTGCCGCTCAGGCAGATATACTTCTGCTATCTGTAGTCTAAATTATGCAGCTAAAAATAGCAGTGAAGAGGCAGTGGCATGAACCCCAGTGTTGTCAAGCAACCCAGGGCTTGGGTTCGTTTGTACAGGCTGTGCTGCCGCATCTTCTCTGCTATCTTTAGTCATTCTAGCTAGATAAAAGCTAGCCCAGGAACACCCGTATGAGCTGCAATCACACCTCTGACTGCAGTAGACATACTCTACATGGACAAGACAAGCAAAAGGTGGGAGGGAAAGCAGAAAGGTGCGCTCACTTGCCCACGGGTCACACAGCAAGTAGCTACCAGCTCATTCATCATGCAGTTAAGGGGAAACAAATTTATTATTAAATCTACACTTACTGTAGTCTCCTAGGGTGACCAGATGTCCCGATTTTATAGGGACAGTCCCAATTTTTGGGTTTTTTTCTTATATAGGATCCTATTACCCTCCACCCCCATCCTGATTTTTCACATTTGCTGTCTGGTCACCCTCTCTCTCACATTCCTGACAGTTTCTGAATTAGGCACTTAGTATTTAACTATGGTTACAATGAATCACTAGCAACCTACTATCAATACTACAGGTACCACAATTCGTTTTTCTACAGGGTTTTAAATGTTGATTTTCAGGTCAGTTTTGGCTCTGCTGTGCCTTGCCACAGATGTATGTTAAACATACATATTATTGGACTGGGGAGATCAGTTTTGTAGAGGGACCCATAAAAAGTTGTATCAGTGCAGACACAGCTAAAAAAAAGTTAAGTTAAAAAAGCCTTCCTTTTGCAATGTACCCTACATTAACCTTGACTCACATTCCAACCCTACTGCTAATTTTTAAATGACATATTGGTCAATTTGTTGCTACATCCATCTAGTGGAGAGCAAGTTTCCTGAAAGACTGTATGGAATGTCCTCTTACCTTGTCCTCTTCTATTCTCTGCTTTCGTTTTTCCTCTACTGCAGCTCGTCTTTTCTCTTCTTTTAGCCTCTGTTCTTCTAACTTCTTTTTGCGTTCCTCCAGGTGTTTTTCATAATGCTGCCGTGCCCTCTCTTCTTTTTCTAACCAGACTGATTCTCTTGCAGCTAAAAGAAAAGTAGACATAAAATGTAAATATACTGTACCGTTTAGCATTGTAACACACAGCCTAGGCTGCTCATGACTGGTTGCACTTACCAACTTGTTTTTTAAAAATCATATACATGTCCCAACCAAACTTTATTAAATGCTCACAGTACATTTACCTAGGTTGCACACTAACCTGTGTGCTCATACTTCAATTACTGTATAATATCAACATCAGAATTGGAAATAATGAAACTGAGGTCTCGGAAAATTTAACTAATGCAAATGATTCCATGCCACTTTAAAATTCCTGAACTAATATTCATATTGTGTCCCACACTTAGAGGCAATCACTATTACTGTTTCATACACTGGGCCTCACCGCAGGCAAAAAAGCTATGCTCAGCTGCATTAAGTTGCAAAAGTGAAACTGTAAAACCAACAGGCCTTTGTTTATCTAAAAGCCTCAAATGATAACACTTCACGATAAAGCTACGTTTGACATAAGTTCCATGCAAAACTACGGATCACTCAAGATGTGAGAAGCAAGTTCATGCAATTTAAACATGTGACAAATGTAGACTGAGTTCTGTGTTTCAATAAATGCTGAAACCAGGCTAATTTGGTGTGGTTACAGATTACTTTGTTAGTATTTCCAACAACTCTACTCATGATTCCCTCTAGCAATAAATAATGAAGGTCTGAGACTCAATTCGATAATAATACATGATAATTTTCTGCATCCATTCAATTCTAAAAGAATATTAACCCCAATCACCTGCCCACTGTTTATCTACCTGCAGGATAACAGGAGGGTCAATATAATACTCCAGTATAATAAAGGTGGTTGGCATGGCAGTCTTAGGACCTCATCTAATTCCTACTGACTTCAGTGGGAGCTGGACTGGCCCTTAATGATCAGATCTATGTCAACAGCTACTTGTTATTCTATGAGGTAACAAATTAGCCACCAGAGAATCAGGAACTAAGGTGACCATGCATTAACTTGCTACATATTACTGGTCTTGGAAAGTCCTCAACAGCTTGTTTCAGAAGCGTTCACTGAACCGAATGTGCAATGGAGTTGAACTTAACTCTGCACAATCGACTGCCTGTTCTTATTTGTCCCGTCTAGAATGTAGGCCCAAAATGGGGTCTGCTTTAAACTGTTACAATCTGAGAAGAATGGACTTCTCCTCAGCTGTCATGAAAGTTACAGATCCCAGGATTTCTATTTGCTTATTTTTTAAATATCCATGACATTTGACAATTTCAGAACTTTCTGCATATTGATGAGCATGTATGCATATGTCTGTGTGTATACATGAAGGTAATACTGCAACAAATGTTATTGATAATTGTGTGGGAGGCTCATAAAGAGTAGGAGCTCATTGATAACATGGAGGCAACCCACTGAGCTGTCAGAAAGAGCTTTAATTTCCCAGGGGGGTCAGGAGGTTCTCCTTCTAAGTTAGAAAAGACAATTTTTAAATGTAATTAAAACGGTCTGCCCAAAAGTTTTTCCCAGGATGGTAACGCGACACATACCTTATTATTTTTGTTAGTTACAAACATATACCAAAAGAAAAAAGAAAAATGATTTACACGTTCAAAACAACAGCTGTGACTTTTGATTGTTATGATAATTTTATTACTTTTGCTCGTCACCATCATCTCCCTGAGAGTTTTCTGAGAACTGCCAGCAATAAATCATGTTTGCATTCTAAACTTTGTGTGCGCGCGCATGTTTATTCTCCCTCCCCCTCAAGATCTACAGCTAACGAATATATTGTTAAGTACGTTTCAGTCCTGGAGTCTCCGCCCGATGAAAACAGCTTTTTCCCATGTCAGCTTTTCAAACGCTGCAGAGAAAAATGGGTGGCACCTTCTTTTAAATATATAATCTCACTGTATATGCAAAATAGCAGGGACTGTTTTGAATAGGAATGATATTTGCTCAACTGTCACAAGCAATCAGATCATTCTACTGCAAGGATGAGGTCAAAAACATAGCAAGTCAAGAATAGAAATCGTACAAAGACATTTAAACTGAAATAATTTAATCTACAATAAATTCTACAGCTGTGTGATTAACCTTGATATCAACAGGCTCAAAAAAAAATCTAACACTTGTAGATGCAAAATAGCATACAAGACTCAGCAGAATACAAATCTGCAGGACATAAAAATGTATTCTTTTTCTACACTAGCTTGGATCTCTGGGTTGGAAGAAGCAGTTGAATAGCAGAGTAGCAAGAGTGGATAACCCACAGACCAACAAGCTCAATTATCTTTACTGCAGTCTTCGGACATAACAGAAGGTATGCAAAAATAGACCTAAGAATACATTATCTCTTAACTCAACACAGAGGAAACAGTTGCTATTGTAATGAGTACATTTAATCTGGCACATTTTTGAGATATGTGGGTTTAGCCATCTATATGTAGTTTCTTCACAGGCTTGAGGGTCTCATGAACAGATTCTAACAAGACTCCAAAACATGAAGCCACATTTTGTCTCTGAGTTTATCTATCTATGGTATATATATAGGGCCAATCTCCATAATATCTAAGTGCACATCAATAGGGTGGAGATAAAATCTTTAATTCTTACAAACTGATCTACTTCAAATAATCTTGATAGTGGGACAGCATCTGGAAAAGAAAACCATCCTGTCATGAGCCTTCCAGTAGGCTGATAAGACACTTGTGGGACACAGCGTGTAGGCATTTGTCTAAACTCCTCCGGAAAAAAAATCTGATTCTGAAGTAGGGAGAAAAAATAATAATGGAGTAAATACTCCAGCCCATTTTTCCTCCCCAAGATGAACAGCAGTCTTTCTGGTTGACTTCAACATTGACATTCACTGAGGTCAAAGGACCACCTAAGAGAGAGTTTCTTCTGTTTGTACTGACAAGCTTATTAACAGGCCCTGATGAAGAATGTCTTTTCTGGATAGATAAGTGCACAGAGTATGGAATGGCTCATTAGACCCTGAAGCCATGTCCACAAGAAGTATTATGGAACAATTAAGATGGTTACCCTGGATTCTCTGACCTTTTACAGATGACTCTTGTGATCACTTATTCCAAGGTCTTTCATGGCTCCCTGTCTTTTTCTCTATCACATTCAATTTCCGTTCCTCATCTTCAAAGCCCTGTACAATTCTGCTTTGGAATACTTGTAGCCCACATTTCTGTCAATGCCTACTGCCCCCTCTTCTAAGCCATACTCTGCCACCTACTTCTAGCTTAGCGTGATTTTACTCTGAAAATTGATCATGCAAAAACAACATAAGTGTTGGAAGTAGGATGCTGGGAGTGCTGCAGCATCCCGTACCCTGAAGTGGTTTCCATCATATACAGGGTTCACAGTTTGGTTCATGGCTCTCAGCACCCCCCACTACACAAATTGTTCCAGCACCCCTGAAAAACACTATCCTATTACTCAGTAAATTGGATCTTTTGTGGATTCAGAGTCATACTGGCTTACTTTATTGACAAATCTCAGTATTTCTGTTTTTATTTGTTAACAGTGAAAAGCCAACACAGTTAAGAGACACCAAACTAGATGCTATTCCTTCTTGACTCAACAACAGAATAATTACTAAATTGTGTACACCTCTGCAAACCCACCGAAGACAATGAGGATACATAGGTATTATTATGGGCATAATTTGGAGATTGTGGAGTTGCACAGGTGTCATTAAGGGCACAATTGGGCCTGCATAACTGTTGTTACTGAGGAGGACACACAAGACAGAAGTAACTTGCCCTGACCCTCAGAAGTCAGGTTGAGTTTGTAGGACTGACAGAAAATCTTTTAAAACTAAACATGTCTGAACTGGAAATCATTGAGACACAATAACAAGGACCACCACCGTGCAATTTTAACAGTCATTTTTTCTATTTTAATGATAATTTTGTCTTCTCCAGGCCTAAATTCATTGTTTTTAATGCTGTCCTGTAATAACGGGAATGCAACGTTCCATTTACGTCCTCAGTCCGTAAATCACTTCTTGTAACTCATTACTTCTAGTGAAGCTGTTACTCTTTACTTCAGAGTCAGAGACTTCCACTGTCTCCCCTATTTTTAGGTCTCACTTCTATTGCAGTAGTGCTTAGATGCCCCACTCAGAGATGTTATAGCTAAACAGAAGTTATGGGTTAGATGCAGGAATTACTGGGTGAGCTTCTTGAGCCTGTTATACAGAAAGTCAGACTAGAAGATCATAATGGTCTCTTCTGACATCAAAATCTATAAACCCAAGATCATTGTTCTGTACAAATGCTTATGAAGTCAGTTCCTGGCTACAGCATTTACAATCGAAGATGGCAAGGGTATGGAGGGACATGATCAAAATATTACATACATTTATATTTTTTAATATGAACAAACAAGTATACATGAACTAGTTCTGATTGTCCCTTTCAACCTATCCTTAAGTAGTTGGCTAATTACTTGCTGATGTCACAGAAGAAATGGGTCTTGAGAAATGGTCTGAAGGAAGACAGGAGGAGTTCCTTATTCTTATTCTAAAAGAGAACTGGAATTTATGGAGATGCATACAAAACAAAAACAAATTATTTGATCTTTATTTGTTATAAACCTTGAGTTTCTCTTGCTGTCCAATTAAGAGAGAAGCTAGATTATTGCCTTCTCATTCATTGCTGTGTGACTGCATTGTGTCTAATTTAGATTGAGATTTCCACAAGAGAAGGATTTTGATTTATATTTCTGTACAGTACCTTGTTGCTTATGGTATTGTATAAATAAATAAAACATTAAAAAAAAGATAATCCATTCACTTGCTCTGCAATTCTTGAACAAGTTGAAGAACCTCAGCAGTACCAGGATTCAAAATCTGAGTTCTAGTAGATCATTTTCACCACTGTTTCAAAGCTTTTGCACACAACAGATGGAAAACTGAATTAAGCTTCTATTCTCCTTGGAACGTGGCAAAGATTTTAAAAAGCACTTAGAAGTACAAGTCCCATTTGAAAGTTCCATCTCTTCCCTCATGTGTTGGCTTTCATGCAATCAGCATTTAAAGACAGGCTTCCAAGTGCGTGATAACAAGAGACTTTCACGGCTTCCAAGATCAGTTGGCTCATCCCTTGTGCCTTGTGTTTGTTTACAATGGCAACACAATGTGCATTGTTTGAGAGAGAGGACTTTAATTTGGTATTCTTGAAAGTACTTCTGGAAGGCCAAGACAGTTAAGGGCGGGGGGGGGGGTGGGGGGGACCTTGCCAATATCTCTGGTACATTACTTGGTACCTTAGCTCCATCATGTGAATAAGTCATAGTGGCAGTAGTCTGGGTTATCCTGTGTGTCTTGTGTGTGTATCCTTTCAGGCTCACATTCACAGAAAAAGAGAAGAAAGAAGTTTGTCCTTGGACATGTTTACCTAGATGTTCCCACTAAAGTACATATTAAACCAAATAAATGTAGCTTTTGTGAAGAGGAGAAAAAAATACTTCAGAGAGAGGCAGGAAATGATGGATAGTTGTCCTTTAAGAATGAAGCAGGAGTAGTCCTTCTTCCCCTGTGCGATTTTAGGCAGATAACTAGACTGTCTGAGGATACTTTGTTTATGGAGGTTGTAGTAAGAAAACTGGCCAGCTGTGATCTGTAGGGAGAGTAAGGGAAATGATGTATTTGAACTTTTAAGTTATGTTTTTTGGGAGACAGAGGCTGAAAAAAAAATTCTGCTGAAGTCTTGGGGTAAAGCCTCCACTACCATATACACTTTCCAGCCACTGCTGGGTGGACACTGAGAATTCCCATTCATCTTACTAGCAACGCTATCACTTGCCTCTGCCTCTAGGGATAGGGCATTTAAACAACAGAATATGTAAATCCTTAGAAAATATAACAAAACTCAAAGATCACAATACTTCTTATAACGATTCTCAGGGCTGAAAAGTCGCCAAATGAAAGAAACATACATTAGCAGCAACTACTTATAGCTGGGGTGGCCCAACCACAGCTCATAAGCCACCTGTGGCTTGCGGAGCCCCCCACGCCCTCCCCCGCATTCTCCACCTAGCAGACAGGGGAGGGGAGTTTGGGACTTCTAGACCCCTTCCCCCCCCACCACAGGGCAGGGGCTTCTGCCCAAAACAACTGGTGCCTGCTGAGAGTGAAGGGGGCACAATTGAAAGGTTCGCCCACCCCAACAGCTTGAGTCATGTCCCCCCCCCCAGGCACATGCCCCTCTTTCCCTCAGCGGCCCCTTCCTGCAGCTCCCAGGTGTTAGCTCTAGGCAGAGAGGCAATGGCAAACAGCTGGGAGTTGCAGGGAGGGGCCACTGCTTTAGCTCCATTGGGAGAAGCAGCAACAAAAGCAGTGGCTCCCCCTGCAGCCCCCAGCTGTCTGCTGCTGCCTCTCCCCACAGTCACAGCTCCCAGCTTGCCAACTCCAGCAGCTGCAGTGCAGGGAGGGTGCCCGGTGGTCCAATGTGCTGAACTCCCTGCATCACATGCCAGGGCTCAGGGCTTCAGCAGGAGTGGGGCTGAAGCCCCAAGCCCAGGCAGGTGCCTCCTGTGGGGCTAAAGCCCCGAGACACCCCTCCACACTGGGCTGAAGCCCCGAGCCCTGGCAGGTGCATCCCAGCTCTCAAACTTCTGAAGATTCTCCTATGCGGCTCAAAAGGTCAGTAAGTTTGGCCACCCCTGGATGATAGGTTATGAGGGTAGGGCTTGAGGGCACATAAAAATGAGAGTTCAGAATAATAGAAGGAAATTACAACTGAAGTGGACAAAAATAAAACAACTACAAAGCCACCTCTTTCCACTAACCACAAAACCCCTAAATCCTCACAAAACAAATAGCTTCTTCATTTTAATAGGAAGTTTGCTGATTGTATGTTTGCCTTGTCAATTGTGGGTGTAAGTGCTAGGTTTTGTAATTCACATTAAATTACTCTTAGAAAACAATTATCCTCATATTTGCATATACCCACACTTTTTTCCCATAACAGGCTCAATCTATCCCTACTTCTAAATAAACCCATCAATTCTTTAGCAGTGATTGTTCCTAAATTAACTCTCATTAGCACCAGAATAACATTGTCTCAACTGCTTTCACTCCTTCCTGGATGTGTAAAGGAAATTTTTTACACGAACACAAGACTAAATTTTCGGCATCTCAGCTAAAATGAAATATATACTCTCCCCCCGCCCCTCGGAAAGAAATACTGATCTAGAAACACATATAGAGATACATATTTATATTTCAAGGGATGAAAAAATTAACAACATTTCAAAGCTCAATTAGATTTTCCTTTTTTTTCATTTCACACAAGGACTTCTCACAAACTTCTTCCCATAGCACCCTGGGTAGAAGTGCACAGTTTGCACTCTAGTGTAAGAATTAGACACATTTACACATCAGTTATATTTAGACTTTGATTGGCAATGCATGGGATCATGTCACAAATATTGGTCCCCTTCAGAGAAAGTTTCATGATCCTGATTCCATCAAGCAATGCTTATATGTTGAAAAAATAGCTGTGGAGTCTTTTATGTTGAATCCAGAGGGGGAAAAAACAAACAAACCTGCATTAAAGACTGCACCAAACTAATGGATAAGGTAGAATGATCAAGTCATATGATACAAGGCTGCAAGGTAAGAGCATAAAAGCATGACTCAAAGGTTGAGCAAGTTATTAATAGATATTGCCTGCATGCAAACCAGTATAACTACACTAGACTATACACAGGAACACAATTGGACCATTATTCTTCCTCCTAACCCTTCTCTCCTCCAATATTGACAAACACTAGCTTGGCAAATACAAGTTATCATATTCACAGGAGAACAATGTCTCTAATGTTTCCACCTGCCTTTTTTAGGGGTCATAAGGATGTTTTGTAGTTTAACTAGCTGAATGTTTAGTGTATTTAAATTTGGTTGAAGTAGTACCACCCCTCACAGCCCCTCTAAAATGACCCATCAAATACAAAAAGTATGTGGACATAGCATTAAAGCTGTGACAGAAAATGACAAACCCCAGAAACTCACATATTTGTGTACTTTGTTCTGAAGTTATAGCATAATGGAATGAAGGAAAACTGTCAGTCAACATGTTTGTCTTAAAGGGATACTGTCAGTTTGAACCAAGTCAGTTCTACCAAAGTGACCTAATTTCATTTTGGTGCGGTTAACTTACTCCTAAGTCACCTGCACTTTTTTTTATTTATTTTAAACTGTTGGTTTCTGTTAATGTTTTGCTTACCTGCTGTTTGGAAAGATGCACACAGACAACAGAATGTGCATATACTCAGCAGGTGCACGGGGGACAGGATGCGTGTGGAGGAGGAGTGGGCACGTGAGGGCTCATAGCTTCCTGTTGTCCATAAACTGCAGGAAGGAAGCAGTGGGAAACAAAAACCAGTCTCCATTGTCCTCTGACCTTCTCAGGTCCCCACCACCCACTTAGTCTGGACTTCTTTTCCCATGGCTCTGGCACAAATAGGGTGGGGCCTGCTGCCTCCCAACTGACATGTCTGGCTCTTGGTTTGCCACTGATGCAGAAGCAGGGCAATCTATGGCTGTCTTTTCCAATATTTCCTGTTGTGGTGGTGATCTTAGATGAGCAGATTATTTGAGTGGAAATTCTCTAGCATTCAGTATTTTCCTAGTTTTCTATCGATTCTTTTTGCTGACACCAGCAAAAGTCTTCTCCTCTTCACAGAATTTCAACTTAACTCAGCTATCAAAAAACTACGTTCTTTGTCTCCTAGATGCTGATCACCTTTCTGTGACATTAACAATAAAATGCATCACTGTTTCTTTAACTGTAGCTAAAAATAGGTAAATTTCATCAGCCATCAAAATGGCTGGCTGACTGATTTAAAGGTGAACTTCAAAGTTGTAATTAGAGCTGATTTAATGTCAGATGCATATGCTGAATGCTCCCCACTAACCAGGCTGTGGGGGAGACACATCACAGAAATATTTAAACTGATTTAAAAAAATATTTTCTTCTCAGAAATCCTCCTGGCACTTCCTGCTCCTCCGACCATACCCCAGAACGAATCACTCTAATGTCACTGCTACCTAGTTTCAATGAGGCTTCTGATTTTAGAGATGTTGGAGAATGGCACATTTTTAGAAGTTGCAGTGAAGTAGGACATGTCAGGAGGAATTCCCAGATGGAATACTATTTTAAAAAAAGTAAAAGCTATTAACAGAGGCTGGCTAGTGGAGGCCTATATTTCCAGGCTTATCCCACTTTTAATTCCTCTTTGCAGTTTACATCTTCGTATACACAGAAGAAATAATGGTCTAGATCCTGCAGTATGCTGCAGCATTTTGCACCCACCTCCCACCACAGTGCTGCTCTACAACTGGCAGATTGTCATTATCATTTGGATTGTGGTAGTGCCTAGGAGTCACAGTCATGGACCAGAGCCTTATTGTGCTAGGCACTGTACAAATACAAAACAAAAAAAGATGCGCTCTCTCTCTCTCTCTCTCTCAATCTTCTGGCCCTGTGTAGGAGGATCCTTTGATGGAGCAGAGCTGGTCTGGATCCTACACCAAACCCTCATTCCAGTCTCTGGCACAGGGGGCATGGCCAGAGTATGGGGGCTGTTGGTAGCTGGCATGGATAAGAATAGCATTCAGGATGCTTTTGTTTATGCCAGAGACTGGCCTAGTGCTGGGGCAGCCCCATGATTAGGGGAACACAAAGATGGCTTTGTGCTCCCCCTCCTCAGGTGCACCAGGTACTTCATGGCTACAGTGAAGGATTCAGATCATAAGTAGTATAAGGGGGACGAAGGTTGGGGAGGGATTTAACTTTGTACAGTCTTACTGAAAGAATACCAGGTCTGCTCAGTTATTAATCCTCCCTTTTTATTGTACCAAGACAGTAATCCCCACTGCTCAGCAGCTCAAAAAACCTTACCCCTGTATCTGTACTAAAGAGGGTATAATTAACATATTATTGTTATGGCAACACAATATTTACCTTGCCAATGGTGTTTCTGGTATTCCCCTCATTAAGAATAAGAAATGAAATACATACTGCAATATATTTATGAGCTGTAAGCAGTACAATGTCCAGGTTTTAATGGCACCAACTGGTTTGAAACTTAGACACATACTCTAGAAAGCATACTTACAAATGTTTCTCTTGTTTATCATTTCATTACAAAATTAATTCAAATAAAATAATAATGATGCTAGCTTTTGCTGATGAGGCCAGAAGAGAGCCCACTTAGCGGCCCTTGGTTGGAAGGAAAGTAGTTGTTATAAAACAGGATTAATACCGATCTAGGATTACTGCAGTCAAAATATGGAGAGATGTAGGATTCTGTCTGCCATTGGATGAAAAGAAATATTAAAGGAATACTGACAAGTTAAAATCATTTTAAAGAACTTTCTTTACCTGTGCTATACAACCATCTGAGATTATTACAATCAAAAGACTTAAAAATCCAATTTACTTTCAGTTTGGATGCAGATGTTCAGTTTCATTTTTGTTTATATGCACTGCTGTAGCCGTGTTGGTCTCAAGGTATTAGAGAGACAAGATGGGTGAACGAATGCCTTTTACTGGACCAACTTGTGTTGGTGAGAGACTTGAAAAAGAGCTCTGCATAAGCTTGAAAGCATGTCTCTCACCAACAGAAGTAGGTCCAATAAAAGCCATAACTCTCACCCACTTCGTCATTTTTGTTTCTAGCCCATTTCACTTCCATATGCTCAATATAGCAAAGTTTGGGTTGTAGACACCAACTAGAAGAGAATTATTTTTGTTTAAAACCAACTGTCAGAAATTTGGAGCCAAATTTGAGTAGATTATGTCCCACTAATGTATTATTTTCCCAAATAACCAAAATACACAAAATAAAAGATCTTAAATTTGCATAATCACGTGTGTGTTCTATCAAGATGACACACACAAAAATGGTATTTAGGCATATTTTAAAGAAAAACACATACTCATCCAATGGACAGTGGCACTGTTCCTGTCAATTAGTTAGAAACAACGTTCTGTTTTATAAAAGTTCAGTTATATTAATTGCATAAATGTGGAGCGTGGAAAACTGCTAGCCGAAACATTGCAGAATGAAAAAGTTTAATAAAAAGCAGAAAAGACACAGCAGATGACAGAGCCAACCAAGATGATTATTTATAAAGTAAGCAAAAATAATGAGATCATGTAACACTTTGTTGGAGTTCCCAGAGCTGTGACATTCATCATTCATTCATGCCCGTCACCCCAACCGGGGTATGGGCCGCCAGTCACCACGTTATCTCTGGGCTCAGTGAGAGAGACAGACTTCCAGGTGCTAAACTGGGTGTAAATGCCCTGACACTAGTCTTTTAGCCACCCCTACAATCTCCTCTGGCAGGGCCATCCTTAAGATTTATGGGGCCCTATGCAGTATTATTAAACTGGTGCCCCTATGCCCGACAGCAGCCTGGGCTTGCATGTGTATTTCAGATAAGGGGGGCCTTTTGAAGGATTTATTTAAAAAAATATGTCTGAAGATCCACGCATTTAAGGCTAAAGATGAATAATCAAACTGTGCATCTAAAAGCCTATGCAAGGATTTTTTAGAGATGTGATTTTATAATCTTCAGCAACACTAATGAAATATTTTTAAAGCAAATTTTAAACTAAGGTCCCGTAGATTGACATGTTCTGAGTAAATATTGCAGCGATGCACAACTGGTTTTTGTCAGTAAATTCAGAAACTGACAGTATATACCTGGGGGTTAGCAAATGCCTCTTAAATGACTTCATTACCCCTTGCATGGCTCTAACAGTTTCAATGTTGTGCTAATAGGTCTGGCAGGCTGGAGGATTTTTCACTTTTAACTTACTAGATCTCCTCTGGAGGAAACTAAGGGCTTGTCTACACTGGCACTTCACAGCGCTGCAATTTTCTCGCTCGGGGTGTGGAAAAAAAACCACCCCCCTGAGCACTGCAAGTTTCAGTGCTGTAAAGTGCCAGTGTAGACAGTGTACAAGCGCTGGGAGCTTCGCCCCTCATAGAGGTGGGTTTTTTAGAGCACTGGGAGAGTACTCTCCCAGCGCTATGACGCAACCACACGAGCCATGTTAAAGCACTGACGTGCCCTCACCAGGCTGCAGCAGACAGCTGTGGCTTGAGACTCAGAGATAGAAAAGCATTTATACTTTTATCCAGGACAGTCAAACTTTCACTCTGATTGCAGTAGCACATATAGAGCTGGACATTATACCTCAAGGAAGACTATAGTTGTCACAATAGGGTACAATACAGAACTACCAAAATGCTTGAGACTCAGAGATAGAAAAGACTTATTAGAGCCTTAAATCCCATGGAAAGGGCAGGATATTATCCCCTGATAAAGAACATTTAAGATACTAAATTGATACCTCACTTGATCTTAGCAGAGGAGAGTGAACAAGTTAGATTAGTTCTCATTAGGAGACTGACTGAAGGTGACCTCCTGTAATTCAAGTTGCTAAAAATATAAAGGCAATTGATAAATCATATAGAAAACTTCTAATATTGTTCCTTGGCTATTGAACTAGGAAATAATTTACCTTGTGGCAGAAAGTTCTGAATTCCATTTTAAAAACCCTTGAAAGCTACAGGGACTGAATCTTTTAGCTCTAGGAAAATGGTTTTGTTTTTCTTTTCTTCAGCAACAATAATACAATGGAACATAATGCCGTGGTAATAATAAAATCCCAATTCCAGTTTGCAGTAAGAACTAAACACGTTACATAACTTCTCTCCTATTGGAAGTTGCATAATGATTTAAGACATCTCTTTGCTCAGATTCATAGGATACAAGTAACGACTCATCTAGGTTTTGCATTGAGAAATGCAGCCTGTTTGCCAGCACAGAAGTTATGGCTTTGTTGTAACGTAACACACAAATATCAACATTCAAAGACTGTGGTTCAACAGGCAGTTTCTAAATAATAATATTGATGGACGCGTATACAGATGAAAGCAAAATGCCTCTTCCAATTTACTTGTAAACTCAAAACAATGTTTCATGAAAGAATACACAATACACTCATCCACTGCTGGGGTATGCTGAGCTCTCCATTTGGGAATGAAGCAATTCCACATCAATTTATAAAATGCCACATCAAAAAAGCATTGTTGTATGTCACGCTCAAAATGAAACATTCCTCAACACAAAGCAATTTAAAATGTCATTTCAGGAACACATGTTCATTTGTCAGCAGCTGGGAAGCCAGAGTTCAGAAACAGTAGAGGAAAACACCTGCTTGTGCCCCATTCTGGAAAAAAGTCTGGTTAATAGGAGGGATGGGGTAACATCCCAGCCCCAATGCAAATAAACTGCAGAGATGGAAATCTCACGGATGATAAACACACAGAGATCAGTCTCAGATTGTCTTCTGTCCCCACGCCCTTAGCCGGGCACACACTCAACCTGGTGACCAGTGTAGGAGTAGGTTTAGGAGATGTCACAAATCTACTGTCTGGCTAGATTTTCCTTCAAGCAGAAACAGAGGCTTGCGGAGGGGGGGTGGGGGGTGGGGGCTGACCCAAAGCAACTGAAGAAAAAAAATCAGTTTAGTTCAAACCAAAACAGAAAACATGAAAAAAATTCAATTCTGAAACACATGCTGTTTCCCAGCTCTGCAGCTATGAGCCTGGAAGCCATGAGAACATCACCTGAAGCCAGGGTTCTCCGGGCTTCTAGGCTCACAGCTGTGGAGTCAGCAGCCAAGCCCCACCTAGAGTCAGTGCTCCTAACGCTTCCCAACTTCCTGTCATTGAGCTGAGTGCCTGGAAGTCCAGAGAGCCATAGCTGGAGCTGGATCCCCTAGGGCTGTCAGGACTGCCAGGCTCCTGGCTCCACAGCAGGGTGTCTGAAAATCCCGGAAGCCCAGGCATGGTGGGTCTGCCCCAGAGCTTTGGACCATGGAATCAGTGGGGTCTCCGGGAGCTCACCAGGAATCCCTGCAGGGTTCCCATGGGTCGAACATTTCAGGCTCATCAAATCAGCATTTCACTGGAAAATTTGGATCAGCTCTACTCCTGGATCCAGAATGAGAAGGAGAAAGACAGTCAAGCTGCAAGACTAACACACTGACAGTTTAGTGAAACTACAGACCTTTGTTCTCCTCAGTCATCTATACTCTGACTCCAAAGCTCTCCGCTTTCCTAAACCCTCACAGATCACCATGATCCACTGACAAACTACAGCAGATAAAAAGGAAAGGTAAAAAGCTAGAACATTTCTGATGCAAAACTGATTCCAATTCTGACTGACAACATCTATCTAAACAATTACATATGATGATCACTCCAGCATCCGAGCACTTGGAACACCTGCAATAGAACAAGGAGTTCTTGTAAGCCTAGTGTATCCACCAGAATTTGGCAGGATCCAAAAGAACCACCCTCTTACATAACATAACATATCAGCAAAATCATGGTTGGCTTAAGTTTTTTGTCAATGCCAGGTTGGACTATTACTGTTTCTCACTCTCCCTAGGGCAGACCAAAACACCTCCACTTTATTCGTAAACTCCAGCTTGTACAGCATGAAAGCAGTCATCTAAAAAAAAAAGAGTCCTTAATTGACAAGAATCTAAGAACAATGAATTACCATACTGTATCTAGCCAATCTTCCATTTGGTCCAGTATCCTACTCTCACAGTGGCAAATACCAGTTATTCAGAGAAAGGTCAAGAAATATTATAGTGCACAATTATAGAACAAGCTGTCCATAAGATATTTTTTCTAAATTAGCAGTTCGCTTATGACCAGGTGCAGCAGGATTTACAGGTGTTTTATTTTTTAAATTCTCATCTAAAGCGTGGATGTTCTCAATGCCCTTTTAAAGGTCCAATGTTAATTGAATCCTATGAATTTTTTGTCCCGAATACTATCTTACAACAAGTGCCACATGCTGATTTATGCATGTGGAAGAAAGTGTAATAAAGTATTTGCTTTTATTGGTTTCAACCCTGTTGTCTTTCACATTCACTGAATGTCTTCTTGTTCTTATTCCTTCCAACTTGCAGCCCGGAAGGAGGATTTTCCATCTCAATATATAGGGTGAGAGTGCAAGTGCTTGAACACTTAACTATAACATTTCTATTGAAATGGTAAATTATTCGGTGAAGTTGCTGAATCATGCTGGACTCTTTTCAGACTTCAGGTGCACAAAGCATTTCTTTGGCATTTAAAGTGCTTTTGGAAAAGTTGAGTAGAAGATGTAAAAGCAGTTCACAGCAGCTGATACATGGATTCTGCTTGGGAAAGAATTTTCTTCTATCTTCAGCAACATGAAAGAGAGTGTGTTTGACACATTTTTCTAAAATGTAGTGACCAGAATGGCATTAGGTCACTGAGGCTCTTCTACGGCCTTCTGCAGGATACCTAGAATCAAACTGATGAAAGTGCATGCTTTGTTCAGAGCTTGAAACGTTAAGTTCAGCTCTATATTACATAATATAGGTGCTGAAAGTGCAGTTCTACTCTGAACGTTGCATGTATATAAAAATGACGTCATGGGTGGGCTTTCATCATGATTGTGACTTGACTTCCAGATGAATTTGGCTCATCCCGCAAGTTTGAAAGATGGAATTTCCAACTGCCACAATTGCAAACTCAATCTGAGATCTGAGTGTGAGTCTGTTTTCTGTCTGGTTTGTACATCCTCACCATAACTAAATAATTCTGCCCTCTGTTACGTTTGTGCAAATCCCATTGCTTTCTATGCAGAGGTAAATACAGTTGCTTAGGTGTGAATGAGGGCAGAATTTGGCCTTGAATCTGTAATTTAATAATCCTGTCCATGATACATAAGGCAGGCAGAACCCAGTCGACTTTCCCCTAAGGCTGGAATACAACAGCTAACCAGAGTAAGCTGTAGTAATTTTGTATATTTTACACACACACTCACACTCTCTCCTGAGCTGTTTCTCTCACTGTCCTGGCTGGTGCAGGCCTGGAAAACTGCTGGCTATAAAGAGAAGTAGAGAGCACTTCATATCACTTTCTATGTGCGCCTTGATAGCTGATTGATGAATGGCACTGCTGCTAAAAGTCCCATTCTGTCCTCCTTAACTGAAAGGTCATTGACCATAATATTGGGCTTTGAACATTCAGGTGGAATTCTGTAAACAGGAAAATCTTCCGGATATAACCAGAGTGCAGAAGACACTTCCATCTCAGAAAGACAAGTCTTGCATAATCCAGCAAATATACAGCATTTTGATGTCTCTTAAAGGAACACTGTCAACTTGAAAAATCACATTCCTATCTGAAAATCTGTACCTACTATTGTTACAAGCAACACATAAAGATTACTATAACAAAGACAGTAGAGAAATGCAATCTTTTTTCAGTTTACTTTGTGCATTTATTGCATTCATTTTGATTTGACATAAGAACACAAAGAAGCCTACCTAATGCCTATATGTGCCTTGCCCAACAATTAAAATCACAATCCATGCAAAACAACAACAAAAATTAAAATCACAATCCATGCAAAACAACAACAAAAATAGCAACATTTTGTGTATTCTTTCAATACTGCCAACCCCAAGCATTCAAAAACCATAAGTCAGGCCCCAAAAATGATGAATGGCATAAAAATCATAACATCGTTGAAACAACAATAAAATGTGTGTTTTTATTTGCCTTCTGGTGTCTGAGACCTTCAGCATGACCTTGGGTTACATTTTTAGGCTTTTCTCTGAAACCATAAGAGCTAGAAACTTACTTTTCTTTTTTTAAATGAAAGCTGAGATTCTCCTCTTACAGGAGAGCTTTAAAAAGAGTACATGATATTGTGAGACTTGCAATAAAAGCATGAGTTGGCAAAAGCCCTGTTTCACTTTTACTGTTTTCTTGACAGGCTGTGGCCAGGGCCGGCTCCAGCTTTTTTGCCGCCCCAAGCAGCGAAGGAAAAAAAAAGAAAAACTCAACTGAGCTGCTGCCGAAGTGCCAAAGATGAAGAGAGGGAGTGAAGGACCCGCTGCCGAATTGCCGCCGCAGACCCAGACATGTCGCCCCAGCGATGAATGGACTGCCACCCCTTTCTATTGGCTGCTCCAGGCACCTGCTTCCTTCGCTGGTGCTGGAGCCGGCCCTGGCTGTGGCACTTCTTGGCTCAGGCACCAGCATGAGGCCAAAAGCTCACACTCTGTCCTTGAGGCGGCTCACTTGCATGCACATCTTTAGTTAGGCCCTGCAAGTGGACATTTACCAGTCACAGCAGCAGCAAAGCAAACTGGAAAGGCAACAGACAAAAACGCACACAAGAGAAGAAAGGGATAGGAGCTGGAGGAATGGACCTGCATACATTTGGGGGTGCTCCTTTGGGCCTGCCCACTCTGATTTGCTGGAAAGACCATTCTGAAAATCATCAGGCGAGCAAGAAAAACAACAAAAGACCTTGTCAGCTGATGATCTGGGCCAGCATGTGTTCTCCCTTCCCCCAGTTTTTGAGATTCTCAATGCTTTTGTACAGACTAAAGTGTTTTCTTTTCCAGTGTTTGAAATTCTAATTAAGCCTCACATTAATACTAGTTGATCGTTATAATACAGGAACAGCCAGAGAGAATTTGTTCTGTTGTATGTGCCATAGGACCCGATTTTCCTCTTACCCATTTTACTCAGGTGATTTCAATGCAGGTACTCCTAATTTCCACCAGGCTCAGAGGAGAATCAGACTTATAGTTTGTCTAAGCTACTGCCTTATTAATCCTCTCAATTATGCAGCCTGGCAACTGATTTCTAGTTCTAGTTTTTGAGATTCTAAATGAGCCCTTTCTATATCTGATAACCGGCCACGATGAAAACAGATACGTCAACCATATACATTTTATGTTAAGTGGAGGAAGGGGGAAAGATTCATTGTATTACCAAAATACGAGGCTAAAATTTTAAAATACAAAATAACTTTGAAAGTAGTTTTGATGTTACCTTGAAAGGCAATGTATCCCTCACTGTATCAAAACAAGGCTGCGATGTTCCTTAAACTGTACAAACAACTGAATATTTTTTAAACATATACACTGCTTTAATACTCTCTTACAACTTCTTCTTCTGTTTCTTTTTCTTCCTAAGCTGTGGGCCTGTCTCTAACCTCCCTCTTGACAAAAGAAATCAGTACTGTGGCCTAGGACGTATAGACTGGATTTTGACTTTTCTTATGAAAGAAAAACCTTGTTACTGAGGAAAGAATGAAGACTCTGTTATGTCAACACCTCTGAGAGCGATTGCCTAGATAGATATCCAAAAACAGGAGCAGAATGGAGAATGTAGAAGCTTGACAGATGACAATTCTTTCCCAAATAGGTTCTTACACCATACTCATCACTATAGTATCTGCACCTTCCAGAAGTGCATTAAGCAACGTGACTACCATCTGTCTTGTGTTTGTTCTCTCCTCCTCTCTCCAGAGGGAGAAAAGTGTGTAGTGGAGTGTCTTGGCTGCTAGGGTTGTTTAATACATGTGTTGCTATGTATTTATGTTACAGAAAGCAAGGTTACGGAAATATGTCTTAGGCCAGAAGGTGGTGAGGTTTGTGAAGGTCCTTAGTTCCTGTGGGAGTTCATTCCACAATCTTGGATTGGCCCCGAGAAAGTTCTGTTGCATAGATGAGTTTAACCCTTACTGTACAGAGTTCCCATGTGCTGGGGAACATAGTTATTCACCATGGTCTTCATATCCCAGAGCTTTAGGAAGTATTTTAGATACTTTGAACTCAAGGCCTGGAGCACCTTGAAGATAAGAACCGAGACCTTGAACTTGATTTGAAATTCTGCTGTGCTTAAAGTAGCCTGTGTTGCTGAGGAGACACACTAAAGCCAACTAGAGATGGATCCATCTAATTGTTCTTGCTTTCTTCCTTTGTCTTTGTTCCTTTTTTTAATTTTGCCTGTCATTCTGTATGCCATAACTTAAGAACATAGGCTTGGCCATACTGGCTCAAATCAATGGTTCATTTAGCCCAATATCCTTTCTCTGATAGTGGCCAGAGCCAGATGCTTCTGACAGTTGAAGATTTAGGGACATATGGAGCATGGGGTTGCATCCCTGAACATTTTAATAGCCATTGATGGACCGATCCTCCATGAATTTATCTAAATTATTTTTTAACTCATTTATAATGTTGGTCTTCACAACATCCCATGGCAACAAGTTCCACGTGTGTTGTGTGAAGAAGTATTTCCTTTTGTTTGTTTAAAGCCTAATTTAACCAGGTGATTCCTAGTTCTTGTGTTATGAGAAGGAGTAAATAACACTTCCTTATTTACTTTTTCCACACCAGTCATAATTTAATAGACCTCTATCATATCCCCCCTTAGTCATAGAATCATAGAATTCAAGATCAGAAGGGACCATTATGATCATCTAGTCTGACCTCCTGCAAGATGCAGGCCACATAAGCCGATCCACCCACTCCTGAACTAATTCTCTCCCTTGACTCTGCTGTTGAATGCTCCAAATCATTATTTAAAGACTTCAAGTAACAGATAATCCACCAGCAAGCGACCCGTGCCCCATGCTTCGGAGGAAGGCGAAAAACCTCCAGGGCCACTGCCAATCTACCCTGGAGGAAAATTCCTTCCCGACCCCAAATATGGCGATCAGCTGAACCCCGAGCATGCGGGCAAGACTCTCCAGCCAGACCCTCTGGAAAAGGCTAACAGTATCCCAACATTGACCCTTTATACTAATTACCAGTGTGGCACGTTATTGACCTATTGACTAAACCCGTTATCCTATCATACCATCCCCTCCATAAACTTATCCAGCTTAATCTTAAAGTCATGGAGGTCCTTCGCCCCCACTGTTTCCCTCGGTAGGCTGTTCCAGAATTGCACTCCTCTGATGGTTAGAAACCTTCGTCTAATTTCAAGCCTAAATTTCCTAACTGACAATTTATATCCGTTTGTCCTCGTGTCCACATTAGCACTGAGCTGAAATAATTCCTCTCCTTCCCTGGTATTTATCCCTCTGATATATTTAAAGAGTGCAATCATATCTCCTCTTATCCTTCTTTTGGTTAAGGAAAACAAACCGAGCTCCTCAAGTCTCCTTTCATACGACAGGCCTTCCATTCCTCGGATCATTCTAGTGGCCCTTCTTTGTACTCGTTCCAGTTTGAATTCATCCTTCTTAAACATGGGAGACCAAAACTGCACACAATACTCCAAATGAGGTCTCACCAATGCCTTATATAACAGGACTAGCACCTCCTTATCCCTACTAGAAATACCTCGCCTAATGCATCCCAAGACCGCATTAGCTTTTTTAACGGCCACATCACATTGCCTACTCAGTCATCCTACGATCAACCAGGACTCCTAGGTCCTTCTCCTCCTCCGTTACTTCCAACTGGTGCGTCCCCAGCTTATAACTAAAATTCTTGTTAGTCATCCCTAAATACATAACCTTACACGGTTATGTACATACATAACCTTTCTTGCATCTGAAGAAGTGGGTATTCACCCACAAAAGCTCATGCTGCAGAACGTCTGTTAGTCTATAAGGTGCCACAGGATTCTTTGTTGCTTTTACAGATCCAGACTAACACGGCTACCCCTCTGATACATAACCTTACACTTCTCATTATTGAATTTCATCCTGTTACTAATACTCCAGTTTACAAGGTCATCCAAATCTCCCTGGAGGATATCCCGATCCTTTTCCGAATTGGCAATACCTCCCAACTTGGTGTCATCCGCAAACTTTATCAGCCCACTCCTACTTTTGGTTCCGAGGTCAGCGATAAATAGATTAAATAAAATCGGACCCAAAACCGAACCTTGAGGAACTCCACTGGTAACCCCCCTCCAACCCGACAAATCACCCTTCAATACGACCCTCTGCAGTCTCCCCTTTAACCAGCTCCTTATCCACCTCTGGATTTTCATTTCAATCCCCATCTTTTCCAATTTAATCAGTAATTCCTCATGCGGTACCGTATCAAACGCCTTACTGAAATCAAGATATATTAGATCCACCGCATTTCCCTTGTCTAAAAAATCTGTTACTTTCTCAAAGAAGGAGATCAGGTTGGTTTGACATGATCTACCTTTCGTAAAACCATGCTGTAATTTGTCCCAGTTGCCATCGGCCTCAAGGTCCGTAACCACTCTCTCCTTTATAATTTTTTCCATGACTTTTCATACTACAGATGTTAAACTAACAGGCCTGTAGTTACCTGGGTCACTTTTTTTCCCCTTCTTGAATATAGGAACTATATTAGCTAATCTCCAATCGAACGGTACAACCCCCGAGTTTAGAGATTTACATCGCTAACGGGCTTGCAATTTCACTCGCCAATTCCCTTAATATTCTAGGATGAAGATTATCCGGGCCCCCCAATTTACTTCCGTTAAGCTGTTCAAGTTTGGCTTCTACCTCAGATACCGTAATGTCTACCCCCATACCTTCTTTCCCACCAGTCCCTCTACCACGATTCCTCAGCCCTTCATTAGCCTCATTAAAGACCGAGGCAAAATATTCGTTTAGATATTGTGCCATGCCAAGATTATCCCTAATCTCCACTCCGTTTAAAGTTTTAAGCGGTCCCACTTCTTCCTTCTTGGTTTTCTTCCTATTTATATGGCTAAAAAACCTTTTGCTATTGGTTTAATACCCTTCGCTAGGTCTATCTCTACCCGGCTCTTTGCCTTTCTCACTGCTTCCCTACACCCTCTTTTCTAAGCTGAACAATCCCACTCCTTTTAATCTCTCCTCTGATGAAAGCTGTTCCATCCCCCTAATCATGTTCATTGCCCTTCTCTGTAACTTTTCCAGTTCTAATACTTTTTTTTTTTTTTGGAGATGGGACAATCAGAACTGCCTGCAGTATTCCAGGTGTGGGCATATAATGGATTTATATAGCACCATAATGATATTTTCTGTTTTATCTCTTTCCTAATGGTTTCTAACATTCTGTTAGCTCTTTTAAGTTCTGCTGCACACTGAGTGGATGTTTTCAGAGAACAATCCACGATGACTCCAAGATCTCTCTCTTGAGTGGTAACAGCTAATTTAGAACCCATCATTTTGCATGTATAGTTGGGATTATGTTTCCCAATATGCATTACTTTGCATGTATCAATGTTGCATTTCATCTGCCATTTTGTTGCCCAGTCACCCAGTTTAGTGAGATCCATTTGTAAATCTTCACAAACAGCTTTGGACTTAACAATTTTAAGAAACTGTCTATCACCTGCAAATGTTGTCACCTCACTGTTCACCCCTTTTTCTAGATCATTTACGAATATGTTGAACAGCACTGGTCCCAGTACAGACCATTGGGGGATCCTGCTATTTACCTCTCTCCATTGTGAAAACTGTCTGTCTATTCCTACTCTGTTTCCTCTCTTTTAACCAGTCACTGATCTATAAAACGACTTTCTCTCTCATCCCATAACTGCTTAGTATGCCTAACAGCCTTTGACGAGGAACTTAGTGAAAGGCTTTCTGAAAATCCAAATACACTATATGTCTGTTGATTCCCTCAAAGAAGTCTAATTGAATTTGGTAAGGCATGATTTCCCTTTACAAAAGCTGAGTCGACTCTTCTCCAACGGGTCATGTTTATCTACATCTAATAATTTTGTTCTTTGCTATAGTTTCAACCAATCTGCCCGGTACTGAAGTTAGGTTTACCGGCCAGAATGAACAGTTGCAATTATGCTTACTAGTTTAAAAGGAGAGTTACTCTAATTAAATTGTGAAAGGATTATAGAATTATGTTTTCCATCCCTCTTACTAAGCAGAAAATCAAGGTCTTTGCATCCAAATGAGCAGTGCTCAAAGTCAGCTAAAGGCCACATTTCCACACAACTTTTTTTTTTAAAAAAAAAAGCTACTTAAAAGATGATATATTCTGATTTAGTGTGTTGTTTTATAAAGGGTATATTCAATAGTCCACAGAGGCAGATCAGAGTTCTCATGCTCTGTTTGTGGCACCGAAGGCATAGCTCACAACATAGAGAGGGCCAGCAAGAGCAGAAGCAGTTGTGGTTCTATATTCACAAAAGAAAACTATATTTCTCCAATAGAAACACAGCTATTAAGTGTCAGCTGCTGGAGCCAGGTCCCATGGACACATCTGGCACACTGGCCATCTACCAACCTTATGGTTCTGCCTGCAGACCTTCAAGAGCGGCTGCAGAGTAATTTAGGTTTAATTTACCAAATGTAACCAACAACGAAGACCAAGTAATTACGAATGCATTGCTTAGCCAGTTGCTGGGGTGACATTTGACCACAGAGAGGATGAGACTATTGCCAAACTCTTGATGTGTAAGTTCTCCTGGATATAGATGAGCATGCTTCTAGGAAGTCTCTCCATCAAAGAGAGGAGAACAGGAAGAAACCCAAAGTTAGTGAACAGAAGGCAGCTAACAAGCTAAGGTTAGCTGGTCCTAACGCTGCATCAGGAAAAACACCTTCAGTGTTCAGCAGACACAGAAGCACTAGCAAACTGTTGCTTCAGATGCTCCTATTGTAACTATTGTTCCCTTTGTCTTTTACTGTCTCATTGTCATCACTGACATAATGATATCCTATGGCAGCAGCCTGGAGGGAGTGGGCTTATTTATACAGCTCCAGTCATGTGACTGTCTGGGTAAAGCAAATCGGTCACACTCAGCAATGCTTACATTATTATTATTATATTATAATTGGAGATATACCAATCTCCTAGAACTGGAAGGGACCCTGAAAGGTCATCAAGTCCAGCCCCCTGCCTTCACTAGCAGGACCAATTTTTGCCCCAGATCCCTAAGTGGCCCCCTCAAGGATTGAACTCACAACCCTGGGTTCAGCAGGCCAATGCTCAAACCACTGAGCTATCCCTCCCCCTAACATCCCATTAACAGCGGGGTACTGTTTGGAGACAAAACCTTGCATCGTAAAGCACTGGAGTTGATCCCCAGCTCAAGGAGACATACTCACACTAGCTCTGATCGAGCCAGCATGCTAAAAGCAGGGTGCAGTGGCAGTAGTGAGAGAGGCTAGCTGCCAAGACTGTGTGCTTGTCAGAGACACTGGGTACACGCTCAGAGTAGCTAGGACCTCCCCCTGTTTGTGCTGCCACAACTACATTCTGTTTTTAGAGCACTAGCTCAGTGACAGCTAGTGAGAGTGTATCTCCTTGAACTGGGAATCACACCCCCAGTTCCAACTGAAGACATACCCTTACTGTGTGGCTGCTATTCCTGCTACTGCTACAGCGGCTGTGTGTGCGCACAATTGTGTATATCCTTTCTTGGCTAAACTCTGCCCATTTTTTGGACTCCGCTGTAAATTGGTGTTTGCTATATAGGGCTTTTTTGTGTGTCCCCTGCCTGGCCTAAATTCCAACATAGCTCCCTGCAGTCCCCTCTTGTTTAACACCAAGCTGAGAAAAATCCTGGCTTTTGACTTTATTTGGACTTTCATTTGCTAGGCCCAATCCTGAGCACCTGCAAATTCCTGAGCATCTGTGAAGGTAATGGGAGCTGTGGGTACTCAATGCTGCTCAAGATAAAGGCTTTTTTACAAGAGAGGGAGCATGTCAGAGGTCAGCAGGGTACCAGACTACATATGTGCAATTTCCAAAAAAGCACAGACTGCATTTAATCTGCTGCACAGATGCAGTTGCAATGCAATGGATGAATAACTGATAGACTTCTGTCTCTTGTACCTGCATTTGATGCCTCAGACAATGGAGTGTGTGGTGTGTAACAGTTTATCTATATACCCTGATATGAACATATCAGATAACTAAGTTTTCAGACATTACACCAACCCTTTGCCCCCCCCACCACCAAAAATGAATGACACGCTGCCATTCAAGAATTCATGACCACCACATTTGAACTGGCTTTTCACTTTTTTTTTCTACGCATAAATGAGAAAAAGATAAGCAACTTCTTTTTGTCAGGTGCAAAATCCTCTGATACAAAACATTTTGCCACTTTTGCACGGACCTAAAAATTTATTCTATTTTTTTTCTAATCTTTTAGATTTCACAGCTATCACTCAGTTTCATTTAGTAGAGAAAAACATGAAATGCAGAAAGTTACAGAAAAAATTATCCACTGAGAACACTGACAACAGGCTGCTTTAAAAAAAATGGGTCAATACATGCAACTGTTATTAGCCATACAAATCTTTATTAATCTTTTTACCTTTATGATATATGAGTGGGCCACATTCAGTTCTCATTTACACTATTGTAAATATGGAGTAACACCATCAAGATTAGTGTTCTAAACGAGAGCCAAATTTGGGCCAATATGTAATGGGTGAAATTGAGACTAGCACAAGGCCTGTGCACCACTTAAGCTCCATTTTGATGACTTCAATGGTGTGACTTTACCCTCACAGAAAGAAGAAATGATTTAAAAAAAAACAACAAAAAAAGAGTGTGATTTATTATTAGAAATCTTGTGTAAGAAAAATACAAAGATTATAGCCTGTAATTTGTTTTGCTATCCTACATCAAGATAAAAAATAGCTGCTTGTCAATTAACCTTGGTGTAAATATTTATCTGGATAGTCTGGTTATGAGTACTGTGCATGCACACATTATTACTTTAATATCATGAACAGATGCAATCAACAAGTAGAAAAAAATCTGATCAAGCAAAAGGAAACAAAAAAACCCACACTGATATCTAAAATTCAATCTATACATGGACACAATTTGCTATGATGTTTTATGTACAACACAGGATTGTGTTCAACATACAATATTAGGAAAAATTCTGCTCTAAGTCTGGAGAACCTCCACGGAAGAAATCGGTGGAGCTATTTTCACTTATACTGATGTAAATGAGAGCAGAATTTGGCCCATTTAGTTCAATACTATAAAGAGCTTTAAGACACATGTAATAGGATAAGTAATGGCAAGTACCAGAATATGCATGAACACCAGGTCTACCCTCAAAATGTAATGAAATGTCTAAAAGAACAATATTGCCTATTTAATTACATGATTTTTCCGATGCTGCTAGGGATAGCATATTGTACTATTAGTTCAATTAGTATTGTACAAAAAAGTACAATCTTGAAAATTATAGCTGCTAAATAAAGTTATGTCTCACCTAACTGCTTTTCCAGTTCCTCTCTCCGTACCCTAGCAAGCCGTTGTCTGTCATCAACTTTTAGTACAGGTGGATGGTCTGCAACGACAAAAAAACAACAAAAAATCAGAAAGAGAGATTAAGATCTTATATTAGAAAATGCAAGTTTACTAGAACAGCAACCACTACCTACAATGGTAGCTATAATGGCAGTCTCAAACAAAATCCAGTGTCTCCAAAAATCCCTCATATTCAACTAAGATTAGCTATTTAGTGTAAGTGTGAACCCATTCTAATTATACCAAGGTGAAAAGAACCAACATAAATACTCACTGAAAAATCTAGGGTAAAGTGGCAACCCTGATCCCTCTAGCAAGGTTGGCTGTTCTTGCTACAACAAAGCTAGATTATTTTTTTTAGATCTTTATAACTTAGAGACTTTAAAAATCACTTTGGAGTCAACTTTGGTTCTTTTTTTATGTGGGTACAGTTTGGAAAAAAAACAATCAATTTATCTCAAGGAAGAAATACAGTAAGGTTCTGTTTAGTAATGGGGACATTTCTGGAATTTTAAAAAATGAATGGAGATTCAGCAGAGCTTAACTTTAACCATGTAAGTAATATCATAGCACGCTTAAAAATAAACACAAGCTGAAGTGCTTTCCTGAATCAATGCCTACATTGGTCTATAGGCTCTCTGTTCTATGTTAGAAAAGTAAAAACCAAGCATACATCATGTTTTTTTTGTTTTTGTTTTTTGCTAAAGCTGGCAGGGCAATATCTCATTGATCTTGCATTGTAATTTCCAATAAGACACTGAAACCCCTCCTTGATGCAGAACCACAGAGTACGCTCACTGTACAGTACATCGACCATGAAATGGTAATAGCTTTGAAAAAGCCATTTCCTTGAGGACTGTTGAGAAGTGCAGTACATGAAAAACCAAGTTAGATCTTGACAAAGTAATGCACAGAATTTGTCGTCCCCCACAGAAAAATGACTTTCTGACAGGGAAGCAAAGGGAAGCCACAAGAGCGGTCATATAACCCTCCCCAGCAGCATGTTTTGGATGCCCAGGGCAGCCGGCAGAGAGGTAAATTACTGTGGGGCACAGAGTGGGACTGGGAAAGACCCAGCTGGTGGCTCCTACCCTGCAATGGGCTCCATTGCTCCTCACAGCTGAGCTGGGGAGGACGGGACTTCCTCTTCCCCTGCATGGCATCTGGGGCTGGGTCAGACCCACCCCCAGTTCCTCCCTCCCCCACTGCAAGAAGCTCTGCAAACCTCCTTCCCAAGCTTTCTGCACTCATCACTCCTCAGCTGCAGGAGGAGTGATCCCTGTACAGGGAGCTACTCTACCATCCACCCAACCCCTGTGAATACCCAGACCCTCCCGCCAAACCTCACCCCCCGCACTCAGAACCACCCTGATGAGCCCCACTTCCCCTGCACCTGGACCACCCCCGACAAGCCACCCGGATCCCCACCCCACTGAGCCCCATTCCCACAGCATCTGGACCGCCCCCCCCAATGAAGGTACTTTGTCAGGGGAGATGTGGCAAAACTTGCTTTGTCACTACCTATTCTTTACTTGTTCTTTAGATAAAGGAGTTCAGTCTTCAGGGTTGTTAATTTGACACTCCTCACAAGTACTGAAAAGTTTACTAAAAAACAAACAAACAAAAAACAACAACGGAAAAACAGAATGATAGAAAAGATTTTTGGGTATAATAAACAGTCAGTGTTATTTTGATACTGGGGAGAACTAGACCCCAGTTTTTATAGTTTTCATATTAGAACAAAGAATGGGGCTGGGACTGCGTCTTCATCATGAAAAGAGACTAGGACATGCTGGATGTGACTGGAATCTAAATAATAATGTAAGCAAGGTAACTATTAACATAGAAACTACTGTGCTTTTAGAATCTCAAACGCATCAATTTTCAAGTAAAGCAAGTGGCACTCGATTTATACATGCAGTTATGCTACGTGAGTGCACATATACTTGATATACACCATCATATCAGGGATATGTGTGCATAAGTAAGTGTGTGCTAATGTCTGAATATGACTGCACCCTACTTTGAAAATCTGGTTTTATAATATCCAAAGCCATGGTCCAACAGAAAATAACACTTACACTGAATAAAGTTGAGGGAAAACTAACATATTTGTGGAAAATAAATGTTGAAGCGAGGTTGAGACTTTAAAAACTGATTTACGATGGCTATTTGAGTTGCAGTAAATAAATAATTTAGATATAATCATCTGACTTGATGCTGGTGCACTAGAATGACAGAACCTTGCCATCTTGGATGAATAAATTGTTGCTCCCTAGCTTAAGTTTAACATTTTTAAAATAATTATCAGTGAACAATGATCTGATGATGTAACACCAGTCTGATTAGTGGTTAGAGATTACAGTCCTGATTCAATGAGTTACACTAAGGTAAGACTAGAACAACAGTGGCAAATCACACTCAATGCTGGGAGAATGAAAGATAAATATATTAACTGAGCTACAAGCTGAAAATTAGGTTAACATTACTAAAGTGAAATGAAAAATCATTAACAAGGATACAGGTAATTTGTTACCTAAACTCACCGGGCCAGATTCTTAACTATTGTATATTGGCCTAGATTACTGAAGGCTATGTAGCTATGCTGTTTTATGCCAGTTTTGACTCTGGGTCCCCATGTATGGTAGATATTCAGAATTTGGATCAATTTAAAGAAAATGGTGGCTCTTGTCCATTCTTTTTAATATACCAGGACAGGATACAGGTTAACATAGCATTCCCCCTGGAATGCCATCAAACCCCTCAATGCTTGTGACAGGCCCAGAGAGGACAGTTTGTGAATCTCTCCAACTCAAGTAGGCTGTAGACATTTGGATCATTGTGCAATAAATATGAAATCCCCCAGGAAAGAGTTTGTTTTCAGCAACTTCAGCATTCTGTCAACTTGATGGTAAGTGATCGGGGAGCTCAGGATCATCTAGAGCAGGGGTCTCCAACCCCCGGTCCGCGGCCTGTTAGGAACCGGGCCGCGAACCGACCCCTAGCACATCAAGCGGCATGTCTCCGGCGGGGCCCCTGAGCCCCGCCCCCTCAGAGCCGCGTGGTGAGGGGGCGGGGCTGCGAGCTCCGGGCTGAGCCCAGCTGCCTCCACTCGGCGTGGAGCTCCCAGCCCCGCCCCCTCACCACTTGGCTCTGAGCGGGATGGAGCTCAGGCCCCGCCGGAGACACGCTGCGGCTGTCGGGCGAGGCGCTGAGGCTCCGGGTGAAGAGGGAGCCGGGGGTAAGAGGCTGGGGCCAGGGGGGTTGGCTAAGGGGCAGGGAGTCCTGGGGACAGTCAGGGCACAGGGAGGGGGTGGAGGTTGGGGGGGCGGTCAGGGGGCAGGGAATGGAGGGGGTTGGATTGTGGGTGTTCCGGGGGAGTCTGTCAGGACTCAGCGGGGGGGGATAGGGGTTGGGGCAGTCAGGGGACAGAGAGCAGGGGTGGGGTCCCAGGGTGGTGGGGGATGGTGAGGGGACAAGGAGCAGGATGGGTCGGGGATTCTGAGGGGGGCGGGCAGTCGGGGGGGCAGGAAGTGGGTGGGGGTCCCATTAATTCTGCATTATGGTCAGTTGTATAATTATTTCATTATATATTACAATAATAATAATAGAAATAAAAGTACAAAAATAAATGTAATGCGCTTGAATCGTCCCAAAACCATCCCACAGGTCCGCGGAATTTTTTTTTTCTACGAAACCGGTCCCTGGTGCCAAAAAGGTTGGGGACCGCTGATCTAGAGTACATGCTGCTTCTTTCAGAATACACTATTCCCTACCTGGTTCTTTTCTACCTTCTGTCAGATGTTTACGTAGGAGAGAAGGAGAGGGATTCCTCTGAAAGGAACAAAGATTATAAGGAAAGATGAACTGTGAAAGTCTTGGCTAATAATGAGCAGCGGCTTGAAGAAAAAAAAAGTGCTCTCTGCCATTCAATTTAAAGAACTCAATTACTCTTGCTACATTGCACATTTAACTATCTTGATACATATGCGAGAAAAACCTCATAGAATTCAGAAGTATGTCCCAAATTGCTCAGGGGGTGCACCCATTCTATCATGGGTTGTTCTCCATTGTATTTTTTGCGGGTGTGTAAGAGGAAATAAATTTTGGCACAAGGGTGGGTATGAGAGCTCAGAGATTAGCGGCAAACCAAATATCACACCTGCCTCTGCTCTGCTGGTGGTTGGAATAGACAGGGGTAATGAAGCAAATCCGACTAGGTTAATTACATCTCTCTTCTAGGTCTGGAAATCAACCCTTCATTGTTTGGCCTCATGCCCAAGCTCCAACAATAGCACTCTGGATCCCACTGATAATTTTAAAATTTGTGGTTAGGTAGAAAAGTTCCACAGGGCACTGCTACCCCTATTGTCTCTCGTCTCTTTACACATTTAGACAGGGTCTCTCAGTTAAAAACACTTATGTCTGGGACCCAGAGGAACTAGCACTTTAGAGGAGTGTGAAAATGCCAGTCTGTATGTTCAGAGTAATATAACCCTGCCTTAATCTTATTTATCATGGTCATATGCTCTGGGTTCTCCCACAGCGAGATGGAAGATATGCTGCTAGGGGCCGCTGCTGCAGAGCTCCCTCAGCTCTCATTCACCTAAGTGGGAGCTGAAGGTGCACAGCTTCTTATTGAAGGTGCTGAAGCACGTTACAGGATCCGGCCATTGGCGTGGAAGCTGCTGAATGGTCATGCTGAAATGTCTTTGTATTCATTATGCTCAGATAATTATACCTAACAGAGTTTCAGGGCATAATATACAAATGCTCAATAGTTAACCTCAGAGCATTCCTGTCAGACAGGCAATCAGGGAGGCACGGGTCATGGCTCCATAGCAAAAGTTTAATTTAGAACTTAAAGCAGGGATGCAACCCCTATGAAAATACAGTGAATCCACCACAAAAGTTACACTGCTTCCTTTTTGAGTACAGAATGAATAAATGTTCTGAGAATTTACAAGTAACTCTATGAAATTAGTTTAGGAGTTATAATTAAAATAGATCCCTTAAGAAATGTAACACTCAGCGTCAACCTTTTTTGTCTCCAACTATCTTAGCAATGGAATAATAGAGACTCTTCAAACTTTCCATTTAATTAATATTAATTGAAATTTTCTGCATAGGTTACATTTAAAGAAATTAGGTTCTAATTATGCTAAGTGACTGATTATTATATCTAATTATTAAGATTGCTTCATAGACAATGGGCCAGTTTCAGTAGCTCAGGCCACTCTTGCCTGGGGCCATTGTGACATCACAGATAATACTCCTTTCTTCGTGCCTATCTCCACTCAACACCCACAAGCACTCCTCACACACAAACACTTCCCTTCCCCTCTTGACGCCCATGGTACTGCTTTGTGGTGGTGGGAGATCTGAGGCGGACAGTGAGGGAGGTCAGGGGGAGAGAATGAGCAAGTGGACAGGATAGGGGGAAGCTGGTATGTGTGAGGGCCCATGGGAAAGGAGGACCGTGTGTTGGCCACCAGTGCTATTCAAAGGGAGAGCCTTCCCTCTCATCTACATTCACTCTATCTCCCTAATCCTTGCACTGTCCTGTTGTCATCTGCCTCAAGCCTTTTATAGATAACTTTTAAAAAAGAAATAGATCTGTTTCCTTTCAGCTATGACAGTCAAGTTCCAGTTTCACATCCTGGAAGATTACCTGGTAAGTGTGCCGGTATAATTATTTTTGTAAAAAATACAACATAAAAATACCACCTCCATCGCCACTCCAACCACTCACAGAGTAAACTTTGTTCAGGATGGGACTTGGGCATTTTTACTACCATGTCATGAAAATGCTTTGAGCGTGTTTTCATAACAGTGGTAAAAACAACTATCAGCTAAATCAGTAAACCAACTGCAAGTTAAGGGCCAGATTCACTAGTAAACTCTGACTGGTTTGCACGGTTTCATTGATGCAAAACAACTGTAAACCTGGTGTAATTGGCCACTACACTGCAGCTATTTTGTGCTGCTCCAGAGTTCTGCAAAACACACAAAATGTACCAGTGAATTCAGCCTTAATGGATAAAATAAAATTTAAAAAAAAATGTAACGTTTGATACTAATACATAGTAAGACTCATTCTGGACACTACACGGTAGCGCTCTCTTTTTTTGTATAGCATTCATGTAGTTATGGCTTGGTATAAGAAGAGGGAGGGAGCATTTGGTGAGCAATGAAGTGGTGCTATGCCCAGTCTGCCACTGGTGCAAGATCCCTGAGGGACTTTATTCTAGTGGCGTAGGTTACAGGTGTTCTTTTTAAGCTCTAACGTGCATGTAGCCTAGAAACTCAGAAACTGTAACCCCACCTCCACTTTGCCCAAGCTCCCCTGGGACTGAGTGGAGAACCAAGCTTTAGGAGCTGAATTTTGTTTGGGATGGGGCAGGAACTCTACTAACTCACAAACAGTGTGAGCGATTGCTTAAGACTGGACTCCGGCATCGTTATAACAATGGAATGAAAATGCAAGTGAGCCTTGTCTACACCTGTCTTAGCCGGGGGAAGCGGCACCATTCTGAAACCTGGGTACTAATTTTACTAGTGCAGAGGCAGCCTTGCTGGCTTTAAGGTTGTGCCTCACGCACTCAGACCTGACTCCTTCCAAACAAGAAGCTTCATTTAAAATTAAATTAAAATGCAGAGCCCCCCCGACCAGTGGCCAGGACCTGGGCACTGTGAGTGCCACTGAAAATCACCTTGCGTGCCGCCTTCGGCACCCGTGCCATAGGTTGCCTACCCCTGGCCTAGGCAAACAAACAGTGGTGATGAGAAGTGTATAATGGCGTACCTGCTTTTGCTACAGAGTTGTTGGGGCTTTGCCCTGAAGCAGCAGAAGTGGGTTGGCTGGAAGAAGCAGCTTTCTTGTCTTGCACTTTAGAGTCTTCTGATGCTAAAAAGAGAAGGAAAAGAGATTACATAATTAACCATGCTATTAGAAAACAGTCTCTGTAAATTATTCATGTTATATAGCATTTAATTAACAATTCTGGCCATGCCTGTTATTTTAGAAAAAGTACCCTATAACATTTGGTGCAGACAAATGGTCCTTCCAAATTTCCCCATAATCATGTATGGCGTTGAAGTTTTATCATAGAATATTCAGGTTGGAAGAGACCTCAGGAGGTCATCTAGTCCAATCCCCTGCTCAAAGCAGGACCAACACCAACTAAATCATCCCAGCCAGGGCTTTGTCAAGCCAGGCCTTAAAAACCTCTAAGGATGGAGATTCCACGACCTCCCTAGGTAACCCATTCCAGTGCTTCATCACCCTTCTAGTGAAATAGTGGTACCACTGAGAACAGCTGAGCTCTATCCTCTTTGGAACTCCTCTTCAGGTAGTTGAAGGCTGCTATCAAATCCCCCCTCACTCTTCTCTTTTGCAGATTAAATAACCCCAATTCCCTCAGCCTCTCCTCGTAAATCATGTGCCCCAGCCCCCTAATAATTTTCGTTGCCATCCACTGGACTCTCTCCAATTTCTCCACATTCCTTCTGTAGTGGGGGGACTAAAACTGGACACAATACTCCAAGTGTGGCCTCACCAGTGCCGAATAGAGGGGAATAATTACTTCCCTCGATCTGCTGGCAACGCTCCTACTAATACAGCCCAATATGCCATTGGCCTTCAACGAGGGCAGACTGCTGACTCTAATCCAGCTTCTCGTCCACGGTAATCCCCAGGTCCTTTCCTGAAGAACTGCTGCTTAATCAGTCAGTCCCCAGCCTGTAGCACTGCATGAGATCCTTCCTTCCTAATCTAGCCATGAAACTCCCCATTCAGGTTGAGGAAAGATGTATAACAAAATTCCCCCTCTACAGTGCTCCCTTTAATACTGTCTTTGAATTGTCTATGCTATACTACTAAATGCTCGTTTTTCTGGTTTCCTCTCAGTGATGCTTAAATCCATGTTGAGTCATTACCTCTGACCAGCATATGAGACCACTGCTTCCAAAATCAGCCACATATAACAAAATTCATCAGCCTTCAAACACCTGCTCCTGATCCATTTCCTTCAGAGGGAGCTGGATTGGGCTCTTAATCAGGGCTAATAGCAAAGCAGCAGAAGCAACAACTGATTGAGGCTGCCCAGTGATTTACGAGTAGCACAAACACTCCAACTAGAACTGTGCAAATAACTGATTTTTCGGTTCAGCCGGCAAACTGGAAAATCAGAACAAACATTTGGTTCAGTTCCAAAAATGTTCAGAATACATGTCAGCAAATCGGAAAAGTCTAGTCAGCTTCAAAACAGAGGGACTGTCTCATCCCTTTCTGTTTCAGAGGAGGGATTTAGCGCCATATGTCCTACCTCCCAGCTGAGTGCCTTAATCACCAGGCTATTGAATCATTCTCATTCTCTCTTTGACCCAATGACTAGTTCTGTATTCGTACACAGTGGAACAGCTTCAGCAGGAGAATTGAGAGAACCCCCACCCCAGAACAGCTTAGAGGCTGGCAGTGAGGATGCTCACATGGGGGGGGGGGGCAGATCTGAGTTCAAGTCCCTGCTATAGAGTAAGGATTCAAACCTGGGTCTCCTAGGCCTGGTCTACACTGGGGTGGGGGAGAATCGATTTAAGATACCCAACTTCAGCTATGAGAATAGCGTAGCTGAAGTCAATGTATCTTAGATCGGCTTAGATTGACTTACTTCACGTCCTCGCAGTGCGGGATCAGTGGCCGCCGCTCCCCCGTCGACTCCGCTTCCGCTTCTCGCCCTGGTGGAGTTCCGGAGTCGACGGGGAGCACATTCTGGGATCGATTTATCATCATCATCATCATCGATTTATCAATCCCTGATAAATCGATCACTACCCACCAATTTGGCAGGTAGTGTAGACATACCCCTACACTCAGTTAAGTGCCCTAATTATTGGGCTAAATGTTATGGGGGAGGGGAGCAAAGGTTTGTGCATGTACCACACACAGAGTTTTCTGAAGCTGGCCCTGAAAACCATTTTCCCAGTTGAAATTAATTGGATCAAATTTGCAAATAGTTTTGGATCGACTGAAACTGCATTTATTTTTGATAAATAAACTATTTGTCTGAAAAATTTTGCCCAGCTGTGACTCCAATTTATGCATCACCTATTGTACATTCTGTGCAGTGAAGTAAAGAGGAATTTATATTGCTAAGAGTCAAATGCAAGTCCCAGCTTCTTGCATTTATTGCACAAAACATTAATAACACTTCAAAGACTCTTTATATTTTATTAGCATTCCATAAACCTCTGCTATAGGTTCAGATGACAATTTAGGGCTTGATTGAAAGCCTGCTGAAGTCAGTAGAAAGATTCTCATTGATTTCAATGGACGTTGGCCCTTTGTGGGTCCAGAAAGATGCTTCTGGGCCCTACAAACTCCTTTACGCCTATTGAGAAAGAAAAAATGGAAAGCTTCACTTTCAAGTGTATTTAATCTTAGGCATAAATCAAAAAAGTAACCTTGCTCTGATTATATTTGATGAAAACAAAGCCAGTCAGATTTCATGTCTCTTTCTCAGCTAATGGTTTGCCTCTGTGGTATACTCTGACTGTATGAATGAGTACAATTTCCTAAAGCCAAACAACCTGGGAAAACTAGAACAATGGTCAGATTTTGTGGAAGGGTTTTTAGAATTATTTCCAATGGTTCGAACAAATTCTGACTCAAAGAGAAAGGGAGATTTGTATCAAAACCATTACTTTTTAAAATCTAAATTGTTTAACCGAAAATCTCATTAGAAATGAGAGCTGGAGAAATTTGATTGCCATAGCTTTCAACACTAACAGGTATTGCTCCATTAGGTTCACTTTGCTAAGTGAAGCTTTTAAGTCCCAGCTAATCAGAGCGATGGTTTTGAAAACATAATTAAAAAACTTTCAGGAGGCCCCAAGGGATTTCCTAGTATTGTTTGCTTGGAGATTCTATATACTCTCCTTGGCAAAAAATAAAATCATTAAAGCACTATCTGGAATGATTAACCATAAAGCTTTGCTATTAAGCTCTTTACTGATCCTGCAGCCTGCATGAAGTGCTTTATTTCATCAGTCATAGTTTAGGGTGAGTAAAATAGAAAGGAGCGTGGCTAAGGTGCTATACAGCATCTACATCTGGGCTTTGATGAAAAAATGGAAACTGAAAATGTTCCATTAAAAATGTCAGTTTTCAAAAGCCAGGAGTTTTCCTGAGAGCGTTTTTGACAATCAAACTTTTTTTTTTTGCTTTTTGGGAAGAAATTGTGTGAGACGTTTTGGAATTTTTTAAAAACATGTCTTATAAAAAATAATTGGCATTTTTTGACCAGTTCTAAGTATTAATCATGGAGCCACCAAGGGCATTGTTGACACGGCACCTGGGAACATGCCTCCCAGTAAGGTAGACAGACCTGCACTAGCGTGCTAAAAGTAGCAGTCAATGCTCAGGCGGCTAGCCTGTGCTACCACCCATGCTGCAAGATCCACACTATTTTTACCGAGCTAGTGCAAGTCTGTCTACCTCTACTGAGAGGTATGCTCCCAGCGGTAGTGTAGACATACCCAAAAGTCAAGGGAAATCATCCTTGTAGCACCAAGCTACGGCTGGCTCTATCCACAATAAGTTACTCCACTGCTAAAAAGCAGCACAGTGGAGGTCAGGACTTGTGAACATTTCCATTGTAAAGGCTGCTCAGAATTCAATATCTTGCTATTTTAATGTCCTATTGGATGGGAACTTAGCAAAAGGATTTGTCCACCGTAATAAGCAGTAAAAATAACAGAGAATTTCAGATGCTTTTTGCCTAGCCCTTATATGCACAACCACCTTTGAAAAAAATACAATAAAAAATACTACAGCTTTGTGAGCACTTTGCCTCTAAATACAGGCCGTATATTTTAGTTACTTTAGTTATAATCTCCTTTTTTCACTGACAACCCACACAGAAGTTCATCTTCAAAGTCTAATGGACAGTTTTTTCAAAGCCTGCCAAGACTTCAGGCTTACTATAACTAACAATGTGCCAAGGAGTTAAGGAAGCACCTTCCATCAAGATCAACAACTATGAACTTGAAGTAGTGAATGAGTTCAGATACCTAGGATCCACTAACGCAGCCAACCTTTCACTTTAAACAGAACTCAACATCCGCACTGGAAAAGTCACCACAACAATGTCTAGACTGAAGAGGGTCTGGCAAAACAACAAACTGATAGAGCACACAAAGATCTGTGTGTGTTATCAGCACACTGTTGTATGGGAGCAAGACATAGCAGGAAAAGAGGCTCAACAGCTTTCATTGAATCTTTGGCGTCTCCTGGAGGGACAGAGTCACCAGCACTGAGGTGCTCAAGCAGGCCAGCATACCCAGCATGCAAACACTCCTCAAACAGAGATGCCTCTTCTGGCTTGGGTATGTGTGCCGAATGAATGATGGGTGCATCCCAAAGGACATCCTCTATGGCAAACTGGCATCTGGAAAAAGACCCAAAGGACGCCCAAAATTGCATTTCAAGGATCTGTGCAAGTGAGAAGAAATGGACATGGATGAGGCGAAATGGAAAGATCACACTCAAGACCGCAGCCTTTGGAAACAAGAGCTTAACAAAGGTCTCCAGAGTTCCGAGAGGAAACCACCCAGTTTAGCAGAGGAGAAAAAAGAGCTCACAGAAGGCAGAGCCTAAAGGGTCAAAACATCACCTTTAAATGTGACAGCTACGGCAGAGATTCTCTCTTTTGAGTGGGTCTCTTCAGCCACATTCGCGGCGGCCATAAAACCAACTGAGTATATTCTTACCTCTCAGGGCACACACCCAGGGTCTCTCGAGACTGAAGGATTCCTACTACTAATCTCCTTTTTCAATTTATATCAGCACTGTACCGAAACTGTGTCATGCAAAGTAATCTTTGGTAAGTGGTTTTCTACTCCCTTCTGGGAATGTTGAGTGTTTTAGGCCCCAATCCTGCAAACAGCTATGTACACGGTGAACTTTACTCATGTGAGTAGTTCCATTGACTTCAGTGGGATGGGCATCCAGTAGGTATTGGGAAGTATGTATTAATACCATTGTACAAGACACTGGTAAGACCTCAACTGGAATATTGTGTACAGTTCTGGTCACCCATGTTCAAAAATAAATTCAAATGGGAACAGGTGCAGAGAAGGGCTACTAGGCTGATCAGGGGAACAAACACTATCTTACAAGGAGACTAAAAGAGCTTGTCTTGTTTAATCTAGCAAAACTAAGGCTGAAAGGTGATGATATTACTCTGTGTAAATACACCAGGGGAGTAAACACCAGGAGGGAGAAGAGTTATTTAAGCTAAAGGACAATGTTGGCATAAGAACAAATTGGTATAAATTGGCTAGGAACAAATTCAGGCTGGAAATTAGAAGAAGGTTTTGAACCATCAGAGGGGTTAGGCCAGGGCCGGCTCTACAGTTTTCACCGCCCCAAGCAGCGTGCCAAATTGCCACGCGGATGGCGGGGGCAGTCCGTGTGCCCTTAGGGCGGCAGGTGCGTTTCCGCGGCAGCGGCAATTCGGCCGCAGCTTCTATGTTTAGCTGAAGCCACCGCGGACATGCACGTGCCACCCTAAGGGCACCTGGACTGCCTCCGCCGTCCGTGGCAGCAATTCGGCGCGCTGCTTGGGGGCAAAACAACAGGGACTGCTGCCAAATGCAGATTGCCGCCCCAAGCACCTGCTTGGAATGCTGGTGCCTGGAGCCGGCCCTGGGTTAGGCTCTGGAACAGCCTCTCAATAGGAACTGTGGGGGCAAGAAACTTAACTAGGTGTAAAATGGAGCTTGATACATTTATGAATGGGATTATATGATACGGTTGCGACAGCAGAGGACTGAACTCAATGACACAAGAGATCCCTGCCAGTCCTATGTTCCTATTCATGTGAATTATGTTAAACACGTGCATGTGTTCATAAGATTGAGCCTGTGAACTACATCAACCTGAAACTGGATGTTCATAATTTTTTTTAGTGCAGATGCTTTTTAGGGTCTTTATTTTTGTGGTGTTAGGTTTTTTTCAAATTGGTTTTACTCAGCTGTTATTTGTTTGCACATCTTTAACAGTGTATTTGCACTTTTTTTCTTTTCCACACTGCACTGCACACCTATGAAACATCTTGTTAGTTCCAAATCAATGATTTAATTGCGACTGCATAGTATAGACAGCCTGCTTATAATTAGAGCCAGGCAACTTTTCTTATGTGCATGAACCATTTTCACTTTCATTTTGGAAATTTCCTAATAAAAGAAAACATTAAATTTAAAAAACAAACAAAACAAAACAAACAATTGCTTTGGGTTAAACAAATTGTGTCATTCCACCCCAAACAATTGTAGCTTGTTATTTTGCCAAGAAATTCAAATTTTCTTTATTTTGTTTCAAATCCAAAGTACATTTTATTTATTTGTCGATTGATTATTCAGGGTAGCCAAAAAAATAAAAAATAAATCAGTTATTCACCCAGCTTTGCTTGTAATAAGATATTGTGTACAAACATCAACACTGGTGCTGTATTTCCTATGACAGTGTCTGTGGGAAGCAGTTTCAATACATACTCATTTTACTGCACAAAGTGATGCTGAAATGAATAGGACACCACAAGCATGAATTTTAATGGTACACTACATGAAGTAAGAACAGCAATGACATTATGGAAATAGCCACTGTTAGTAGTATGTCATGTGGGATAGATTACTTTATACCATAAATGGACTATCTAGACAACCAGACAGCTCTGTTTCCAAATCTAAGCATACAGCTGTATTGGTTGCAGCATGGTCTAATAACTGAATATGGATCCAGGAGCCAGAAAATTCTGAGTTCTCTTCATAGAGCAACATTGAAGGAATGACCTCCTGTGGCAGACAGCAGCATGACAGGCACACCTGCCTCAGTTTCCTTTTTCAAAGTCCCCAGTAACTCCACTTCAGATTCATTTGACACAATAATATCTTCCTTGGGGCTGGTTTATTATAACATTGTGCAAATGGTCCAAAACAGAAGTCTCAAAATATATAGTTAATTTCTCACCCCAGTGGAAATAGTCAGTGAGCTCACCTGAAATCTCACCCCACAATGCCCCACATACCACACAAGAGTGCTTGTGACAGCACCCAGACTCTCTGACAGTCCTCCCCTGTCCGATGGCACACACCCCACCCTATCCTTCTGGAGTGTAACTCTGCTCTTCCTAGCAGGAAGCCCCACAGTGTCTCTGCTAGGAGATCATCTTTACCTAATTCATCCCTGACCCCCCTTCATGGTTCTGCTGGGTCCAGCTCTCTGGCCTTGGAGATGGCAGCAAGTAAGCTTCTTCAGACCATGACTCTGGCACTCCAGCACAAAGCCAGCAGGCATCTCCCTCTGCTGTTCCTCCTGCCTTCAGCAGCCCTGGCTCTCTGACTTGGGATGCCAGACAGCAAACCCCTCCTGCGATTCTCCTGCCTTCAGCTTTCTCTCAGGTTCCAAACATGCAGTCTTGGCAGCTCTCTCCTGCCCCTGACTCCCACTCAGTCAGCTCTGATTCACCAAATCTTTCCAATACCTTGGCTCTCTCTAACCTTTTATAGCACTCCGGTGCTGCCCCACACTCCTAATTGGTCAAATGGGAGTACCTGCTCTGGCCAGACCTACTTCATTTACTGGAGCCAGCCACCCTGCGACAGCTCTAACACATACTCTGCCACTGACCTTGAGTGATTCACAACCTAAAGAACTCTGGAAACCAAGAGGGCTATGTGCAGACTAAATAGAATTTTTTTTTAAACTGGGAAACTATCTACCTACCATAGGTATTTGTTTTGCTTCCATCAGCACCTCACAATTTTTAATGTGTTTATCCTCAACACATCCACTGAGGGAGGAGAGAGCTATTATCCCCATTGTACAGATAGGGAACTGAGGTCCAGAGAGATGAGGTGACTCGCCCAAGGTCACAGAGAAAGTCTGTGTATACCACACTGAAGAGCAATTTCCTCCAACATTTTCTATCTCCCTAATTTTTACAGCTTCCCCACTTGACAAAGGCTTCACATCTAGCTCTCACTGCAGCTTCGTTCCCCTGTCAAACAAATGCATGTGCTTAGGTCTTAAGTCTTTGCAGAATCAAGCTTGGAGCTTGTTTCGAACAGCTTCCAATGCAAGCATAATAAATACCACCACCAAGCTCTTACAGAGTGCTTTTCACCCGTAGATCTGCAAGTGCTCTGCAAAAGAAGGCCAGTGTCATTATCCCTGTTTTACAGATGAGGAATGTGAGTCTCAGAAAGAGGAGTGACTTGCCCAAGGTCATGCAGCAGGCCAGTAGCAGAGCTAGGAATAGAACTCAGGTCTCCTGAATCCTAGTCCAGCGTTCTAGCCACTAAGCCACACTATGCATTCCTAACATATATTTTAAAATTAGTATTTTTAACAACAACAAATTTAGACACAAGACCCTGCCTGAAGCACTTCAGTTACATAGCCTCTGTGATTGGGTCTGAAATCCGTAGAAGATCCAAGCATAATGAATCAGCTGGGAAGGCCTGTACTCCACATTTCATTAATCTATGGGTTTAAGTGACATCCTGAATGTTACTTGTATTTAATATTCTTTAGAGTGCCACCCCAAGTCACCACCAAGTCTACTGCAAGGGTCTGCAGTCCCTAGCTTTTGCATTATGGATACACTGCACAACTGGAAAAATGAACTTTGACAATGCTGCTTCAAACTTGTGGAATAATCTGCAGTAGCTGCAAGAAACATTAATTCCATAAATAAGCCAAATGATTTCCTTCTGCACATAGTCTGCATTTTGTAGACAGATTCTCTTTCCTTTGCATCACACACAATTTCCCTACTATGTACACATTGCCATGTACACACAACTCCAAATTAGCAATGGCAAGATTCTAACTCTGCAAAATAAGATGTAGCAAACACACTGAAAATACACTTAAGCTGCTGAGTTGCTAAACTCCCTCTTCAGATTTTTAATATCCTTGCAACCCATCATTACCTGCTTAAGGAGAGGAAAAGCAGCACAAAGGCCATATCTGTTGCAAATACACAGTAGGGAATTCTGCTTGTGCTGTTGATTTATTTAAAGTCATTTTAGCTCTTATTTAAATCATTTTTGCTTTAAAATTCCAGGTTTCAAGATTGCCTTTGGGGATTTACATGTAGGCATTGAATCTAAATGAACAGCACTGAGCAAAGCTAAATTAAAAAGCATTTTAATTTATGTATATATTTAGGTATTTAGAGAGTGTAAATAACCATGGAGTAATATCTAACAACTATCAGATTAAACAAGAGTCTGTGGAAAAACTTGACAGACTTCTAAAAATAATGTTTTATTACTTCAATTCATCATGTTTCTTAAGTAACCAATGTAACAGTATTCATTCCATTTCCCTCAGCTGCAGTTAAAATCTTTTGTCTCAAGTAGCTGTAGTAAATTTCTGTCCAATTCTCAACAAGAACAAACAAAAACAAAAAACAGAAGCTACAGTACAAAGTACTCAGAGGCTGTTTAGTGACAGGAGAAGATACGCATGCCAGTAAACTGGAGGCATCCAAATATCTGTAGGTGTTTGACAAGTTAGTTATATTACTGGATAAAATAGGTATTGAGCAGAAGAGGAGAAAGTGTCCCCCTTCCAACTTCTCCTAGGGTTGCCAGGCATCCGGTTTCCAACCAGAACGCCCGGTTGAAAACGGACCCTGATGACTCTGGTCAGTGCCTGTCGGTGCAGGCAGTGCGCAGAGCCCCCTGGCCCTTCCGCCTAGGAGCTGGACATGCCGGTTGCTTCCAGGAATGGCCTGAGGTAAGTGCTGCCCAACCGGAGCCCACACCCCAAACCTCCTCTCCCACCCAAACTCCCTCCTGGAGCCCACACCCCCTCCCACACCCCAACCTCCAGCCCCAGCCCAGAGCTACCTCCTGCACATCCAAACCCCTCACCCTCAGCCCCACCCCAGAGCCTGCACCCCCTCCCACACCCTGCCCCAGTAAGGAAAGGCAAGTAAGGAAAATGGAAATACCGTATTTTCCGCACTATAAGGCGCACCTAAGAGCCTTAAATTTTCTCAAAAATTGGCCGTGCGTCTTATAATCCGGTGCGCCTTATGTGTGCACTGAGTTCCAAAATCTGTAAAAATGTTGTTGTGCGACTTTGGTAAGCGCTTTGCTTGATTGACTGTCGGACCATTTTTCGCTGACACAGGGACGTAATACGTAAACTACGTACGCTGGCAGCGATAAACCAATCAGAGAACATTACGAATAATGCATAGCACGTGACGCTTACCTTCTCCACTCCTCCGGTAGGTATACTACCGGTATGCTGCAAAACAAAATTTGTTTGTCTAAGGACCCCCGAAAATGGCACCAGTGAAGAGACATGCTTACGAGGCACAATTCAAACTACAGGCTATCAGTTACGCGGTTGTAAATGGGAATAGAGCAGCTGCGAAAGAATTCAACATCAATGAATCTATGGTTCGGAAGTGGAGGAAGCAAGAAAATGAACTGCGCCAAGTTAAGAAGACGAAACAGAGTTTCCGCGGGAACAAATCGAGGTGGCCACAGTTAGAAGACCAACTTGAACAATGGATTATTGAACAAAGAACAGCCGGGAGAAGCGTCTCTACAGTCACCATTCGACTGAAGGCAACAACGATAACACAAGACATGAAGATCGAACACTTTCAAGGAGGTCCGTCTTGGTGCTTTCGTTTTATGAAAAGGCGTCATCTCTCCATCCGCGCAAGAACTACCGTGGCGCAGCAACTGCTGGCGGATTACAAAGAAAAGCTGGCCATCTTCCGCACCTACTGCAGTAACAAGATTGCTGAACAGCCACCTGGCAACGAGACTGACTCCGACAATGATGAGAGAGAACCCGGCATGTTTGATGGCGAAATTGCCCAGCTGTTCAATTCAGACACAGAAGATGAGGACTTTGATGGATTTGTGGGAGAAGATTGATTAAAAATAATGTGAGTGTATTGTTAAATAGTAGAATAAAGTTCAACTAAACTCACTGTTTTGCTTCCGTTACCTTTTTACTACACTATGAACATCGTTACCTTTTTTTTGTAGACCGTATGTCTTAGCATGCGCCTTATAATACGGTGTGCCTTATGTATGGGTTAAATACAGAAATAGATCCCGTAATTGAGACTGCACGTTATAATCCGGTGCGCCTTATGGTGCAGAAAATACGGTAGGTCAAAGAGGGGAAGAGGTTATAACAGAAGAAAATTTTCTTCCTGCAATATTGTCATAGCCATTTGTCAGTTAGTCCCTCACCCTGCCAAATAGCTCTTTCTTATCAATGATCCCATTATCAGAGAAGAACAAGGAACTAGTGTCAGAGGTGGCAACTGCAGTAAGGTGATATCTCAGAGCCAAAGTGGCACCCAGGCATAGAAAAGGTAACAGTGTTGTACTGGGAAAATCAGAACAGCTAGCAGTTGTAATCCATACTTTTTTTTTTTTTTAAACACAAACTTCTAATTCTTATACCTTTTCAGATTCTTTACTTATTGAGGTTGCTATATCAAACAGTTCAGTCTAATTCAGAAACAGCGCTACTTTACACACAGTGTCCTAATGTTTATTACAGGCAACAATGCAGAAAAAGTTACCAGAGCTAGTCAGGAGAGAAACCAAATATGTACAGCATTGCAAAATTAACTAGGATCATCCTGGGTTATTTCACTGCCTTCTAAAGCAAAAACGCTGAATGTACAGACTAATGGTCCAATTTAGTATAGCAAGCTCTGTAAGAGCAACAAAGATGACATTTGAAAAATATAAGTTCACTCAATACTGTCTCCTTTTTTTGAAATATAACACTAAACGGGTTTGGTAGCAGATGCTAAAAATTGAATAGTTTGCCAATAATTAATTTGGAGAATCCTAAGAGACTCACCTGTCACACAACAAGCTTATCAAGGACGCAGCGTGGGTCTATGGCCTGTGTGCTATACGATTCACTGAAAAAGGGCCGTTTGGTCAGCAGCCTGAAGAAAATGGGCCATTATTCTGAGAAGAATGTTCTGCAAGATGGAAGATTTTAGGTTGGTCCCTCTAACTTTCAGAGAACTCATTTTCTTCTAGCTCAGTGGTTCCCAAACAAATTTCCAAGACCACTGCTTTTATAATTTATATTCAGGTAAAGGAGAAAATCCCTGGAAATATTCATTTTTAGGAGGGGGTTCGCAAGACTTGACATTTTAGTGAAAGGGGTTCTGACTGTTTTCTGTTCCAGAAGTGGAAATGAAGTTCCACCTATTGGCAAGACTAAGTTTGGATCCAGATCCAACCTTTCAAAACATTCCCTTTTCCATAACCCTGGAGTTCATTTTTCAACTCCATCCAGTACAGCTGGACAGAGAGGGAGATTTACTCCAAACCTGGAACCTTTAGACACTCCTGTCTGATGCATTTTCCATGGCCGTAAATTTGGTAGTGCCCTATTTATATGTCCTAGAAGCAGCTCCATAATGGCTGGCTGGAGACAGAGGATTTCTTTAGGTGGAGTGAGAGAGGTGGGTCTTATCTAGCAGTTTAGTCTTTTCTCAGAGACTGGGTTGTTTCAGAGCCAATGTTCACAGCTTTCTTCACCCTACTTGGTTTGGAAGCACTAATACAATGGACTTGAGTAAACCCTGTGGAGAGAAATTTGGGGCCCTGGTACATCATATTCACTGCCCCCCCCTTCATTTCACTCCAGTTACAGACATTTGGGGGTTGGGCATGAGCTTGGGGCACCAGTGCAATTGTTCCCTTTTCTCTCCACTCTCATCAGCCCTGGGTAAAACCCTTGGAGTTTTAAATACAAAACTGTGTGAAACAAATGGTTATAGCTTGAAACGTTCCAGTATAACATGATTTAAAATTTTACAGGGTTCTTTATAGTGCTGCTACATTATGTATTAGGAACCTTGAGCTATATCTATTCAGAAAAGGTTTGTACTTAGAGCTTTTGGAAAATGGAAGTAATTCTTTTTCATTTTATTTGTTTTTTTTAAAAAGCCTTAAAAATAAATAGAAGTATTTCGATCTTAATTAAATGTAAGGACTCAGCTAAATAGTGATGCCATAAGTAGAGTAAGCAATCAGACAGTCTCAAAAGCAGGAGTCCAAGATGGTTGTAGACAATAGAGTGGCTTGTCATTTTTACCTACTGTGTTATTGTCATGTTACCTACTGTATTAGAAAGATTTTTATAAAAAGCGCTAACACCGTAAATGGGTTTACCTCAGTGCCGAGGAAGATGCTCATTCTTTTAAGATATAAAAATGCAATGAGCCCAGAACAACATTTTGCATGCTATTAACACAAATTATAGTTCTGCCTCTAAAGAGAGGAACACAGAGTCTCTATATAATGTACACTATTACTTGAATCAAACAATGCATTTTTATTCAAGGAAGCAGTAGAGTCTAACCCAATATCGATCATCCCATATTTAGATGTATATAAAATTAATTAATGTATACGCTTACAATATTTTTTCTTGGAAGTCTGAAACTGATTTTTTTATATTTTTCTTTCCTGCTTTATGCACAAACACAAAGGGTCTGTTATTCTAGGCTAGCTCATAAGAACTAGCTTACAAGGAAAAAAGATAGAAATTATTTGAAAGGACTTGGTGGGGTCATTTCATTTCTCACTGCTCAAGTGTCTGCATCACAAAAATCTACCCATCACAGCTCCTTTGCTGGCACTCTCGGTTCAACTAAGAAGTCAGACACTGAATGAATATAGATATGAAATATATTTTCACCACCAGAGCTTATCACGCCAGGGCTCCATCATGTGAATACATTTGCTTTAGAAACAATCCACGTGCATAACACTCAACTTTGCAACTAGCAACGAGAAAAAGGCCTCAGATTTAAAGTTTAACTAGTGGATCTGCTTCATTGGAGAGATAAGCTCATAAAAATTAATTTCTTACCTTCCCATCTCTGCATCTCCCTATTTTGCTGTCCTTTAACACAATCTCTTTAAATATGTGAGAACAAGTGTATACAGCTATTCAGCTTTGTGGGCAATAATCCTTTGAGGGCACCGAGATACAATCATGATGGGGAGGTCATACATGTATGTACCCAGACAGGTACGCTCAGAGGAAGGAAGATCCAGTGATTAGGGTGTTAACCTTGGACTCTAGAAACCAGGTTTCAACTCCCTGCTCTACCACGGACTTCCTTTGTGACCTCAAGCAAGACCTTAGTCTCTCTGTGCCTCCTCCATTCCCCATCTGTAAAATAAGGCTAATAGCACGTCCCTACCTCACAGGGGTGTTGTGAGGATAAATACGTTAAAGACTGTGAGGTGTTCATATACTACAGTAATAGGGGCTATATAAGTATCAGAGACAGAAGTATAAACTACCATAAATGTTTGTGTGCAGCTCATACTCAAAGATAAATAGTAAACCAAATTACTGCTGCTGCTATACTACTACTACAGACTACGATATTCATGAAATTTAAGGAAATGATTAATGTGCCAGGGTCTCTGCTTCTCAGAAGATACTTTACTTTTTACAAAAACATATGCAACATAATGAGTCAAGCAGCCCACGTGAACTGTTCTTAAAAGCATAAAAAAACACCACTGACGTTCAAACCGTTATCGCTGGTTAAACATGTCATGAATTTGAAAACTTTAAGAATGTTTCAGTAATGTAAGAAGAAAACTAAGCTCAGTGCATAGTAAATGATTGATCCAGGAGAAAATACCATTTTTTTCTGGACACTGCAATCTGTACTGTCAATACTGGCTCTGCAGCTGACCTAGCCATGGAAAAGGCCAGTCTATCTAGACACAGATGACAGAAAAAAATTCTAAATGTGTAAAACTGCACAATTCAAGGTTGAAATGCTCCTTGCGGACAGGCTGACCAGATAGCAAGCATCAAAAATTGGGACAAAGGGTGGGGGTAATAGGTGTCTATGTGAGAAAAAGACCCAAACATTGAGACTGTCCCTATAAAATCGGAACATCTGGTCACCCTACTTGCAGATCAGGTGAGGACAGAGGTCATTTTAATGAGTTCCCCACATTTGTTCCCCTACAACCCTCTGTGCTGGACCAAGCCCACTGCAAACACCCAGAGCCGTACTATTTGAGTAGCTATTCTACACATTTACCCAAAATGCAAGAGTACCAACTCTCTGCATTTACTTAGGAGGAACTTTCTGCCCCTCATCTGAGTTCAACCGCTGGTGGTGGTTTTGCTACTGATAAAGGAAAAGGGTTCCCCCATATGGAAACTGTTGTGCTTTATTATTAGGGGAGCTGCAGAGTTGAGGTCTACTTAGTAAGTAAAAATTGCTGGTTTTCTTTGGGGCTAGGTGACAGTTGTTAATCTCACTGGTTGACAGCAACTTTTCTGGACCTCACAGAAGAGTTTGCTTCAGACTATGGGTACAGTCCCTTAAATTTCTTTCCTCAGCAATTAGTCCAATCACAGTAGAACCTGCCCCCGGCATCAGGACACTGAGGAGAGCTCTGAGCAAGTTCATCGACCTTCCTTTCTTCATTATCAGCTTCATTTGGCTCACCCTCTGAAACACTTTCATGACCAATATTTGAAGGGTGCGGTGGGCACAATGGGTGACTGATACTTATTGGAGCGTTTAGCTGCCACAACAATCTACACCAACCTTTTCGTCTGGTGGGTGCCAGACGAAGGACCATGGCGGTGGTTGAGCATCCACCGAAATGCAAGCGGAAATTCGGCAGCATTTCGGAGGATGCTTGACTGCCGGCCAGGACGCGGGCGCATTTAGATGCCCCTGCGGGCACCATGATGCCCACAGGCACCGCGTTGGGGACCCCGATCTACACACAGTAAGATTCTAGGAATTTCACTCTGAAGCCTAAAGTATCTGTTGAGCCAGTGTAACGCAATGGAAGCGGCTACAAACATGGTTGAAAGCTCTTTTTGTTCAGAGCATCACCAAGTTCAATCGTCACTGGAATTCATGGTCAGTTACCCTCCAATTTTTAAGTTCTTGTCTATGTTGACTTTACAAATTACACCCATGTGGTATGATGCTACAATAAGGCATATATCTATGCCATGCTAAGAGTCCTAAACCAGGGGATCTCTCAACCTTTTTCTTTATGAGCCCCCCCAACATGCTATAAAAACTCCACAGCCCAGTTGTGCCACAACTGTTTTTCTGCATATAAAAGCCAGGACTGGCATTAGGGGATTAGCAAGCAGGGCAATTGCCGGGGGCCCATGCCACGGGGGCACCGTGAAGCTAAGTTACTCAGGCTTCAGCTTTGGCCCCAGGGTGCAGTCCTGCGTGGCGGGGCTTTGGCTTTCTGCCCTGCGGCTTATTGAGTCTTACACTGGCCATGCTTGGTGGACTCCTTGAAACCCTGTCCTAGACTATTGTGATATGGAAGTAACAACCAATCACCATATTAACTCTAATTTGCATGCAACAATTTCATTGGTTGTATGAAGGGAACTGCCACCTGCACAAATCAACAAAAGTCTCTGAGCACAAACACAATCCACACAATCACTACAACAATCCCAAACATCACTCTGAAGTCTAAAATGTCTGGTGAGTCAGCATGTAATGACAGAAACAACTACAAGCCTGGCTGAGAGCTCTTTGTTTTGAATATCACCCGATTCAATCACCACTGGGATTTACAGTGTGTTACCATCCTATTTTTAATTTCTCAGTTATTTACAGCTCTACAGATGAAAAACACTATATAAGAGATAGATACTAGTATTATAAGAATGGGGCAGGTGGTAGGAAAACATATTCCAATTTTCTGTAACATCCTTGAAAAACCTTACTAATTTAAGTTTAAATATTTTGAAGTGCATTATATTAAATATAAAGTAGGGCAGTCGATTAATTGCAATTAACTAAAAAAATTAGTTGCAATTAAAAAAATAATCGTGATTAACTGCAGTTTTAATCACATTGTTAAACAATAGAATACCAATTGAAATTTATTAAATATTTTTGGATGATTTTCTACATTTTCAAATATAGTGATTTCAATTACAACACAGAATACAAACTATACAGTGCTCACTTTATATTTTTTTTATTACAAATATTTGCACTGTAAAATGATAAACAAAAGGAACAGTATTTTTCAGTTCACCTCATACAAGTACTGTGGTGCAATCTCTTTATCGTGAAAGTAACTTATAAAATGTAACAACAAAAGTCTACAAACTGCACTCAAAAACAAAACAATGCAAAACTGTAGATCCTACAAGTCCACTCAGCCCTACTTCTTGTTCAGTCAATCGCTGGGAGAAACAGGTTTGTTTACATTTATGGGAGATAATGCCACCCACTTCTTACTTTCTGGTGACATTGTAAATGAGAACAGGCGTTTACATAGCACTTTTGTAGCTGGCGTTGCAAAGTATTTACATGCCAGATATGCTAAACATTAGTATGCTCCTTCATGCTTTGGCCACCATTCCAGAGGACAGAACATGCTGCTAATTTTAAGAGCACTTCTGCTGCAGATTTATCAAAACGCAAAAAAGGTACCAATGTGAGATTTCTAAAGATTGACACAGCACTTGACCCAAGGTTTAAGAACATGAAGTGCCTTCCAAAACCTGAGCGGGACGAGGTGTGGAGCATGTTTTCAGAAGTCTTAAAAGAGCAACATGGTGATGTGGAAATGACAGAACCTGAACCACCAACCAAGAAAATAAATGTTCTGCTGGTGACATCTGACTCAGATGATGAAAATGAACATGCGTTGGTCTGCACTGCTTTGGACTGTTATCAAGCAGAACCCGTCATCAGCTTGGACACATGTCCTCTGGAAGGGTGACTGAAGAATGAAGGGACATATAAATCTTTAGCACATCTGGCATGTAAATATCTTGCGATGCAGCCTACAACAGTGTCATGAGAACACCTGTTCTCACTTTCAGGTGACATTGTAAACAAGAAGCGGGCAGTATTATTTCTTGCAAATGTAAACAAATTTATTTGCCTGAGTGATTGGCTGAACAAGAAATAGGACTGAATAGACTTGTAGGCTCTAAAGTTTTACATTATTTTATTTTTAATACAGGTTTCTTTGTACATAATTCTACATTTGTAAGTTCAACTTTCATGATAATGAGATTGCACTACAGTACGTGTATTAGGTGAATTGAAAAATACTATTTCTTTTATTTTTTACCGTGCAAATATTTGTAATACAAAGAAATATAAAGTGAGCACTGTTCACTTTGTATTCTGTTACAATTGAAATCAATATATTTGAAAATGCAGAAAACATCCAAAAATTTTTAAATAAATGGTATCCTATTATTGTTTAACAGTGCAATTAAACACTTAATTTTTTTAATCTTTTGACAGCCCCAATATAAAGGTTATGTATTACTCTGGGCCTCTCTTGGGAGAGGTTATGTGAACTCTGGGGAGTGCCATGAACTTCAAAGGACTATACTGAACAATGTGCCGGACAAGAAGGGACTTTTGGGACAAACAATGTCAAGTGGCAAAGAGTCCTGTGGCACCTTATAGACTAACAGACGTATTGGAGCATGAGCTTTCATGGGTGAATATAACCACGAAAGCTCAGGCTCCAATATGTCTGTTAGTCTATAAGGTGCCACAGGACTCTTTGCTGCTTTTACAGATCCAGACTAACACAGCTACACCGCTGATAAATGTCAAGTGGGAATCTCTACGAGGAGGTGAATGCAAATACTCCTGTCCTGGCCATGCAAAAACCCAGCCTTTTGAAGCTATGTCCTGAAGAGAGAATCATTGTCATACGACTACTTGTTCCCAAAAAGTGTCAGGATCAAAGGCCCACACTGTATAAAGGAAAGATGGACCCATTCTGAACTAAGGCTATTATGAACTAGTAACCACAGAAAAAAAAATCTTTTGTGGGATTTGAAGGACTGTTTTATATCCAAGCCTTTGTTGGACCTGGGGGGTGATCTGGTAAGCTTATTAGACTGTGTGTAGGTTCTTTCATTATTTTAAATGTTTTCTCTGTAATGCTTTCATCTTAAGAATAAGTGTGCTTGCTTAGCAAGGATTGTGTGGTAACTTTAACAGTGGGTTATTATGGGACCTTTATAGAAAAAGAAAATGCAAATGCCGGCCTGTTTAGACAGTCCAGTGTAGGCCAGGAACTGTGTAGCCTTAACACTCTGGGAAGAAGGGAGAGAAGCCTAGGTCTGAAGAGCTGGGAGCCTACAGTGAGTGCCCTTTGTGGACCACAGAAAGGGCATACAGGTGCAGGTGCTGAATTGTGACAATGTCATACTTCTCACTTGCATATTGAGTATTCCTTTAGATAAGAGATGTTCTTTCTATAGCCCTTAAAAATTGTTCAATTTCCACATTAATCTTACAAGCCTTTATCCAAAGCCCACTGATGACAAAATGGGCATATTTCCAGTAACTTCAATGAAGCTATGGCTCCAGCCCATAATGAGGAAATGTTCACCGTGACAACACAGCAGTCTTAAAATAAGTGGGACAGAAATGCTCTTCCATTTCCAAAAATTAATCCCTTTGCACATCCACAATACCTTTTGGTCATTGTGATCATATACGTTGCTATTCTGAAATGTTCCCCTCAACCATACATATAGTAATCAGGCATTGGACAGTCACATGGGCTAGGCCCCGTTTAGGAAAAGGACAGTACTTGTTGCCTACAGAGACATTCCACAGCTTCTATAAAGTTTTTCTGTTTGAGGGGAGATAGGAAGGAGAAAAGGGAGGGGTGTAGGAATAGAGGGGAAAGGTGGGAATTACTTTTCAGAACAGAGAGCAAATTTTGCTTCTTTGTGGAGCTTCTAAGGGCTACCAAATATGGAGACTATTTTGGACTAGATAACACTTCAAGGGCAAAAATTGTTTACAGAGCACATGGATTTGTGAACACGATCCTATTTTCAATTCCAAGGACAGGATTAACTCCCCATTTATAATTTCCCTTTCCTAGCTTCACACTGTTGGCAGCACATTGTCGACATTTAACAAATAAAATTATAAAAGAATTTTTTTTTCTTCTTTGCATTGAGTGCCCAATGATTGGTAAATGTAGGGCTACTCTTGAGTGCTAGCTCGCTGCTGGAATAGTTTTATTGGGTTAAATTAAGGTTTGGTTAGATTAGGATAAAGGTGGAAATGGCTTTTAGGGAAGAGATTACATTAAAGATGAACTCATGCTGTGGCTGCCATTCTTTAATGTTTATGAATTTTCAAGGCAAGGAAGCATCTGTGCACGTTGTTTGATGAACTGGTCTGTTAAAGTAATAGCACCAAATATCACTTTAGTTAAAAACTAAAACAACCCCACATTAAATGCAAAAATCTAACCCAAATCAAATAATTGTTTTACTGTTATTAATGATTTGTAGCACCTAAAAGCCTCAACCAGGATCAAGTTCCCTTTTCCCTCCCCCACCACTCTCCCTCCAAACACACTGAGTGAAAGGCTGTTCCTGCCTTGAAAATCTGCATTCTAAATAGCTAAGACATAAAAGACAGGAGAAACAGAAGCACAGAGAGGCTGTCCAAGGTCATTGAGCAAGTCAGTGGCAAAGCCTGTAATAAAACCTAGGCTATCAGTCCAGTTCCTCATATTTAGGTTATTCTACTTCTCATCTCTTCCCCACCCCCTCCCCTTTTTTTCCCCCTAAAAGCAAAAACCTCAGGCATAATACTTAATAACTGTGGCCATGTAATAGCAAGAACTGTTTTAAACCCAGTGTTATGTGACTCATAAGAGGATTAGTTATTAAAAAACAGGGGTCAGGGTGGCAGGATTTGTCCACCCTTAGGAACAGCTGTAAATATAAAATAAAATACTTTTAGTATTTAAAATGAACTGGGTCATACATTTTATGTGCTGCAAAGATTTTTGGAAGTAAGATGCAGCTTGTTAACAGTGAAATACCTGGAATCATCTTACTAAGGGAAGTAGTGAATTCATCATCACTTGGAGTCTGAGATGGCTTTCTAAAACATATGCTCTAATTTAACCACAAGTTACTGGACTCAATAATGATCACTTATGTAGTGAGGAAGAGTAATTCCCTCCACTGCAGGAATTAGTGGGTGAAATTCAATGGCCTGTTTTAGGCAGGAAGCCAAACTAGATGTGAACACCACGGTTCCTGCAGGCCTTTAAATCTATGAAGCCATGGATAATGTGACAGCCACTCTCTATGGCAACAAGCTCTTTAAAGTACATACAGTTGGAAGGGGTGAAGAAAAATGGAGGTTAGTTCCTATAGCCCATTTTTATCAATGGAAGCTTTTACTCTGAAACGGTTAAATGTAAAATGGTAAGCTGCCATTTAGGAATTACATTCTTGGATGTAAATGTTCAGGCCACCACTTTAATTAGTCCAGTATATGCTCTTCTTTTCCTCAGGCAAGATTTTCTGCTAGATCTGCACTCTTCTTTGTAATGAAAGTTCAATGGAATGGATGCTGTAGCCACTTCGAGTCAGTACAAAGTTCCATTTTCTGATTCTTCTCCTGTCCTATACATAAAAGCTATGCCCTATCACCTTAAGCTACTTCAGATAAGCATTTAATGTGGCATGAAATGCATACATTCAGAAAGACTGGAGCAAAAAGGAATGTTTCCTACAATCATATGACAGCAAACCATGTTGAAACACTGATTTATAGAATGAAAATATATGTTGTTACATGATTCATCCTAAACCATTTCCTTCACTATCAAAAATAAACTTTTACCAGGAGAAAACTGTCACATTTAAAGAGGCATAAGGCAAATGCCAGCCAACTGTACTTTTAAAAGTAAAATAATACATTCATGTCTTATTTAATTGAAGTCTATAGGTCTCAAGGAAGCGCTTGATTCTTCATTTCCTGGATAAAGTCTTCCTTTGTTGAACTGATCCTGCTGGGTAAGCATTACAAGGAAGTGGAAAAATCCCTGCCTTTTATTTATTTAGGGCCAGATTCTATCATCCTTACTCACACTGAGTAGTATCTTTCTCTGTAAGTAGCCCCAGGTGAAGTAAGTGTGACTACTCAAGAAGTAAGGTACTACCAGGCATGAGGAAGGATGACATAATCTAGACCTTCATGATTAGAATAATACTGCATTAAAATAAATAAAACAGGCCATAACTATAGTGCTGGTGAAGACTGACAGAACTGTACAAATGAAGCAGTCCACAAAACAGGTTTATTAAGTAATGTGCTATCTAAGGTCCTGAAAGGGGCAAAAGTAATGCAAGCCTCCTCTCTCAGCGTTTGAGGGTGCAATCCAGATCAGTGAGGGGTTGTGTCACACCCTGTCCTGTAGCAGTGGGTGCCTTACAATGCTTTACTTCTGAAACTCCCAGCCTGGGATGCTCACAGCCAGCATGCAGGTCACATCCAGAATGTCTATGTGCTACAAAGCCCTGGTTCAGCAGCTCTGACTCCAGCAGCCCCACTTTGGCTTCCACCAGCCTTAGTTACAACCAGCAAGTTGATCCCAGCACACTCCCAAGTCCTGAATTTCCCCCCAAATTGTGTGCTCTGCAATATCCAGCCCTCACCTGAACCACTAAAGGAAATAATAAAGTCTGTTGCTCCTTTAAAGAGACAAAAGCACATTATAGCTTACTAACTTAATAGAGATAAATACACCCTTCCCTTCAAACACAGCACTACGTTGGTTTATAGGGGGAAAAAACCCAAAGAAATCTATTAACAATAGGACACAGGTTAAGTGATGCCAAGTAAAATAAATAAAAGTAGAGATGGTAATAAGCAAATAAAAGTGAAAATGCATCTAAAAGTCTAAAACTTAATCTAGTAAGATACAGGCTTTGTTCAAGATGGTTTCTCTCACCAATCTTCCTTTTCCCTAGCCCTGGCTGACTTTCCCCTCAGTCAAAACCTTCCACAGAAGTACAGTACAAGATGCTGGCTTCCCTTGTCTTTCTAGGCAAAAGATCTTTGCAGATTTCTCACCTATATTCAGTTCTCAGAGACTTCAGCCTGCCTCCCTGGGTTGAAGGGCCCATCTTTTTCACCTCACGCTGTTCTTTCTGTCCTGTGGTCTTCCCTTCCTCCTACTGATTTATGTGTAAAAGAGGTTTCCACTGGTTTTGGTCAAACCTTGCTTAATTTCTTTGGAGACAAGTAAACAGCTCTGATATTTCCTCCTGTCTCAGGGAGACCTGGTTCTCCCTTTGTTTAGTCACAGACTGTAAAATCTAGTATTAATGTGTATCTGATATTCATCACCCGGGTGTCACCTGCTTTCATAAAAGACCTTGATATACTTTTGTAAAAAGCATTATTATATAGAATCAGTTGATTCAATTACTTATCATTTGAGATTCAGGCCTCCTACCTTGATAGCCCAGATAAAATTTCTCTTCCGCGCTAGAAGCTGTCTCCTTCCCCGTTTGTTAAGTAAACAAAGCTATCAAGTGAACATTTCAATAGACCTTTATTTGTCTGTGCCTGACGACCGGACTGGTCAGAGAAACAAATGAACATTACGTTGTCTAGGTCAGACTAGTTTACCAGCTCCCTTGATATGCCTGGCTTAAACACATTTTAGTCATCATTCCAACATATATCCATAACTCTTAATACAGACCACATATATACATTCATCAGGCAAGAATATTAATGATCAGTGAGTTATTAGCTTTTCAGTGACATATTACATGACACCTTTCAGATACAGATTATAACGACAGTGAGTCGAGATACACTGAATTGGGCAAGCCAGCTGAAACTCATTTCCTGATACCAAACAGCCCCTGGCCCTCTGCCACTGGGATGCTCTTAGCATCGCATCTCTCCCTTTACAAAGTTGCATGAGAGTTAGCCACTCGCTGACCCGTAGGTAGTAGGTCAGAGTTCTCTTTAGTGGACAGGACATCAGCCACCATCTTTTCTTTACCCTTTATACAGAAGAAACCTGTTTTGTCACCTTTGTCTGTTTACAATCTCCAGGACATATCAGAGTATCCATAATTCCACCTACAGAGTTGTTACAAACATTTCTCAGTGACGTTAATGACCAGTGTGGAGTTAGATTTCAAGTGAGATATCAGAGTTAATCTTTTAAATAAATATCATGACGCCAGTGTGTGAGGTTTAGTGAGGCTCTCAGGCAGATACAGAGTAGTAAACCTCAAATGGGCTTCTGTGTCACACATCCCTACACCAATTCCACCATTGTGCCCCAACCCACATCTGGAGAAAACACTTGCAAGGATAGAGGTTAGTTCAGTTCTGGTGTGTTTGTGAATACAAATGAGGTTGCCAGTTACAAGATTGGTTTTAGTGAAGGTCGACTGTATTTTTCACTCCATGCATCTGTTGAAGTGGGTTTTAGCCCACGAAAGCTTATGCCCAAATAAATGTTAGTCTCTAAGCTGCCACAAGGATTCCTCGTTGTTTTAACTGTGCACTAGGAACCAGTGCAAACTAATTTCATATAGGCCACCAGAGAGCAACAGATTTTAATAACTATGGACATGGGAATTATTTGAACCACTAGAGCTAGCTGATTAGGTGTTATCCCAATGAAACAACAGAACTGAAACCCAATCACTACTAAGATGGACTCAGAGAAATTAAACATGGACACCACATATTGCTGTAAGCAGAAATATATTATTTTTCCTGTTCCAAAGATGATCTTTAATGGCATAATTCTGACCACTGAATTTTATGTGAAGTTTTTACAGATGGCTTTTCAAGGTTAATTATTTACTGATAATTTTCAAAGTTAACTAATAATGATCACAGAGCGCCAAAAATCTGGGTTAAAATACATTTAAACCACTGACAAATTGTGTCAAGTTCAGCCTGATGGAATTCAAAATGGCTAAGATATCTGACCATAAGAGCATCCCTATGCCAAAAAGCAAGGGGCTCCTGGTGTCTATCAGTGAGTTTCAGCTGACCTGATCAGCTCAGTGTACCTCAAATTACTGTTGTCATAACCTGTATCTAAAGGGTGTCGTGTAATACGTCATTGAATATTTGGTCACTGATCACTAATATTTTTGCAGGTTTCAGAGTAGCAGCCGTGTTAGTCTGTATCCGCAAAAAAACCAGGAGTACTTGTGGCACCTTAAAGACTAACAAATTTATTTTAGCATGAGCTTTCGTGCAGCTCACGAAAGCTCATGCTAAAATAAATTTATTAGTCTTTAAGGTGCCACAAGTACTCCTAATATTTTTGCATGATGTATGTATGGCCAATCCACAAAGGATTATATGGATGTTCTGGAATTATGACTAGAATGTGTTTAAACCAGGCATGTCATGGGGAGTTGATAAACAGTTTTTTTTCCAGACAACGACAGAGGCAAACAAACATCAGGAGAGCAAGTGGGGAAAAATAGTTCACTTAACAATCTCAGCTGGGGATGGAGACTGTTCCCCCCCCCCCCCCCCGAAGTCTTCCTGCCTCTTGAAGCAGGTTCCATGAACTTTGAGAGAGAGACTTTTCAAAGGTTTACTTGACTATTAAGAGAGGGGCAAAGAAGCCCTATGTTATTCTTCACCTGAGGAGACAAGGAGAACCAGCACCTTGGACTCTGTGGGGATCCAGACTAAGAGCTAGTCAGTCATTGCTGGAAAAGGAAGAGCAGTGAGGAAACTACCTTGAACAAAGACTGCAGCTTGTTAAGTTAGGTCTCAGCCATTAGAATGTGTATTTTTACTGTTGTGTGTTTGTAACCATTTCTTTATCTTGATCCCTTATACTTGAACCCACTTAAAATCTCTTTTTTTAATTAAATAAACTTTTTATTTTTTATCCAAACCAACCCTGTGCTTTGATTTGAATTAAAGTGATTGTTAACGGCAGTCAAGATGACAAGTGCTGTTTGTCTCTTTAAAGGAGCAGCAAACTTAGTATTTTCTGTGAATGGGATAGGAGGTTCTGCATTACAGAGAGACATCTCTGAAGAACTTGAGGGCTGGAGTTTACCGATTGTTACCTGCTAGGCAAGGTTTGGGCTGGGAGAGGCCAGAGGAGTTTGCTGGCAAGGCAGAAAAGCTGGTGTGTCAAGAAGTTCTCACACACAGCTGAGTCTGAGTTGGGTAGCACAGAGTCTCACAGCTCTGTGTATCCCCAGCAATTTGTCACATCATCATCCCACCATCACAAGGTATCTTGAAGAAATGCTGACAGGCCAGTATTGCTCAAAGCAACTTTTTACTCTACTAGACAAGAATCTCTCACACATTGCCATTATAGCACATCAGAAATTGACCTTTTACTCAGAATAAAGCACTAATCTGGTCTCCACAACAACAAACAGAAAGGTGAATCATTTAGTCAGGGAGGAAAAGATCCAGGAAGGATTTAGCCCTACCTTGTGCAGCAAGATGTAAAATGGATGATGGGAAGCAAAATAAAATAAATCTTATGTTAAACCATCATCTATAATGCAACATTGGGGGGGGGGGGTGGAAATTTTGGACAAATGCTGCTGCTGCTGCTTTCCTCTTTCTTGGACATCCAACCCTGACCATTACTCAACACATTTCCATGTAAATAAACAAACTACCTTTGTCGAATCTAGTAATTCTCATTTACTGTATTTTAAACAAAAAATGAATATTGCACAAACTTTTCCTGTTCTGGCAAAGAACATTAATATAAGTGTCTCTACATCTCCTTTTCACCAGACCAGGGATACTAAGCACAGCATCCTTGGAAAATTTTAAATCAGGTAATAATATTCTGCCCTACCTAAAAATCACTCCAACGATTACAGCTTAAACCATTGGATCAAAATACAATACATTTATTCTCTCTAAAATCACCACGATCAACTCTAGAGAGACAAGGTGGGTGAAGTAATATCTTTTATTGGACCAACTTCTGCTGGGGAGAGACCAGCTGTCGAGCTACACAGAGCTCTTCTTCAGGCCTGGGAAAGGTACTAAGAGTGTCATAGTTAAATACAAGATCAAACAGATCAATTAGCATGAGTACTTAGCACACATTAATCTAAGGGACTATCCAAGGTGAATGTATCTTGTATTTAGCTGTGAGACTCATAGTACCTTTCCCCAGACCTGAAGAAGAGCTCTGTAGGCTGGAAACCTTGTCCCTCATCAACAGAAGCTGGTTCAATAAAAGATACCTCACCCACATTGTCTCGCTAATATCCTCGGACCAACAAGGCTACAATACACTGTATGTCTAGGCAGGTTTGTCCCAGCCCTTCACACTCAATGGCTGATATTTTTAAAGCAGCACATGATTGAAGTTAAGCATATGCTTTAGTGTTTGCAGGATAAGAGCCTAACGTGAGACAAAAAGGTAATCCTAAGGTCCTTTCACAAAATCCTATTAAAGTCAATTTTATTGTTAATGGAACACAGGAAGGGGTGCTTTGGCGAGAACAGTATGTGATAATGTAATGACTGTATCATAGTGCATGTGCACAAAGGGAATGAATTGAGGTTGCAAGCATAATGCCTTTCATTTTTGTAACTACACACAATATATATATATATATATACACACACACACACACACACACACACACAGTACATTTATTTGTATATCTCCATTTACACCTCTACCCTGATATAACGCAACCTGATAACACGAATTCTGATATAAGGCGGTAAAGCAGTGCTCCGTGCTGGGGTGGGGAGGGCTGCGCACTCTGGTGGATCAAAGCAAGTTCGATATAACACGGTTTCACCTATAACACGGTAAGATTTTTTGGCTCCCGAAGACAGCATTATATCAAGGTAGAGATGTACTTATAAGAATATTCTACAAATATTGAAAGCACAACAACCAGATTTTCTCCCTTTCACTCATTTGTTATAGGAATGATTCATGACTTCAGGTATATTAATGACATTATATACTATTCTTTTTCCAATTTCAATATCTGGAAAGAAAGCCATATGTTTTATACCATATTCAATAACAAAGTGAATCTATATTTTATACCGTCAAAAACAAACGAACAAAAAAAACCCAACACACCAGACAAGGGCAAATTTTTGTGCAGGGTTTTTAAAAAGACTTTGCTTCTCCTTGGAATCCCCATGTGCAGCATAAGCACTTTATTCTAGCATTATAAATGTAATTTAACTCTGTAGCACACAAACATTTGCCATAAGAATCCTAACATCAGTAAAGTTCCTTTATGCATAATGAGCACATAATCATTCTAAGTCCAGGCACGTTTCATTTTAGTTCCTTGGGCATATATGTGTCTATTTTTCCAAGCATTTATTGGTTAGCTATCTTGGTAATTAAGTTGTCTGACTGCCATAATTTGCAGCTCTGGCCCTTAGGAGGCACTGATTTTGCTTTCTTTTCCCCCTAGTCTCCACAAAACCTCTTGCCTCTGATTTACAAGCTGGTCCTTTAATAGGTTTCATTGCTACACAACCAGTTTTGGAAGATCCAGCAGTACCTAGTATTTAATAAGCCTCAAAAGTACTTTTTCTGGAGAAGTAATAAATGCAAGATTGAATTGATACAGAAAAAGAAAACCCCAACATTTAGTTATCAAGAGAGCAATATGTTTATATACATAACATAGATTATTCTTTGACACTATTCTCCATCATATCAGTGGTAATGTGATGATGATGATGATGATGAAGATGAAGTGTGTGTCTGATTAAGAATAGTAAATTATCATCAATGTATTTGGTTGTCTAACTTGCCCACCTGCTAGAGATCTACCGTGTGCAATGATCAGGTTGTATGTTGGACAAAATAAAGAGCATGACTGGAAGTCCTTATATGCATTGTTTCACTCCTCAGTCTTTAAGGCCTTTTTGTGATTATTGCATTAATATTTATAATATAAATATCTACTTCTAGCAATTTATGATGTAAATGCCTAAGTGCTAATGCAATAGAAAATCATATACAAACTCTTAGCTACAAATTGATTTTTTTCTTTAATATTAAATCAAAAATTCAGGAAAGTTATTTTTAAACTGAGAAAAAATTACCCTTTTTACAATGTTTTAACTACACACATCTCAATTTTTAAAACCAAAGTCTTTTAATCTGGACTAGTACCTTTGATTATTAAAACTGCCTATAAAGAGATTTTAAAATAATTATTACATTTGGAACAAAGTGGTCATTGGCTATGCATAATCAGGTACTTTTTTACAATGTTTTATTATATTTGGATTGAAATGAATGTAATACAGTAGTACTGGATCCCTGTAAGAGTCAATTTTGATACACAAGCTATTTAATTTGCCATTATATGTCTACTGGGATACAATCGATAATTCTTTTTTAAATATGTAAAATAGGTCTAATTTAGAAACTCAGTGTGCACATGCAAAATTTGAAGGTAAAATCTTTAAGAACAAATCATCTTCAAAAACAAGCGAAGTCCCTTTAATTTCAATTAAGATTTACGTTAATATATAAATAAGCGATGCAAAATTCTTAAACGTGGAAAATGATATGCTGAAACCAGTGTTGCGGCCCCAAATATTGAGAACTCATAAGTCAGGCCCTCCAAACACATGAGATTTTTACAGAATATTTCTTACTGTGCACACACAAAATAAGAAAAATTCCCTGTCAAAGAGAGGTTTCAGAGTAGCAGCCATGTTAGTCTGTATCCGCAAAAAGAACAGGAGTACTAGTGGCACCTTAGAGACTAACAAATTTATTTCAGCATGAGCTTTTGTGAGCTACAGCTCACTTCTTCGGATGCATAGAATGGAACACACAGACAGGAGATATTTATACATACAGAGAGCATGAAAAGGTGGAAGTAGTGTAATGACCCAACCATTCCCAGTCTCTGTTTAGGCCTGAGTTAATTGTGTCTAATTTGCATATTAATTCAAGTTCAGCAAGTCTCTCTTTGGAGTCTGTTTTTGAAGTTTTTTGTTGCAAAATTGCCACCTTCTGTCACTGAGTGGTTAGAGAGGTTGAAGTGTTCTCCCACTGGTTTTTGAATGTTATGATTCCTGATGTCAGATTTGTGTCCATTTATTCTTTTGCGTAGAGACTGTCCGGTTTGGCCAATGTACATGGCAGAGGGGCATTGCTGGCACATGATGGCATATATCACGTTGGTAGATGCACAGGTGAATGAGCCCCTGATGGCGTGGCTGATATGATTAGGTCCTATGATGGTGTCACTTGAATAGATATGTGGACAGAGCTGGCATCGGGCTTTGTTGCAAGGATAGGTTCCTGGGTTAGTGTTTATGTTATATGGTGGAATGGTTGGGTCATTACACTAATTGAATCTATTTCCCTATGTTAAGTTCTCCTCACACCTTCTATGGGTCATCTTAATTATCACTTCAAAAGTTTTTTTCTCCTGCTGATGATAGCTCATCTCAATTGATTGGACTCTTCCAGTTGGTATGGATACTTCCACCTTTTCATGTTCTCTGTATGTATAAATATCTCCTGTCTGTGTGTTCCATTCTATGCATCCGAAGAAGTGAGCTGTAGCTCACGAAAGCTTATGCTGAAATAAATGTGTTAGTCTCTAAGGTGCCACTAGTACTCCTGTTCTTTCTGTCAAAGAGTTTGCAATCTAAAAAACACAGGAGAGACAAAGGGTTTAAGGCTAATAGGAACAGAGGTGTGAAATGATTTGCCCAAGGTCATACTGCAGGTCTGTGGTGGAAGTATACACAGAACCCAGGTCTCCTGAATCCCAGACCAGAGCCACATATTCTTTTCAACACTGCCTTTCCAATTAGCTAATTATTATGTATGTTATCTGACTAGCCCATGAACATCCATGGTTTCATTAAAAGGGTATAGCCAATGGGTAGAAAGAGATGTGGAGCAAAAGAAATTCAGAACTGTGACTGTAGAACCTCAGAAGAACCATCTCAGAAACGGAGGTTCTTCGCAACTCTAAAATGTTCGTAACTCGGAACAAAACATTATGGTTTTTCTTTCAAAAGTTTACAATTGAACATTGACTTGATACAGCGTTGAAACTTTACTATGCAGAAGAAAAATGCTTTTAACCTTATTTTAAATGAAAAGCACAAAAATACAATTTCCTTATTTTGTCAAATCTTTTTTAAAAACTTTTTTATTCTTTTAGTAGCTTATGTTTAACACAATACTGTACTGTATTTGCTTTTGGGGGTGGGGTCTCTGCTGCTGTCTGATTCCATACTTCTGGACCAGTCAGTTCATAACTCTGGCATTCGTAACTCTGAGGGTCTACTGTACTTTATTTTATAAAGTATAGTATGCTCTTCAGTATGTGCATCTCCTGTTGGAATTGTACATATAGAACCTCAGTTCTATGGCACACAGGGTATAATCAGATTAGGTATTGGCTTTATGTAGCAATACTCCATGTATCCCAAAGTGTTTTTGCTTTAATTAGTTGGGTATTAAAGTACAATGATTTGTGCAGACAAATGTTGCAGGCTGTTATGTGTTCAGATATAGTTTATGGGTTGCCTTGGATGGGAGAACTGTGGCTTTCCATGGTACTTTCCCCTGGCTGCTTTGGATTCTGGCTTTTGCTTTCTCTTAAGAGAAAGAGAAATTGGAAGCTAAAAATGCTGACAACTTTGCTTTAATTGCAAAGCTGGCACAGCAGCAGGTGAGCACTAATTAAAGTTGCAGATGACTGGCACTTGAATTTTCAAAACTGGTGTTTAAAATGGCTCAGATGTACGCAATGCATTTTGATCCTCATTGTACAGTTTTGATATGAATCGTTATTCAGTGAATTACAATAATACTGTGATGTTCTGAAGTTAAACTACATGTTGCATGTGAATATAGGTGATCTCACTATGTTAGGTGCATGTTTTACAAGTATGCTAATGATTGATACTGAAACATCGACTGCATGGAAAAGGAGAGACCAATATACTGAACACACAGGTGTATTTTTGGTAGCACTTGACTTTGTGAGAGGATCATTGATCAGCATGTAATCTGGATCATTTTCTGTTTCCTCTCCATCCCCCTTTGGAGAAGTATTCATTTTTGCCTGAATTCTTTCCAGTGGATGACTGAAGTCTAATGGATGACTGTGGAGTCTGTCTTTTGGTAAGACGGTGACCCAAGACATATTATCCACAAAGGAGAAGCAATCAATCAGCTATCTCAAAAAAGGGGTCAGCAGATCTGGAAAAGGCCAGATGTCGATTGGCAGATGGGTTGAAATCTGCAGGAGGTCTGAAGCAAAACTGCCTCATCAAATTTGGCGCAAAGAAGATGACCCAAGCCCTATCATGATGGATTTTTCACAGGACATGTGCTATCAGTGGGTTGAGAGGGAGGGTATGCCTGAGGTGGCCCATCCAGCCACCCTTCAAGCTGCTCTGAAGCAATACAGGGGGAGTTTTCTGTTCCCTTGAGAGGCAAAGAGATCCCTGGATGGTATTCCCCATTAGTTGAAGATCTCATTAAGAACCGAATTGTGAATCTCCTATTTGTGATCTGTCTTCCAAGACTGTCTGCTAGGGAGTTCTGCACACCTGCAAATTGATGTGCATCTTGGCCTTCCAAGGGGTCCAGGTACCTTGTGCAATGTGATTTTTCATATGAGCTTCCCAACCTAATGGGGAGGTGTTGGTGATTATAGTTGCTTCAGGTCTAGGTGTGAGGAATTCCCACCCTCACTTTCTCTAGCTTTTGTCCACCAGGCAAGAGAGCCCAAAACCTTGGTAAGAATTGTTTGCCATTGATGATGTCTTTTTGTGGTGACTAAATGGACCAAAGCCAGGTCTGTAGGTTGAGAGATGGAGTATGGCAAATGTAGCCGAGGAGGGAAAGGCAAGTCCTGACCGCGGTCCAAAGATTGAGGGTAACCTGTTTTATTAGGCTGCTCATGTTGTGCAATCTCTCAGTCGGAAGATAGGCTATTCAAGACCAGAGTTGCTCCTATGAAGTCTATGAACCTTGTGGGACTTTTCATGGTTGACACAGATTCCCAGGGAAGATAGGAGATGAAGTAGGAATGCTGTCGCCTACTCGACTTCCCTGCTGGACCTGCCCATCAGACGCCATTTGTTGAGATACAGAAAGATGGTAAAACTGTTCAGTCTCACCCAGGCTGCCTCTAGTAAAAGGACTTTTGTGAAGAACCTGGGTGCTGTAGCTAGCCTGAATGGAAGGACTATGAATTGGAAGTGGTCCTGCCCAATGGAGGAACCTTCTGTGGGATAGGTGAATGTCTATATGAAAAGTAAGCACTCTTCATGTTGAGGATCATGAACCAAGTGCTGTCTCCCAGAGAGGGGATTGCTGATGCCAATGTGACTGAGCAGAATTTTATATTTTTGCATGAATACATTCAATTGGCTTAGGTTAAGAAATGGTCTTCACCCATTGGATTTCTTAGGGACCAAGAAATACAGGGAATAAAACCCTTTCCCCTGATATTGAGGGGGCACAAGTTCTATGGCCCCTTTCTGAAGAAGAGAATTTACCTCAGTGAAGAATATCCTCATCAGAGCGGTCCAGGATAGGTGCTTGGAATGAGGTTTGTGGTGGGAGGCAAGAAACTCAATTACATAGACATGGTGGATGATGTCTAGTACCCACTTGTCTGTAATTATAGCTGCTCAGCTGAGAGCTAAGTAGGTAAGGGGCCACCAAAGGTTTGGATGGGGGCAGGCAATGAGGCATGGCATCAGTGTTGGTACGCAATCCTTGAGCGTACCAGCAAAAGAGTCCTTTGGATGCTGGGTGGCAGTTGTGGACGTATATATCTGGGTCTTTGAGCCCTTTGCCTTTTACATGGGGATTCATATGGATGTTGATGACAGAATGTCTGAGGAGGAGGTCTGGTCGTATAGGGTTGCTTGTGATATTTCCTCTTTGGGGCCAGGATGTAAATGCCCAGGGAGCAAAAGGTGTTCTAGAGGTGTTTGGGATGTGTAAAGTCTTGATGGTTTTCTCATTAAAGAGGTTAGACTCAAAGGGGAAGGTCCTCAATGGTGTTCTGGACATCCCGGGGGAACCCCAAAGATTTCAACTATGACTCATGTCTCATGAGTGCAGCTGTGGTGATGGCTCTATAGGCACTATCAGCTGTGTCTACTGTTGCTTGAAGTGATGTCTTGGCCACCAGTGTGCCTTCCTCAATAAATAATTGGAACTGAGCCCTTTCTTCCTGGGGAAATCTGTATTTGAAGCCTGCAAATTTGGCATAATTCAGGAATTCAGATTCTGTTACCACCACCTGATAGGTAGCAATTTTGAACTGAACACTACTTGATGAGAATACTTTCCTACTCAAAGTCAAGGTGTTTAGGGACCTGGTCAATTGGGGTAGTCTTAGAATACCGAATCCTGGACCTTTCTGTAACTACTTGAACTACTAAGAAGTTGGGCACTGGATGAGGGAATAAAAACTCTGTACCTTTAGCTGGCATGAAATACGATTTCTCAGCTCTCTTTGGGGAGGTGCACAAAAGGCAGTGATGTACCACACCCATCCAGCGAATTCCAGAATGGCTTAATTTGAAGGGCCAGCCCTCAAAGGTCAGAGGATTGGAGGATGTCTAACAGGCCTTGTTGTGAGTCCTGGACCTCTTCAAGAGCTATCTGGAATTTGGTTGCCACCCTCTGCAATGCCTCCTGATCATCAAGTGGAAAGGGAGATGATGGAGCAACTGCCTCATCCACTGATGATGACAACGTACCTGGCAGAACTGGCGTATCCAGCTCAACCTCCTCTTCTGCAAATTGTGATGGAGCCAGCTAGAACAGCCTGGGAGATGAGGGCTGGTGTGATTCCCACATGGATCCAGGGTACCTGCTGTATGGATCCCTTGGGTCCCAGTAAGAATCGACCAGAGGGGTCCGGTCCCAAAGCATCAGGTACCAGTAGTCCCCTTAGTAGCCATATTTGGAAAAAGGTGTATGGTTCCAATATGTTCATTAATCTCTGACTGGACTTTTTTGCCTTTGGGAGGAAGTCTCACTTGCAGCATCAGATTCACCTGATGAAATGACAGTCTCCTGTTTTACCAGTGGTGCTAACAGTATTGGTGGGAGGAGGTTCCAGGTTGTGGAAGCAGCCTGGGAGGATACTCTTCCCCTCAAGGTAGTTTCCCCAGCCAAAGGGATCTCTCTAAGAAGATCTGGGCCTGATAGCAAGAACGATTGTGGGTAGGACAGAGTGAAGATATCCTTGGAGGAAAAGGGTTCAGTCCTCGTTGGTGTTTGGGGGGCTCCAGAGAAGGGTATTGTGGGATCCAGGTCATCCAAAGGTCTAGTGTCCAGGGGATCCCATATGGAGAATGTCAGAGACATTGGGAGGGGTTCCAGCATTGAACTCCCAGATGGAGCCATTGGGTTGTGCATGGAGATGGAGCTGGTACCGTTGGATTCTTCTTCCTTCATACCTTTCCTTTTTGGACAAATGGTTTACACAGATTTAATTCTTTAGGATCTGTTCATGAGAACTTGTGCAACTTTGACCAAGATGGGGAGGGATCCTCTCTCTTAGAGGCAGATCTGGACAGAAATCTGTCCTTACGCCTATGTTCATGTCCCCATCTCTCATGAGAGGGTCTCTTAGGCTGTGCCTGCTGAGTTTGTAGTTGGAGTTGAGCCAGCCCTGAAGACATCTCATGTGCAGCCTGGCGTACTTGACCACGAAGGTGGTGGCTGCCATAGGGCCAAGGAGCTGTAGGTAAATTCTTGCCTGTATCCTGGGATGAACAGAGAGCATGCGTAGGAGATGTAAGACAGCGAGGAATCTGTTGTGTGAGAGTGAGGCTCTGGTTCAAACTGAGTCCAGCACTGACTGTCCCAGCACCTCAGCCACAGCTCCCACGGAGTGCAGAAGCAGAGACCCAACCTCCCATACCGGGAAGGTCTCCTCAGCACCGATCCCCTTGGCACCAAAAATAGACCTGGTGCCGACAGCGTGCTCTGCCCCAGTGCCGAAAAGAACGTCCGTACCGAGCCTGCTTTCCGCTCAGATAGCGGCAGCGGACCTCCTACAGGACACCTACAAGCAGCCCGCAGCACCAGCAAAAGTCAAACAAAAGTCTGTGCACGCCTCTGAGCACAGATCGCGTGCAGCAGAATCACAGCCCAGGGAGCAGCAACAACAGTTCCTCAGTCAGGATGACCTCTCAGTGGCACCTGAGCCTAACTCTCCACTCCTGGACACACAGTGCTCACTCTTTGACCAGCCGCTCTCCCCACCTGACCTGGCTACCTTTACTGACAGCGAGTCTGATATGCAGCAGCAAGCGGAGTTCTCCCCACCTGCCTCTTCTCCTCCACCGGAACCTTTTGCACCTCAGGTCATGGCTCACAACCAGCAGCCTCAGTTTCCCTACTTCGCCCCCCTATGGGCAGCACCTAACTTTTCTTATCTGATGCCTTGGCCTCAGTGGTACCCTTGGCCAGCTCCTAGTGCCACTCGCCCTCATGCTTCTTCCACCGGACCACAAGCTCCTTGTGTGCCTCGATCTCCAGCTCCGTCTACTTCTAGAGCGCCTGAACCCCCTCTGAAGAAGTGGGCTATGGGCCATCCACTGATTCAACAACACCTAACTCTCCATCAGCTCCAGATGGAGCCCTCATGCCTCTGCCTCCACAGAACGTGGATTACTTTAAACAATTCCAGGAACTTTTCAAGAGGGTGGCACTCAGCCAAGACATCCTATTAGAGGTGGTCCAGGAGACACAACACAGACTCCTCAAAATCCTCCAACCCTCTGCGCCCTCAAAGATCACGCTTCCCATCCAGAAGCGCTGTCAGCTGTGAGGGTAAGGATCTCGCAGGAGTCCCTTTACCCTTATGAAAGTCTCTGCGTGGAGACAGTTGGGCTTCCTGCCTCTTTGCCTGAGAGGGTGAAGCCATGCTCCCAATTGGTTCGGACCTGGCTTGGGAGCGTGAGGGAGAGGGTTTGCCATTGCCTTTCTCTAGAGGCGGCTGCAGGGATTCCTTAATGAGAAGCATTTTCAGCCACAGGTCCCTGTCATGACGAGCCCTGGTTTTGAGGCTCGTGCAATGGACACACTTGGCAGCGACGTGTGTCTTGCCGAGGCACTTCACGCAATGTGAGTGTCCATCGGACCTTGGCATAGAGTCCTGACAGGAAGCACATTTCTTGAATCCTGAAGCCTCTGGGATTATTGCGCTAGGAATGCCAGAGGAAAGTGTCTCAGCAGGAGACAAACTTGAAGAAAAAAAGGTGGGGTTTTTTTTTAAACTAAGTAACTATTCTAAAGGAAGGGAAACAAGTGGGATGTTACTAACTAACTATTTCTATGTTCTTTGTAATTGTTTCCTTCAGAAACCAGGTAAGAGGATCAGCACTGCCCCACATCCCATCTTTAGCCGAGGACAGTTGAGAAGGAACTGAGGATGGCGTGGGACACGCACACTCAGGCAGACTTTAATGAGACTGCAAGACAGCAGTTGAGCGTGTATGTCCTGACCAGGCACTGCTACCAAAGATCTCCAATCAACGGCACCAGGATGCACCGTCACCTGGAGTGGCGCACTCACAGGAACAGCACTCGAAGAAGAACTCTTGCATAGTCCCTCTTCAGAGGGAGAATCTCCCTGGGGCAGGGAGAACTAAACTAACTACAAAACACTAAAAGCATTAAAATATTAAACTATTAAAAAGTATTTACAAATTATATTCACAAGTTCATACTCTAGGAAAAATGATGTGGATACGGAGGACTCGGACTCAGGCCAGGCAGAGGTAAGAAGAAACTGGAGAGGTGTTGGTCCACATTGCCCTTTACACGCTCAGTTTGGAGTACACAGAGAACATCTGTGCACGTGTGGACCAATGAACACTAGTTACTCAAAATTTCTGGACTCAGGTGCATGGTGCACATGCGTACCCACATGTGGCACACACATAGGGACCCTCCTTTGAAAAAGAACTAGCTTTTCTCTGCAGGCCTGCATTGTTGGCTGCCTCCAACCCTTGTTTGTTTGAATTACAGACCACTGACATCATTTTGATCTCTTGGGTGGGGGTGGGGAAGGAAGATCATATTTTCTCTTAATTCCTTTACACTTAACATCAGAATCCTCATGATAGTACTGAGATCGGGGATAATGATTTGCAGCTTAAACTGTGCTTTAGTGATTGATCTGTTTCTACAGAAAAGTCTGTTCTAGAAAACTGGTAACTATTGAGCTGTAAGACACTAATTTATTATGGGTGGCACAGGTAGCAATACCCATAGTTAATGTTGCTTAAAAAATTCAGAATCAAGCATTTAATATTTCAGCCCAAATGGATAAAGTTTGGCAACGTGATAGGCAACCGAAAACATGATCTATAATGGAAAGTGTTGGGCAACCTTAACTATAGGGAGAGCTATAGACTATTCATCAGTTAGAAGTTATCTAATTGTTTCCTGGGTTTACAACACTACCAAGCAGTCCTATTTTTCATAATTTGATAAGGGGGAGAAATCTGCTACAAGTTAGTAAGGCAGAAAGAGAACAGGACTATGCTGATGCCAACAGACTCAAGGTTAGAAATTCTGGTCTCCATTATATAGTGGGAAGGGATAGCTCAGTGGTTTGAGCATTGGTCTGCTAAACCCAGGGTTATGAGTTCAATCCTCAAGGGGGCCACTTAAGGATCTGGAGCCAAATCAGTACTTGATCCTGCTAGTGAAGGCAGGGGGCTGGACTCAATGACCTTTCAGGGTCCCTTCCAGTTATAAATGGAATAGGTATATCTCCATTTATTATTATATCAACAATAATCCAGAATAACTCCACTAGCAGGTATAACTGAGAAAAGAATTGGGACCAAGACATGTAGAGATACTGCCTGTGAACACCAACCATCACCACATGAATTTGCTGGATTTAAAAAAAAATAAAAATAAAAAAGATAAATGTTGGTTTTGGGTAGGTTAAAAAAAGAATCTTGGATAGCTTTTGTGCAGGGTTTGGAAAGGGAAAGATTGATATAGATCATCATGTGATGCAACTAACACAGCTGGGACCTCTCAGTGTAACAGCACTGGAAAATTACCATGTAAGGAAGAAGACAAAGGGAACCTACAATATTCATCATGGTCCCTGCTGAGAACTAGGTAAGATGTAGTTGATATAGTTTAAGGAATTGATTGTAGCTGTCAAGGTAAAATAGAAAATTGGAGACCACCCTGCTTGATGCAGTGATTTAGACTGAAGGTCCCATCCAACACTGCCTGTGATAAATAGCGGACTACAAGTGTAACACGTCAAGAGTCGAAAGGACATGAACATTTTTTGTCCCACCTCATGCTGTAGGATAACACTCATCTGGGGAACATCAAGTCAGATTGGGGAAGAAAAATGGTGGCGCTTAAGAAAATAAAAATATATTTTTTAATTATTTGCTGACAATGAAATGCACTGTTCAAAAAGCATAGAAACACTATGTAAAATGAATGGTTCTCGGGGTAGCGACCATCTGTGTTTGTACAACACTTTAGCACAGTGGGTTCTGATCCGTGTTTAGGGACTCTAGATGCTACCACATGGTGGTGGTGAAGAATTGTTGACAAGAAAAACATTAACACTATGTCTAACTGAAGACCAAAAGCAAAAGAAAACAAGAATACATTACTGCGCTGTAAGCATATTACATAAGGAAACAGAATTGTGGATATTTGCCTCAAAGATACCCTAAAATAGTTTTTAAAAGTTGCTGGATATAATAGGAACAGAATTTGACTTGGAAAACATATAAAATAAACTTTTAAAAAATCCTATATATTATCAGCCCTCTAAGAAAAACACCTTTCATTAACATCTTGTGCCTAAATCATCTGTGAGCTTGTAAACTTGATAATATAGTAGTACACATTCTGGTACATTGGACACAAACTGAAAATATTACATATTAAACTGTGAGTCAGTTGGCATGACTCCACAGATATATGAGCAAATGTACTCTAATGACGTTTGATGCACAGTCATGGACCCTTGAAATTTAATCAAATCCATTATTCCTTTTAAGTGTACATAATTTAATCTATTAGGATGCAAAAATTGTGGTACCTGAAAGGATACAGGAATCTACCAATCTCAGTCCTCTCTCTTTTCAGGAACACTCACAATCTGTGTGAAACTAGGAATTTAGCATGCCAAGTGTCATTAACTGACCAGAGCTTTCTATGCAACATGGGTAAAGCAGATTTGGGCTAATACACCAGCAGACTCACCATAAAGCTGATATTTCCAGCCCTGGGAGCATCACCTCTGTAGAAGGAAGATCTTCTTGTGACACGGAGTCAACACAGAGACTCCAACACCATCGCTCTTCTTAATACTAGCGTTGGGGGCATGATTGGAGAAAGAATAGCTTGTGTAAGTTAGAAGAGCCCATGGGCTATTCTAACATGTCGTATGGGGTGTGGCTCTGCCTATAGCAGTCCTAAGATTGGAGAAATAGAAATGTACTTTATGCCATAGTTGCATCTCCCCCCACAATTTTGTTCTGCGTTTCCCAGCCACAGCCAAGGAGGTAGCCCAATACATTTTCCCAATTTCCAAGCTGAAGAAATGAAGAAGTTTGCCAAGTTTTCAGCATGCCACACTGCTACGAACATGTAGATCCAAAAAAAACCTGATGAATTAATTTCTATAATCAATCAATCATGCATGATGGTGTTGCAAGTGGTCAGACTAGAAAATCACATCGGCCCCCTCTAATAAAAGATAATACCGTGATGAGGGGGAACCTCTTGTTAGCTAACTTAAACAACGAGAAGTCCGGTTGCACCTTAGGGCTTGTCTACACTACCCGCCGGATCGGCTGGCAGTGATGAATCCAGCATGGGTCGATTCATCATATCTAGTCTAGACGTGATAAATCGACCCCTGCTGGATCCATCACTGCCCACCGATCCAGTGGGTAGTATAGACATACCCTTAATTATACAAAAAAAGCCTTTAATCCCAATAAACACAACCCAGCTAGAGACTGAGGACTTGTCTACACAGGGGGTAATGCACTCTACAGAGGTGCGATTTCCAAAGCACATTCACATATTGCATATTAATTGGTTTGTGTAGAGCCTGCTGGTGTGCTTTAATATGGTGCTGTTTATAACTTGTTAAAGTGTACCAAGGAACCTTTAGTGCACACCAGCAGGATCTAAAGGTGCCCTATTGCACTCTAATCTAGTACTGTTTCAAACAGCACTACGTTACAGTGCACCAGCAGGGACTACACAGGCCAATCAATGCACACGTGAGTGTGCTTTGGAAATCACACCCCTGTAGAGTGCATTAGCCCACTGTGTAGCCAAGCCCTCACTGAAAGGATAATGTTTTTACTGTAACACAGTTTAGCTGCAATGTAACTGGAAAAATATTCACAAGTCATGCCAACATACTGACGCAAGTAAGTGCCCAGAATTGCACCAGTGAAATGTATTAGTTCCACAATGAAGCAAAACTATCAGACAGCAAAACAGTAAAAGAAAATCACTGAAGAAGCTAGTTAAATAGTTAACTTTTTCAGTATTCATAATGTAGAATTTAATGTTTACCAATGTTTTGTGCCCCTGTACCAACCTCCTGTTTCGCTTAACTTTTTAAACCAGAAGAATAAGTGAAGGTTAAAGCAAGGAAAACAGGCTTTGGACCAGGCCCTTAAACATTAAAGAACAGTTTTAGTATGTTTCTACTAATTGTCAAAATGAGTAGAATTCTTCCTGGCAGAAAGGCAGAGTGAAAAACTATTTGAGGCCAAAGGACAGACTGATATGAAAAAGGCTACTTAAGTGTTTTTCAAAAAAAATTTCCCTAAACATTCAATAATACAGGATTTAAAATGCCTTTTCTTTTTTATGTAAATAAAATGCTGATCAAATAAATAACAGCTTTAATGTAATATTAATATTTAATATGTAATGTTAATATTTGTCTGTTAAAGCACGTTAGATTAAAAGTAATAGGTATTTATTATTTTTATTAAACACTTAAAATGACTAAAGAATATTGCACATCATAATTTGTTAACACATTCTGAATATAATAAAATGAAAAATCCCAAACCCTTTTTTTCTCTCTTAGCTGTTTCGATTACAATCATTTCCCTCTCTACATAAACCAACTGCAAGAGGTTCTAAATCTACTCTGATTAAAAAGGCAGCCCATCAGCTAGCTGATTTCTCTCTCTCTCTCTTTTTTTTTTTAAACAATGCTGTGCTTTGTAATGGAACATGACTCAGAAACTTACTGTCTCCTAGCAGCTGATCCAGGTTGGCGTCTTCCATCCCACTGTCCCCTCTAAACAAAATGTTAGAAAATGTTTGTGTTTATATTCCTCTTCTCCTTTTCTCTCTCTCACTCTTCTCTCTAAGCCAGGCAAGCTACCCCAAATAACAAGTGAAGACTGATTAATCACCTTAAGTATTGTCTCCTACACAGCTTGAAGGTCAGTCAGGGTAAAAGCAAAGGGTGACAAGACATACAACTCTACACCCCACTGTTTTCAAATAGCCACCTTGTTCACTGAACCAAGCTCAAACCAAGAAAAAGCTCTTTTCAAAATATGCAGTCAGGCTCAAATTGAAGGGGGAGGGGGGAGCCTGGTTGAGAAACAGTTGCTAAACCATCAACTCAGCATCAGGAGCAGTGAAAGAAACCTCATGTGGGGCCCCCAACACCAAGCTTGATGGTGTAATAAAAAAAGTACACATTTTAGTGCAGGTTTTTAAGGATTTCTCTATATTCACATAAGAGTTGGCAAATATGTGATCTGCTTAATCTGTGTGCTTGTTAAAAGCTTCCGCAACAATTCACTGGTTTTATTGTTTGGCTGGTCAAGGAGATGATGACTGACCACATCTTTTTGTTAGCTACTGACATGGATGCTCTGAGCACATTGTAGGGTCTGAGGCCAGCAATATAATAAAGTGCAGCAGCAATCCTGTTCATAAAACTGATCTGCCTCCAAAGTAGTTTCCTACGAGATTTCTAAGTTTTATGCCGCAAAATGATATTAAAGCTGCATTGAAGCTTTCATTTGTTTTTTAAAATATTAAACTGTGGGTGAGCCTAAATCAGTAACTGAATATGGGTGGGATTTTCAAAAGCACTCAGCAAATGTCTAACTCTGGTCCCCTGGAAGCCAATAGTATCCACTGATTTCAGTGAGAACAATGTTAAGCCAACTCTGAGCACTTTTGAAAATCGTAACCTATGCCCTGGCCAACACTACAAACTTATGTCGGTAGAAGTATGTCGTTCAAGGGTGTCTCGTCAACTGAAATCCCAGTTTACACAGTGTTATGTCAACGGGAGGGCTACACCTCTTGGGGATGTGGAGTACCCATGCCAATGGGAGAAAGCTCTCCCGTCAGCATAGGTAATAGCTTCACTTAGTGCTATGGCAGCCAGCCACGCTGCTACAGTGTGGTAAGTGTACACAAGCCCTGCGTTTGCAGCCTTAAAAATGTACGGTTCCCCTCCTTGGAGCTGAATTCTTCTGTACCGCTTTGGGACAACTGGGATTAACCCCCTGAGATTCTGGCTGTGTACCAAATGACCAAGTTTAGAAACCACATTTAAATACATGCTTTAAAATCTATTGTGTTCCAATGGGCTTCCATCCTGGCTATCATGGATTTAGTCAAGCCCATTAGAGTGCCCCCGCAGGGCAAGACCTGCATTTGTGTTTTGTACAGTGCTGTAAAGATTGTCTGTGATTAATTAAAAATAGTTACGTTAATATCTCATTCCTATCTGTCCTCAAGACCCACTATTCAGTGATGCTTTTAGAAGCCAGGGTAAGACAACTTTTTATTAATTATTAGATAGATGATGAGAGAGAGACAGACAGACCCAGAGACAGCTATAGATATAACAACAACTACAATTGATTGTATCCCTCCACGCCCCCACTAATAAATAGCCTGCATCTGAGACAGTGCCAAGATTTGCCTTCCATTAGACAATAAAGTAGTTTACTGACTGATCTATTAGTTTATTTTCTGTCCCACCAGCATGAAGTCCTGTTTGTTACATGCTTTTCTGGGTGTTACAGAGAATCTTCCTTTTTCCTCTTACCATTCAGAGCTTCCTTTTTCCTCTTACACTTGCTTTGCTTGCACAGCAGCTCAGTGCAATGACCATCTGGAGCTGAACATCAGGAATTGTAATCTGGGCTCTGACTTAAGTGCTGTAAATATGGGCATGCTGCCAGGAAGAGACACTCTCTCCTCGGTGAGATAGGCAAAGTAGTGGGGGGGAAAACAAAACAAAATAAAAACACAAATTCCATGTCACCAGGGCCGGCGCAAGGGCCACCTTGCACCCTCCATCCAGCCCTGTGGCAGCTCCCCTCCGCCCTGAGGCACCCCCACGTGGCAGCTCCCCTCCCTGCCCTGAGGTGCCCCCCCCCGCAGCAGCTCCCCCACCCCCCATCTCCCCCCACAGCAGCACCCCATCCCGGGAGTCGTGCAGCATCTCCCCACCCCAGCTCACCTCTGCTCTGCGTCCTCCCCGAGCATGCCACCCCCGCTCTAATTCTCCTCCCAGGCTTGTGGCGCCAAACAGCTGATTGGCACTGTAAACCTGGGAGGCGGGAGAAGTGGAGAAGCGACCGCGCGTTACGGGAGGAACCGCTGTAAAAAAAAGTGGGGGCACCGCTTTTTGGCGCCCCCAAATCTTGGCACCCTAGGCAACCGCCTAGTTCGCCTTAATGGTAGCACCGGCCCTGCACGTCACATCACCACCATTTTTAAGGTTAAATCTAGTATGTGTCGACATGCTTGAAGAGCCAGAAAGAACAATCTGCCACTAAAGGTCCATGGAAACCCAAGTTTCTGAAGCAGTAGCAGCATCTTCAAAATGTGTTCCTCTTCGAATCTGCTCCCCTAATATGTCCAATGATATCATAATTGTATCAGACTATGAAGCAGGAATATTTCCAGAATAGCAAACAATTTAATTTATATAGTGACTCTCTAAGAAGGAGACGAACTAAATGTAAGATGTTAGTGATAAACTATCTATATTTTCTAAATATTATTTGTAGGCATTGGAGCAAGAAACTTTAAGAACATTGAAATAGGCTTTATAGTAAGAGCCCTAGAAGACACCGATGATGAGAGCTACCAACTCTTCAAGAACTTCTGGGACTCATAATGAAGAGACTAGTTTAGTATTCTTAAAGTTTCTTCCTCTGCTTCCTACAGATAATGAACTTATCAATAACATTTCACTTTTCCCCCACATCTTGTCATGGAGGCAGTGGATACTTATTATTTATTATTACTGTCATCATAGAAAAAAGTGGAATCTATCTTGTAAGAGACCGTAACAACAAATATGTATGAAGAGATTTCCCCCCCGCCGTGTCTGGTGGCAAGAAAATAGCAGACCAAAATACCAAGATGTCTTCATTTCTTAGCACTCAGGTAACATCAGCCTGTTGTCAGCTGTAGGTGATAAAGGACTGGCACAGCAATGAGAAAAAATAGCGAGGAACAGATGTGGATATCTGCAAGTGCTCCAGTCTTCTGACAGAGACCCAGCATTAGAGAAAAGTGCAGTTTGAATACACATGGGCAGTATCCAGTGAGACTATAACTGAACTGCAGAGTCTTGTGACTGTTGAATTATAAATAATTTTTCTTCAGAACTAGACATTCTATTATCATAGCACAGATTGTAGGACAATCATAACAGCTTTTTATAACTGCTACGTTTTAATACATTTCAGTACAGTAAAGATGCATGTCTCAAAAAAGAGGGTTACTCTTGCATTTAGTCATGTTGGACTGAATTCATCTGCAGTTAACTCCACTGCATTTCACCAGAGATGAAACATACCTACGGACTGACATACCTGTACACGGATTGCAGGGTTTAATGACTTGTCCTCAATCTCCCAGCCATAATTTGCTTTTGTTCCTTAAACTTATGCTGCTTTATTCTGGTTTTACCTTTTACCTTAAAACAAAACCCAAAAAACCCATAAATGCAGGAAACAAGCCCATTTAATTAATTTGTTCTTTCTCCCCTAAATGACCAAAATATTGAATTATTTTGTTATCTGAGAACGTCAATGCATTGTCACCATCTCTAGACACACCAAATTAGCATATACAAGGAGCTAGCTGACTTCAATTATTTTTTTTAAAGTCAAAGTAGAGTCCAACACCACTCACAAAAGTATTTACCTGCCTCTTATAGCCTTCTTTTTTTAAATCACAGTTCAAATTCTGCCCTCACATATGTACTTGCCTAAGAGATTTAGATTTAAAGAATTTACCTCCATATCTTGCTCGCCTCACTTCATATGTGAGAACTTGCTACTGACTTCCATGCTGAAATTCTCTGAAAGCAGTTTACAGGTTAACACGTGAAGTATAGTTAATTCATTGACTGTGCAGAGAAATGGAACATCCACCTCAATGCAGTAGCTGTCCATACAAGCATTGCACATTACAACCTATTTTATTGGAAGAAAGAATAATTGCGGCCAAGACCCCACATTTATCTTGTATTTTTTAACTTCCACCATAGTCAGCGATACATCTCCATGACACTGCACTGTGGTGTCCACACTTGGAAAAGACCCAAATTGTAGTGTGGCATTTTAACCCATGATGATCATGTGGTTCATGAAGCTTATATAGATTCTGATGCTTCCCCCCCTCCCCCCCCCACACACAATGTAGATATAGTAAAAATAGTTGTGGATGGTTTCAAATGCTTTTTCAACTACTTTTGGTTAAAAATATTATTACTGAACCTTGAAAGCCAAAGCCAAACACTCCCTTAATCCTTTGTGTTCATGGGTGTCCTCTGAGGTCCTTAAAAAGCTGAAATTCTAACCTTGTGAAAGTAGATCACATGCCTGCGTAGTAGCTATTTACTAAATACTTCCACCACCTCTTAAAAAAAAAATCTAGTCACTCGCTAGTCACTGGATGAGCCTCATCCACTTCCAGGCTTTGATTTTAATGGAAGAACACTAACAGTTTCTAATAGAATACAACTTAAAATGTCATGCATGCAACACTGCAGATACTGCTCAGCTAATACTGAAACTGTCTGGTTATATTGGAAGGAGGACAGGAGACACTGGATGTGGTTTAATTAGGCCACAACTTCATTATTAACTATCTGTTGTGAAGGCCAAAATCATAACTGGATTCAAAAAAGAATTTGATTAGTTCAATGGATAGTAACTAAGAGGGTCAGATGCAACCCCATGCTCCTGGTGTCCCTTAACCTCTGACTGCCAGAAGCTGGGACTGGATGACAGAGGCTGGATCACTCAAAATTGCCCTGTTCTGTTCATTTCCTCTGAAGTGTCTCACATTGGCTGCCCTCAAAGACAGGATACTGGGCTAGATGGACCATTGATCTGACCCAGCATGGTCGTTCTTATAAGTGTGCACATTTCCTTTTGTAATTCTTTTACTGTCTGCGGAAATATTGTACATCTTTTACTGTCTAAAAAAATACAGCAATTTCAATTCACTTCAGATATATTTCCAGTACTTTTTCATTCTCTTATTATATACAGATTAAAAAACAGTTCCGTCATCCTGTTCCTGAAAGTACCCTGGACAGTGACAAAGTTACATTGACTGTTCTATTCAGGTTCTTATACCAAACCCTTTTCCATAGACGCAAGACAGATGTATGTTGGGGGAAAGGAAGTGTTATCCCCATTTTGCAGATGAGGAACTGACACAGAGTGTAAATGATTTGTCCATGGTCTCATGATTGTCTACATGGGCTTTTTTCATTCTAGTAAAAATCTTGTCTACTTCCATGTACCTCTTGAACACTACTCAGTTCGTCTCATGAATACACTTCACTTTATAACCTCTCAGCTTTGATTGGTCACAATGCAAATACTAAAGGCAGCAGACTCTTTTGTTTTATAGAGCCATACCTTACATACCCATGTCCCAGGCCATTATTCAAAATTTATACACAGACACCTCACAACTTGGCTAGAGAAAACACAGATCTGGTAAATATTTACAGGCTTCCTTGCAGCATGCAAAAATAGAGATTACTCCAAATCTGTTTTTTCTTGCGTCATTTTACACAGCCTTCGTTTTCACAGCCTCAGTTTGCTTCCCAATAAAGAATTTTGATCACCATACATAAATTGACAGAAACCCGGAAGCCAGTATGATTGACATTTCCTAAGAGTAAGTGATACATGATTTCTTTTACACTCAGATCTCTCTTGCTGTTATTAACTATCACAAAACCCTTCAGATTGTCATATACTCATTACTCATATACTCATTACAACCCTCACCAAAATCCTCTCGTGCTTACATATTTCCTTTTGTACAAACTGGTTCTCAAAACACACTGACCTTCCACATTCCACATAATTTGGATTAATTTTATTGCCATGTGTTTTAATTAGAAGTTAAAATCACTCTTTAAAAAAAAAAAACTCACTGGCAAATTGTCTCAGCTTAAACATGCACCCAGTTTCCTCTGATCACCTATCTGTTTTCCTGCAATTCCATGAAGCCCTTATGCCCAAAAGCACTGTTTCTGATTTCATGTCCTTTCATGATATTATGTTAACGTATGCTTCCATTTCCACTTTGGAATTTTGCAACTAACAGATAATACAGAATTATCTGTGACATCAATATTGCAAGAGATTTCATCCGAAGAAGCGTTCAGTGGTGGTGCAGTGGATGAATACAATAGCTTTTCACATCTGAAAATCTGGATTAAATCAAAAATGAAAATGAGGTTGCTGGTCTTGGCCTACTTCCTAGGGGATGTTTGTTCACTTAATGATTCCACCCCTCCCCCCCTCCCCCCAATCTGGTATGACTTGCAGTCTATGATCAGGACTAGATTAGCAGGGTGCTGTAGCTGTGAGGAAAGAAAAACTACCTAGAGCATGGCCTCTAACTGGTGCTATCCATCCCTTATTTTCAGGACCATTGCATTTCCTTTCTAATGAGCCTCATTTAAAAAAATAATAATAATTCCAAGGAATATATCAGAATCATTAATCTGTAGCATTAAAGTTCAGTTTTTACTTGAGCAAGAACCATCTACCTTTAAAATACTTTCACAGCAACCCCAACATGGCGGGCAAGCTTTACTAATGCTAATCAGTATTTAAAATGGTTTCTTCCAAGCAGCATCCATAAAGTTACATGTGCCAGCCAACTAGTATCAATTCAGTTAGGCTATGTTACTGCTAAGCACATTAAATACAAATTATGGTGGAAAAATATTCTTAAAATGCACTATTATTTGTAAAAAGGCATTATTATATTATTAATCATGTTTATCACGGTAGTGCATAGAGTGGGGCCTTGGCACTGCACAAAGAAGTGGGCAGTTCCTGCCCCGAAGAGCTTACAATCTAAATAGACAAGGCACTAATTAGCCAGGAATAAGCCTCCACAATGATGTTTTATACATTCTTTCATCAGTATTATTGCTAGAGGGCAACAGAGGAGAAGAAAACATTTCAATGTCGATCATGTCACAGTTCTACATCCTAACCCCAAATCTATCAAATATGTTAGCAACCCCAAGCCCAGTCTGTATTGTAATAAAATCTTTTACAATAACCTAGCAGGTCTCATCATGCTCTGCTTTTCTTTGCATCTACCAGTCTTTCCAAATTTGCTTTAATTTAGGTCTGATCTTTTCAAAGTAAATTATTGTGTTGTTCTGAACAAGAAGATACCTACAATATGTTCCTAGGGTACGGCCACTTGATTACAAAAAGTAGACTAGGCAAATAAAAACAGGTTTTAGGATAAAAGTACAACTTCAGTATTAAATAAGTTATTGAAAAAGTTATGCACATTAAATATTATATTATATAATATGATAAACTGTTAAAGTTGTTTAATATACCATTCTGGTTTTTTTTAAATGAAGTTTTCCATTCAAATTACAAGACAAAACATCACTCCTTGCTGTCTCATATCACTGATAGCACAAAACCTGTGATTTGGTTATGTATTTTAGAAAAATCAAATCAACAGATGACTGGTGTAATTTGAAATAATTCTCCTACAAACTGATGCATTACATTAGACTCCAAACTAATACATTACATTAAACTCAGTAAACTTGATTAGGAAAGAAAAATGCAAGGGAAAGAGGCTAGCTGTCCATTTTCTTAATGTGGATAACAATATTTCCATTTCCAAACTTTAAAATTAGAAAAACATTTAAAGGAAATATCTCAAGGAACATGAAAAATGAGGTACTTACTTATTTTCTCCATTACAATGTATTCATGTGCATTTCAGAGTGTCTATCATAAATCCATTGCAAGATCCATATCAGAACACCTGCACGACTTTAACATTCCTCAGTTTTCACCTTATACTAAAAAAATATAAACCAGATTGGCAAACAAGCCATCCAAAAAGGAATGAAGAGGCTTTGTCAAATGTAAAGTTGAATGTGCAACTTCAGAAATGGCAAAAATATGTCCTAACACAATACAGTTTTGAGGTCAAATCTGACTCGCTCTTACAATTTCAGGCCCAACTTCCGATCAAAATGGAGTTTGTCACATCCACAGCATAGGAGATTATTAATGAGGATAGGGAGAGGGAGAAATCTGCTGAGTACTTCCCTGTGCACTACGTCAGTAGGTTGAGCTGCTTAATAGAAGCTAAGCCCAAAGCAACTGGTTACTGGTACTGGCAGCTGTCTACCACACTGCCCTACTTCCCATTTCAAAACACACCCTTTATAATAGATGTTTTGGTCTAATTGCTCAAACTTGTCTCACAATAACAAAAAGAAAAAGGAGCACAACACAGCCTCCAATTTTGCCTGAACAAATCCCTCACTATAACAAAAGTAAAACACCTCTTCTTTCAACTACATAAATGAAAAGATTAAGTTGTTGAAATACTGAAAATGTTGAGTTTTAAAGCAAAGAACATTACTTAATTTAGCACGGCACATTAGCTTCAACGATGGACCTCGGCACTTGCTTTTTAAAGAGCAATATAACATTTTCTTGGATATCTGATATGTTAGTACTATGGACTGTAAAATTTTGGATGGGTATTTCTTCAATTTTGATTGATCAGTAAAGAACACTGTGTTCTTCAGTGAGTGCAGTGCTACCACTGGAGTCACTGCAGTGTCCAATATTATGCATACGAATGTGCTAGTAATTTAGAGTAACAGCTAATAATAACTTTAAGAAAGACTATATACAGAAAATATGGATTTTAAGTAATATCAAAAAAAGCCATCCTAGAAAGTTATCCACTTTCTAAGTGGATAACTTTGTCTAAGTAATAATATTTAAAAAAAAAGAGAAAGAAAGAAAGAAAGAAAGAAAAGGTTTCATGACACTCAAGAAAAAACGACCACACAATTCTTTTAAAGTTTCCGTTACCAATTTATAAGGGACTCATAACTTACAAATGTAATTCTGTTAAATTGACATGATCGTGCCATAACATTTGGGTCTCAACTTTCCAATAGCAGAGCTTCGTAAGTGTTGCACTTTATAAATGTCCTCTTGCACTGCAACACCTATTTTATTTATAACCATTCCAAGTGGCCTGAGAACACTTCCTGCAATACATTACAACCACTGAATAGTACTTTGCTCTACAATTAGTTCTCTTGAGCTCAATGGGGCTACTTTCAGAGTAAAGTACCAACTCAATTTGAGTAACAGTGGCAGATTGCACAGAAAGGTGATCATTATTATGCAGAATTTTTATTTTAAATGGCAATGAAAAGCATCATTTCAGCATTCAAGCCTGCTTACTATACAAGCATCAGTCCAGTCTGTGTCCCATGAGACAGAAAAACTAGTGGTTGCACATTTTTACTCAATATTGCAATACAAGATCATCAAGAGTCTGAAACATAAGAATTTATTCTCTCACTGACATGTAGGAAAAATAAACTTGCTAACTCATCATCTAATGCACTGCCTACTTAGCATGCAAGTACAGAGAGTAAAAAGGAAACATGAAATAGAAGTACAATCCGATTAATTGTATTTAAGAAGTCATGTCATAAATACTTTTTTTAAAGTATCTGTATATGTTTTTGTTAATATTTTACCAGACAAATAATTCCAATCACCCCACATCCATAGCATCCGCACAGTAGGCATATGCAGCCTCCCACTGCTCTAAGACCACTAGACAGAAGGTATGTTGCCAAAAATAGCCACACAGCTATGCTGTAGTTGCTGCAGATTGTCCTACATAGATTTAGGCCATGCAGATGAGCAGCCTGGCTCCTAGAAAGGGCTGGATATTTATCTTCATCATAGGCTAGAATTGAAAAGATTTTGTGGGGGAGGGAGTGTTCTTTCCACAGTGCACTTACTACAGTTTATGAATGAGAATGATTTAGCTGAGGTTGAAAGGTATGGTAGGCTGACTTAACTGAACTGAAAGCTCTGTGTGTGGAAGGGGGCAGCCAATAGCAGGAGGACTATATTAAAATACTTAATGAAAAACAGAGTGGCAGTGTAGTCCTATATAAGACTTCTATGCAAATTTAGATAAAGACAAGCTAGAAGACAGCATTCAAAAAGCTCATTGTTACAGTACTGTGACAAATGACGTGAATTCACATATACCCACTTGATGAAATGGGAGGCACCTGACAGTTGTAAGGTTTTAATTATCTGACAAGTTAGATATTCAAGGGCCTTCTGTCTTAACTTTCTGGTCATCCCTTGAGGTTCAAGAACCTTATGAAAGGGAGCTATGACAAATTCATTTTTCTCAATAATATATGTCTGTGACTGGAGCTAAAGAACATTACATTTCTTACAATAGCGAGCCACTGCTACCTCCATGGATATTATCCTCCAAGTCACCACTGATTTAACAACTAGAAGATGTACCAGACTGGTCAAAGGGATCCCAGCCTGTGTCAGCTTGTTGACGCAAAATAGATTTCCCTGGATTAACAGAGGATTGGCCTGGACTGACAGGGTGTCTTCACCCATTCCAATTGGAACAGCAGAAAGAAAAAAGAAAAAAAAAACTTCAGTTCCAGGTAAAAATTGTTTTATATGGCTGCCAAGTGAGAGTCATATGCAGTATTGTCGTAGCCATGTTGGTCCCAGGATATTAGCGACAAGGTAGGTGAGGTAATATCTTTTATTGGACAAACTTCTGTTAGTGAGAGAGACAAGCTTTCAAGCTTACAAAGAGCTCATCTTCAGGTCTGGGAAATGTACTCAATGAACAGTAATGTGAGTAATGGAATACAGAACACAGAATTGGTGGTTGAGAACCAATCACCTTCTTTCTTTATTGTAAAAGAGTTCTCCCTTCTCTTGAGGGTTTTCTGTTTTCTTTCTCTGATGAAGGCATGGGGGGAAATAGACTCTCTGCACCTTCCAGCAATCTCTGTTTTCCACACACACCTGAAGTATACTAGCCACCTTTAAAATATCAGCATTTGCCCAGACAATGGTTTCTGCAATATCTCATTTTCATTCTATATTTATAATAGAACATAACTGTTGTTTACACTGGCAAGTGTTTGGTTGGTGATCATGGGGGGGGAGGGATAGCTCAGTGGTTTGAGCATTGGCCTACTAAACCCAGGGTTGTGAGTTCAATCCTTGAAGGGGCCACTTAGGGATCTGGGGCAAAAATTGGTCCTGCTAGTGAAGGCAGGGGGCTGGACTCAATGACCTTTCAAGGTCCCTTCCAGTTCTAGGAGATTGGTATATCTCCAATTATTACCTTTATTTTTTATTACCACTGTAGCCCAAGGTGTCAACTGACCTTTATTGCTCTCTCCTTATGAGCAGTCAGCATCACAGCAAATTATATAAGAGGCTGCCAGGGAGAGGGAAGTCACTCAAGTGGCATCTTAAAATTGGCACTTATTTATTTTTGACAAGACCATCACGTGTCTAGGGAACTACACATGGAAAAGGGAGAAGCTGATTCTACATCCAACTATCTTCAGTGAGATACAGGTGGGGAGGTGGAAGAAATGGAAATGGGAAGCTAGACAGGGAGAGTGCCAGAGATGTCTTGCCATAAATTGTCTCAGCAGTGGAAGAGAAGGAACAACCCATACATTCCATGCTGCCTGCAATCCTCTAATGCAGCAGTTCTCAAATTATGAGTCGGGACCCCAAAGCGGGTCGTGATCCTGTTTTAATGGGGTCGCCAAGGCTGGCTTAGACTTGCTGGAGCCTGAGACGGGGGCCAAGGCTGAAGCCCGAGCCCCACTACCTGGGGCCAAAGCCAAAGCCCAAGGGCTTCAGTCCTGGGCGGTAGAGCTCAGGTTACAGGCTCCCTGCCTGGGGCTAAAACTCCTGGGCTTGGGCTTGGGCTTTGCCCCCTCCCCTCCACCTGGGGCGTTGGGGCTCAGGCGACCTCGGGTTTCAATCCCCCTTCCTGGGGTCACGTAGTAAGCTTTGTTGTCAGACGGAGGTAGTGGTGCAATGAAGTTTGAGAACCCCTGCTCTAATGGCAGAGGCAGGACTTCTTGTGCAAAGGTCATACAGCAAGTGCTATCCTCTGGGCTGCCCATGCATGATAGCTCTGACCTGTCTTCATTTTCATAATTAAGGATTACAACCCTGTGATGAAGAATTCAGGGATACGCACCTTGCATTTAAGATATGAAAATGGAATTTTTTGTTTTTAGTAGATTAACAGTTTTAGTAAAAAATTACTGCATCTCTTTCCAAGACACATTTAAAACACTCCATGCAATTTTAAGACTTTTTCATAAACAAGTACTGTAAATATAGGAAAACCCATATGCCGGATATGGAGTTCTGATCATATTACAGTTCACCATTATAAATTAAGAAGCACTAAAAACAACATTCTTTTGGCACCGTCTCTGGGAACTTGGGTTGCTATCCTGCAAACAAGCATGTGACTAACTTTATACACATGCATAAGTGTTGACAGATTGGGGCGTTATTCTTTTCCCTTTCTGTGTCTATAGATGGATACATACCATTTAAACTCATCTGGGGTCTGTACTGCATATACAAAGCTAGCATAAATCATGTACAGATATTCATGAGGTAAAAGATTAATACTTTTTTAAAAAATGCCATCTAGTACCCAAAACCAGAAGTGAAGTGATCAGACCTGCTAGATTAAAACCTGCCCCAACAAGCTAAAATTTATTTCCACCCTAGATATAAGTGTCCTTGGAAATCCATTTCAGGCATGTAAATGGAAAGCAATAGACCGTCTGAGTATATAACTACAGAAAGAATGAAAATATTTAACTTTCCTCTGTTGCAGTAAATATGTACCCTAATTTTTTCAGAAACACAAACTTTAATGGCATAATTGCTATAGTTTAGAGCTGGGCTAACACATGATTTCTCAGTTTGCTGGCCGTTCTGATTTTTTTTTTAAATTCCATTTCAACCCGAACTGAAAATTCTGAAAATTTTTGGCAAATTGACAAAGTCAGCAAATATATATTTTGCTTGGGGTCAAACAAAACATTTTGTTCAATCATAAATGAAATGTTTTGATTTGTTCCTGGGCATCTTTGAAAATAAAAAGCCAAAGAAAATAAGTGTTAGATTCACAAAATGACCAGAGGAGAAGGTGAAGTTGGTGCCACTTCCTGTGTAATCTCTAGCCCCAAGGTGAGGGCACTTACCTGGGATGTGAAAGGCCCACATTCAATTCTCTCTTCTACCTGAGGTGGAGCAGGTATTGGAACTTGGGTCTCCAACACTGCAGAAGCATGCCCAAACCACTGGGCTCCAGTGATTGCAAGGCAGATCTCTCTCACTCTCTCCCCATGAAGCTGTTCTACTGTGTAGAAGTAATTAAATAGTCATAGGAACAGGGACTTCAACTTGGGTCTATCACAACCCACGGGAATGCCCTAGCCACCCGACTATACAGTCATTCTCACTCCCCTCAAGACTCTGGCCCCAATGACAGTTCAAGTATTCA